>NC_081834.1:73431313-74061348 GCF_030867095.1 Alligator mississippiensis
GCCTAAGATGGATCTGAGCTCCTTAGAAAATCTGTCCTCATTTTTATGTGCTGTAGAAAGTCTGAAAGTAATAGCCAATGTGGCTAGAAAGAACTTAGCAAAATAAACCTTGATCCTATCTGAGGTCTCTGTATGCTACCACTATTCATTCTACTAGTATTAACAAAAATAAAATCCCATCATCCTTCAGGGCCTGATTCCATGCCTGTTTTTCTAGATTTCTTATTCCTTTATCAAGCACAAAGATTACTGCCTCCAGTAGGAGTGTTTCCTTACATAAAAAAATGAGGGTTTAATATTGCAATCAGCTTTAAATGAAATCAAGGTCACCAAACAGTCTCTGCTTTCTCTCTCTCAACCAGTCTCAGTCAACTTCAGGAGTCGCGCCTGCCAAAAGAGTTCAGTATTTGGCTTTCATTGACTAGGGCCAAGCTCACCGCCAATAAAACACAGAAATAGGCTCAAGTCAGCATTTTTCATCCTGTTCCACAATCCCAACATCTCACTATTGGGATATGTCTTGATCCCGGTTTTCCTTTTATCCTCTTATAATGATTTGGGGTCATTTGCATATAATGGTTCAAGGTTTTGAATTTGGATTCATCTGCATGACTAACTATGATGGTGATTTACAATTTACAAGATCAAGCTGTAAAGCTAGTCCCATGTCAGAGGCAACCAAAACCAACTGGGCTCAAGTTTAAATTGTAATGACATGATTATGAAAGCAACATGCCATCGTGATCAGCATCATTTTTGTTCTCATTCATATGTAAGCCCAGTAATATTTCCTAATATAAACAGTGCCAGAGTCTGGGATCCTGGGACTTGGATAGATAGTTCGCTAAGAACAAGTACATGGCACAACTAAAGCTGAATTGAATCAGGTTTTATCCCCTGCCCCTCCCCAATCAAGGAAGATCTAAAAAGACTGAAAACATTTCCATGTGGTTTTCTTTCCCCAGCTTCTGTGTCACTTCATTTTTTAAGAGAGAAAGTGCCAGAACTGTCCTCATTCTAGACGCTCTCAGGTGAGCAAGAAAATGGCTTTATTTGCTGCTGTAAAATTTGATGAACTTTCTCTCCTAAACTTTTGATTTTTAATCAGAAAACCATAGCCCCCAAAACTGAAATTTTTGGCGGTTCCACCAGTGCCCACTCCCCAAAACGTTTCAGTCAACAACAACAGTCTGGGTTTTTTCTTGGTTTTCCCACAAACCATAGTGAGAAAACTAGTTCAATAGTCAGGAAAGTGTACAAGACAGGAATGAAAATGTCATTTAAGATTTCTAGTCCAGGTCTATCTAGGCACAGGTATCACAGAAATCTTGCATGAAGAAGTTTAGGATGTCATATAGAGGTTTGGATGCTCCAGATGACAAGGTGTCCTGCCTGCTATCATCACTAACCTGCAAAACTTATCAAAACTAATAACCACTAACCTTGCTTACACTGCAATCCATTCTTTAGCATCTAGACTGATGACTGCATTTATTTAATTCAGCTCCCAATCAATATAATAGCAAATCTGGGGAGTAGGGTAGCAGGGGTTCATTTTGAATCTCATGATTTCTAAATCACGGGATTCAAAAAATAAGAATGTTGCAAATTCTTTACATTTGTCTTCTTGTTTTTGTGCATTTAAGATGTGTTTGAGTCCTGTTGTAAGGTCTTTTTTGGAGAACTACAGGAGTCACAAACTTACACATGCTGAACCCTTTATCTGTGCAATTTGGAGGGACAAGGGTGCTCTCCCCATTTAAAAAAGAACAAAAAATTCCCCAAACAAATGATCTCAAACTTTCATACAATCAGCTTTTCAAAAGCCCTGCATAGTCACATGGTACATTTCTATTGACTGCTACAGGAGTTGGACTATGGCTCTTACACAGTTTGAAAAGCCCCAGCCACTAACTGGTTGACAAATGGAGGTCTTCTTCATAAAAGCTTTATGATTTTTTTCTTGCTTTGCTAATTTAATGTTTAAAAATACTGTCCACCACGGCTAATCAATTATCTAGATTCATTGGCTGCTTACCAATGTCATCCCATTCACAAAAACTTTTAAGGTGCATGTAGAGCTCTAATTATGGCCACCTCAGCCAAGTCATTGTCTTATTTATTTAACTGATTAAAAAAAAAAAAAATAAGGCCAGGGGAACCATTTCAAAACCCAGGCCTGTGTAACATCTGCCAAAGAACTTTCCCCCAACATTTCTGCAAGAAGTCCACAGCTTCTGCATCATACGTTTCTGAAAGACAGAAAAGGATGGAGAATCTACCACATCCTGTCCCCCTGGCTAATTCATCTTCTGTTGAACAGCTTGAGGATGAGAGCTCTGGCCACACGGGCTTTGAGAGCTGTAGTTTATTGCTTCATGCCATAGTGATCCAGCAAACAGCTACTTCACATACTTTCCAGATGCATGGATGTAACGTGCTTGCCTCCCTTGTATGCCAGCCTAACCCTGTTGCTCACTGCTCCCCCAATGAACACTGCTATTTATATTTGACACAGGCAGTATTCAGGCAGACCTCTGTAATGGAGACTCAGCATTTTTTAGGCACATAGCTCAGAAATGATTGCTTGTGCACAGGTATGTCTGTAGGACTCTCAGATTTACTTCTCCTTTATAGTCTGGTGTGAGCATAACCCATCGGTGATCACACTCAGATCCCATGCTGTGGGAGTCCACAAAGTACAGGAGTATGCTACTGCCCCCGGCTACATAGCCTTATACAGCTTCTAAAAATACTGTATTGCTTGAAAGAATGAATCTCAAAAGACACCCAAGAAACAAAGCCTCCGTTTTTGGCAGCATTTATCAGAGCTGCTGGAAACCTTGCTAAAAGCCCTCAAATTATTCATTATATCTCTCTTTAGTACATCAAGCTCCAGGTTCTCCAAGCGTTGGTTTCACGTGTAACATTTACTTTGTGACACCGGACACGCCGAGTCAAAACTGAGCAATAACTACACAAACCCAGTTCACACAGTGCGAATCAGCTTATCCATCCTTTGGGATGGAAATTTTTTATCTTGGCTGTTTTGGTGCAGCAGAAGTACATATTAATCACAGAAAGGACAGTCTACAGGCATCCCTCAGGAATATATCTTCTTGTGTGCTTTAATTCAGAATGAATCAGCATTGGAAATGGCCATTGAAAATATTGTTCAAAAGAAAAGGCATCTTAATTTTAAAATGTTGTGTTTGTTGGTTTATCAGCAGCAGCTGTGCTTTTGACATATATTGTCACTTTTGGACCAAACAACAGGAAACAAGCCTGCCCCTTTAAGCACTATTTTTTTTTTTTTTTTAGAAATGGTACTACTAGTTGCCCCCCAAAATGAACACATTTCAGTTCGGGGGATTGTTTTTCTTAATTAACAACTAAAAATATTTCTATCCTCCTGTGAGGTAAGGAAGTGACAATTTATACATGAGGGACTGCAACAATTTCTTTCCAGGTTGGGCACCTAAATACCTTTGAGGATCTGGGTCTAGATAGGATCACAGGAAAGTAAGGCTGGAAGGGAACTCGTAAGGTCACCTGGTCCCCTCCACTTGAAGCAGGACCACCCCTGACTAAACAATCCCAGCAAGTGTCTGTCCTGAAAACATCCAGGGATGGAGACTGAACAGCTTCTCAACACAGCCTGTTTCAATGCCCGACCTCACAGTCAGGAAGTTCCTAACAATCTCCAACCTCCATTTCTTCTGCTGCAGTTTGAGGCCATTGCTTCTAGTGCTGTCTCCTACAACCACGGAGAAAAGTCCATCCCCATATTGTCTCTATAGTCCCCGTTCAAGTATTTGAAGACTATTAACCAATCGCCCCATAATCCTTCCAAGCTCAACATGATTTGAGCAAATGACTGCAGCAGAGCTTTCGAATCAGAGACTAGCCTTGTATAGCACAGGCTAGTCATCTTTCTACACCTAATTTTATCTTGCTTTTCTTCTCATATAACCTGGCCCTCTGCTTGAAGAGGGGATGGCAGGGGGTTGTGAAACATTCACCGAGCAATAAGGTGGCATTTTATACTCACTTTCCACTGGGCAAAGTAAAGGTTCATTACAAATTTGAACTCTGGCAAGGAGGTCTGCCCTTACTCTTCCAAGTTCTCAGCTTCGGATGCTCTGCAACTTCTTGACAGAGACATGGAGCCAGGCATTTCCAAACCTGAATGCACAAGCTAATATAATCTGAACAAGGAGACAAGGCTCTGGGGCTCAGGGCTCTTGCAAATGCAGATCAGCACAAAAGGGGAGCTGTAAATACTTGCCCAAGAGGCTTACAGCAGTAGATACTGCAGTGGTACTAATGAGGAGCTTGCTGACAGGTGTAAATTGCTGCCTGTTGCCAGGTGTGGCAGGCTGAACCAGGGCAGAATACCTCTGAGTAACAGCAGCACTGCAGCAGCAAGGCAAAATGCTGTTCAGCTTCACAACAGCGCCACGTTTTACCAGCAGAGGATCTGAACCCCTAATAACCACCAGAATTTTTTAAAACTCAGTTTGGGTTCAACTTATTGTAACAGCCCCCAAACCTGGTGTTATCACAATCTAATTTTCAGAAAGAAAGGAAAAATCCAAATCAATTGGAAAAGGTATTAAGAAAAAAAAATGCTAATGAAACATTTCCTTTCCTTACTCCACTCTAAATTAAAATTTGCTCTTTAAATTCAAGACAATGCTGAGGCATATAATATGCCATGTACCCACTTTCCTTTCCTCTCCTGCACAGTAATTGTGTCTGAGGTTGTCATTTATATTGAAGATCATCCTGGAGTTAGTTAATTGGGCCTGAAGCTCTATAACAATAATTCAAACTGGGCACTTGTTAATAAATGTAAATTTGTTTCATCCTTGGAACAATTCAAAAGGCTAAAAAATTCACCTGTCTTTACTCCTCATGTTACTGAAGAGGGAAACATTTAAGCCTTGCAGTATCAGGTTATTCCATTAACGTATGGTAATTTAAGTTTCAAAGTGGAAAATGAGAGTCCTGGCATTTGTGGAGCAGGTCCATTTTTAAAGCAAGACAAGATTCACTAAACATGTCGATAGCATTGTAACACAGCCCATTTTACAAGCCACAGAGGGAATGTTTCCATAACTCTTTCTCTGGGTGATTTCTCTAAGGATATTAAAGCCTTATTTAATTACTGGATCAAGAAGATGGCCTAATATTTACAACCAAACCCACTCAAACTGGTCAGGGCCTCAGCAAACTTACCCCACCATGGGGAGTGACACCCACAAAAACATTATTTTGGAAGTGAGTAAGACTCACTCCTGTGTAGACAATAAGTGCGAGGGCTGCAAGCTACTTAACACCATCCAAACATGGAGTTTAGTGCAGTTGTATTCTTATCCTCAACTGAAGGCTGCCATGGTATAAATGTTAAAATGCTTGCGCCCTCCACACCCTAGAAAAGACTCATCTTCCCACTTAAGTTATTTCATTTCTAACTCTACAGTCTCCATTTTCACAGAGGGCACATTTTAATCATTTATAAAGGGCTGGTAGATGTTTTAATCGTGGCTATTCATTGCTAATGAGTTTTATATGCAGCTTACAATAGTTTATATGTATTCATAACACTTCCCCCCCATCCACGGCCCATTGCTGATTGGGGGGAAGGGAGGGAGGGGGTCCCCCAGCAGCCGATCGCTGAGCCCAGAAACGTCAACAGTGGAACCAGCGGCAAAAGTGGAAGTGGTGTTGGGGGACCGAGTACCCTCTGGATGGCCCCCCACCACCCCGGTGCCTACTTCGTCAGTATGCCACTGCTTGATCCACTGGATGCAGGTTTTCATTAGTGTGGGACTTACTTCAGGAAACTTTCCCAGTGATTTTCAAAATCTGGCCCTTTATTTGTATGCCTTAATGACAGTGAGCATTATTGAAAACCTGCTTTTGGGGTTCTAATGGCTCCTGAAAACTCACTGTGCAGTGCCATGTGCATCGTGCGTCTCCACTACCGAGTGTTAACAAAAGGCGCCAAACTGATCAGCCTAGACAATGACGCTATCTATCCATGCAGTAGGTACCGCACGGCCAGCAGCAGTTCAGGCTCTTCTCATGCTGTCCCACCAAAACACTTTTATTCCTGAGCTGGAGCGTATACACATGGGAAGGCTGTTCAGTCTTCAAGGCACAAAGCAAACCTTTGGCTCAGCTGCTGAAAAAGGGCAATGAGGCTATTTTGTAGTGCCTAGGGTGATGGGGGTTTGTGATGTGTACATCTGCCCAGGACAGCCTGGACTAGCACCACCAACTAATTGTAAGGCATCACACTGCCACTAGCCAACTTTGGCTGGCTTCAGAGCAAACTGGATTCAAACCAATGACCTCAGGTGACAAGCTCGGTCAAGGCATTTCCAATGTTTTACCTGGTCAGGCAGATATTTATTTAAAATAATGAGGAAGTCAGGCACAATTCCAACCAAGGGATATGCAGCTGCAGTTCATTAAGAGACTGCTTTAAAAAGATAAGTCACTGCTGTAATGCTGGGAATTGTACCTTTCAATGGTTTAACTTCACAGATTTAAGTTGGGGGCGGGGGGGCAGATCTGCAGAAGCGTGCGTTCTGATAAGCAGACACAGCTGAAATGGTGTGAATTCCAGCACATTGGTGTTTCACACTGGGGTAACACAAAGCAACCATGGACCTTTTCTTACATGAGCCCTATTACACATTCAACACAATTACATACAATCATATATGCGCACAAATATGTCATAACCCTGTAAATATGTACTTATTCACATACAGACAAATCACATACACACATACTATCTATGTATAGATACCTAGTTATGTATACTGCATATAAATACACACACTGTAGATATGAATCATACTCTGCCCTGGAGTGCACCTAGCACAATGCCGGACTGCAGAAGTCTATGCAGAACTCACCAGCCAGACTTATAGAATGTGACTTCACTCAAAGCAGCTGCTATGAACAGGCACCAACAATAATTGGGGGCATCGTTTTTAGATCAATAAAACATTTACCCTTAGTACCTGACTGCACCTGCCAAGCAGTCCTGGCCAGCCAGAACAGCCTGGAAACTGGGGCCTGCCTCTCTGAATTAATACAGGAATGTCTTCTGGGAAGCTGAACTACAGACAGGGAAAAGCAATGTGAAATGCCCTAGCGGCAGTTACCAAGAGGGACAGACCCTTTGGATTGAAATGGCTGCATAGTTTTGGCTATCTGCAAAGATGCTTTGGGCCAGCAACCACTGGGGCTTCTTTCTCCCAAATTAGAGCCGTGGCGTCTTTGGCAGAAAAACATTTCAATGTCTCACAAAGATGCTTAAGAGAGTAATGCGGCGTCTCCACTGTTTAAAGAATTCATCTAGCCTTGCAAATCATAATACAAAAGCTGTTCCCGCTTCCCCACAAAAATAAAAGAGCTCCCCAAACAACTATATGATTTTCACATAATTTGCCCATACCCCCTGTAACCACAGCTTTGGTGCTACTCAGTGTAGGAGGCTGCTATTTACACAGGAGGAATGGGGTGCTAAAAAAAAAATCAGGTTACATAAATACATACTGATCAGGGTTACTTTGAATTCAGTGAGCTTGACTACATTTTAGACATGCCATTGAATTAGTAGTGAGGAAGCAGGATTTATACACTGCATTTGGGTACTAACTAGCATTCAATTCCATTAAAATGTACAACCCTCAAACTTTAACAAAATACTGCTGATTTCTAACCATTTGGACAAGAAAAAATCTTCAGAATTATGACCCAAGCCATACAAATTCCTACTTTGGGCTGAAATCAGCTGTGATCAGCGCTGGGGCACTTCCTATTGATTTTTTGGGAAGTATCAAGACTGAGTTTGGGAATCTAGTTCCCAATGCATTTGTTTAAATTGTTGGTTGTTTCTCTTTCTACCTGTTGAATTAACTAAGGTGGAACCAGATTTGGCAAAAATGGCAACGCATAAATCTGGCCTACAGTCCTTACCCTGCTTCAAGCCCCATTGGCTGAGACCAGAGTGGTCTAAAAGGGCCAGAGCAGTGTACAGGAGCCCTTCAAGAACTGGCCGTAAACGTGGGAAGACAATTCCACACCACAGGTTTGAGCACAGGGGTGTAACGCAGCACCCGGTGCTGGGTAAATTATGCCAGCAGCCTTCTCAGGCTAGGCAGCAGGCCCAAATCAGCAGCCTACACAGCAGGCCCGCCTTAGTTTATTTCCGTTTTTAACAACATTACATTTAGTTTCCCCCAAAACTACCCGACAGCAAAATTCTGGCATGTAAAACCTGGCCCTTAACAAGAGACTCTCCAGTGGAAGAGAGCAACCGGAAGGATGGCCCAGTGGCTAGCGACTGGGGGACCCAGGTACAAACCCTGCTCTGCCATAGACTCCCTTCAAGATGCTGTTCAAGTCACTTAGCCTCAGCCCCTCCGTTTTCCATCTGTGCTCCATAACCACACATCCCTACCTCACCATGGAAGGGGTCGTGAGATGCTCACACATTATAGTAATGAGGACTCACAGGTGCTATGATATAAATGCTGCAAAATACCATCTGCTCTGGGCTTACCTGAGCCCTTCCAGAATTGCAGCAGGTTTTGGCTGCTACATTTTAGATGTAGCTTTCTATGGCTAGCATTGCTGAAGAAAGAGGTTTAAAGTCAGCAGTACATCCTTAAAAGGTAAAAAATTTAGATAAGCAATCATAGGGATCCTCCAGCTGAACTGAGTAAAAACTTGCCATGTGCAACTTACTGCAAACAAGTTAAAACCATTAAAGCTATATATGTAAGGTTGGGATCAGCTACTTTTCCCAGCATGATTCCAGTTTAGGTGGCAAATTCATGGTTGAACAGCTAGCAGCCTCAGCACTAGTTGTGACAGTCATGCTAATGAGCATAACACTGGGTGCCTACTGTGGACCTTTTGCTTATGAACTAATCCTGTTGATGTTAACAGGATTTGTATCAAGAGAAGATGCAGAGTAATTCAAATTGCATTTTCTTCAATCATGAATCTATGCGGTACAGGTTTACTTACAAAAATGGGACGGACAAATTAGTGTCTGTAGAGCACACAGAGCACAAGCATATTCTCTTTCTGGCGGGCACTCTGCTCTAAGAAAATGTATGTGCTACATAACAAGACACTGTCAGACTAACAACGGGTAGCAGCAGCCTGAAAGAAAATGATGCATTTTGTTAAAGTATTTTTGGACCATCCCACAGAATTTAATACTATTCCTGCTATTGATTTTTTTTTCTTCATGTATGTGTAGAAAGGGCATCATTCACTATTGTATCCCACAGCTGTTCAGAATAATTTCTATAGGTGTCAATTGGCTCCAATCATCTCTATAGGACCAGAGGAAAATAAGATCTTTTTTTGGAGAAATTGTTCAATAGTAAACTTAACTATGGATGTATTCCCACACCACTGAAATCACAAAGAGTGAAAACGTATGTGTCAGAGGTTGCAATATTTGCCTGGTAAGTCGCAACTTAAATTATTCAAATTTAATCTTTTTGTTTGTTTGTTTGTTTTTTAATGGACGGAGAGCACAAATTAAATTAGTCGGGTGAGCAGGCTATTGATTTAACCATAGCTCAGTTATTTTCACACTGTGAGGATAGCTGCACTGTTTGACTGCAGCCAAATTAAACCATTGCTTCCATTATGAAATTTGGCAGCACTAAAACACAGGACAATTTCAGACTTCAATCTGAAAAGCAGGGGGAGCCTTGTATTGGCTTTACTGGAAACAGCTGCTGACAAATGTTCCTGACCAGATCCTGGTGGGACCAAAGCACAATTAACAGCGTAGAGACTGAAAGCCTAGTGGATTTGGGGGTATCATGCTGTTCAGTCATTTAATAATAGGCCCATTTTTCAGCTCTCTATTTAGTGGAAATGGGAAACCAAAAGACTAATTTTTCACTCAGCTCAGATTGGATTTATGTAGCTTCACTGAATCCAATACATCTCTGTGTTTAAAGTGCTTGAAAGTCTACCACATCAATGCACTTTTAAAGTGTTCAGGGTAAGCTACAATTATCCTGGTCTCAAAAGCTTCCAAAAAAGAAAGGCAGAGAGAGAGAAGAGAAAAGAAAAGAAAAGATCAAGCCCACTACTGCCAACCTCAACCATTCAAAAATAATGAGCCAAAACCCTAACCATCATGTGATTAGGTAAAAATAAAAAATAATAAATTTCAAATGGGCATTTTCCAAGTGAACCATTAAATGATGCAAGGAAGTAATGCAGACAGAATTAACGCAGGGAAGTAATGCAGTGCTGTACGTAACGACTGATTCTCAAAGATCAGTATCTTCTGGCCTTCTCTGCATGTGGTTCTGCATACAGAATGGCCCCTTTTCAAAAGCAGCCTAGCAATAACACTGCTGACATCTCCACCAGGATGAACTTTCCATTTCCATGCTATGCAGCTGAACAGTGCAAGGCAAAGCTATGTATTGTATGAAGAAGTAACATTCCTTACTCCCACCGCAGTGCTATGAAAAGCTGAAGACTTGCTGCAAAGAGCAGTGGCTGCAACTTCTAGGGCTTTGCTAGCAACTGAATTGAGCAGGCTTGGTACATAAGAAACTCTATAAGAAATCTAGCTTATTTGGCTGCAGCACAGGCAGATGTAATAAAAGCTGGTTAGTGTTTAAAATGCGTACTGCTCCCACCCGTCTGAGTTCAGTCCTAAAATGCCTGGGTTGAAATGACCAAGTAGCAGGAAGTCAGTTGTGCTATAAACACGAAGCATGCAGGAACTTTTCATGTCAAAGAATGTATGTTATATGTATAATAAGAGAGAGGACCAAAACTCTCTTTACCCTGGGCGGCTCTCACCTGTAGCTCATACAACCTAGATTCTGCAGGTAACATGCATCTAAATTAATATAAATGACATGAACACACACATACTTTACTCTTCATTCTGTCTAGGAAGAGCGCACACACCAACTGCAGATGCTTCCTCAGCCTGATGAAGCATATTTATACCCAAAAGCTTGCAAGGAAGAATTTTTCCAACATTTGAGTTGGTCTAATCAAAGATATCAGATTTACCCAAAGAACCTTGTCTGGTTATGAACACCCCTCCCCACAAGACTTGCACCCCACGGCTTCAGATGGCCCAGACCTGTACTGCTTGAGCCAGAGAAAAGGTTCTGCAGCTGGTAGCAGTAACTGGCCCATAAAGAAAATAAAGGCATCAGCTACCCCTCGGCAATATTTCTTCTTCAGACAGAAAGAAAGTGCATTGCCCAGCCCTCATGTAGTGTTAGAAGTTTTAGGGGGATTCTCAAATTCCTCTTGAATGGGCACATTAACCAGTGTACTGCAAAGTGCTCCTTTGTGCTGTATTCGAGCAACTATTTCAGAGAAGCCTGCCGAAAAGTGCCCATGTCTGGAGCACTGTTGCTGAAAGGCGAGTGATATCAACCTGCTGCCACAGCTAGACTGCTTCCAGGACCTGAGCTAGATTGGGTGTGTCTGCCTTGAACTGCTTTGTGCAATCGAGACAAACCCTAAGCACAGAGAGGAATCATGTTCGGTACAGTTTTGAGGAAGGAATGAAGCCTCACTAACATTTCCAGTGCCAGGACACTTGTTTGTCTTCCTCCAAAACATGTTGGAAGCGGCTCAATACACTCCACCCTTCTTCCACCCTTCCTTTCTGAGCTTCCACCCTTCTTCTCTGAGCACTGGAGGTATCAAGTGATTATTTATTTAATTTAGTTAAAATACTGACAGCGCATCACAGAGTTGTGACAGAGGGAAAGGAACAGGGGCAAGAGAAAAAGAGGGGAGGGATAAAGAAAGGAAATTGCATCTATCACAATTCAACCAATGCAGGCGTTTTTTTCCTGGATCCCAGGCAATGATTATAATACAAGTACTTTTTCTCTTGCACAAACGTTATGCAATTCAGCAGCCTAGCTGTTCTATCAGCCCTTACTACGTATAACACGAACTGTGGCTCTTCTAGTGCTAGGTGTCAGGAAAAAAGAAAGAGGAGATGATAGGGAGGAAAGCATATCAATTACTCTTCGTGGCCTACTCCTGGCATTTTCTATAAAAGCAGGGTAGGAGGTAGCGTAATTTGAGAGCTCCACGTTATTTCATTATCAGCCTCTGAACGATAAATAATGATGACAGCTTAATGAATACGGCACTATTAGAAGGAGGGCCAGCGGTTGCAGCACTAACATGATTTGTGAAATGTGGGTTGCTCTGCTCTGCCACCAATTTCTTATTTGGTCTCTGGTAAGCCCCTTAGCCCCGCAAACCATGTCTATACTGCTTGCCTGCTGAGGCCAGGACTGATGCCAAGCTCTGCTTGCTCCCTCCCAATCTGCATGCACTCAGGTCTGGTCAAGAGGCAGCACAGATGTCTTGAAGAGGTCTTGAGGCTCTGTCAAAAAGGGCTAAGGACGTGCGCGAAGGACCCTTCCAACCCACATGGCCAGCTTTGGGCATGCGCTGAGTGAGAGAAAGTGGATAGGTCTTGTTTCTTAGCTGCCAGCCCAGGTTCAGCGCACAGCCATGGCATCTAGCTTAGTTCCATATCCGTAAAAGGGGGTAAAGGCTCTTCCTTGCCTCACTACAATTTGTGAAAATCACATCACTTTGGTGCATGTAGAGCTCTAATTATGACTGCCTCAGCCAAGTCATTGTCTTATTCATTTAACTGATTAAAAAAATAGGGCCAGGAGGAACCATTTCAAAAGCCAGGCCTGTGTAACATCTGCCAGAGAACTTTCCCCCAACATTTCTGCATGAAGTCCACAGCTTCTGCCTCATACGTTTCTGAAAGACAGAAAAGGATGGAGAATCTACCTTATCCTGTCCCCCTGGCTAATTCATCTTCTGCTGAACAGCTTGAAGATGAGAGCTCTGGCCACATGGGTTTTGAGAGCTGCAGTTTATTGCTTCATACCATAGTGATCCAACAAACAGCCCTTTCACATATTTTCCAAATGTATGGATGTAACGTGCTTGCCTCCTTTGTATGCCAACCTAACCCTGTTGCTCACTGCTCCCCCTAATGAACACTGTTATTTATATTTGACACAGGCAGTATTCAGGCAGACCTCTGTAACGGAGGCTCAGCATCTTTTAGGCACATATCTCAGAAATGACTGCTTGTGCACAGGTATGTCTATGGGACCCTCAGATTTACTTCTTCTTTATAGTCTGGTGCTAGCATAACCCACCTGTGATCACATGCTGAGATCCCACACTGTGCGAGTCCACAGAGTACAGGAGTTTGTTACCACCCCTGGCTACACAGCCTTAACTCTTCAGCTTCAATGAGATAGCTTGGGTAGGTTCCTAGTCTCAAGTAGCAGTAACTCCTGCTTTTTGCTCTCATAGTCCTTGTTTCAATCTTCACTGTAGCCAAGAGGTTGGTCGTCACACTAGTACAGCCCGGGAAGGTGAAGAGGAAGATATCTTTAAATAAGGAATGGGGTGCAGGAGAGGGATCAATCACTTTTAACTCTTTAACACCTGAATACTCTACCCTCCATCATAACATTAGCTGCCTTCAAATCTATTTCAAACCAGCTATCACAGTTCATTTTCTCATTTATTTTAATTTTGTATCAGCTTTTACATCAAAGTTTCTTAAATAGTTATGTCATTTTCATTCATAAATGACTGTGAATAATAATCTATGTCTGACTTCTCTTATGTCTGTGTTCTTTGGCTGGGATGACCCTGCTTTGAGCAGGGGGTTGGACTAGTCGACATCCTGAGGTCTCTGCCAATCCTAACTTTCTATGATTCTACTACTGAATTGCCCACCAAGAAGGGGCTACCATCCCTGCAAGTTTCATCCAAATCAGGCAAGAAATGACAAAGTTATAGGCAGTTTTGTGCTTCCCCATTCTAGCCTATAGGCAAAGCATCGAAACAGCGAAACAGTCTCGACAAAACGAAACAGAACAATGCTTTGTAATGAAACGAAACGCAAAATGAAACGCTGTCCCATCAGAACCGTGAAACAGAAGTCAAAATGAAACTGCGCTGTTTTGCACAGCCCTAAAACATATCATACATGTGTGCCAATTCATACCATTATGAACCATTGGATAATAGACAGTTGCTCTCACAGCCTTGTCTTGTCACCTTACTGGGAAAAACATGTCATTTAGGCAATGCATTAAATGGAAAGTTACCTAACAAAGCTTACCTCCTAGCACAGAGATGGATCGCATTAAAAAAAAACAACATATTGGCTGGTCATGGCTAACTAAGGCATTGGCCCTACCCTGGAAGACATTCAAACTGCTTTTCATGCAATTCACACCTCCTGAGAAGCACAGGTGCCAGGAGTGGGTCAGGGGCTCTCACAGGAGCAGGAAGCTGCAAGTCAACCTCTGATAAGAGAGTCTGACTCCATGGAAAACAGCAAATGCTGCTCATCCCCACTTTACAGGGGGAACGATCATCATGACTTCAAATATTGCGAAATGTGGGCTGGAAGAATAGTAATAATGGATAATATGTCACAGCACTCCAGTGTTGTATCAATGTAGCTGTGAGATGAATATATTGCATTTCTTTGGCAGCGTAGTCACTTAGAAGTTATGCTTATTCTGAGACTTAAATTCATGTCACTCTTTATTACTTCCAAATGTTAACATAGCAGTACTGACTGAGCAGCAAAAAGTAGTTAGCAACACAGATACAAAGTAAGTTATCATTCCAACAACGCAAACAATACAATAAAATAAAACTTCCAAAAGGAATAAAATCCATTTCCTCCAATAAAGAAATTATACAGTTAGGAACATTGCTATATCCCTCCTAACAATACCAAATGTGAATGCACAGTACTCACCCTCCTTCAGGCATATAGGGTCTTCTGCTGCTTCCAGTTCATCTTGGGTTGTGGGAAAAGTCCTTAGGTCACCACTAATTTGCAGGTGCTGTGGAAAGCAGTGTGCATGTCCCACAGAGATGAAGTGGAGGTTTGCTCCGAGTCCTCTGGCCTTCTAGGACATGACCTTCAGAGATTTATTGTTTTTATCCCCTCTGCACGGAGATCCCATCTGTTCAATCCCTTTTGCTTCCAGTATCTCAGAGAGATTGTTATCAAATAGAAGACGGTGGGTACACTTCTCCAATGATGGGTCTTACTGATATCACACCACGAATTTACAAGAAGGCTGGCATCGGCATCTGGCCAGCTGGCAGCATTTTGGGAGGATGATTTATTAGACTGAGTCTCTGTTTAGATGCAGTAAAATGAGCTCAAATGATGCAGGCAAAGGTGGGATGAAAAAGGCTGACCCAGGTTATTTCTAGTGCAGAAGCAAGGAGGAGTTCGACAAGAAACTACACTCCAGGTGGAACTGTAGCACTGTAGGACAAAGGCGTCTCACTACCGGGTAGGCAGATTTCCAGCCCATGCTGAAGTGAAGCCTAGTCCAAGCATATTTTGCAATTGTTACTACCTTCAAACCCAAGTTAGGTCATTCACTGTAAAAGTGAAAGGCAACACATGGGCTAGAGGCCAGGGCACCTTTATAGTGGGGACATAACTATGAGTATTCCCTTTGAGTATCGTGTCAAATAAAACATGAAACGTACTGTCTAGCTCATGTCCTAATTTCATACACTTTCCAGTGGAAAAGAATCTGGGACTTCTTGCAGTTTAGGATCTATCCTATGTCTACATGATGATACTACAGAATCATCCCAGAATTAGCATTTTCTCATTTATCGAGGATTTTTCAGCCTCCATCTTCCTCCGTCTGTTTCCACTTCTGGATTTTTGGTATGCAAGGATTTGATATTGCTGTTGCGGGTGTCTGAGCTCCTGGAAGCTGGGCAAGGTCTTTTCCTTTTATTAGTATTTCAATATATTCGTTCAGAACAACAGTGAAAAATATTGCCTAGATACAAGCAGAAATAGAGGGTCCAGCTCCTGAAGCCCTGATTGCATGCAAAATGAGCCTGATTTCCAAGCTATATGGAAGCCCTAGGTATGCTATATACCACTAAAATAAATACACCCTGATGGACTGATTTTAAGACGGGTTCGACAGCAATTTAGACATCCAAGTAACTGGCTAGATTTTCAAAAGAGCTGGGCGGTGTCCAGAATCTGATCTTTCTACTGGTGCCTCCATGGAAGGCGCTGATGAGGAATTCTGACATGGGGATTTTTAAAAATGTGGCCCTTAAAACCTTCTTGTGCCTTCCCTCAATGATTGGCAACTGCCTACTGGCTGATGACAAGGCTCTGCCTACTTCAGTGAATTGGGAGAGATTAAACCAACCAAAACACCCCTCCTCCTCCCCCCCACACCTCTACCAAGTTGATTGGGACTCAATGCAGCCTTCTTTGAATACGCCTACAGCTTCTAAAAATACCGTATTGCTTGAAAGAATGAATCTCAAAAGACACCCAAAAAAACCCCCTCCATTTTCAGCGGCATTTTTCGGAGCTGCCTGGAATCTTGCTAAAAGCCCTCAAATTATTCATTATTTCTCTCTTTAGTATATCGAGCTCCAGGTTCTCCAAACATTGGTTTCACGTGCAACATTTACTTTGTGACACCAAACACGCCAAGTCAAAACTGAGCAATAACTACACAAACTCAGTTCGCACAGTGCGAATCAGCTTATCCACCTTTTGGGATGGAGATTTTTTATCTCGGCTGTTTTGGTGCAGCAGAAGTACATATTCATCACTTAGAAAGGAAGGTCTACAGGCATCCATCAGGAATATACTTCTTGTGTGCTTATATTAAGAATGAATCAGCAATGGAAATGGCCAAAATATTTTTCCAAAGAAAAGGCATCTTAATTTTAAAATGTTGTGTTTGTTGGTTTATCAGCAGCAGCCCTGCTTTTGACACACATTGTCACTTCTGTACCAAACTCCTTAAGCATTTTTTTTTTTTTTTTAAGAAAGGATACTACTAGTTGCACAAAAAAATGAACACATTTCAGTTTGGGGGATTTGTTTTTCTTAACTAACAACTACAAATATTGAATATTTCTCTCCTCCTGTGAGGTAAGGAAGTGACAATTTATACACGAGGAACTGCAACAAATTTCTATGCAGGTTGGGCACGTAAATACCTTTGAGAATCTGGGCCTACCTAGGATCACAGGAAAGTGAGGCTGGAAGGTCTTCTGGTCCCCTCCACTCAAGGCAGGACCACCCCTGACTAAACCACCCCAGCAAGTGTCTGTCCTGAAAACGTCCAGGGATGGAGACTGAACAGCTTCTCAACACAGCCCGTTTCAATGCCCGACCTCACTGGCAGGAAGTTCCTAACTATCTCCAACCTCCATTTCTTCTGCTGCAGTTTGAGGCCATTGCTTCTAGTGCTGTCTCCTATAACCACGGAGAAAAGTCCATCCCCGTATTGTCTCTATAGTCCCCGTTCAAGTATTTGAAGACTATTAATCAATCTCCCCATAATCCTTCCGAGCTAAACATGATTTGAGCAGAGCTTGGGATCAGAGATTAGCCTTGTATGGCACAGGCTAGTCATCTTTCTACACCTAATTTTATCTTGCATTTCTTCTCACATAACCTTGCCCTCTGCCTGCAGAGGGGGAGGCTGGGAGGGGGTTGTGAAACATTCGCTGAGCAATAAGGTGGCATTTTATACTCACTTTCCATTGGGCAAAGTAAAAGTTCATTACAAATTTGAACTCTGGGGAGGAAGTCCATCCTCACTCTTCCAAGTTCTCATCTTCAGAAGTGCTGCAACTTCTTGGCAGAGACATGGAGCCAGGGATTTCCAAACCTAAATGCATGAGCTAATATAATTTGAAAAAGGAGGCAAGGCTCTGGGGCTGAGGGCTCTTGCAAATGCAGATCAGCATAAAAGGGGAGCTGTAAATACTTGCCCAAGAGGCTTACAGCAGTCGATACTGCGGTGGTACTAATGAGGAGCTTGCTGACAGGTGTAAATTGTTGCCTGTTGCCAGGTGTGACAGGCTGAACGAGGGCAGAATAACTCTGAGTAACAGCAGCACTGCCGCAGCAAGGCAAAACTCTACTCAGCTTCACAACGGCACCACGTTTTACCAGCAGAGGATCTGAACCCCTAATAATCACCAGACATTTTTAAAACTCAGTTTGGGTTCAACTTATTCTAACAGCCACCAAACCTGGTATTATCACAGTCTAATTTTCAGAAAGAAAGGAAAAAATACAATTCAATTGGAAAAGTTATTAAGAAAAAAACATTTTTGCTAATGAAACATCTCCTTTCCCTGCTCCACTTTAAATTAAAATTTGCTCTGTAAATTCAAAACAATGCTGAGGCATATAATATGCCAAATACCCACTTTCCATTCCTCTCCTGCACAGTAATTGTGTCTGAGATTATCATTTATATTGACGATCATCCTGGAGTTAGTTAATTGGGCCTGAAGTGCTATAAAAATCATTCCAACTGGGAAATTGTTAATAAATGTAAATGTTTCATCCTTGGAACAATTCAAAAGGCTAAAAAAGTCACCTGTCTTTACTCCTAATGTTACTGAAGAGGGAAACATTTAAGCCTTGCAGTATCAGGTTATTGTATTAACGTATGGTCATTTATGTTTCAAAGTGGAAAATGAGCGTCCTGGCATTTGTAGAGCACCAGCCAGGTCCATTTTTAAAGCAAGCCAAGATTCACTAAACATGTTGATAGCATGTCCATTTTACAAGCCACAGAGGGAATGTTTCCATAACTCTTTCTCTGGATGATTTCTCTAAGGATATTAATCAAAGCCTTATTTAATTACTGGATCAAGAAGGTGGATTAGTATTTACAACCAAAGCCACTCAAACTGGTCAGGGCCTCAGCAAACTTACCCCACCATGGGGAGTGACACCCACAAAAAGGTTATTTTGGAAGCAAATAGGACTCACTCCTGTGTAGACACTTAACACCCTCCAAACGTGGAGTTTCGTGTGGTTATAGTCTCATCCTCAACTGAAGGCTGCCATGGTATAAATGTTAAAATGCTTGCACTCTCCACACCATAGAAAAGACTCCTCTTCCCACTTATGTTATTTCAGCCTAACTCTACAATCTCCGTTTGCACAGAGGGCACATTTTTATCGTTTATAAAGGGCTGATAGATGTTTTAATCATGGTTATTCATTGCTAATGAGTTTTATATGTGGATTACAATAGTCTGTAAGTATTCATAACAGCTCCCCCCATCCACAGCCAATTGATGAGTGGGGCGGGTGGTGGGGGGAGGGAGTCCCTTTAGCAGCCGATCGCTGAGCCCAGAAATGTTAACAGTGGAACCAGTGGCAAAAATGGAAATGCTGCCAGGGGACCAAGTACCCTCTGGAGGGCCCGGCTGGTACTCTCCCGTCCCCCCCGGTGCCCACCCCGTCAGTATGCCACTGCTTGAACCACTGGAGGCAGGATTTCATTAGTGTGGGACTTACTTCAAGAAACTTTCCCAGTGATTTTCAAAATTTGGCCCTTTATTTTTTTGCCTTAATGACAGTGAGCATTATTATTATAAACATGTAAAGAAAATCCAGTGATTAAATTAAATTAAAAAAAAATCCAAACAAACAGAGGTAGTCACAGCTAGGATGGCGAGTAGAAACTTAACCCGGCACTTCAAGACTCCTGTTCAGACTCAATACTGCATTAGCATACATTTGGACATTTAACAAAAAGCATCAATCCCAACTCAAAAATGGAACCCTATTTATTGCATCCATGAATTGTGCAATATCCAGCAAAAAAACATGAGAGGAATATTGGCCTAATAAGTGCAGAAAGATATGGATGTTTCCCCAGTTTGGTTGTATTTGAGTTACTTAAGTAAAAAATAAAATTGTTATATTAAAACTTTTCTTCTTTAAGACACAACACAAAACTTTCTCCTGCACATGTCAATATAAAGGCTACCCACCATTTGGGCTCTTTTTTGCACACCTGTGGATCAATATGCCTCTGTACCAAGGGTGATTTTTGCTCTAGATTTGGGAAGTCAGTTCTACTGCCAGCTTTGTGGACACCATAACAAGCTGGGCATAAATAAAGGGAGAATAGGAGATAAACACCTTATCAAAGCTCACGGAAGACTTTCTCTTCAAATCACAGGGCTTTTGCAACTGCCGGACAAAGAGTTTGGAGGGCCGAGGGGTGGTGCAGTCTACGAAGAGACAGAGATAACACAAGACAAAGCATGCTGGAGAGTGGGATGAACTCCCAGAGGAGATCAAGTGAATCCAGACTCCCACAATCTTCAGGAAATGTTGCAAAACTTTCTCACTTGAGACAGCATAAATGATGCTTGCAATACAAATACGCTGGAGCAGCCACCAAAACCTCCCTAACTAAGCAAAGTATCAACCCCAGAAGGAAAAAAAAATGCCAGATTCTTCACTGTTGTTATTGAAGGTTTTCAAGTTCTCCAGTGAGAGGTGGCAGTACACTGCTCAAACTGTAGTAGATGAGATAGCTAGAGGGAGAATTTGGTGAACAGGGCACAGGAGCTGCACCTGCTGGGTGAGCAGAAGGTGCAAATTGGGATAATTCACAGGCACACTGCAAGGCTTAATTAATTAGCATTTGACAAGGACTTCAAGATCCTTGGTGGAATAGGGTGTTCAAGACTGAAATGTGGCCCTGTGCAGCACAGCCTCTCAAGAGAGCTTGATCCTGGCGTAGTCCTTGCAGGTTGGGCACCTAAATACCTTTGAGGATCTGGGCCTACATAGGATCATAGAAAAGTAAGGCTGGAAGGGAACTTGTAAGGTCATCTGGTCCCTTGTGCCTCTGCAGAGGGGCAAAATTCACTCCGAGAATAGATTCATAGATGCTAGGGTCGGAAGGGACCTCAATAGATCATCGAGTCTGACCCCCTGCATGGGCAGGAAAGAGTGCTGGGTTTAGATGACCCCAGCTAGATACTCGTCTAACCTCCTCTTGAAGACCCTCAGGGTAGGGGAGAGCACCACCTCCCTTGGGAGCCCATTCCAGACCTTGGCCACACTAACTGTGAAGAAGTTATTCCTAATGTCTAGGCTAAATCTGCTCTCTGCTAGATTGTGGCCATTATTTCTTGCAACCCCCGGGGCCACCTTGGTGAATAAAACCTCACCAATTCCCTTCTGTGCCCCCGTGATGAACTTATAGGCAGCCACAAGGTCGCCTCTCAACCTTCTCTTGCGGAGGCTGAACAAGTCCAGGTGTCCCAGTCTCTCCTCGTAGGGCTTGGTCTGCAAGCCCTTAACCATACGAGTGGCCCTTCTCTGGACCCTCTCCAGGTTTTCCACATCCCTCTTGAAGTGCAGTGCCCAGAATTGCACGCAGTACTCCAATTGCGGTCTGACCAATTCCCAATAGAGGGAAAGTATCACCTCCTTGGTTCTGTTCGTCATACATCTGGTGATGCTCGATAAAGTGCCACTAGCTTTTCTGATGACTTTGTCACACTGACGACTCATGTTCATCTTGGAGTCCACTAGGTCTCCAAGATCCCTTTCTGCTTCCGTTCCACCAAGCAGGCCATTTCCTAGGCAGTAGGTATGCTGGACGTGTTTCATCCCTAGGTGCAGTAGTTTGCACTTCTCCTTGTTGAATTGCATTCTGTTGTTTTCTGCCCATTTGTCCAACCTGTCCAGGTCAGCTTGTAGTTGTTCCCTGCCCTCCGGCATGTCCACTTCTCCCCACAGTTTTGTGTCATCCACAAACTTGGACAGAGTACACTTTGCTCCCTCGTCCAAGTCGCTGATGAAGACATTAAAGAGTATCAGTCCTAGGACAGAGCCCTGTGGGACCCCACTGCCCACACCCTTCCAGGTGGATACTGACCCATCCTCTACGACTCTCTGGGTGCAACCCTCTAGCCAATTCACCACCCACCGGACTGTGTAGTCATCCAAGCCACAGCCTGTTAACTTGTTCACCAATATGATGTGGGATACCATATTGAAGGCCTTCCTGAAATCTAAGTAAACGACGTCAACCCCTATTCCTGCATCCAGTCGTTTTGTAACCTGGTCATAAAAAGAAACTAGATTAGTCGGGCATGATCTACCTGCTACAAACCCGTGCTGGTTTCCCCTCAGCATAATTTGGCCTGCCATGCTCTCGCAAATGTGAGCCTTGATAATTTTTTCAAAGACTTTGCCTAGGATGGAGGTGAGACTGACTGGCCTATAGTTGCCCAGGTCCTCCTTCCTCCCCTTCTTGAAAATGGGGACAACATTGGTCCTTTTCCAGTCCTACGGGACTTGGCCAGTGCGCCACAAGTGTTCAAATATTCCAGCCAGTGGCTGTGCAATGACGTCAGCCAGTGCCTTCAGGACCCTCGGATGGAGCTCATCCGGGCCTGCCGCCTTAAAGGCATCCACTTCCTCCAAGTGACTCTGCACTATCTCGGGGGCTATGCTTGGTAGTCTGGTGCCCTGCTGCTGCCTCTCTGCAATCCCAGTGAGAGACTTGTCTTGCCCCTCACTTAGGAACACTGAGGCAAAGAACTCATTGAGGAGTTCAACCTTGCCCCCCCTGTCCATCATCAATTGCTTCTGCCCATTTAGTAGGGGTCCTATTCCGCTGTGGGCCTTCCTTCTACTCCCTATATATCTAAATAACAAATTTTTGTTATCCTTAACTTGGGATGCCATCCTCAGCTCCATGGTAGCTTTGGACTGTCTAACTGCCTCCCTACAAGCACGAGCAGAGGAGGTATACTCCTCTTTGGTAATCTCTCCCTGTTTCCACTTTTTATATGCTCCCCTTTTAGCCCATAGGCTGCCCTGGATTTCTCTGGTCAGCCAAGGAAGCCTCCTGGCCCCTTTCCCTCTTTTTCCTCGTATCGGGATCATCTCCCTCTGTTCCCAAAGGATCATTTCCTTAAGGCACAGCCACCCTTCCTGGGCTCCCATCTCTTCAAAACTCCTACTCTGCAGTGCGTCCTTGACTAATCACCTGAGTTCATTGAAATCAGCTTTCCTAAAGTCTAGCACTTTCACCCTACTAGTTAACCCATTTGACGTCTAGAAAAGGAAAGGAGAATAATGATTTTATCTTTACGGTCTGTAAAGTGCTTTGAGGGAATTTCATGGTTGTCAGGAATTGTTATTATTCCATTGTTACCACCTTTAAAATTCTTTAATATGGCCATTTGGGGTATTCCACAGCTGACCTCTATTTGTTTGGATTTTTTTTTCTTTTTAATTTAATTTAATCACTGGATTTTCTTTATATGTTTATGACAAAGTATACTTTGCATCCTATGGTGCAGTGGTCATCACAGGATTCACAGAATGCAGTACTTGTGTATTAGGGAAAAGGATCAAATATGTTTCATGGACTGGACACAAAAAAGAAAAACTTTCAAATTTATTAACTGTGGCTAGAAACCAGCCCTGGCAGAGGTTGAGAAACATCTGTTTTTCAATCAAAAAAAAAAAAAAAAAACCGAACAAAAACCCTCCTTCCCATTTCAAACGTTAACCTTAGAAAACCAAAGAACCTCATTAGTTATTTTTTAAAATTCATTCACATCTTAGCTTTTGCAATGATAGAAATCAAATGTAATACAAAAGTATCAATGGCAGTAGCCTGAAATTAGATGTCCTTGCTTTCATTAGGTGTGACACTGAAATGCTTCCTTATGTTTCCCAGACCAAGGCTGCAAAAGCCTTCCCCGTTACCCAAGGAAGATTTCACAGCAGCAGGCTCTGGTCTGATGGGTGCAACCAAGTTATTTTAATGAGATTTTCTGTAAGATTGCCATTGCAGCATAGGTATGGGCAATGACTTGCAAAGATGCATCTTACGGTGGTCTAGAGTACATTTCACTAAGCCAATAAACTTTTTCACTCTATGGCACAGGAGATCCTTATTGCATTGGTTTTGCATACTGTCTGTGCAACATCACCCTATAGTGGTTGGTTTCCAAGAAAAATATTTGCAATGCAATACACACAGAAGTGATGCAAGTGATACGACTGCAATGTTTGGATAGCAGGTTACATCCAAAATTAGTCTCAACTGAGACGATTAGAGCCAGCCCATGCAAGGGATGGAACAGGTAATTGCCCTTTTGGTTTCAATATAAGGATTTTTACCAAACGCTAAAAGTTTAGAAATGCTTGGCTGATTTTCCAGGAAACTGTTGCTACAGAATCCTAAAACTCGGCATCACTACCAATGAATTTCCAATACATTCAGTCTCACAACGGATTGAACTGGGAAGAACCAAAACTGCAAGACAGGATGCATTACAGTTGGGAACTGCTGGCAAGATTTAAAAATCACAGAACAGAAACTCAAATGTGAAAGCTGCATTAAACTGAACCTCCTGTCTTAAAGCCAGTGCAGAATTTGCTCCAGAAGTCTAGAGACACGCATGAAAAAATGCACTGATATTTAAGCACAAAGGGGAAAACCATCCCTGACTTTGTCCTACTTTGCTTTATTCTTCCTTAGTTTTCTTTCTCCCAAATTAGAGCCTTTGGGAGAAAAACATCTCAGTGCCTCACAAAGATGTTTAAGAAAGTAATGCTGTATCTCCACTGTTTGCAGAATTCATCTAGCCTCACAAATCATAATAAAACAGCTGTTCCCACTCCCCCACAAAAATAAAAGAGCTCCCCAAACAACTATATGATTTGCACATAATTTGCCCATACCCCCTGTAACCACAGCTTTGGTGCTACTCAGTGTAGGAGGCTGCTATTTACACTGGGGGAATGGGGTGCTAAAAAAAATACAGGTTACATAAATACACGCTGATCAGGGTTACTTTAAATTCAGTGAGCTTGGCTACATTTTAGACATGCCATTGAATTAGTAGTGAGGAAGCAGGATTTATACACTGCATTTGGGTACTAACTAACATTCAATTCCATTAAAACGTACTACCCTCAAAACTTAACAAAATACTGCTGATTTCGAACCATTTTGACAAGAAGAGATCTTCAGGATTATGACCCAAGCCATACAAATTCCTACTTTGGGCTGAAATCAGCTGTGGTCAGCACTGGGACACTTCCTATTGATTTTTTTGGGAAGTATCAGGACTGAGTTTGGGAATCTAGTTCCCAATGCATTTGTTTAAATTGGTGGTTGTTTCTCTTTCTACCAGTTGAATTAACTGAGGTGAAATCAGATTCGGCAAAAATGGCAACGCATAAATCTGGCCTATGGTCCTTACCCTGCTTCAAGCCCCATTGGCTGAGACCAGAATGGTCTAAATGGGCCAGAGTGGTGTACAGGAGCCCTTCAAGAACTGGCCGTAAACGTGGGAAGACAATTCCACACCACAGGTTTGAGCACAGGGGTGTAACGCAGCACCCGGTGCTGGGTGAATTATGCCAGCAGCCTTCTCAGGCTAGGCAGCAGGCCCAAATCAGCAGCCTACACAGCAGGCCCGCCTTAGTTTATTTCCGTTTTTAACAACATCACATTTAGTTTCCCCCAAAACTACCCGACAGCAAAATTCTGGCATGTAAAACCTGGCCCTTAACAAGAGACTCTCCAGTGGAAGAGAGCAACCGGAAGGATGGCCCAGTGGCTAGCGACTGGGGGACCCAGGTACAAACCCTGCTCTGCCATAGACTCCCTTCAAGATGCTGTTCAAGTCACTTAGCCTCAGCCCCTCCGTTTTCCATCTGTGCTCCATAACCACACATCCCTACCTCACCAAGGAAGGGGTCGTGAGATGCTCACACATTATAATAATGAGGACTCACAGGTGCTATGATATAAAAGCTGCAAAATGCCATCTGCTCTGAGTTTACCTGAGACCTTCCAGAATTGCAGCAGGTTTTGGCTGCTACGTTTTAGACGTAGCTTTCTATGAGTAGCTTTGCTGAAAAAAAAAAGGTTTAAAATCAGCAGCACGTGCTTAAAAGGTAAAAAACTTAGATGAGCAATCACAGGGATCGTCCAGCTGAACTGAGTAAGAGCTTGCCATGTGCAACTTACTGCAAACAAGTTAAAGCCATTAAAGCTATATATGTAAGTTTGGGACCAGCTACTTTTCCCAGCATGATTCCAGTTCGGGTGGCAAATTCGTGGTTGACCAGCTAGCAGCCTCAGCACTAATTGTGACAGGCACGGTAGTGAGCATAACAGTGGGTACCTACTCTGGACCTTTTGCTTATGAACTAATCCTGTTGATGTTAACAGGATTTGTATCAAGAGAAGATGCAGAGTAATTCATATTGCATTTTCTTCAATCATGAATCTATGCGGTACAGGTTTACTTACAAAATGGGACGGAGAAATTGGTGCCTGTAGTTTTTAAACAGAGCACAAGCATATTCTCTTTCTGGCAGGTACTCTACTCTAAGAAAATGTATGTGCTACGTAACAACACACTGTCACTGTCAGACTAATGATGGGTAGCAGCAGCCTAAAAGAAAATGATGCATTTTGTTAAAGTATTTTTGGACCATCCACAGAATTTAATACTGTCCCTGCTATTGATTTTTTTTTTTCTGCATGTATGTGTAGAAAGGACACCATTCACTATTACATTCTACAGCTGTTCAGAGTCACTCCTGTAGGGGTCGATTGGCTCTAATCGTCTCTATAGGACCAGAGGAACGTAAGATCATTTTTTTGAAGAAATTATTAAAAAGTAAACTTAACTATGAATGTATTCCCATACTACCAAAATCACAAAAAGTGAAATCATATGTGTCAGAGGTCACAATATTTGCCTGGTAAGTCACATCTCAAATTATTCAAATTGAATCTTTTTTTTTTTTTTTTTTTTTAAAGGATGGAGAGCACAAATTAAATTACTCAGGTGAGCAGGCTACTGATTTAACCATAGCTCAGTTATTTTCACACTGTGAGGATAGCTGTGCTGTTTGACCGCAGCCAAATTAAATCATTGCTTCCATTATGAAATTTGGCAGCACGAAAAAGGAGGATTTCAGACTTCGAGCTGCAAAGCAGGGGGAGCCTTGCATTGGCTTTACTGGAAACAGCTGCTGACAAAAGTTCCTGACCAGATCCTGGTGGGACCAAAGCAAAATTAACAGCGTAGAGACTGAAAGCCTAGTGGATTTGGGGGTATCATGCTGTTCAGTCATTTAATAATAGACCCATTTTTCAGCTCTCTATTTAGTGGAAATGGGAAACCACAAAACTAATTCTTCACTCAACTCAGATTGGCTTTATGTAGCTTCACTGAAACCAATAAGTCTCTGTGTTTAAAGTGCTCGGAAGTCTACCACATCAATGCACGTTTCTAGTGTTCAGGGTAAGCTACAGTTATCCTTGTCTCAAAAGCTTCCAAAAAAGAAAGGCGGAGGGAGAGGAGAGGAGAGGAGAGGAGAGGAGAGACAAAAAGAAAAGATCAAGCCCCCTACTGCCAACCTCAACCATTCAAAAATAATGATCCAAAACCCCAGCGATCATGTGATTAGGTAGAAATAATAATAATAAATTTGGATGTCTTCAGCTGCTGCCTTAGCTTTAGGGGCTATGTTTTGCAACTTGTATCTGCAACTGTGAGAACTAGAGATTCAAAATAAAAGGGGCCATAAGATCATAGAAAGTTATCTAAACTAACCCCCTGCTTAAGCCATTCCTGCCTCACAGGTGTTTGTAAGGACTTATTTTTAATACGAACAGTTCATTTTCTTGTGTAATTACCCACATCCCTCAAAAAACAGCATAGGTGAAGTCAATGGCAAAACATCCAAAGTATCAATACAGCTAGGATTCCTAGCTTATATATCACAAAACTCGTGATCAAACCAAGAGAGTTTGCAAAAATGATTTAACAGTTAACTTTAAGACACCCCTACCAAAGCCAAGTATCATATGCTTCATCTTTCCCACTCATTCCCAACCCAAGGCATAACAGGGTAATGTTATATGTCATTAGAGTATGCTGGACCATTTTTCTCTTGGCCATGAAAAGATGGGGGTTAGATCTCGCGGATGGTAATTATGTGTGATGGTATATGTGCAAGGAGAAAGGGATTCATTTATTTTCTTTTACTGAAGCTGCCACTGGATTATTGGGTTTCACGGGGGATAAAGGAATAATGTGTCTTCCATTTGCAATGTACTTTGTACAAAATAGCAATGAGGCACCCAGAGCACTGGATAGGCCTTCCTCTCTCCATTTGTACAAAACTACCCAAGATGCTTGCAGTGTCAGAGCTTAGGTTCATTGCCTGTTTTCGTTTCTGGAGTAATAGATTACATTTTTTCATCATAACATAAGGAAAATTAAATAAAGTTTATTTTAATGGATGGAGTATGGACGAATGAAAACACTAAAAGGACAGAAATTAGTGCTAGAGTATGCCAAGTATTGCCCGTGGGTGTCACATGTTAGTTCACTGTAAAATACCTTCCCTGTTTCATTGTAAACCAGGTACAGCATAGAGAGAGAAGCAATCAGTTGGATTCCTGCTTTAATTTAATCTCCCATTTCGCACCACAATGCCTGAGGAGGGTGAGCCAGCAGACACACAGTCAATAAACGGAAATTGAGGTCAAGTTATTTCTTAGGCAATACCAGTTTACATACAAATCCTGAAAATTGGAACTACAATCTGAAGTTATCATCTACCTTTTGGCTAAATAAGTAATAATAAATACCATTTCGTATTCCTACCACGCCGTGCACTCAAGAATCACAATGCTGCAATAAATGACTTCTAATTAATTAAACCTTCCACACCTAATGAATTACATCCATTTTACACCTACAAGCAGGTAGACTATTATTAATCATATTCACTTACCTCCTAGAGACCCTAATTCAACTGAGGCCCCTTAGCTAGTCACTGTACATACCGGCACAAAATAGGGTGAAGCTGCCCTGGTGTTGCTTTTATTTACCATGGGAGAGCGCTGGGGGCAAGAAGGAGTCACTCATGTCACTCCCCATGTCCTTCTGATTTGCTATCATTTGTCCCTCTCCCTATTTTTAAGACATCTCCACCCAAGTGATTTCTCCAGAGCGGGGTGTGTTGTTCTCGCACACATCCCAGTCATTACCTTAATCCTCCAGCTTCATCATTTTAAATAGTAGTTTTAAAAGACTACCACCACCAACCATATTTCCCACTCTCCTTTCTGTGGCACTTGCACCTTTTTGGTGGCTTCCCCAATCACGTACGGACTCACTCCAACCTCACTTAGTTGTGAAACGAGGCTGCATCACAGCACAGCACGAAGAGGCAAGAGTCCTAAAAGCTCCGAGGCCTGATCATTAAATTCCCACGTATTTCATTTTAAAACTCTCAGCCTTTCTTTGCAAAAGCAGAAACTCTAGGGAAATAGGCTTCATATTTTCTTCTACACAGAAATCCTCTGATTCAAAGATCAATTTTAATCTCTGGAGGGATGCTGCATGTGTTCATTTTCAGTTACTCATTTTTGCTAACAGTTCAACCTCTGGAAGATCAACATTAGTTTTTCCAATTAGGTCAGCCACCTTTTTCCTGAAATGAATCAAGTGAAAGCTTATTCAGAGCGCTATTAAGAAAATAAGTCCTTCAAGGTATCTGCATGTTTTGTATAGCTGAAAATGTACAATGGATTAAAGTTGTTGCAAAAGTTGGTATGGTAGGAGCTATCTGAAAAACTTCTGATCCCAGCAAGCAGGCATTTATATGAGGTCACGGTTGTGATCCCCAAGGCTTTCTCCTGATGGATCTAGCCTGCTAACACAACTGACACTGTATGAAGTCTGGACTTGCGTCTTTATTAAAATACAAAGATACTCTCAAACCAAAGTCTGGCTGCTCCTGAAATTTTCTTTCTTTCCAGCCACACACTACCCTGCCTTCTGCTCCTCTTCAGACTAACCCCAATAACTAGCTCTCTCTACTAGTTTATAGTACCACAAGATAATGAGTCACCTGCCGCAATCCATCAGCAGAGCCTATTAACCCTTCCATGATGAATCAATACCTGCCAAAAAGGGTGGGAAGCTTCAAGCAACCACTGCTGGCTTGGCACTGTGGACCCAGAGCTGTCCTGATTTACCAAGGTTGAATCAAACAAAAATTATCATTAGCTGAAGTTCAGTCTCGTTCTTCCACCCAAATAGTGGGTTCCCTCTAAAACTGGCTGGTTTGCAACAGAGGGCCACATCCTGCTCTGTCTGATTTAGAAAATAGCTGTATTTGACTCTTGATTTGACACCTTGGCTCAAATCCTGCAGTTTTGAGCCATTTGGCCCTGTTTCTATGAAGCACTTAGGCATAAGCTCAACTTGAATCGTAGTGCTTAAGATCAAGAGCCTCAAAGATATTTAGGTAACTTTTTTTTTTTGGGGGGGGGGGGTTGGTGCTAACTCCTACAGAAACCAGTGTAAGTAAAATCTCTACAGCTGTGACCATCTTACCCAGACCTTCCAAACACTTGAGCTTTTCAAAGGGTTTCCCCCCTCTGATCCCAGTCTTGCATCACAAACCTTGGGAAAAAAGGAGGGGAACGGGTTGTACCACAATACACCTAAAAGCTATAGGACATAATATGTATAGCAGGAGTATACACTTGTTGGTATATGCATAATGTACATAATACCCATGCCTATCCATAGTTTTTATTTAATGCTGCAGACCCATGAGTTTATGAATTATTCACATAAAAGTTATGCTTGGTAGCCATTATGATGCTGGAAGAATGTCAGTTAATTATGACGGTGTTGTAAGAGTAATTGTCTAGAGCTCAATTATACAAGTGCTTTATTTTTACCTCGTTTTAATTAAAGAAATAAAAATAATAGGCAGGTGAATGTAAAATAGACCATACTATATTTGCTGCACGCACACTGTAGAAGCATCGTTCTATTCTACATTGCAGCAGCAGCAGCTATACAGTACATCTGTGCTTTATTCACAGTACGTAGCACTGCTTCAGATTTGCTGGACGCACTTCTAATCTGGTGATTTAATACCTTAAAAAAAAGTAGCACAACTCAAGAGTTGGCATAGCACAGAAAGCAATTTAGTAGATTATCATAGCGCTAAATTGTACCTCCAGAAAAGCATATGTGGATATTCCAAAAATGATCTGATAGCTTATTAAAAGTGGCAGGCTCTGCCCTAGGTCATCAGCATAATGGCTAAGAAGATATAAACCGTATCTCAGCAACAGAACTGTGTGACCATGTTGGAAAGCAAAGCAGAAGGGGAAAAAAGAGAGAGGGAGAGGCAGGGGGAAGAAAAGGGACAATACTAATCAGCATGCCAAGCTGCAGGGTTGATGTGGTGTAGAATACAAATGTCGCTGGTGAACAAGATGGATCAATTTGAAGTGGCATCCCCTTAAAGCCCTGCCGATGAGTAGGGGCTTTTGTCAACCCTGGTATTACCAAAAGCCTCATTATGTTGTAAAAATATAAGCAAGGTAGGTATTTTAAATTTTATTTTTATTCCCCCATAAACCATTTTTCCTGTTGCAGTAGCTGATCACTTTCATATCTTTGTTGTCTTAGCTGACCACAATATGGTATATTTTCCCACTTGTCATCCTTTGTGTGCCAGTGCAGTTCTGCCCTATTGCTACCACCATAGGCAAACCACAGGGTGAGTTCATAAAATTAGTGTATGACCCCTACATGGTTTTTGACAGACGTTAGTAACAGAATTATCCCACTTAGGAAATGGTACTACAAAACTGCACTTGGGCGAGCCACCCCTTTTTGAGCGGAAATCTAAAAGTTAAATTAATTCATGAAAAAAACAAGGTTCATGCAAAATGAAAATATTTCCCTCCAACCCAAGATGATAATGCTATATAGGGCATATGTAGATGCAATGGGGGCCCTAAATTGAAGTGGCGGTTTTTTAAAAACACTGCTTCAATGTAGGGCCCTTTAAACCCCCATGTTGTGCACACACATGAACCTACTTGCCTCTCTGGTAGTGGGGAGAGGACAGTGAGCTGCTGGTGGGTGGAGTGGTCCCTAGACTGTAGCAGGGGACTGGTGCTTCCCTCTGCAGCAGTGGTGGCACCTGCCCACAAGCACCTGGCTCGGGCAGTCCCAGGGGGTACCACAGCAGTAGAGGGAAGCACCGGGACCTCGTGCAGCTCAGGCAAGCAGGCTCCAGGGAGGGAAAAAAAAAGATCAGGTTCTCTGCTTTTTTTTTTTTTTTCTTGGTCTGAGCCTGCCTTCCCAGGCTGCTGCCAGGCTGCCTGCATGGGCCTCCTGCAGAGCCCCTGAGCTGCACGGAGCTTGGTGCTTCGCTTTGTGGTTGTAGGGCAGCAAATTAAAACTCCTCAAAGGAGTTTTAGTTTGCTGCTCCCCAAGTCATTTAAGGCGCATTATGCCACCAAATTTGCTACAGCAGCTAGAATTACTGTGCAATACACCGCCAACATGTGTAAACACCAAGACCATTAAAGTAGTGCAAAAGCCTGTAACTCATTTTCAACTGTCGTACACGCATGCCCCTTGTTTCGTCTACACACGGCCGTAGTCATTACTTATGCTGAGCTCAACCTAGGCGTGAAACGGTATCATGGGCCAAGTGCACGGCTTTGAAATCTAAGCAACAGGTTTGTATCATTTCAATTTTCTAGAGCTGCAGGTTCCTGTCCCAGCAGGGAAAATTTGTTCTTCTGTGCAGTGGTAGAAGGATTTATTAACGTGTGAAGGTTTTCCAGAAGGGATCTTGAAAACCTGGGTACAGGCTGCAGAATACCATCTAGTGCCAAAATCTGGTCCCAGTTGTGGGTCTGGAACACTTTGGAAAAAATCTCCCCATCACTGACCTGCCTGGGAACAGAAAGTCTGAAAGGACCAAAAATTACAACCACATCACCTGCATCTCTCTCTAGGCTCTGAATCACAAGGCTTTCCTTCTAACTAAGTCATTTTTTTTCAGGCAAGAAAGAAAGAAAAGAAAAAATGTATAAGAAAATGCAGGACAATGATTACAAGGTAAATTCTAAAGAGTTTTGCATAGAAAGACCTCTATTGGTAAGTTCAATTTACAAGTAGTGATGCAGCAAAATCACTGTCAGTCCATTTCGCTGAAGAAGGTAAGAGTATATCTTACACGAGGGAGTGCTCCCTGATAAATACTGCAGTCTATCTGAAGCAATGTAAGGGGGTCAAAGAAATGAAGAGAAATTCTCACAAGAGCCCAAGTGACTTAGAACCCTGAGCTCTAATGACTGTCAGTGGGACTTTGGCCCTGTGCATCAAAGAGCTGGTTTGCAGCACCTGCACCCTGAGCTGAGGAGCACTGCTGACATGCAGGTCCAGGCCCCTCGCTCCTGTGCTCTGTGTGCTAAACCTTGGGGAAGGAAGCTATGTCCCAACAGGAAAGCATGTGCCCAGATCCCTCCTCAGGCTCCATCTCTGCCATGCTTAGTGGTCCATACTCAGGACTTCCCAAAAGCTGTCTCAAACCATTGCCTTATTTCTGTGCCTGTCAAGTTCAGACTGAACCATAGGAAGGTAGGGTTCGAAGGGACCTCAGGAGGTCACATCTAGTCCAACCCTCTGCTCGAGGCAGGACCAGCCCCAACAAGATCATCCTAGCTGAGGCTTTGTCTAGCCAGGTTTTGAAACTCCCCAAGAACGGAGTTTCCACCACCTCTCTGGGTAACCCATTCCAGTGTTTTACTATCCTCTGAGTGAAACAATTCTTCCTAATATCTACCCTCAACTTCCCTTCCTGCAACTTGAGCCCATTGCTCCTTGTTCTGTCATCTGCCACCACTGAGAACAGTCCAGCTCCATCCTCTTTGCAACCCTGCTGCAGGTAGTTGAAGACTGCTATTAAGTCTCCTCTCAGTCTCCTCTGGTCTAGACTAAATAAGCCCAGTTCCCCCAGTCTTTCTTCACAAGTGGGAAAGGCATATTCTCAGTAGCCCTTCCTAGCTTGATTTGGAGACACCATAACCATGCCCTAAGGACCTGAGAAATAGGACTTGGTGTCCTTATTCACTGAAGCACTTTTCAAAAGTTTGCTCACCCTTACCAGGATTTTGTTCTTGCCTAATGACATACCTGGTGCTGAGTGGGACCTAGTTAAATCTAGCCCCTGCCCAAAGACTTTCATTGTATACTGATGAACCTAAGTGACTGGGACTAATTGCAGGGTTGTATGTGCTTGGATGTATGACATCAAAAATAGTTAATGGTCGATAAAATAAAAAAAAATGGTTGCCAAAGGGAGTGCTGTTAATCATGCAGACAATGCACAACCACAACAAATTGGCATCCCAAAGCACCTAATGTGGTGTGGGGTCTAGATGGGGAAAGGGGCGGTTTTGAAGAGATCAGGTTTTTGCATCACATCTCAAGGAAAAACTATTGGCACTTGGGGAAAAAAATTCAGATCCCATTTGCTTCCAGTGCCAAAGCTTTTATTCTTCCACAAAACTTTATTTCAGCTAAAAAAGAAGTTTGTTCCTCTGCAAAGAAATAAATGAACCCAGGAGATCAGCTGTGGTAATTACAAGAACTGGTGCTCACTGGGGGTCTGATTTCATTTGCACTAATGTAAACCTAGAGTAAATCCATTAAAGTCAACAGTTATGGGGTTAGACTGGGGGTGTAAGAGCAGAAGCAAGCTCCAAAAAAACATCAACCAGTCAGACGGTTTGGGGGGATATGTGGACATTACATGCAGGGCACATTAAAGAAAAGGGGTGGGAAAACTGCTCTTCACACAAATGGCCTCCTGTTTTTTGCACTGCATGGTAGTGCAGTGGTATGGCATGGTGCACACACACACACACACCAAGAGCCAGCTGTGGGAATGGTTACCATCTAAATACAGAATGCAGTATAGGTTATGATCTAACTATATTGGCACCAATATCCCCCTTTTTTCTTTAACAGGTAAAGAGTGGTGGCATAGATTTTTTAATAAGAGGAGTTTTTTAAACTTTTTTCTCTGAGAATTTTTAAAGTAAACCAGTAGGTCAGTCAGAATTTGTAAAACTCTTGGGCCATTGGTAGCCATGGTCCCTGTTTTCTACACCATGTTAATGGACTTGCATCACACAGTTGGAATCAAATTTCAATTTGAGTTAAGGGCTAATAGATGATCATTGGCCACCAGGGAGATTTTCACCTATTTCTGCACTTCTGTAGTAGAGATGGCAGGGGGCTCTGGACACTTCCCACCACCCACAAGCAGGGCCACAAAACTGCACTCATTTGCTACACCTGGTGGAGGGCACAAGCAACAGCACACCCAAGATACCTGCCATACATATGTTTTAATTAATACGGCTTAAATTGCCTAGTTCAAACTGCCTTAGTCGGCATTAACTTTAATCCTTTACATTCAATTTTAATTCAGACTACTGATGTCCATATGCTTATAATAGCTCTACTCTGGATTAAACCTAGAAATATGTAATGTCTAGAATTAGGATCATTAATGCCAACTTCCATGGGTTTATCAGGTAGCCAATAGTTCATCAAGTGATTGAACTTCATAACTAACTTTACCCATGCAAGTAGCCCATTTGAAGTCAAAGTCCGTGCACCACTTAGCCACTCTGCAAACTTTAGCAGGCATACTAACTTATTTCAAGTTAGACATAAGCTTACGTCTCTTGGCTAAATCAGGACTTTAAGAAATTTAGCACACAACCATATTCTGTGACATCTTTAAATTCACTGGGGGGTATTTCTGAAGCATCAGCAAAAACACCAAACGTCTAACATTTCCTTTCCTCACAGCCACCATCTCCACCTAGTCTATGACATGTCATCCAGACAGCTTCAGAAACACTTGTGTTCTAAAAAAACCTACAGTGTGTTATAAAATACCTGAGGTATTTTCAGCTATCTGTTCAAATATAGCTGCTTTATTAATGGATATGTTTTATGACAGCATAGGAAGAATTTTACGTTGTCAGAAACTAATTTTGCAAGTCAACATTTATGCCAGGACATCTGAGCTAACGAGCTTACCCTTCCAAGACTCCAAATGGGATCTCGTGGGGATACGAGCAAAAATCTATGGATCCCATGTCCTCAGGACTTGAGTCTTGTGGCTCGTTTAAGAATGAGGGACAAGGGAAAAAGCAGTAGATTATTATATTATCAGTTTTGTTTTGTCTCTCAACAGATGAATTTCATTTTGAGGTTGCCACCTATGGGAAGCTTAATTTAGATTGATCTTTTAACATTTTGATGTGTTTTTAAATTCTCTGTCCATTGCTCTGTACATTCAAGAGCATTGCCATTGTGACAGTCAGCTTAAATATTCATGAAATGGTAAGTGCTTGCCTAAGAATGACTGATCTTGTCATGGTGCTTTCTTCTTTTTAAAAACATACCAGCATTCATAAAACTGAAGAAATAGTAATTATTAAATGTAATAATTTAATAATTATTAAATTTCATTGAAGCTGTTATTGGTGAAATATTTGTGTGTTTGTCAAGGGCATCTGGGATATATTCAAAGGCACTATCTTTTAGCATGACTCTAATAATTATTCATGCTAAAATGAATATTATCTAATAATAATTTAATAATTACTAAATTCCACTGAAGCTGTTATTGGTGAAATATTTGTGTGTTTGTCAAGGGCATCTGGGATATATTCAAAGGCACTCTCTTTTAGCATAAATCTAAACAGAAAGTTTTTCCAGTGTTGCAATGGCAAAATCAGACCCTAAGACTATAGGAAGCAGCAGCAGGTTCCTTTATCATCCCAAACACATTAAAGCCCTATGACTAAACTAAAGTTTTCCCACTGAGTTGTGCCAATCTTGTGCTAATTGATCTTTTACCATTTTGATGTGCTCAGTTGGGATGGGCTTCACCTGTCCCCCAAAGGTAAGCATGTGTTCTCTTCTAGATTGGCGGATCTCCCCCAGCGGGCTTTAAACTAGGCTCATTGGGGGGAGGGGAAGATGAGGGCGGGGGAAGCTGTGAACCACCAAACCATGTGGCACCCACAAGGACAGCCCAGCCTGAAGAAGGAGAACATTGGGAACCTGCAAGCCATGGGGCGGCCAGCAGTACAGCACAGGTAAGCAATAAGCAGGTAAGAAATAAGGGGCCCCTTGGGAATCAGAGCTGGGGGGCAGCAAAGGCACCAGTCACAGGGCTCAAGTGCCAATATACTAATGCTAGGAGCATGGGGAACAAGCAGGATGAACTAGCGCTCTTGCTTGCAGAAAACACCTACGACTTAGTAGGGCTAACAGAAACCTGGTGGGATTCATCCCACGACTGGGCGGTACATATTGAGGGTTATAGGCAGTACAGAAAGGACAGGATGGGGAAGAAAGGGGGAGGGGTTGCGCTCTATGTCAATGAGCAATATACATCAACCCTCATCAAGACGGAATCGAAGGATGAGAAAGTAGAAGGATTGTGGGTTAGGTTACATGGGGGGCAAGGAGAAAGGGATTTGGTGGTAGGGGTCTGCTACAGACCCCCACACCAAAGGGAAGAACTAGATCTGGGGCTCCTGAGGCAGCTCTTGGAGACCAGAAAAACTAAGGAGGCAGTAGTCATGGGGGACCTAAACTACCCAGACATCTTCTGGGAGATGCAGACCGCAAAGTCCCACCATTCACGCAGGTTCCTATCCTGTGTACAGGACCTCCACCTGACACAGGAGGTACACGGTCCCACTAGGGGTAATGCCTTTTTGGACCTGATATTTGCAACGGGGGATGATATGGTAGGGGACCTACAGATCGGTAACCATCTGGGGGACAGTGATCATCTAATAATAGAATTCTTCATAAGACGTCGAGTGAGTAAGGTAACTAGTAGGGTGAAAGTACTAGACTTTAAGACAGCTGATTTCAATGAACTCAGGCGATTAGTCAAGGACGCACTGCAGAGTAGGAGTTTTGAACAGATGGGAGCCGAGGAAGGGTGACTGTGCCTTAAGGAAATGATCCTTCGGGCACAGAGGGAGACGATCCCGATATGAGGAAAAAGAGGGAAAGGGGCCAGGAGGCTTCCTTGGCTGATCAGAGAAATCCAGGGCAGCCTACGGGCCAAAAGGGGAGCACATAAAAAGTGGAAACAGGGAGAGATTACCAAAAAGGAGAATACCTCCTCTGCTTGTGCTTGTAGGGAGGCAGTTAGACGGTCCGAAGCTACCATGGAGCTGAGGATGGCATCCCAAGTTAAGGATAACAAAAATTTGTTTTTTAGATATATAGGGAGTAAAAGGAAGGCCCACAGCGGAATAGGACCCCTACTAAATGGGCAGAAGCAATTGGTGTCAGACAGGGGGGACAAGGTTGAACTCCTCAAAGAGTTCTTTGCCTCAGTGTTCCTAAGTGAGGGGCAAGACAAGGCTCTCACTGGGGTTGTACAGAGGCAGCAGCAAGGCACCATACTATCATGCGTAGACCCTGAGATGGTGCAGAGTCACTTGGAGGAAGTGGATGCGTTTAAGTTGTCAGGCCTGGATGAGCTCCATCAAAGGGTACTGAAGGCACTGGCCGATGTCATTGCACAGCCACTGGCAGGAATATTCAAACGCTCTTGGCGCATGGGCCAAGTCCCAGAGGACTGGAAAAGGGCCAATGTGGTTCCCATTTTCAAGAAGGGGAGGAAGGAGGACCCGGGCAACTATAGGCCAGTCAGTCTCACCTCCATCCTAGGCAAAGTCTTTGAAAAAATTATCAAGGCCCACATTTGCGTGAGCCTGGCAGGACAAATTATGCTGAGGGGAAAACAGCATGGGTTCATAGCAGGCAGATTATGCTTGACTAATCTAGTCTCTTATGACGAAGGTTACAAAATGCCTGGACGCAAGAGTAGGGGTGTATGTCATATACTTAGACTTCAGGAAGGCCTTCAATATGGTATCCCACCCCATACTGGTGAACAAGTTAAGAGGCTGTGACTTGGATGACTACACAGTCCAGTGGGTGGTGAATTGGCTAGAGAGTCGCACCCAGAGAGTAGTAGTGGATGGGTCAGTTTCGACCTGGAAGGGTGTGGGCAGTGGGGTCCTGCAGGGTTCGGTCCTTGGACCGATACTCTTCAATGTCTTCATCAGCGACTTGGACAAGGAAGTGAAGTGTGCTCTGTCCAAGTTTGCGGGTGACACAAAACTGTGCGGAGAAGTGGACACTCCGGAGGGCAGGGAACAACTACAAGCAGACCTGGACAGGTTGGAAAAGTGGGCAGAAAATAACAGAATCCAGTTCAACAAGGAGAAGTGCAAAGTGATGCACCTAAGGAGGAAAAATGTCCAGCATACCACCTGCCTAGGAAATGACCTGCTTGGTGGCGCGGAAGCGGAAAGGGATCTTGGAGTCCTAGTGGACTCCAAGATGAACATGAGTCGGCAGTGTGACAAAGCCATCAGAAAAGCCAATGGCACTTTATCGTGCATCAGCAGATGAATGACGAATAGATCCACGGAGGTGATACTTCCCCTCTATCGGGCGCTGGTCAGACCGCAGTTGGAGTACTGCGTGCAATTCTGGGCGCCGCACTTCAAGAGAGATATGGATAACCTGGAGAGGGTCCAGAGAAGGGCCACTCGTATGGTTAAGGGCTTGCAGGCCAAGCCCTACGAGGAGAGACTAGAGAACCTGGACCTCTTTTAGCCTTCGCAAGAGAAGGTTGAGAAGGCGACCTTGTGGCTGCCTATAAGTTCATCACGGGGGCACAGAAAGGAATTGATGAGGTTTTATTCACCAAGGCGCCCCCGGGGGTTACAAGAATTAATGGCCACAAGCTAGCAGAGAGCAGATTTAGACTGGACATTAGGAAGATCTTCTTCACAGTTCGAGTGGCCAAGGTCTGGAACGGGCTCCCAAGGGAGGTGGTGCTCTCCCCTGCCCTGGGGGTCTTCAAGAGGAGGTTAGATAGGCATCTAGCTGGGGTCATCTAAACCCAGCACTCTTTCCTGCCTATGCAGGGGGTCGGACTTGAGGATCTACTGAGGTCCCTTCCGACCCTAACACATAACATCTATGAATCTTGTTAAAGTTTCCCATGAAAACAAACATTTTTTTTCAAAATAAAATGTTTGGTCTGGAAAAAGTATTTTTCCCAAAGAAAACGCTGTTTGGTAATTTTTCTTCTGAAAGGCAACGTTTCTTTTTTGTATTGATGTGGTTACATTTACGTTATCCCAGAATAGGTCAAGAATGCCCAGGGGCGCAATGTGCCAGTCATGTTATATTTTAACATTATAATAACTGAAATATCCATTACTTTATCTTAGACCATGTAATTAGCTTATTAAGAGGTAGATACTAGTTAGCACTGACTAAAAAAAATCTGGTTTTCTAGACCAAAGCATTTCAGGCTTATATTTGTAATGGTCTAGTGGTCTAAAAAGTTTTGGAGTAACTTCCTTACACGCCATGACTATTAAAAGATTGCAGAAGGCTCTGTAATGTTACAGCCACCATACAAAACATGACAACTGCAACTCTGAATTAGCCCCTGCTAGCTTCACTGGAGCTACCTAAGAGGAGCAGAGTGACATTTAAGTTAAGGAAAGGATGGGACTATGTTTAGTTCACTAGTCTGAGAAATGAGAGACCTGTGACTTTGGGGAACTCACTAAAGTCACACCTGTATGGCTAACCGCCTGTGCCAGGGTGTGGCCCCTTCAAACATGCTGGCTATCTTCTGAAAGGTAGGCTAATTAGTCTCTGGGCACTGCTAAGCGGGTTATGTAATGATTGCACCACTGGAGACAACAGCACTGGGATGATTCACCTGAGCAACTGAGAACTTGGCCTACTGAGTACATGTGTTAAATAAAAAGGTCCGTCTTTCAATCTGAAGTAACTTCACCCTTGAACTACTACTGCCAACTACTACCACCCTTTCTCTTCTGCCTTTCAAAAGGCTTTTTAATGTTTCAGCATTCTCAGTTGATCTCCAGTCTCTCTCCTTTGACGCCTTAAGCTGACAAACTATTAGCCACTTAAAACGGGATTTTTGGCACTAACAGCTTGACTCATTGCATATTAAGTACGCTTTATCTAGACTTCTTGAGTGGCAATCTTGTTAGCTCTTCCCATGAACCTTTATTAAGTTAGCTCTATTTGTTCGCAATTGAATTGGTAGCAATTTCCAGGCTTGTAAAGTAACTTTGCATCACATCACTAGGCCACTCACAATATTCGTACCATTATTGTGTAGTCTTCTTCACTGATTAACAGACAGCAGCTTTGCAACTGTAACACTGCATTACCATCTATACCACCCCAGGCCAGGTATTAAATATTACCATTCAGATACGACAGTGCTGTACAGCCACTTTGGACTGAAAATGGAAATCCCACCCCAGCATCTTGGGAAAAGTAGCAACATCATGCACATAACAGATCAGTGACAGGGCTGGGTATGTAAGTTTTGGTTTGCTGATTCACAGCCTGATGCTGTAACTATTAGGCCAAGTCCTCTTTTTTACCTACCCTACCTCTGCAGTGGATTGGAATAACATGCTTAAGAGAAAAAGGGTCAGAATCATGAAGTTCGTATCAGAAAGAGAACTTCCTCAGACTTCAGGGTGAGTTGGATCCATTGTTTCACTCAGATTCATCTCTAAATTTTGAAACGCACTATTTTTTCCTTCAGGTACTGAGTACTTAGATGTGTCATTTCTTTCCCCAGAGCATGTAAAGGGAAGGGAAAAAATAGAGACCATGAGAAGAACATTATTACTTTCCACCTGCTGAAGAACTGTAGGAGGAATTTATTTTTTCTCTGCCATTTTCTTTTAAGATTGTGCAATTATAGAACTAAAGGAAAAGTCAGGAGATAATGAGATAAATAATGAGGAAGGGCACAGGACACACGTTTCCTTATTATTAGAACGGTGCAAAACGTAGCTGCTTTGTTTTGCAGGGGCTTGCACTCCCAGGTGTTTTATTTTGGGTTTCAGGGAAAAGTTGAGATGTCTTGCACAACAGATGAGCCAGACTAAAAACTGAAGAACCTAGGATGAACCTGAAGCTACCAAGGATGAAGTTTCTTGTTTGTTTCTGTCTTATTATTGTCACTAGCATATTAGCTACAATCGTACCTTGTGTCAATCTCACATTAAGCAGCAGGTACAATAAAAAGGTGAACCAAAAATAAATAAATAAAGCCAACTTTTGAAGGAGATATAATACTCTGACACTACCTGCCTATGTCCATTAAAAATTGTTTTAACTTTTTGGGATCAGGTATTAAGTCTGGATCTCCAAGTCTAATTTGGGCAGGTATGTACTGCCTGCCTGCCAAAAATCCACCTTGTTTTAAATATAAACCAGATTCTTTTCTACTGTTCTTCTCCACTTCCAGTCCTAACGTGCTGTGTATCATCCCACGGGCTTCATTAACAATTGTGTCTTCCAACCAGAACTGGTCGCATTTCAGTGAAGCATGAAGTCATCCCAAAGTTAAGATATTCAAAGGCGACAAGTTTCTTGGGTGCTCAGCTTGGAACAGCTTTAAGGGGCTTTTGATACGAGCACAGTGAACACCCAGCAAAGGACACCTCTCCCCATTTCTGCAAATCCTGGCATTTGCAAATCCACTAACAATATATATATATATATATATATATATATATATATATATATATATATATATATTTATTTAAATAATGCTTCCGTGTGCATCAATTGTAGACATTTGGCTATTGGAGGAGATTTCCAGGTGTATCCATGGCAGTTAGATACTCAACTCTCATTGAAAGTCAAAGCAAATTAGGAACCTAGCTATCATTCATGCCTGTGGAAAACTATCCCCATTATTATCATCTGGATTAATACGAATAACACAGAGTTCTCCACCCTGAGTTCTCAGTCTCCTTTCATGAAGTATTTAGCAAAGCATGAGCTCTTGAATCACAACCCGACAGTGAAGAGGAACCAGATTACAGATATGCTCCTTTGGTATACATGAATCAATAAAACACTGATAAATAGAAACCACACTGGAATGAATTCATTTTTGACCTACTACTCCTGACAACGGTAAAGATTTAGCTGAGCAACAATTTGACTTGGAGCTGCCTTACTGGGCTTGCTTTGCCTAGCATACATCAAGGAAATGATGATGACCTAGAGCAAGTCTTGACAGAATTTGACCTATTCATTGATTGATGAGCTCCAATTACTGCATCAGATTCAGCAACATATTTTGCCTGTAGTTTGTGTCATCACTCATATACTGTTCTTCTTTTACAAGATAGTTTAATGTTGTGCAGTTTGATAGATGAAGTATTTTATGCACAGCTACACAAAATAAAAGTGATTTACTTTCATTAAAAGAAGGAGATGGCAAAATAAAATTTAAGGCTAGATCCTGATATTCTTATTCATGGTGAGAAGTTGCAGACTGTCTGACACTTCCCACAGAAATCAGTAAAATGCCTCATGATATGAACACTTTTCTTGGGCAGGAAGACTGGGGAGATGTATCCTAGCCATTGGTTGCCTTATGTGTTTGCAGTACTTGTAGGGACAGTTGGGGAGAAGGAAGATTTCGGGATGGCTCATTCATTACTAAAATAGTATATCTGCTCAGAAGCAGGGAAAAAACAGAGAGCAATATCAAGGCAGCAGGCCAAGCAGTTCCTGAGCTGTGTAGGGGGGCTGGTGGTTCCCTCCACAGCAGTGGCGCTCCTCAGGCAGCACCCGCTGCTGGCACCTGGCCCGGGTGGTCCCAGGGGCACTGCAGCTGTGGAGGGAAGCACTAGGCCCCCGTGCAGCTCAGACAGGCTCCAGAGAGTTAAAAAAAAAAAAATCAGGCTTACCGCTCCCCTCTCTTCCCCGCCCCCCGCTTCAGTGGAGCCTGCCATTAATTGTAGATCCTGTGCTGGAAAGAGAGACATTTAGGAGCATAGGTCTGGAAAGGATCTCCTGGGTCACTGAGTCCAATTCTGTCACAGGCTGCCATGTCACAGGAGCCTATTCATAATTTTAACATGTTTCTTCTTAGAATGAGCTGTTTTTGCTGTCACTGGGTTTGGCCAGTTGCATGTTTTGTCATTTTGTTTCCAGGCACTGGGGCTTCCCCAGTCGATTAGGGTGCCCAGGCTGCTTGTTGTAACTATGCAGACAGCACACCTGTGATAAAAGGTGTGAGGAGGAAATCAAGAAGAGAAAGAATGGATACAAGCCGAGATGGAGAGCTGCACTGGAGCAGCCATTTGAAGTACATCAAAAGTGTTCTTGATCCTGCAAAACCCAGGTCACTTCGTGGAACCTAGTTATGCCTTTTCTGCTCACCACTTGCATACACACAAAACCTGGGTGTTCTTGTAACACATAAAACTTTGAAGACATACACACTGTCCTCTCCTCACAGCGACATACACCACCCATGGCTGTTTTCTGCCATTCAGATTTGGTTCCAGGTTCTGCTGGAGTAAGGTACTGCTCAAAATGAGAAATGACAACCAAAATGATCTCTTGGTGACCTATGGTCTAGGGCAGGGGTTTTCAAACTTTTTTGGTTGGTGTGCCCCCAGCAGGCAGTCGAGAAGTGGGGAGTCCCCCAGTGGCTGATCGACAAGAGGGGTGGGGGTGTTCAAAACCGTGGTAAAGTATCAGTGGCACACAACAGCAGTGAAAACAAAAGCACCAGCAGCACGTGGGGTACAAGTGGTGCAAAGTGTTGGTGACCCCACCCCCTGTTTCTCCATGCTGCAGCCGCATACCCCCTAGAGCTCACCTAAGTACCCCCAGGGGTACACGTACCCCCGATTGACAACCCCTGGTCTAGGGGAAGGAAGAAGAAACCCGTAACAATGGAGAATCCACAGCAGTCTGCTGTCCAACATCACAAGAGGCCTTTGATTCATTAGGAAATGGTGTCCCAAATTTTTCTCTGACGTAAATTAAGGCAGAGCTACTGACCATCCTGCCAGGTACCATAAGTCCGCCTAACTCTATTGAAATCCATCCTATTTTACATCATCTGAGGCTCTGCCCCAATGAAATTAAATTAACAAAAAACAAGTTCATATTCAGAGATACCAGATGATGACCAAAAGGGGCTGAAGGAATTCCTGGTACAGCTCAGCTGAAAGGAGATCTTCAAAGGATACAACTGTCTCGGTCTCACCTGGAGGTTAAAGTTGAAAACTTAGTTCACAAACAAGGCAGCATCAGTGCTCTCTGTAGGGGGCTCTAGCCTTCCAGACAACTGCCCATCGACCAACCATTGTCATGACTATCAATCTCTGCTCAAGAAACAGTCAAGGACTGGAATGACAAGGTTTTTCCAAGTCAGGGCTCAGGTGCATTGCCTGGGCTGCAGAAGAAATCTGACAAGCAAGGAAGAGATGAGCACCAAAAAGAGAAGAAAACAACATAACTGAAGGCACCTGTTTTAGCGTAGTGTCTATATATATACCTGCTCTTGTTTCTAGCATCATGGTCACCCCGCAAACAGGGAGAAAGCAGAACAAGTTCTTCACAGAACCGGTCTTGCCAGCAAGATAAGCAACATACAGTAGATAAAACTAGGAGAAGGAAATGAGCCAACTTTTGCTCTACCATTTAATGGGATAGGCAAACAATTAAAAGAAGCATATAACCACTTCAATCTCCTCCCAAATCCAAGGTTTTGCACGGAATTGCTGAAATGATGGCTTAACTCATGATCACTGACTGGGAGCTGTATTCTTCATAGGAATCTTGGGGTTTCACTGAATGTCTTGACCACTAATTCCTCACTCCTTCCAGTATGAGTCCAGAACTCATCTTCCAAACCATTCATCCTGCATATGCCATTTCATAAAAATCAGACCCCAGCCTATTAATTGCTTCATGAGACTTCAGCACAGAAAAAACTGCATGTTTTTTTCAGTTTGTGTACAAGAGGTGGGCTTGCCCTGAGCACTCCGTTCTAAACAGCTCTACATTTTGTTACATGTCTGAACCTGGACCTTGCTTTGGAGGTTAGGATAACACAGGCTGTTGTCCTCTTCTACTGACTGAACATGATCAGAAGGTAACAACAGCCTGGTACAACTAGTAACTGTAAATCCTGCAGGTTACGCAGCAAAAGTTGACATTTTTAGGGCTAAAGGCTCTAAATTTACTCTTAGATTAGACCTTCATGCACGTGGCTATGGGGCAGGGCTGAACTGCTACCCAGCACGTCCATGGGTGGTGGATAGTGGAACGACCTTCAGGGAAGCAGACGAATAAGCAGTCATAGACCAAGCAGCGACAGGACCTCCACGATGTGGTGAGGACAACAGATGGCAATGCTTTCCCTTCTGAAAAGCCACATATATCCTTTGACAGTGTCATGACATGGCGAGTATAGGTTGCTACTATAATAAGCCTACCCGGGCTCCAGCCATGGGTCTACAAGTCCTCAGTGGCAGGGCAGGTTGAAGAACATGTTAAAATCTCAATGGCTATGAAGGCAGATGAAGGCTGCCACAGATCCACAGTTACTTTGGTCTCTTCGTCTCAGGCTCTGTTACATACCCCTGATGCCCAAGGGATGACCCATCCACTGCTTTTACCATATAAAAGACAGAGAAAACAGCGAGTGCTTAAATCCTTGCTAAGTCTGTTCTACGTCTTTTGAAAGGGGAAAAAATCCAAGTGTCCAAGTTAGTCAAGTGCATCAAACAAACTCCCACGTGCATCTAGAGCCTCAGCACAAGATTTAGCATTTGGGAAATCACCATGTTTTGCCTAAAAAAGCATAGGATAGATTTTTTTTTTATTATTATTATTATTATGTTAGACTAAGAGCACCATCACAATTCCGTCTTTCCTGTGACCTTCCTCTTCAATTTTCCAAAGCACATATGTATTTGCTTACTTCTAAACTCATGTAACGGTGTTACTAAATATTTACATTACAGTCTAGCCCAAAGGCCTAAATGAGAAGCAAAACCCTGTGATAGGAAGTCCTGTAGGATCACATAAACCCATAATTCTTGTTCAGGAAAGGTTGCAATCTAAGAAACAAGAACACTAATGTAATGCAGCAAGCAAGCAAAAATCAGAATATGCTGAGTGCGACTGCAGTGGAAGTTGCTGAACTACAGCAAACAAAAATCCAAGTCGGTGACAGAGCTGGGAACAAAACTCCAGGCCTATACATTCGGTGTTCCCTTCCCTACACAAAGGAGCTTCTCCTTCTGTACAACTTGTCAGCTTCTCAGCTTTGCAGTTGCAGCTGTAAAATCTATGGACCAATCAGTCAAGTCTATTGTTCAATTGAAAATGCTTCAAAAATCAATTTACCAGAGTAATCCTGTTAGGCAATGAAAATAGGAGACTGAGCAAACGTCACGTCAATCTGAATAATCAACGCCTTGCTATAATAAAATATGGATGTCATGCCACATGTACCGTAACTGATGTTCCGTATGATAATGCAGCCTGACCAGCGAAGACTCAAGTATAAGTGAGATGCAATTGGATTGGGAAAATGTGCAGCTTAAAAGAATTAAGCATAAAAAGCATCAAGACATTAAAATTAAGCAGCATGGGCAGCAAAGTAAGTAAGAATTCAACTAGTAAAATTTGCATTAATGCAAGCAGAAAATTTACTATAGGAAATAAGTAGTACCCCACAATCAGCATGACTTGGATCTTTAATGGCATCTTGTTGTATAGAGTAAGAACTGCGTTGTCAGCCTGAATAAATACATTTAATTTGATTTATGTTTGTTGTCCTGGCGAACTCAAAGCAGTTGAATTTACATTTCCCACTTTGCTTTTAATGATGGCTGAGCCTTAGTAAAGCAGAAATGGGCAAACAAAGTGGTAGCTCCAGTTTGTCTCTATTTTTAGGTTTATTTTAGGAGATGGAGCACAGGTTTCAAAGCCAAAGCAAAGTTAGCCTCGAAAAGCCAATGCTCCTGAGCGATCAAGCAGGCCACACGCAGTATCCGTGGAAATGACCCAAGTGCAGCTAATTTAGTTGAAGTCCAGGAGGGCGGCCAGCAGTGTGAATATTTGCATATGGAAACCTGCAGTTTACACAGGAAGGTCAGCAATGGAAAAACAAGAAAGTTTGCTGAGCTGGAGGAGGCGAGACATTTTATAATCCACTGAGAGAGATCTGCCTGCTAACAAATTTCACACATCAATCTGAGGTTCTTCGGATATTGCTTTCAACAGCAATATAAATGAATTCAAACATGCATTATACGTCTGATTAATTTTCGGCTAGTGACATTTTAAAAATAAAATACTTGTCAAGTAATCTCTCTATTACGTGGTATCCAAATGCTTGTACTTTCCATATGTGGGAGGCTTGCTGATATTAGTAAATCTGAAGCCTCAAACTGCCTATGACTGCTAATACTCCAAAGAGGGTTTTTTATTTTTATCTTAATTTTTTTTAGGAGTTGCTGTTGCTTTGGCAGTAATGGCAATGAAAATGAACACCTTACTTCACTTGGTCTTCAGTAGTTATTTTTGTTACATTTATGCCAAGAGTACTCAGTGTACTAATTGTTGTACATATCCATCCATGCTATGCAGCCCTTTGGTACCACAGTACTTCAGTACCTGCCAACTTTTAAGAAATGTATCCTCACAGCAGACAGTTGAGAGAGAAAAGTGATACCATCCTTGCTCTAAAGCAGGGGCGGCCAATTATTTTGGGCATAGGGATGCTTACTGAGTTTTAGCAAGCCATCGAGGACCATATGCTTGGCAGGCTAAGGCAGCTAAATATTAATTATCTAAATTCTTTAGAGGCCCTGCAGGCCAGAAAGAATGGCCTGGTGGGCCACATTTTGCCTACCCCTGCTCTAAAGACTAGGATCAGAGGCAGAGAAAGTCAAGGCAGCTTTACATTGCCTCTGCACAACATACAGTAGGTACCACAAAAGATCATGACACATCCACTCACTCCTGCTTACACATATCAAAGCCCCCAAATTAGGCAGTAGACTCAGTTTAGCAACCCAATCAGCAAGCACTTAACACCCCTTTCAGGCATGCCACTTGATATACACTCAGGACCATGATACACTGTCTCATGCACTTTAAATTGGCCATGTTCATGAATTTCCAAGCTTTGGCAAAGTGGAGTAGAATCAAGAGTGCAGTGTTTAGGAGTAAGTACAGCCTTCTTGGGAGCACCTGTAGGATAATGGAAGTGGCATGCGCATGTCCTAAGGGACCTGTCCAGGCTCACAGCTTATCTAGAACTTGAACCCACACCTTCTAAATCATGTCCTCACTCCTGGACCACCCTTCCTTCAATGAGTCCCTGTCTTGAAGAACATGTAACGTAAGTGGACCCAAGACACACAGAGCAAGAGAATGATCACTTCTATTTTAAGCATGGGAGACTAGAGACACACACACAGACCAAAACCACTAGATCAGTCTCTCAAAACCTTGGCAGAACTGGGAAACAAAGCCATATTTTTCCAAGTTAAGTTTTTAAATGTCCCTGTCCTCTCCAAAGAGAATGGATTAGGGATTGTGAATGTACATGGAGAGAGGTCAGCATCAGTTCGGTAGCTGGTATCTATGGAGTGTAGTGTCTATATCCTGTAGCTCTTAAGGAATGGATTCACATATCAAATATTTTTTTTTTTTTTTCATTTCACCACAATGCTGAATTGAGTGTGTATAGTCCTTTCATTCTGAGGAGGGTTCAAGTCCAAAAGGTCTAAGAACGATCTAACTTTTGCTATTTCTTCTTTGCCAGTTTGCACAGCTTGATGCATTTCAGTTACAATGCAATAGAAATATAGGTGCTCAATTGCCATGGTAATGGCCTGATATGGGAAGCTATATAAAACTCTTCCTGTTTATGAACAATTCATTAAAATAACAGATTTTAAGTCAGCACAAAATTTGGCTTTCTTTTGACTGTAAGCTTGTCCAGACAATGATGTGCCATAACGTGGGCCCTGGCAAACATTCATTTAAAGATGCAGTTGGATCATCTCCAATCCCAACAATTGTTTCTCCTGCCATGTCACATGTGGGTCAGATCCCAATCACAGACTTGATACTTGCCATTGCTTGGGGAGCCTTGGATCATAATCCCAGGCTTCCCCTACACCAGAAAGATCAAAGTAGTTGCTCACACCTCCAGACTTGTGGCCAATAACCAGTGAATTGTTGGCTCCAGGCAAGGACTGCAGTGGGGTCTTGAATCAGTCCCAGCATGGGCTAGGCTGGACCCACAATCAGCTGATTGTTGACCTTGGCCCATACCCACTACACATTCCATTTAAGGCACCATACAAACCAGCTATAAAACTGGTTATACATTATACGCAAAACATTGTTATGGCTGGTTTGCCAGGTTATGGCAATTGAGTGCACACATACCACCCTTGCCACTTGTGCCATGATTAATATGTTAATTACAGTATAAATATAACATACGAGGGGGGGCCTATAGCATAGTTCACTCTTCATACAGTGCCATAGGAAGCTGACTGCTGTCTACAGAGCAGAAGCAGCATCTTACTGGGAAACTAGGAAGCTTCCAGCTGTCCAGCTTTGCCAATTTTTTCACAGTAATTAAATTACCTGCTTTGGATAATTTCTAACCTGTAATGAATTTTGCTCCACCCCCAGATTTCACAATGGGACTCTACAGCAGAGATGGAACCTTAGACTAGGCTGTTGGGCCTAATCACCTGCCCACGTAGGCCCTGGAGAAGTGACTGCATTTATCCTGTGGGCCCAATCTAACGCACTCTGATTTTTACTATTCAGATTGCTATTCATTTCTTTGGTTCAAGTCTTGTGTGTTAATCCTGTAAAGCTTGGGTTTCCCCATGCAGCCAGCTGGCAAACAGCCACCATGCGTCTCTCTGGTTATTTTAGTGCAGATTTTTAATGGAAAGGGAAAAAAAGGCTAGATTTCCATTATACATTTGCCTATGCCATAAATGTTCTTGGTGCAATCACTAAGTAGGATCCCATTTAAAGGTCAGCTTTTGCTCATTTCCCTGAGACCATTAAAGCAGAAGCATCCACTAGATGTCCTGCCTAGCCTATTAGAAAGGTCAAATATTGTAAGAAAGCATACCTTTCAGTTCTAAATGCAATTACACTTCCTGAAAATCACATTGCTTGCATACTTTTTGAAATACATAATGAGATTTTCATACAGCAGCAGGGCTGCAGAATTGAGAAAAAATCTTTGTATAATGCCATGACCTGTGAAGAAAACCTCTGTTTCCTTCAACTATCATGTGAAAACAACTAGGTCATGCAGAAGTTAGTTGCTAAAACATCCAGCCTGAGCCTCTGCAGCATATTAAAAGCATTACTGAAATCCAGTTTCAAACCCTGTTATGCTCGGAGCCGTATAAAGATAACAAAAATGACAGTCCCTGCCCCAGAGCGCTTGCAGCTCAGAAGTCAGGCAAGTTACAAGTGGTTAAAAGGGCAAATGGGAGTAGCCAGGCGGAGTGACAGGGCAACATAAGAACATGAAGAGTTTGGCAGTGATAGGAAGTCAAATCTCACCTTGTTAAGATTAAGCCCTTCATACATGGGCAACTCATCTTCCTCCTGACACTTGTTTTAAACTGCTTTGACAGTGGAAAGTAAGTGGGCTTAAACTGGATGCCAATGTAATTGCAAGAGCCCAGTAAAATGGCTTTAAGTGTAAAGGAGAATCTGGCTAATTGATCAGCAATATACTCCACTGATTTCTATGGACCTACTTGTGACTTATGCCTTGACACCCCTGCAATAGGGGAACTCAGTGCATGTAAATGCAGGAGGCTTTTTATTTCTCATTTTCCTGATTTTCCTTTTTGAAGTGATGAATGGGATTACATCCTACATTTTATGGCATTTCAGCATAGCAAGTATGCCGTTATATTATGCAGTTGTTTATAGATAGCCAGTTTTCTCCCCTCATACAAGGCCTGCTGGCTCATCAAATGTCCACCCCCTCCTCTTCAGAGTGAAAAATTAAAACATCCCTCCATGGTGATTCAGTTTAGACAATCACACATCAAATGAACAGTTCCTGGAAAGGGGTCTTTGTGCAGTGGGTATTTCTGGTTTTTAGGCTGCCAAGAAGAAAAGACGTTTACATTAGAAGCCCACTGAATAAAAGTAAATCTCTTGCAAAACTTGCATTTGCTGTCAAACAGAGACAGCAGATAAGAAAACATTGCAAAATGGAACAAAAGTTACAGATTTTGGCCTCTTTTAGATCCTTTGTTACAATATGAGGGAACATATTGATTATGTTATTTCAGTGCTTAAGAAAAAGATTGGGTCTTGCTTTGATTTGAATGGTGCTTTTCATTTTACAAGTCAGGAAAAAGATGCTGAGCAGACTATTATTTTCCTTGATAGGGCTGTTAGAGACTCTTACTTGGCCATCATACCAATCTTCCTTGCATTAGCTTGACATACATGATAATTTGGGGTGTTTTATCCATCATCTGATTTGCATATTCATCTTTATGCTTAGTGGAAACGGCTTGACCTTTTCCCTGCACGGCATACAGTACTATACAGTACTAAGCTGATTAAATGGATTCTAGCTAGTTTCCAGTTATCGTTCTGCATCTCTCATATTCCTTTCACCTGCTGGACATTGCTCACCGAGAACCAACCCTACATCCTTACAGTGCTGGCTGGAAGTGCTGCACTGCTGAGAAAGAGAACACGGCAACACAGATTTAACCTTAACACCAAGTCAATACAAATTAAACTTGGGTGCATTGGGTATTGTGATCACTAACAGAATGAGTTTGGATCTCACGTGTGCCTCCCTTTCTGAATCAAGGGAGGTCTCATAAATCAAAGCCCATATGCATCTCCCTGTATAAAATAATAACCCCTTATAGAGCTGTGCAAGCTTCACTTTAATTTGACACATTGCACCAGCTTTCCAAACATGTCTCACTTGTTATTTATGTTTTGCCTGAAATTTTTGATGGCTGATGCAAGTAACACAACTGAGATCTCCAACAGCCTGGTTAGCCTGAGCTGAAACAGATGCTGCATTTCCAAGACTATGTCAAAACCTCAATATTTGTTCCCTCTTGCAGCTGCACCCATTATTGTCTGCCTAGAACTAGCAGTGACAGCAGTATTGCTATTACAGAAACAGAGGTACCTTGGCTGAAGATTTGCTCATTGAATTAGGAACATCATGTTGTTTTCCCATCAGATGAAAATTTCAAACTGCATTAATTTGGGGCACAACGCTGTAACCACTGGGCTTTTGGAATAAATATGCAGGCCTGATTTCTGGGGTGACACAACATCAAATTTGACTAATTTCTTAACTGATTGAAAACACAATTTTAGACCACTCATTATTCACCTAATAATATTTTCCCCAACTCTTGTTTTAAGCATGTGTTTATAGAGGATTATAAACACTAGAAAGAAAGGGAGAAAGTTATAAGCTACAGCTATAATCGTTGTTTTGCCTCCGGAATTTGATTAATCTACAGTTGGTTAATTATTAGAAACTTTATTCATGTATTACTGCACCAGTGCAACTTTAGCATCTTATACAAACTTTAACATCTTATACAAATCCAGAAAAGGGTTGGCGAGCACACAATATTAACTCCCAAACGGCGCCTCCCCTTTCATGGTACATGAAAACCAGGCATGGGTGTGGAAGAGAAGGGTTGTCTAAGTAGCACATCCCTGATTCTGCTATTTCTAATTCCCTTAACACTGCTGCTACATCCTCAGGCTCTCCTGATAATATACATATATACACACATACATATACATACATATATATATCAAATCAATTTGGATGTGAAAGGGAGAACTGCTGATGCTGAAGGTCCCAAGGGATTATCACATTTGAGCTGGTGCTGAAGTTACAAAGTAATGGTCAACAATAATTAAAGCAGGACCGAACAAGATCTGATATTCCATCAGGAGCCCAGGACAGAACTGAGGACAAAAGAAGGGAAGAAGGATGATCTAGTGGTTAGGACCAAGAAATGAGTGGAAGTGAGTTCAGCTCTCAGGTCTGCCACAGATTTCAAGTAGGATTTGCAAAAAAACACTGATTTCCTTCGGGGATCAAGCTTCTTGCCTCTAAAATAAAGTTAACACACCGTTTCTTTAATCCATTTTGCATTTAGATCGCAGGCTGTTTAGGGCAAATGCAGGCTTTTACTATAAGTATGTACAGTAACTAACATAATGCGACTTTTTCAGGAATTAATTAAAGTAAAATTAAATAAAAGAAAGTTTGTTTTTTTTTTCCAGAAGGCAAAGTAGTATTTTTACATAGAATGTGGCTCCTTTCCTGTCATATTTTTTGCAGTATATCTGTAGTTACATCCCAAGGATTTTTTTTGTTCTTTACAAGATAAAAACAAACAAACAAAAAAAAACTATTAAGTCCACCTGCCCCAAACTGCTTATACTTCAAGGCCCCAGGGTGGAAAAAGATCATTGTACTTAATTTTAAGTATGCACACACTGGTACTGCATTCATTGGCATATTTACTCCTAACCTGTCTAAACTAAATGAGACTACAAACATGATTGAAGTAGTAAAACGGAGCACCTGTCTCAATTCTCTCAGAATGTAAGCTGTGACTAGACCCAGCCAAAAACTAACCGAAAACACGCACGTGAAATCATTTTCACAAGTGTGCACTTTAGAAAAAAAGTTTTTTTTTTTCCTTTAGTGCAAAACCTTCAGCAAATCAGTAGTTGCTCAAACCTATAGCTCCTTGACCACCACTGAATTATGTTGACAATTTTTGTGTAATATTGTGGAAATATTTTTTTTTTTATTGTTTTAACTAAAAAATTCCATACTTGGAAAATTTTACCTGCTCTTCTGACATGGTAGCCTCAGTGCTCAGTGTATTCATATTTTTCCACTCCCACAAGAACATACTAATTTTTCACTGAAGAGTTGCCTGCAATACTAAGAGCACTGAACGCATGACAATTGGTAATTATCTGGACTTTACAAAAGTATCTAAGGAAAAAAAATGAAGAAAACATTGGGCACATTTGGGGTCTCACTGTCTTCCTATCCTAGATCTGACCTTTAAAGGGGATTTCCTATGTTAACACGCCCAATTCCAAATCCACGTAACTGGACTGACACTTAGGAACTTGAGATGAATTTTGCAAGCTCTCAAACTTGGAAAGGAATTTAAAAGCTCATTAAAGTGTGGGGAGAAAGCTTACAGGCTTGGATCCAAGAGGCGTATACCTTTCCATTGGAATTCCATAGGATTTGAGCGACTAAATCCTTTGGGGTCCTTGTGCACAGGAGAGGGAAGGAAAGGGTGCAGAGCAGGCATTACAAGGGCATTCTTCCAAAGTTAAATGCAGTAATATCATGCTATAGAGCAGTCTCCCCAAGGAGCCTTAATAATGTACGACAGCTGCCCACCAGTGAGATGACTTCTGCAGTTCATGTGATAGAGGCTCTCGCTCTGTTAATCCAGGTCTTGGATCCAGACACTTTATCAACAGCCTCAGAGAGCATTATACATGCCAGAGGTACTGCCAGCATAGAGAGAAGGTTGAAACCTTTATGTATTTAAAAGGTTTCTGAGGTACTCTTAAAAATCCCTCCTGCAAACTTTTATGGACCTCCCAGGCACCAACAGTATTTTGCTTTCTAATCCCTTTTGAAAGATAAACCCCAGTGCTATGAAAGTAATGCAAAAATCACGTTTGGGAATCAACAAGCATTTGCATTCAAAGAGAGAAGACCTCTTTTCATTGAGAAAATCAATATATGTCAGAACAAACCTAAAATTTGCATTTAAATGGAGTTCACTGCAGTACCAGATCTCATCAGGTTGATAAAATCACTGTAGCTAAGATTAAAAAGTAACAGAGTAACTCAGATCATTCCCTGCCTTCTACCAGGAAATAACTATTTAAAGACTTAATAAGCACAAACCCTGTTAAGCCTTTTGACTAGGAAGGAAAATAAGCATTTCTTTTGAAACTCTGTAGTCTCTAAGGGCATGTTTAGATGCATGTGCGACGCAGCACTGATTATGTTATTTCACTCCCTTGACCACATTTTCTTAGTCCTTCTTTTGTTGAAGGGCAACTTGAATGTATTTCAGTTTAAAGTTATTGGTGTATGAGTTAACAAGTGATACTGCCCTATTGTTGCTGGTCTACTGGTATGATAAAAGATTGTGGGTACTACTTGGAAAAAAAAAAACCCAAGTGCTTTACCAGAAAAGGAATCATGTCAGTTTGACCCGGCTTCCTAATGTCTTCATAACTCGCTCACGTGCTTCAGTGGGGATTTTTGGCGCTTTGATCTGATGACTGATTGAATCAGCTATTAGAGAAAAGTGCCAAGAAGCCATGCTGAAGCATGTGAGCTTTACAGATGCTGGGCAAGCTGGGATAAACTGACACAAGTGAAGTGCTGGGTTTTTTCCCCATGTCTAGAAGCACCCTGAGTGTGCAGGCAACTAAGGATTTCCCCTTAGCACAATTCCTCTTCCCTCTTAGGGGCACCAAGAGATGAAATTTTCATCTGAAAGTCCAACACTGTATTTGACTTACCAAGTAAGGAAGACTCTAGCTACAGAATATGCATTGGTTACAAGGAGACACACCTAGAAGAATAATGTCACAATCCAGTTTGGTTGTATTCTTCATCGTCTGACAATGAGGAGGCTGACTTCTCTGGCAAAGCACTTGGAGAGCCATGTATCACAAGTAGTATTAGTATACCAGTCCTATTTCTTAAAAGCTGAGACTGCCAAGATCCTGAACAAGTCCTAACACACGAGAAATATGCTAACTATGAACCCAGGTGCTATTTTTACATTTACGTCCACTTAATAAATGTAAAAATAATAATACACGTTATGTACATTTACGTACGCACAGTGATGCATTACTCCTAAAGTGAACTACTGTAACGTGTTTGCTTTAGGAATTGCTGAATGGGGAAGGACACGGTACCTGTCACTTCCACCTCTCCCCCACCCCTCCAAAAAAAAAAAACTTTTCAGAAGATTTGTTAACACTGTTAAACCCTGTTTTCCACCAATATAGCATGCTTCTATTTAATAAATAATAAAAAACTAAGTCAGTTTTTTGCTTACCGAAGACAAGCAGTAGTTAAATAAAACATCCTAAACTGAATGCTTTGACTAAAAAAATTGACAAGAGCTTTGAATTCTCAAAGCCTATCTTAATGAAAAAGCATATAACCATTTCATTTTCCTCCATCCACAAAGCAGGACTAATGATATATACCATCTTTTTGTAAAATATTTTAAGATTTATTATTAGTATTAGAGGTGTACCAAGACATTCGTCCATTACTAGATTGGCACCAATATAAAGAAAATTGATCGTATCAGAAATTGGCCTGATGTGTTCGATAATTTGGCCGATAAATGGCTGCACATACGCATAGCTGCAGCATAGCACATAGGCAGCGAGGAGCACCGTCCGGCAGCTTGAACAGCTGTGTGCAACTGGTAAGTCTGGTGTGGTGGAAGGGGGGGGGTGCAGATCAAGGGAAGAGTGGGGCTGGGGCAAGCGCTGCCCAGCTGGGGCGGGGCAGGCACGGGATGCAGCTATGGCTCATCCAGGAGGGGCGGGAAGGAGAGGGGCTCCCACGGCTGCGTGCCACTCATCCAGGAGCCACTGGTCTCACACTTGCCCACTGATCTGGCAGCTCCTGCCACTTGTCCGGAAGAGCATGGAGGGGGCACATGTGGATCTGCGCAGGGCAGGGTGGGCCAGGAAGAGTCCCAAGCAGTCCCATCCCCAGCCCTCCCCACCCTGTGCAGATCCTAGGACACGTGCCCCACCCCCCCATGCCCTCCCAGATGAGCAGTGGGTGAAGTGGCGGGAGCCACTGGATAAGCAGGTGAGCGCTGGACCAAAGGTTCCCGAAAAAGAAGCGCACTGTGGCAGGAGCCATCCCCTCCTGCCCGCACCCCTCAGATGAGCTGTGGGTCCATCCCACACCCAGCCCGCCCTGACTGGGCAGCACTTGCCCCAGTCCCTGCCCTAGTCCCACTTCTCTCTCACTGTGGGGACCTTGATCTGCTGCCCGCACGCCCCTTCCCTCCCCACTCTCCTTCCACAACACCAGACAGGCTGCCGGCCTGGTATCGGAAATCAGATTGGTATTGGCCGATATGCCTCCTTAAAACTCAGCTATCGGTATTAGCCCCCAAAATCTCTATCATTGCACCCTTAATTAGCATGCATTTTCTCAATTACGGCAGCAGCTAGGACTCCCAGTCATGGACGAAAATCCCAACCACTGTTCCAGCTATGCAATGTAGACAAAAAGGTTGTCTTTATGGAAGAAACCCCCTAACACAGTAAAATCACTTTTATCCGGCGTGAGTTGGGAATGGGGGGTGGCGGGTATCTAAAAATTGCAGTTATCTGAGAGTTATACAGCGCCATACTCGTAGTGCAAATTTTCAAAGAAATAGTGTACAATACATTACAGTATAACATACCGTATAAAGAAGAAAATCATATACAGGTACTCACCAATCAAGTAGCAATAAAGCAGCACTGGAGTGAAGAGAAATCCTGAGGCAGTGATGCAACTTATAACTAAAACTATTTACACTTGACATTTATAACAAACTATTAACAATACTGTACATAATTTACTGCCTCTTTGGAGATTCAGGAGGCACTCGGGGATCTTGTAGTGCCTCAGGGTCATCAACATCATTTGTAGATGTAGAAGGTGATGGGGCCGATTCTGTACTGGCTTTATGACAAGCACTGGAGCTTTTTTAAAGAAATCCCTGATATCAGATTCCCTACTTGCTGCCTGCATTTTTTGCATGAAATCAGAATGAATAATATCCAACTGCATAACCTCCTGTGCAGAATAATGGCTCTGCCTTTCAGCAAATGTAATGAAGTTGTCCATTCCAAAGCAGCACTAGCCCGAGATTTTCTCCTCTTCACCAAAATCGTCTTCTTCAGAGTCTTTTTCAGTGACCTTAGACTTTTCATGATTCACAACCCTCTTTATTATTTCTACATCACTAAAAAGATGTCCAACTTCCTGTCAGCTTCAACCCACTAGTTGATCTCACTTTCTTTAAGTTGGTTGACTGGGTTTGTAGAAGGAGCATCCTTCACCACTTCAAGAACTTGAGCTATTGTATTTTTTCTTTGTCTCACATTAAAACCTTCCAAGTCTTGTTCAGTAGAAGACCCTTCTGCAAACAAACTACTAGGCCACAATTTTCTCCAAGCACCCCTTAATGTTTTATTTTTTTACAGAATTCCAGGCACGAACCACATTAAAATTGCATCTTTTATATTATAAAAAGAGTGAAAGTCCTGGATGGTGCCTTCATAAATGATTAACTCTCTCAGAAAATCTCTTCTGTAATAACACTTCATATGCTGGATAATGCTCTGGTCCACTGGTTGAAACAGCAAGGTAACACTGGCAGGCAGGAAGATGATACTATATTACCTGACACTAACTTACATTCAGGAGGGTGAGCTTGACGATTGTCTAATAACAGAATAGCTTTACTATCTTGAGGTTTTCCTATTTTTCTAAACTGTTCTTTCATTGAGGGTACAAAACATGATGAAACCAGTCATAAAAAATTCCTTCGTCCATCCATGCATTGCTTCAGGCTTTGTAAACAACAGGAAAATGTGTAATACCCTTAAAAGCTCTAGGACAATTACATTTTCCAACTACCAAGAGCTTCACTTTGTATGTGCCTCCTGCATTAGCTCGCATAAGCGCAGTTATTCGGTCTTTACTCTGCTTGAAACCAGCAGCACTAGATTCACCAGCACCAGCAAAGGTAGAATTCGGCAAACATAAGGCAGTTTCATCTGTGTTGTAGATTTGGTCAAGGGATAGATCATACTCTGCAACTCATTTGTTAAAAAATCCACAATATCTTTCAGCAGCTTCATGGTCAGTCGATTTTCTTTCACCAGACACATCTAGCCTTCTAATGCCATGACAAAGTTTAAAAACACATAAGCCATCCAGCCAAAAAAGTGCAGGGTTCAATCAAATCCATTTGCTTCTAGAAATCTTTTGCCTTTTCAACTAGCATTGGGCCAGAGACAGGGCACCCTCCGATCATTTTAATGAAAGCCATTCATATAAAACACTATTAAGTTGCTCTAATTTAGGCTTATGTAGAGTATGGCCTTTATTCAACAGCTTTACTTGTCTCAGAGCTAGAGACGAATTGGATCAATTGTCCCTTTTGAGCCTTGATATCATATATCGTTGATGATCTAACATTGAACTCTTTCATCAGAACATTATGGAAGAGCCCCATGCAGCCCTGGCCCTGATCAGCCCCACCCACATCCGGGGCTGTCCCCCATTTCCTCTGGGGGCATCCCCCCCATCCCCCTGCCCCGGAAAGCAGTGTGGCACAGCAGGGGGCAAACCGCCACAGCATGGCGCCATGTGCATCCCGCTGATTTCAGTGGCAGAGCAGGGGGCAAAGCAGCGTGGCACGGTACAGCAGGGGTCAAAGCAGTGCGGCACTGTGCGTGTCCCATTGCTTTCAGCAGCATAGGAAGAGGCAGTGTAGCACAGCATGGAACGGCAGGAGCAAAGCGGGTTGGCATAGCACCGTGTGCATCCCGCCCCTTTCAGCAGCACGGCACGGGGCAAAGCAGTGTGGTGCATTGCTGTGTGCATCCTGCCACTTCCAGCAGCATGGCAGGGGCATGGCACTGAAATTCCAGTTAATAAGGTATTCTGGTTTGTGAAGTACCAGATAACAGAGATTTTACTGTATTACAATAGATATTTTATTATCACAAGCCTTTGGTGTACACAGTTGCTATTTATCTCTTCAATGCTGCCCGTTAAGTCACTTTCAGATACATTGCTAGGTTTACAAAGTTTTCTTTCAATAGAAAAACAGGAATTGCTGAGCTACATCACACCTATGGACCACATTCTAATAAACTGGGACTTTACAATGTGACACACCGAGACACCCAGTGAAGTTTCTAAGGAAGTAATTACTTTCAGAAATCACTACCAATCCTTAACACAACAAAAGATGTGGTAAATACACACACACACACACATTTGGACACTAAATATATATATATGGTACATATATACACATACATACACACATATACATGCATATATATACACACATATACATACATACACATACATGCATACACACACACACACACTTGGACACCTGTCTTGTTGGGATCCTTTGACCCCAGCTGACTTCCTGCCCCTTGGGCAGGAGGCTGGACTCAATGATCTTCCAAGGTCCCTTCCAACCCTAATGTCTATGAATTCTATGAAAAGCCTCCACATTAAAATAAAAAGTGCTGATCAACTGGCAAAAACCTCAAAGTAGTAGAATATTTCCTTCTATAATACATTGTCTCCTGTGCAAACAAATGAACAAGCTATTTATTGCCATTCTGGCAACATTGCTTTAGATAAGTAGAAGGGATATCCCAAGATAAATTACATGATGTCAGAGTAATAATGTAATAAGTCTGCAAAATGTTCCTATCCGCTGACACCTGTTTTAAACATAAACTATCCAAGATGAGAATTTACTGAAATTATCACCTTAAATTTACCGAAGAGCTAAATTAATTTAGGCTTCTGATGGAATGGTCTCTGTGAGGACTTATAAATAAGGGTTTCAGCACCAACACAGTTTAACCAAACGAATGTAGATAAAAATGACATAAAGTCAAAGCATTCCTCAACAGGCACCATCACATTTTCACAACTGGGAGGTGTATTGAACCTCACTCTTCTGGTTGTTCTGCTTGGTTTGGACAAGCAGATACCTGCTTGGGTGCTTTTATGAATGCTCTCAACCTATAGGGTTTGCATGACTACTAACCTTCTCCATCATGATGGGACTGAACTGGGACCTCCAGAGCTGAAGGCCCAAACCCCTGCAGCTTAAACTAAAGGCTTAAAGTACCATACAGTGGGAGCTATAAAGAAGTCCCATCCTGCATTGCCCAGGCAGGAAAGGGGAAGCTAATTCAATGAACAGCAGATTATACTGATATAATATGGTGCTCTGTAGATTATCAATACTTCAGGAACTTCCCATGCAGCCACTGTACTGTGCGACTAGCAGCTTTACTCTGTTTCAACATTCATACTTTTATTTCCACCTACAACTTTGAAGTCCAACTTTGTAGTTGGGTTAAAAGGTGGCAACATCTCAAGTTAATGATAATCTAAAACACTGCCTGGACAGCCAATCTTTAGGGAAACTTCTCTGAATATAAAACCCATACAGTATGGAGCGGAGAAATGGCAATGGGGAGGGGGAGGGGGAGGAGGTTGATTTATGATTTATTTTCACACCTATTTAAGCTTTCTTCTTTAAGGGACAGAAACTTAATTTTTAATAGCAGTGCAACTTTTCAAATAACTGAAAGTCCACCGGCCAAGACTTAAGACAACCTCTACAACACATACAAGGGTTGACAATGCTGGGAACATGCAGGAAGGTTTAAATTCTGCCATGCAGGACCCTTTGCCTAAGGTAGAACCTTGTTCAGTAGTTTCCTACTGTTACTTTAAATTGCCAGTTGCTCAAATCAAGAGCAAGACCTCATAAAGGGGGACAAGGCAAAATGCCGCATTTATTGATTACATGAAGCAGATTCATAAGTTTGGACACACCAGTCACACAAACAGACATAGACAGACATACAGACAAAACCACTCCAGTAAGATGTTATAGTTACCAGCAGGCATTACTCAATGTTAGCACTGGATAGCCAGTCCAGGCTCATTGAGGGTGATGAGTGGGGCTGAACTGATGTGCCTGTGCTCCAGGAGGTTGCAGAGAGTGGATTTCCCCATCTTGGCTTGTCTGCATGTCCCCTTTATAGGGATTTCAAGTCTTTGTTCAGCATGGGGTTTTTCCATGCTCAGTTTTTAATTAAAAGTTGTTTCTTCTAATTTCTTGTTTCTCAACTTGAGGTCATTTCAGTAAAGTTGGTATCTCAGTCTTGAAGCATTGTGTAGTTCAAATGGCAGGATATGCAGAAGTCCTTCTTCTAACTATCTTCTTTGCACCTGATCACAGACAAGTTCTTCAGCCATCCATTAATTAGCTTAATTAGTTTACTGTCTGGTAACTCATACATTGGCGCCTTGATGCTTACACAAGCAATTAAATCTTCTGTTTTCATGCAAATAGTTACCATTCTTTCACCATTCACAATCTCACACAGACACTCATGTACACAGGGAATACAAAGTTCATTTACTCATATCAAGCGGAGAACAAGCACAAAATGGAGTTTTAGTTCATAAAATTGTTCATAAAAAACAAAGAAAAATAAAATTAATACAATCATAGAGGTTTATCAATTCAATACTATTATAATTTAAACATAATAACTAATATGCAAAAATTCATACTAAACTACCAAAGGCAGTATATAAATAGGAAGACAGAACGTGTCTAGACTATCTACAATTAATTGTTTCCTTGCTTTCATTTTTTTCAGCTTTATATCTCCCTCTGTCATCCAGAAACTATTAGATTTTACACACACACACCCACACACCCCTAGATATAGATAGATCAATCTAGATGTATATAGATATACATTTCTACAGCTATATAGAGATATCTATATCTATCTATATTGTATAGATAGGTATAGATATCTATATATCTTTAATGAAAGGTAAAGACTTATCATTTGGGAGACAGCAGGCATGTCTACATGAGATGCCTTAATGCACAGTGAACTGTTCTACTGAGCATTAGTGAAACATGGCAAAAACCATGTTCCTGCGCAGTAGAATTAGTCTACTGTGTATTGAGTCACAAAAAAGTTTACTTTTGCTACTGCACATAAGCGCATTGTGTGACCAGCAGCTTTATTGCACTCTGCCTTTATCTGGTATCTCATATTCGAGGTACTCAACCTAATGTGCAGTAGCAAAGGTGCATTAGAGAATGTACAGGCATGCTCAGCCTTACTCTCTTTAATTATCTGAGCAAAACTCTTTATAGATCTGTGACCAGGGTTGAATATCCAGAAATTTTAAGCAGTTCCAAGGTGCCCCATGTGCCAGAGCTCAGCTGCATCCTTCAAGCTAGTTAGGTCAAATTCTATTAGGATTTCCTATGATGAAAAGTTAGGTGGTGGATTCTCCTTTGAGCAACTGTACCAAGCATATGCACTAGCAAAAGGAAAACTGGGGTACTGTTTGGGTCTTGATCTGTCGCACCCTCAACTGCCATGGCTCACTCAGTACTCTGCAGGACTGAAGACTCCCAGACTGAAAGCATGCAATAATCCTTATTCATGTGCATCAGACTAGAAGCACCCTTAATAAGAGTTTTAAGAACTATCTGTAGCACTATTGTGCACAGCTGGTCAAAATTTGTTCAACAGATACTTCATCTGCCCCAAACCACAATGCTGCAAGGACTGAAACCTTTGCAAATTCAGGCACTATAAGGTAAATATTTTCAGCCAACAAATATGAGGGAAAGCTTCCAAACTTTCAAAACATTTCAGTCTGCTTGTTTCAAAATAGAGCTAAGATCAAAAGGCTGAAACAGATTTCAATAACCACACCTCTGTCTCCCTCCTTGCTCTCTTCTTTCCCCCCTCACCCCCACCCCCCAAAAAAGAAAATGACAAATGCAAAAAACAATGTGTTTTGGTACATTTCAAATGATAAACTGAAATTATTCTAATTATTCTGCCTTTCGGTCAATTTGCCAAAAAAAATAAATAAATATCCATTTTGAGTTTATCTAAAAGACTTTGGGGGGTCATGTATTTGGCCACTAAACTCAGGATTGCTCTACTCCATTACCACTAACAGTTGAACCTCTTAATGTATTTATCCCTCAAACATCCCAGCAGGTGTTTGCAGAGGAGGGAAAGAGGAACAGAGTAGTTTGCCTAGGTCCATGCAAGCACCATACAGTATAACGGGGATCTGACCCCAGTTTTCAGACTCAGGCTGGTTCAGTGACTGCTGAACTATGCTTTTTGCACTAATCCCTCTGCATCAGACTCACTTGGACAAGTAAAAGACAAATAAAATACTTCTGAAAAATTTTATTCAGGGAGAAAATAATGGAAATTCCTCAAATAACAAATTAAAAAAAAAAACAACAAAAAACAACAACAAAAAAAAAACAACAAACCAACATTTGACCAGCTACAAACCAGCTCACAATTACATGCAATAAATATGAGGTCAATTTGACCCCAACTCTGTGCTTTGTCAAGGAAGTAGAAAAACAGAAGTATTAAAAGGATAGGTCCCCTCCATCCCCCAGAATTAACCAGATTGTTTTCATTTCTGGTTTATATTAAGTATCAAGAAAGTGACATTTTTGAACTGAGAAAGGACAGTTTTGTCAACTTAAAAATAATTACATAGCACTGCATTATCTGAATTGCATGCAACTTTATAGAACCTTTCCCCTTAAAGGTCTCTAGACACACACAAAAAAATATATATATATTTCGCCCTTCAGGAATGCACTTTCAAAGGATTAAGAGGAGTAGATAGCTTTCTTTCACTATATACCAGGAAAAGTCCTCCTTAGATAAAATGGCCTAGGATGTCTAATCTCTTACAACTATTTCTGATAGACATTACGTACAAGAATGACAGACAGAAGACAGAGTTCAAGGTGTATACCAGTGGGAAGAGAGTTCATTATCTTAATCTTAACATCTTAATAGCTCTTTAAATGCAGGATTCAATATCAGAGCCTGTCCTGGAAACTTTCCAACACCATCGCTGCTCACTAATCCCAGGTGGCAGTTGTGAAGCTGCAGTGAAAAATGCACAAGTGACTTTTTCCACCTAATTCTTCATTTCAAACTTGTATTATTGGGTTTGCATCTGGAATAATCTATCCCATCAACTTCCAGGTGCACATTTCCCTGCACCTTTCCTCCCACTGTCATGCTAAAAGTATTATCACCATAATGATACCTACAGCTTATATAAAATATAACTGATGAAAACTGTTTTTCCTAGAAGGTAAACCACCTGGTTGTACCTACCTCCATTTTACAAAAGGAGAAACTGAGGCGGAGAAATGAAGCCGTTTGTCCAAGGTCACCCAGCAGACCAACAACAGAGCCAAGAATAGAGCATGGTTCAGGTTTTGCACCTGATAAACCACAATGCATCCGAGTGTTTTTATTCTCAGAAAATATAGTCCTAAATTTTGTAATCTGATGAGTCAATCCCCCAGCTAAGTTAGGCTTTAAAACAGCATTTAAAAAAATAACTGAAATATATATTTTTTATTGTATTTGCTTTCTGGTTTTCTGGCCATTCAGCTACCCTCCGGTCACGTTTTCAGGCTCTTTCATGAATCCAGTTTTTCAACAGGGTTATCATTGAGATGCCCAGGTGTTGGCACACTTCCAGAAGCTGGGACTCTTGGGGAAAATCCAAATACCATGAGACATGGCATGAATGTACGAAGGCAGGCAGGCGACACTGTTAGGGTAAGCTTCCAGCATATTTCAGTGTTGAGTACATTACTGCAAAAACCAAAGCCTGTTTTTCTGATAATCATGAAAGCTGCAGGACTGGTTTTCAATACCTGCTGGGAACCAGGGCCTTTCCTCAGCTTGCATTTCACCAATCACACACTCTCAATAGCTTTCACTGGGAATTAGCTGGATCAAGGTCAGAGTAAATAAAGAGTAGAGACAGGGCAAGGCAGGTCTCCTTCATAGTTATATATCAGGAGTAAATTCACTGGTATTAATGAGGTTTCAGCAGAGTTAAACCACAGTAAACAAAACAAGACCAAGTTTAATCAACTTTAATCAACTGGAAAGCTAATGTTGAGTGCAACTGCCACCTTGCTTCGCAAAAAGAAACTGGGAAACATGAATTAGGCAGCATGACTGCGATGTTCCCTTGTCCTGCATACCCAGCCTCCATGCAGTGTTTGTAAAGATTTATCATTCCTTTTTATGCACTTGGCACTGCTCACTGTGGAAGGCCAAGGCTCCTCAGGACTTTCTCCTCTGGGGGACTAAAAACCCTCAACGCTATTCAGCTTCCAGGAACTAAGCATTTCTCAGCTTGTAAGAGGCACTCAGCACTTGCTATGATAGATCCCATACACCTCAACTTCATATTGAGCAGAAGTGCCGCGTGAGAACCAGCACACTGCTGCCATGTTCCAGGAATAGAGAAATGCTCAGCTTGTTGCATAGCATTTGTTTTAAGGCTCCTCCCCTCAGACCTCGATCAAAACTGTGGAGCAAATCAGGCAGCTTCACCCATCTGTAGATTTAAGATCATCAGCATGATCTCCATGTAACACAGAGATGACATTTTATTTAGTTTATTTACCCCTGAACTGTGCCCAAGTACTCATCTTTGGCTTGAATGCTCTAACAAGTTAACTGCATTTCCCACTCTTTGACTGGAGCTCCCAGAAAACCTGTGCACCAGCTCGCAGAACTGCTGGCATGGATCGGTACGTGCAGCTTCCCAAGACCTCAATTCAAGATTTGAAGGCTGAAATTTCCAAGGCTGGGCCATCAACGTACTTCAAAAGAAAGGTTAACTGTGTTTCTAAAATCACATAGGCAACTCTGATGATTACAGCCAAGACACACTCAAGAGTATCGCACATAAGAAACAGTGAAACTAAAATATGATAAATAAGGCTCTGAGATGACTCCCTCTCTGTTATTCTGGAAATATTTAGTACCTCATTGACAAACAGAATCAGACTTTTATGCTGTTTTAAGAAATGTTGCAAACAAGCTCACAACACAGGTTATTGCAGTAAACTCACAGAGGAATGATGATTCAAAGGTTACGAGTCCTTTCCAGGAGAAGCAGGTACAATTCCTCAAGGTGCTACAAACAGGATAAGAGCTGTTTACAGACTGGAAATTATATGTGGTAGGCAGCGAACACCAAGTGCTGGGTGAGTCCCTTAAATAAGGAGCTAGACCCAAGCAGGCATCAAAGCAAAGGCTGATTTGGAACCCAGCTGGGACACCTAGCTAATTAAGATGGGGCGCAGAGACTTGCACACTGTGCTGAGCACTGCACTCATGTACATACAGATGTACACACAGGGCACATCCAGACGAGTGTGGATGTGCGGTATGTAGTGCCGTAGACCCAGCTGCAGTGCCACACACTGCATATTGCAGGTGTTTCCCGTGCTGCTACTTTGCAGCCCAGGATTTTTTTTTTTTAACCCCAGGAGATCCCGGGGTCAAAAAACCCATGCCAAAAAATACAAAAGAAAAATCAGGGTGGCCCATGTGGCAGCAGTGCACACTGTGTAAAACCAGAGCCTGGCCAACCAGAGCCATGCTCCAGCAACTGGCCAGGCTTCCTGCTGCAGGGGCGCTGTGGCTGTAGCTGCCAGTGGCCCCAGGTAAGGCTGCTAGGGCCAGCACCATTGCTGCCCCAGCCTCCTTTAAACCATCTACGGTAACCTGCTATGCACTAGAGCACGCATGACACAGGCATTCCCTATGGACAAGCAGCAACAGCACAAGGTGTGTCATTGCTAGTTGTCTTCAGGAAAACACACATTCCCACTAGTCTGGACGTGCCCACTGAGTGTTTAGGGTAAGCCCTACAGAGCAGCCTTCCCAGTGGACAAGACAGACCAAGCAAGGGAGAGGAAACTGAGATAGAAGGAAGTAAAGTGTCCACCTGATGTCACACAACAGCTCATTGGCAGACCACTGAATGGGCCTTAGTCTTCTTTACCAATGCTTGATCCAGTTTTATGTCAGAAAACTTAATTTGTAGGTCTGGTCACAGATATCTGACATGCTAGGACAAAATTGGGCTCACAAAAAGTGAGAGAGAAGAATGCCACATTTTTGTTGTGGCATCTATGCTGCTCTCCCATCAAGCACTTGTCCAACTTTCTAGTCCTTAACTATGTAAGCCCTCTACCATGGTGTAATACCAACTGTTGAGAAGCCCCCTATTGTAGCTGTCAGGTTGAGGTCCCTTTTAAAATGGAAGGCTTCCTCCTTTCTATTACAAAACTCAGTAATGGATAACCTGAAACAGGGCTACACATACTGGGCCCCTCTCACTATAGGTTTACCAAGTTGATTATTCATTTCAAGAAATAGCAAGCAAAGGTTGCAAGTGTATTTCTGCTTCAAGTTGTATTTGTTTGAATGGGAAACCTATACTTAAGCACAGCAAGCAGAAGATTGGCTGCCATAGTCGTGGCAGTTGAATGTAATGGGTTAGTCATATGAGCTCCTTAATGTCTAAACCAAAGGTAAAATTACTTCCTCCAGTTTCTGCAGCATTTTCTGTTCATTACAGGAAACCTCAAGCCTACACCATTTCATTTCCCAACTTTATTTTTAGGAGACTTACTTTTGTTTGCAAAGAGATCATTTTCCAATATGGGCTTGGCAGGTACTACTGTGAAATGTGCTTGATATTTAAAAAGTACAGTGAAGCCCGACCTCAGGAGTACGTTTAAGTTAGTTAGCTAATAGCTAAATTAAGTTAGTTAGCTACCTAGCCAAATTGGTGATTTCATCATCAGTGAGGAGACAGATCTATCCCAGACTAGATTCTGACTAACATCAGCGCTGCCGTCAAAGCCATGACTCCACGAGGTATATAGTGAGAATAAAAAGAAATTGAGTTAAAACACACACGCATGTGTGCATGCACATGCACACACATGCCTTTGAGAAATCAAATTAAAGAAACTCAGCTTGATGACCATCTGGCTATGTTCTCCATAGCTTCCCTGTTAAAAGGCCATGCTCTGATTCATCTTGAATATGATAGTGGGAGAAAGACTGATATGTTAAAAAACACAACCCCTCTCTTCTCCCATGTTTTTCCCAGAGAACGTTTTCAAGACGTTTAATTTCCCATTGGTTGGGATGGAACATATTATTTTAAATGAGGTGCCTTTCTAAACCACTCTGAGTTGTCCTGAACGTCAATAACGATGCACCACCTCAAGAAGGATGGGAAGCCCATAATGACGAAATGTGGTGGTGACTATTAAGGTATGAGAAAGGCAAAGGCAATCACTGCAGATCATACTGAGAATACCAGGAGATCAAGGCACTGATCCAGCAAAGCATGTCAGCATGTGCTTAATTTCTAGATCTCCACAGGCCCCAGATCCAGTCTCATTTTCCCTGGCAAAACTCCCAGCAAAGAAGTCTCCTGCAGTGCTTAAAGATGTGCCAAGTTCTGTTAGCTGATTTACAATGAGGGAAGGTACTCAGAGCAGCCTCAATCTCAAAGTAGTTTCACAGTTAAGTCTGCAAATTCCTCTCACTGAAGAAGGAACAAGAGAAAGCTAATGACCACTGAAGCAGAAGGTACTCAGCTAACTCTGGCAATTACAGGAAAGACCAGTTCTAACTGGCAAACAAAGCTAAGTAATTCTTAAATAGCAGAAATCTCCCTAAAATTAAAAACACCACTTGATTTCCACGTCCAAGGATCTTTCAGCTGAAAATCAAAAAGGGCTTTAAAAATACCCTTAAATAAATTTTGCAGTAGCACCATGAACAGAACTGGGTTCATAGTGAACATTTTGTTTGGATAAGGTAATCTGTACGCATATCGCTACATGCATATGTAAAAATATCAAATTAATGTTTTGTGAAAATTTCATTATTCCATTTTTTTTTGAGGAAACCTGTTTCAGTCCATGATCTATTTGCATGTTCACTGAGAGTAGATCCAGACAATGCATGGATACCAAATAATTCAGGATAAGACTACCAATAAAGCTTAAACAAGTTAGGTACACAATTTACTGGGACCTGAAATATCCAATTAAGGCTCTAAAAAACACATTCTTATTTTACAAATGTGTTCCTTACTCCCTTCACAACTTATTCATATACTAATTCAGTTTTTAGAAGATTTCTTGGGCACATTTGATTTATTGGACATGTTTGATGGAAACATATCTCCCCCTATGGATTGTTCACAATCCATTTTCTGTAAAAAAATACTTCAAGCATTCGCACCCATTATGCTGTGTGACCCGTCACCAACATCACACGGTCCTGCAAGTCAGTAAGGGAACAACAGCAAACAGAAGAGCTTGAAGTCATCACAGGAGATGCTTAAATCTCTCTTACAGTTTTAATGCTTCTGTCACAAACCATTGTGAAAGTATATGCTTGTGGAGACTTTACTTTTCATAAATGCTTCCAGCATTAATCCCACCTCAAGTGTAATCCAAGCACTCTTGAAGTCAGTGGGATGTTGCATGGACTTCACTGAGGGTAGGATGAGGTACACAAGCTTGTTTGTTGATAGGAAAAAATGAGTTGTCCAACTCACACTGAATTTCAATAGGTTTTAAGTGTCTAATCCCCTTCGGCTTCCTTTAAAATCTCAACACATTCATACAAATAAAAACGTTGCCATGATTCTTTGTGAAAACATCCCTTTGTTTGCTCCAATGCTAGTGGGCAAGTAGGAGAGAGTGAGAACATCATTCAAATGAGAAGTATCTGGTGGTAGATTAGAGACACGCTAAGGGGATTAAAACCATTGAACTGGCCTTTACAACCCTGCATGAGTTAATGAGGGCCTGTCTGCACTGCCCCCATGCCATGTCTACAAGTGCTGCCAAGAATCATATGCCACCACCTGGCTCCTGCTTTGTATGTGCCAAATCACAGAAAGGAGGCAATGGAGAAACCTTAGAACAGTGCTCGGCACTGCCCTTGGTTTCTCTGCCATGGGCACGCTTATCAGCACGCTCAAAACGTGATGCTAGCTCCTACTTTAGTTCAGTTCTGGAATTTGGTGAATGTTGAGCACATACAAGTGGGACAGACAAGCTTCACAGCAGTGGTACCAAATGAGGAATGGAGATAACGTACACATGCCTTAAGGGCATGAACCCACATTTAAAGCTTCCTAGACTACAGAGAAACATAAGTTGGGAGAAAAAACATCTAAATTTTAACCTAAATTTAATATTGATTATTCTCATGTTTACCTTTGTTTAGGATCCCTTATGATTTACATTTTCAATTATTTTATTGCCATAATGAGGATCAGAAACTTATCCTATTTTAAAGTAAAGATGAACTTTTACTTCAATCACAAAAGAACCATAAAATAGCATGAGGCGGTTAAATAAATAAATGGAAAGACAAATAAAGAAACAAAGCAGCCAGATCTCACTTCTTCCTGCTTCCTTTCAACCATTAAAATACTTGTCTGTTTAAACAATGCCTTCTTCAAAATACCAAAGGACTTCCACACAGAGACACTAACTACTAAATACTAAAATTCTGCAATACTAAACACTTAAATACTAAACACTGCAATACTAAACACTAACATTCTGCAATATTAAATTCAAAATAAGATAGATACTCAAAAATCAATTAAAAAGAAGAGCTATGACATTGGGCCAAAGAGGAGAAAATTCCAAGGATTTACAGGTGTAGGTAACAGATTGACATGAAACCGGTAGGCTATTACAGTTTGCCGGCACCAGCCAATTCATAACTGCTCCTAGATGTTCAATCAGTGCTCCACTGCCATTGGCAAAGGGTAACTTTATCTATGTCCTTGTCAAACTGCAAAACATTGAGGATAAAAAATAGAGATGTACATCATATAGACATTTTTTCCTTTGAGAATTTACGTACCATTACTTTCCATTATATTTTTTTCAGCTTAACATTTAAATGATGCTGAATCAGTGATCACTAAACAAGACAACTTTGTATGTTACAAGGTTAAGGTCTGTGACATACAGGTGCTGTTAAATATATGCCAAAACATTGATAAATGATTACATTTATGCCCTGACTTCTAATTAAACATTTGAAGTCGGCAGCTGCTGAACCGCATTTCCAAACCAGTAACAGACTCGAATGTCAGTACATGTCATTAGATACAATGAGACTAGATCTTCAAAACACAAGGAGTCAAATATGCCCAAATATGCCCAAACTTTGGGGCAAAGCATCCACACCAGAAGACAGGCGGATGATCCAGGCTGACCTGGACAGGCTCAGCAAGTGGGCGGATGAGAATCTGATGGTGTTCAACACCGATAAATGCAAGGTTCTCCACCTTGGGAAAAAAAAAACCCGCAGCATCCTTATAGGCTCGGCAGTGCTATGTTGGTTAGCACTATGGAAGAAAGTGACTTGGGGTCACCACTGACCACAAGATGAACATGAGCCTGCAATGCGATGCTGCGGCTAGTAAAGCGACCAAAACGCTGGCTTGCATCCATAGATGCTTCTCAAGCAAATCCTGAGACATCATTCTCCCCCTGTACTCGGCCTTAGTGAGGCCGCAGCTGGAGTACTGCGTTCAGTTTTGGGCTCCACAATTCAAAAAGGATGTGGAGAAGCTTGAGAGAGTCCAGAGAAGAGCCGCGCGCATGATCAGAGATCAGGGAAGCAGACCCTACAATGACAGGCTGAGAGCCTTGGGGCTCTTTAGCCTGGAAAAGCGCAGGCTCAGGGGTGATCTGATGGCCACCTACAAGTTTATCAGGGGTGACCATCAGTATCTAGGGGAACGTTTGTTCACCAGAGCGCCCCAAGGGATGACGAGGACGAATGGTCACAAACTACTACAAGATCGTTTCAGGCTGGACATAAGGAAGAATTTCTTTACTGTTCAAGCCCCCAAGGTCTGGAACAGCCTGCCACCGGAGGTTGTTCAAGCGCCTTCATTGAACACCTTCAAGATGAAACTGGATGCTTATCTTGCTGGGATCCTATGACCCCAGCTGACGTCCTGCCCTTTGGGCGGGGGGCTGGACTCGATGATCTTCCGAGGTCCCTTCCAGCCCTAATGCCTATGAAACCTATGAATGCCAGCATCCAAATAGATACTTAGTGCGATCAGACGTTTGCATACACATAATGGCATTCATGGAAAACATATAGGATTATAAATGAAAAGTAACGCTTCTCAGTAAACGCGTCTTATGCATCCCTGACACATGACTGAAGTTCTTCAAGCCTGAAAGGTAGCACATTCAAACCTCGCCAGGAAATTCTTTTTTATCCTCACCCTCTCATTTGGCCCATTGAACTCATGGTGACAACAGCTCTCAAAGGTGGAGGGCCAGATTTTTAAAGAGTTAAGTTGCTAAAAATGCAGACAGGCACTGAAATACCATTTTCAAAGAAAAAAAAATGTGGAAAGAATATAAAGCCCTCATGCATCAGAATATAATCCCACCTCAAATGTTTTAGAATTAAGAGAAAACTTTTACAGATAGAGGAGACCAGTGTACTTCATAGAAAGGGGGTCTATAGATAGGCTGCAGGACACAGACTGACCCTAGGAATGATCTGGTGATCCAGTGTCAGTGTGTGTGGCTCAGTGTCACCATACAGGGTCTCCCCAGTTCTTGGCCAAGGAATAAGCATTTGTGGAACGGAGAAATGAAGGCATCACAGGGAACTGAAAGCACTGAAAGGGGAAAAAAAAATATCATAACTAGATATGGCAGACAGGATTCTTTCCAAGAAGAAAAGATATATTTTCTAGGGAAGCCTTCCAGAGCCCCTCATCTAGCTGATGAAAACTTTCACAAGAATGCAACTATTCGGTTAAACGAAGGCTTAAATGTCTTTCTGAATCAGAGCCTCACATGATCCCAATGCTCCTGTATCTGATGAGAAATTTAATCTCACAACATCCTGTAAGGTAACAAAGTGTGATAATCATCCACTGTTGATGGGAAACTAACACCACACTGCATGTTATTCAAGGCAGAAGGCACGGCAGTAGGGCTCCTTATAGCCTAACTCATTCAGAAAGGCACAAACTGTTGTAGGCTAGTCTGCTTCCTTAGATGCTGTGAATGGACTTGCAGAGAGGGTGGGGACTACTAAATAGAAAGAGATTAGGTCATTTGTAGGCAACCGCCGATCGTCTGGATCACAGTGTATGTCCAAGAGGTCGTCAGGTGATGGATGAATCCACTTGTACCTAGTCTTGCAACCATCACACTGAGAGACTTCCAAGAGAGGTGGTGCTGTCCCCTTCCTTGGAGGTATTTAAAAGGAGATTGGACAGACACCTGGATGGAGTCATTTGGCCCCAGCACTCAATGCTTCCCAGGGCAGGGGTTGGACTCGATGATCTAATAGGTCCCTTCCAACCCTAACAACTATGAACTATGAGACCGAAGGCATACACCTAGGTCAGAGTATGGAGGAGTGGAGGCTGCCCAAAATGCACCACTCCCACTTTAGACCACTGAGATGGAATCCAAAGGCCAGACCAAGTCCAGATGTTCAGTGCCTTGATGGCTGTAGCTTCTGCCAGGGAGCAACAGATCAGACCTGCTGCTGACTGCCTAATCCCTCAGCAAGGGTATGTTTTTGTCAGGGTTGTCACAACCAAATTAAGTACTGCCCATGCCACAAGCAAGAAATATATTAATCAAAAACAGTTTTAGTCTGCACTAGGTTAACTAAGAGTTAACTAACAAGAAGATAGTAACAGTTCTTTGCTGCGCATGTCAAAAAGAAATTTATAACGGAGACACCAACATGAAATAGAACTTAGCCTTCTGTGCTGTACATAAATCACTATAATTGGTCAAAGAAAACAAGAAATAACCCTGTGATAACACCCTAGCTAAGACCGCTAGATAATTGGCGATTCTAATTAAATTTATGATGTGGCGAAAAGCAATTGGCTATTATACAAATAAAACCCGTCTTCACTTCCGTGAAGTGGGAGACCTCCACGCACACACCTGAAAAACCTCTGAACGTATGTGTAAGAGTAACTGACAAATTGATCGCTTGTCAGTTTCGCCTATCTCGACCCGATTCTCAGACGTAAATCGACGACCTGCCGGCCCGACCATTTCTCTGCTCGACCACCAAACTCTTATTCAGACCGACCTATGACCTACGAACCTTAAGCTATAACTAACCAAATATTTTTGACCTCCGTCTTTCACCACCTTGACGGCGTGAGTAAATAATCTTGCTTTATAACCGATAAGTGTCCGCCTAATTAATTCCACTCCAAGCGTCACAAGTACCCGCCTGACGGCCTTCTAAGGCCCCGGACCCTTATCTGCCCGGGTGGGAGTCAGGGAGAGCTGCTGGCTGGCTGCCCTGGGTCCCAACAAGGGTGAGCTCCCGTAGCCTTTCTCTAACCAAGAAGTAGCCACAAGGCCGTAGGGGCTAGGGCTTTGAGATGCCCTATATTTGCCTTCCTCTGGAGGTTGGAACATTGTGGTATTTTATAGGAGCTATCCCACCACACGTGATCACATCGTGTTGCCATCAGGCCCTTCACTTGGATGTAGTTAATCATCACACCCAAGATGGGGAAAGAGGGGCGGAAAGCAGGGGCTCTGCTGAGAGATGACAGTGAGTTGAAAGGATGAAAGGATAAACAAAAGAGTTAACCCATTCAGAGATAATAGGGATTATAAAAATGATGCCAGTTAATGGGATAAGAATCCATAACCTCTGTTGAGACTATACTTACCACTATTCAGTTTGATTTGTTGTTCCACAATTTGATAGTCTGGTTGCTTTTTAAAGTTTTGTTGTTGAAGAGTAGCTACTCTAATGTCACTGACTGAATTTCCGGAAAGGTTTTCTGCCATAGGCTTGTGTGTCTTTCTAGAAGTGATATCAACTTGGTGTCCATTCAGTCTTTCATACAGGGACTGCCCCTTGCCTTCTGTCTGATCCCAAGAGATTTAACTGTTGTATCCAAAAATCACAGAGGGAGTAAGTGTATACAGATTTCTTTAATCGTGATCATAAAAAAAAAAAATGGTACTTTTTCCTATACTAAGATTTCAACTTTTGCCAATAAATTCAAACATCTGAAAAATGTATGGCCAAAAAAACTGAAAAAATGGCTTCCAGGTATTTTCTTCTCTTGCCAATGAAAAAAAACATTTTTGAAGAATGAAAACTCTTTCCATGAGAATTTTAGTTTAATCCAAAACCTAGCTTTCTCTTTGAAAGACTTTTTTTAGAGCATTTTCAGCTAGCCTGACCCAAGATCAGCTGCTTTAACCACAAGTTTATTTTACCACACTTGAACCTTGGATAACTATGTCTGAATGCTTTCACATGGCAATCACTTCTGCTAGCAGAAAGCAGACCATTATAACAGTCAGAAGGTAGATCAAAGATACCACAGAGACCTTCTGAAAAGATATATGCACACATTCCAATTCAAATTTAGGTTTTGCTATACTAATTGTTCTCATTATGCTAATACCATAAGTGCTGCCATTTTTACATAATCTTGCAGTTCTTATCAAAAAGAGGAGCAAAACTTAGCTTACATATGATAGGTTAAGTTTTCAAGGCAGAAAGCAGGAGATACAGTTCATTTGTGAACAAGTTGCATTAGGAAACTATGGGGTAATGCCATTCATTAAATCCTCACTAAGTTTGGGAAGCCAGCCTTTTAAATCATATTTAGACAATACCAAAAAACCCAACCCCTACCCTATTCTGTCAAGTACATGACTTCTGTAGAGACATCATGATTAGTTTTGTACAATACAATTGGTAGTGCATTACTAACCAGATAACTTGCTTGATAGGATGGTGCTTATTATTGATAGAATTACTAACAGTTACAAGGCTTGGAGAAAAAGTAGTTGTTAATGATCCCTTGCTTTTTAAAAAATAATATACATAAAATGATGCAATTTATAAGCTCCCTTACTGCACCCCCTTTTTTAGTCCTCTCTCCCCATCTCCTTTAGTTTACCATGTTCTTCCTCTACCGGCCGCCTTTTGCATGTCTTTGATGGTAATGCTACTTGTACCCAGAGTGGAGTTAGGTTGGTTTTTGAAATAACATTACTACTACATATTTGCCCCACTAAATTGTCTATAGATTAGGGCCAGATTTATGAAGGCATTTAGATGCAGATAACTTCCTACTGGGATTTGCAAAAATGCCTGAGCAGGACAGGAAGCTCCCCCATTGAAATTAGGTGCATTTGTAAACGCCACTGGATGTCTATCAGCATTTGGAGACATCTACATATCTTTGAAGGTCTGGCCTTTGCCTCTTAAATTGCATTTTTCAGCCATAGGTCTTGATGTGCTTTATAATGGAAAATAAACATTGGCCTCTCCATTTTAGAAATGGAAACAGGTATAGAGAGGGGAAATTGTGTGTCCAAATTCACACACACAGGTTGGTGGGCACAGCTGGGAACATAAGACAAATATTCTGACTCTTCTCTTATGGCATAGACAGCTGTAATGTTTGTAGCACTTCAAGTGCTTTAGAAGTAATCTAAGAAGGGAGAGATGGGCCATACACAATAGTACAGTGATAGAAATAAGCCAGAAGTGTGGCAATTATCATCTTGGATTAAGTAAAAATAATACTTAAACACTTCATTGTGAAGTGCTGCTGCATTCACCACATCAGTACTGACTCTTAGAATACGCTTACATTAATACTACATAGTGTCTGTCTGTGACATACTAATAAAACAACCCCAACAGAGCACTATGCCTCAGAGCACCAACAGGTTCACACTTTCCATCCAGTTCCCAGGCATCCACTACAACACTCACTACCTTCATCCACTACAAAATTTACTACGATCATCCACTACAAAATTCACTGTGCTTGGGCCCCATACTGTGCTGGTGTAACAGAAAGCCCCTTTTCCTCTTGCCTGCAGTTGCTCTCCCCTCCTTGGAAATGTTTTTCCTCTTTTACCTTTTCTTCCTTCCTCTTTCTTTCACTTTAAGATAAGGAATTGTGTTTTGAAATTTCTATGTGTGCATTTTGTATCTCCCCTTGTATTTTGGTATTTTTATCTATTTGTGTGCCATGGCATTACTTTTGTAGCTTATATTTTTATACTCCTCACCTTTCAACTAAATGTGTTTAGTCTCATAAGTAAGTTATACATTGTAACAATGTTAACAAGGGCAGGAATCAAACTGCCCTTCCCTGTATCAGGCTGGCCCCTGAAAGAGCGAGTGAATCAGTGATTAAATGTGTAACGTGGTAGCAGGCAGCAATTAACACCTCAGGAAACTGCAGATCAACCAACGGAAGAGCTCAATAGAAGACAATGTAACTACCGGGAACTCTCTAAACTTCACTGATTAAGGGCTAGAAGCCCTGGCCTGAGTTAATCAACGCTGGGGACCAACTTTTGGGCTGAATATCTCCAGATTGACCACTCCCCCAGAGCCCTATTCAAAATTCATCAACGGACTCCCAAACCTGCACGTACATGCGGACGACCCCTGGGGCTGACAGATGCCATCCAGTAGCCACCGAGAGGGGAAGTCCCACAAGGGTCAATGACCCCTGAATTGGGCAAACCTGAAAACTGGGAAGTCACCAAAGTCTGCCAAGGACAGATAAAAAGCAGTGAAAAGTGACCCTCAGTGGCGCCCTCTTGATCTCCAACTCGACCAGCACCCGACCTGTCCAGCCAGAAGGACCAGCCGGCGACCCCCTTCTGGAAGATAACACCACACTGAAAGAAGCCTCGACGACAGACTCCAGAGCCTGTGGGATAGGTATACCTTACTCTTGTAGCTTGCTACTGTGTGTGTGCATGTGTGTGTGTGTGTGGGTGGGGGGGACCAGCCCCAAGGTTTATGATTTAACTTCATTATAGTGCTTCAATCTGTCTAATAAACCAGAATTTTTAAGGATCCTGAGTTGCACATTTGTAACCAACACTGGCAGGCAGTGCCTAGGGCCTGCAAGGCTGGATTTCATCTCCCAGAAGTAACCCTGCCAGCCTACACAGCACCAGCAGAGGCTGGAGCCCAAGAGCGGCTTGTCCAGGGCCTGCCACATTGATCTGGGTGGGCAAGTGGGGTTGCTTTTGCCCAAAATCCCCCCTGGTGCCAGCAGAGGCTGGAGCTGGAGCTGGAGCCTGAGGATGGTTCATCCAGCTTCTACCTGGGATGAAACTTGGCTGTGGGCCTCCATGCTGTCCCATCCCACCCTGCCACAGGGCCACAGGGTTGGGATATGTGTGCGCGTGTGCATGCGCTCCAGGGGCCCTTATGTCAGGGTGGAGGCCTGTGGCCAGACTCCATCCCTGTGGGCAGAGGCTGAATGAACTGTGCTCAGGCTTGGCCTCCAGCCTCTCTTCAACAACATGGGGATGCTGGGTGGAAGCAGTCCTACCTGCCCACCTGGCTCTGGCTTTATATTACAGCCCATGCTGTGAAGTCACGTAGCACCTCTCCCCCACTGCTGGCAGCCACCTGGGCCATCTACTGGGAGTAGCAGGTAACTGCCAGGTGCCCCAATTGGTGCAGGGGAGCAGATATCCCTGAACCACAGCTGGTGCCAGGGGAAGAGGCCCCACACTCACTTGCCTGGCCCAGCCCAGCCTGACTCGGTTCAGTTGTGCACTCCTGCTGTGGATGCAGCCGGCAAGTGCTGGCTCCCAGCACTGAGATAGGGGCTTGGGGGTCCTACAGCCCTGAGTGGGCTCCTGCTCCTGCTCCCTCTCCCACTAGCCCTGGCTCAGCTGCAGGGAATTCTTGTGTGCGTGGGTGCATAGGCTTTTCCACATGCATGCGTGTGCACATGTGTGTGGCCCTCAACAGCTCATCAAAACTGGTTAAGTAGCCCTCTAGTACAAATAATTGAGTCCCTGGGGGCCCAGCTTTGACATACTCCTTCCTCACAGGTACCCTGAAGATCCCTCCTTGAACCAGACCACTGGCCTCGGTGCTAAAAACAACCTCTTTGAAAGCATGCAATAATATGTGACCTAGTGTTAGGGAGCTAGGGTGACTTGGGTGCTAAGGCACACAGTGAATAGCCCAGAGGTGGCAAGTTTGAAGCCATAGCAAAAATACTCCTGGTGCGGCTTGTCAGATTCCCATGAATCTGCAAATTCTACTAAATAACTTGTCACAAGGGCATGAAAAGAAGAAAGGATTAGGGCAAGTTATGTGAATTTGTATCACCATAACAAGACCAATGCATTGCAATATAGGACCTGATTTTCATTTATGCTAAAACTGATTTATACCATTTCAGTGGTGTAACTGGGGACTAAGTAAATAGAAATGTAATTTATGCCAACTTCAGGAATCTCTTAGCACTCCTCAAGTGGCACAAAGGGAACTCATTGTGACAGAGAAGTGAGCCAAGAAAACATTTTCCTTTACTGCTTTGGCAAAGCAATTCTTGCAGGCACTCTTTGGGATAAGAAGTCTGTAGAAGGAGCTGTTAGCATGTAAGCTAGAAAAGAAAAAACAGGGTTTGCAAAAAGTGATCTGGTCAATAATAACCTTTTTCTTCCCATAGCCTGTCACAGAGAATTTAATTGTGTCCTCTGATCTCTGTTGAAGTTAATAAGAGGAGGGGTGCAAAATGCAGGGAACATCTACACAAGACAGAGAGCTCTTAACCAGGATCCAACTCAACTTCATGACAAGTAAATAGGACTCCAGTATTGAAAGGAAACATAAAATTACTTTGGTGCTAAAGTTAAAAGACAGTAACAGCTACTAAGAAATAGTAAGTCTTGATGCTCTGAAAGAAATTAAGTAGAAACACATTTCAAAGCCAGAGTCTAACTGCTGCCCTCTTTAGTACTGTACATCAAAATGTGTATGGAGTTACTAAGGGGCCCAACTCAAGTATAAAGCATCTTACACTCACATGTTCATTAACCCTACAGGGTTCAGAGTTTCTGAGCTTCAAAGTCTACAGAATTCCCTCTGGGGCATTAGATGATTTAAGTTCTTTTCACCTCCTGTCACTAAAGGCCTCTTCTATTCCCACAAGCATGCCATAGACATATCAAATATAAATAGATTTAGAAAGGCAAGTTTGGAGAGGAAAGTAGCAGAGTCTCCTTGACAGCTTGTTCCCTTTCACTGGACTTTGCAGCCTGCCCGTTGAAAGGAGAAAGGAAATTGTTAGAATACAGTGCTGAAAATACGCATGCCAAGACTACTTCTGGGTCTACAGCAAGTTGGCAGAAGCATAAGTGCATTGCAAAGTTTGTCCAATGTAATCCTGCAGGAATTTGGGATATTAAGGGTAACTGGTAAGACAAGGAGAAATCACAATTTTGTCTCTGCAATAGGGCCTGGGGGATCAGGATTCCCTTCTACACCACAGTCCTCTGGGACCTTGATGATCCCTGTGTGTCTTTGTTCCCTATCTGTAAAATGAGGACATGGGTCCTTTTCTCATCTGTGTTGTCACTTGGTTCTTTTTTGAAGGGCTTGGACAATATTCCACTATTCAAACATATATACCAATACAATGGGTGCTTGTCTCATCAGGAGACTCTGTAGACACTGCTGTGTTATTAACAATAACTGTGATCCCGTTTCAACACATGGAGCTGCACATCCCATGTCAACCCTGATTCCTGGGCTGCTTAGCCCTGCTTCCAGTACATGGGACCTGGATTCAGGCCTGCAAATGTCTACAGACTCCTGAGGGGGTTCAAAGGCTTCAAATGGAGCTTAGAGGACTCCGCATTTCTCAGGAGCACCTGGCATGAGTCAGTCCTTCTTCCGTGAGCTGAAGGCCTGTGTGAACAGGGTAGACTGAACAGCACTAACTGCCCTCTACTTGCTAATGTAGACACTTCCTTACAGCATGCTGCATTGTTGAGTTTGAATTCAGGTCATGTTCTGCAGTTAGCATTCAGGGTTGGTACACACTGCAGAGCAAGAAAGATGTCAAGAAGGCTGGAATCAAGGGTCCACACTGAGATGTGGAAGCTGACCACACTGAGCATGTGATATATTGATCTAGTCACTATTACAGGGGAAGGAATTATGGATTCAGATGCCCTGAGGGAAGCTGGATGAGCTGCAGTTTGCATGGTGGCTGATGTACATGGAGGAGTTGGCTGACTCACCCCGAATTCCTCCTGGCAGCTCATAGGGAAACACACCTCACCTACCATTTTCCTTTTGCCTTGCCTCCCCTGCTACAGCTAAACACTGCACTGACTTTCTTTCTTTAGCTGCTTGAGAAGAAAAACCTATCAGGTGTCAGTTCCTTCTGTCAACTAAAACTCCACCAACAGAAAGTTCATGCAGGTTAGCAGGTGCCATCACGTTTCACATCAAAAGCCTTCTATGCAGTGGTTTGGGGGTCTAACTGGCATGAGCCTGTGGTGATCATTAGATGCTGCTAGAGAATGGCATTGTCTGATGCTGTCTGGGCTTAACTGCAAAACAGTTAGGTGAGTCGAAAGCTGGCTGCAGGGTAGGACCAAGAGAGTCCTAATGGACGACTGTGTATCGTCTTGGTGAGAAGCGACCAGTGGTGTCCCTCAGGGGTTAGTGCTTGGTCCAGTGCTATTCAACATCATCAAGTATTTGGATGTGGGAGTGAAGAGCTCACTGGCCAAGTTCATAGATGACACCAAGTTATGGGGAAGCATGATCACGCTTGAAGATAGACCGCAGATGCAGGCAGACCTAGATAGGCTGGCAAGTTGGGCGGATTGGAACCAGATGAAGTTCAAGATTGATCGGTGCAAAGTGCTCTATCTGGGAATGAATACTCCCCAATATACTTATAGGCTTGGTGGCACCAAACTGAAGAGCGCCTATAAATGAAAGGGACCTGGAGGTAATAATAGACCACAGTATGGACATGAGCCGGCAGTGCGACGCTGTAGCCAACAGGACAAAAAATACTCTGGCACGCATCAATCGATGCATCTCCAGCAAAACCAAGGAAGTGATTCTTCCGCTTTCCTGGGCATCAGTGAGACCGTAACTGGAGTACTGCGTCCAATTCTGGGTACCACACTTCAACAAGGGCATGGCAAAGCTTGAGGGAGTCCAGAGAAGAGCCACCCATACAATTAGTCTGACACAGCAAGCCTGGACTCTTCAGCCTGAAAGAGAGAAGGCTGAGAGAGGACCTGGTAGCAGCTTACCGCTATATCAGGGGAATACATCAAGGGCTCGATGAACAACTGTTCACCAGTGCACCCTTGGGGAAAACCAGGAGTAATGGTCACAAACTCCTAGAAGACTGTTTCAGGTCAACATTAGGAAAATCTTCACAGCTAGTGTCCAGACTGTGGAGTAAGCTCCCTCCAGAGGTGGTGCAATCACTTACTCTGGAAATCTTCAAGAGGAAACTAGACGGACACCTAGCTGGGGTCACCTGGCCCCAGTTATCTTTCCTGCCTCGTGCAGGGGGGCTGGACACAATGATCTGACGTCCCTTCCAGCCTGACAATCTATGAATATTTATCTTTTGCTTCCTCATACTGTTGCTGGGGCTCATAAAACATCAATATAAGGCAACCGATGATATATTGGGTCTATCAGTGAAAAAAAAAGGACAGCAGTGCTATCTTCTTTTTTTTTTTTTAAATAATGTATTTACTCTATTCTTTACTTGTACTACTACTGCTAGTCTCAATTGTGGGGTCAGTACAAGTGAAGAATGGCTGTATGGGCAAGAAGCCAGATTCACACCAATATTTTGAGCCCTACAAATGCAGACATGTGCTATGTGACATTCACAAAACCTACTAAGCATGCCTGGTGCCCAGCTCTTATGGATTTTCTTGATGCTCTACAAGTCCCATCTCATTTGATATTTTTTTATTCCCAGTTACAAAGAACATTTCTGAAGTTGTAACTGGAGTGTGCCCCCACTCTCCTCTCTTTTATTTTAAGATTAAAAAGAATAAGAGGCTCCGGTCATAAAACCTGAATAATCAAAAGAATGCAAGATTCACAGTTTGACTCAGTAAAAACCCATAATATGCATTTAATTCTTATTTATCCTGCAGAGGATACAAGAAATACACTCTACTTTCCCTCAGTCTGAAATCTCTCCCGGTGAGGTAACCAACATTTAAAACACTAAATCTGCCTAGAGTCTCAGAAGAAACTATCATAGAAATCATAGAAATTAAGGGCTGCAAGGGACTTTGAAAGATCAAGCCCAGGCCCTGCTCTGGGCAGGAATACTGCTGAGATCAACCGATCCCAGCAAGCCCAGTCTCCTCTTGAAGACTTGCACGGCTGGGGACGGCACCACCTCCGTGGGCAGTCTACTCCAGATTCTGGTCACTCGTACCACAAATTAGTTTTTCCTTGCTGTCAAAGGATGGGGTCCTTAAGGATGGCCGTGTTCTCCAAAGGCCCCTTGACCATGCCAATTTGGCCAGATGGGCACCCTCAGCTCTCTCTCGCCACACCTTTGATGAGAAATATGAAAATAGGGAGCCTGCCTTTAAGTCCTCTGGGACACGGTCTGATGGACTTACTGAACCCCATGGGTTCCCAGGACCCCTTGTTTCACAGTGGGCATTTCGGGGGCACCCTAGCCTTATGGGCTGTACGCGTGGCTCCAACCATCCCTTTACCACGCCCCAAGCCTCACAGATGGCACTGGCATTGTCTTGCCTTGGCCTCATTGTAATTCGGCCCCTTGCCCTCACTGGGCTCTCCGCAGCCCTGTCTCTGAGCCCTCTCTGGCGCCAGGGTCTCTACTCTGTAGTGGGCCCCAATGAGGCCTCCTCCTTCCCCGACTAGCCTCACCCAAACCACCAGCCTTATAAAACTTCAAACAAAACATAAGCCCCGGGGCTATAACTTAACGCAGGCTACCGACGGTGTGCTCTGCCCCGTTCCATTGCCCGGAGCAGAGGTGAGTCAGGCCTCTTTCCCTTCTCACCTCAGAGGGCTCCGTCCCCCTCAGCCACCGGCAGGGAACCGCCTCCCTTCATGTCAGCCTGGGGTTACCTGGGCCCATGCCCCGCCCCTCCCGCCAGCCAACCAGGTGCAGGTGCGGACTAATTCCCGCCTTAGCCAGTTGCCATGGCAACCTGCCCCTGGGCTCCCGCCTGGCTCTTTGGGCTCTCCCCAGGCAGGTCCTGCTCTTCTAGGAGCAGGCACCTGAGTGCCCTGCCACACTCGCTTCCAACCTGAAACCACCATCTACCAGTTTATGGCCATTGCTCCTTGTCGTCTCTGGCGGTACCCTTCTGATCAGTTTTTCTCCCAGCTCCCAAGATTCACCCCTTACATACTTATAATCAGCCGGCAAGTCCCTCCTCCTTCAGTCTTCTCTTCCCCAGGCTGAACAGTCCCAGAGCCAAAGGCATAGTTGCATCACAGCTACTATAATGCATAAGAGGCAGTGAGGTATACAGCATGAAACAAAGTTCAGTCTTCTGGGATGTATTTTCTGACTCTGCCAATGACTCACAATACGACTGCCTCTCACTCACCAAACCGCAGTACCCTGCCCCCCTGGGCCATGATGGTGCCCTTCACTCCTTACCAGCAGCCCCCCATTCCCTGTCCCTGCTGGTGCCCATCACTCCTGACAGCCATCAGAGGGCTTAAAAAGAGTGCAAACGTGACCGGGGAAACCGAGATATCTGGTAAGCCTATCTTGGTGGCACACACAGACTTGAGCACAAGCATTAAACAGACAGACAGATTAAGCCATTTACGATATGAGAATTGATGTTAACAGAAGCGATAGTGCTAGGTTTGTTACACACAGGGAATTAAATGATGCTCTTTGCTTAGAATCTGTGCACAGGACAAGAGAAAACAGGAAGATATAGATGGGAGAATAAAAGGCAACACTGAGACCATATTGGACAGCACAATAGACAGCACAGTCCAAACACAAGATGCCTAAACCGTTATCAAGCTGGTTGTAGGCACTGCAGCAAATTAATTATTAATTATAACTCTGGGTACTCATGGGCAACCAAAACACTCTTTTCTTTGTCTTTACAAGATTAGATAAATCATTCCACATGTTCAAACTTCTCTGACCCCCTAAAAACAAAGTAAACTTCCGTCATTGGTTAGTAAGAAAAAAACATAACCCAAGAACAACCATTAGATTGGTTACCATTGTGAAACTCTCAGAACTTATGCTATATCCAAATATAGGGCTTTTGGGGGGAAAGGTATATACATCCACGTAAGAAAATCTGTTCAGTAACAGAAGCGCATTAAATGAGTGAGGATTCTTATGCTTGCTAAACTTGGAGATTTATCTGAGTTTTCTCAAGAAGAGCTAATTATGCACAAATAAAGTATGGATGCTTCCAGCCACATCTAGCATCTATTCATCTGTCATAGCCAAGGAAGCACATTCAGATCTGCACATCTTCTGCTCCCTTAAAATGCAAATCAGGCAACTGCTTCTGTTCCAGCTGTCGATCCATTTAATAGACCTTTACATGAGCTTCACACAAGACAACGATTGCTCTGTTTGCCAATAACAGTGACAGTGCCACCAAGTTTGAACAGGGAACATAAGTGTTGAATTGAGTGCCCTCAGGACTTTTTCACCATGAGCGCCAATTCTAGTCTTGTGTGACACGTGCCATTGCCTTGTGCAGTGTTTCAAGGAAAGCACTGACTTTCAGTGGGGAAGAAGAGCTATTATTTTTTTTCCTGTTGGTTTTCTATTAGTAGCAAGATATACTTGCTTCTGCTCCATTCAAAGACATTAAGGAAATAATTAATTGGAACATGCTTTGCTCACTTGATTGTTGATCTCTGTAGGCCATGTTTAAAGGTTGATTGTCAAGTGGCAGAAAATGTAAGGATTTGTATGAAGTTTGGTAAAAGATTATTTACATATTCAGTTCCTTGGAGCCGACACAGAAAACCTACCTCAGTGATTGTAAATCAGCACAGCTTCACTGAAGTTGGGGGAAGCAGTAGGGGATGGGGCTGACTTATAACATCTGAGGATCTGGTCCTCCTTTGAGGAGGAGCCAGGATGCTACAATAGCTTACAAGTAATAATCAACTTCTTTCAACCTGCAAACCCACCAATTTAATCTTCCTTCTTTCTTCCCAACAAATAACTTCAAATTATGTTTTTATCTTTTCCAACCTGTGTTTCTTTCTTTGGTGGTGGTGAGCAGGGGGGAGATAGGGGAAGGGAAGGTATGTGTTTTTACATACATAGAAACAAATATATGAATAGTCTTATATCAGCACATATGGGGAACAGACTGTTTTCCCCAATGTATGCTATATGTTTAGCAGAGTCCTCATCAACCCACTTATATTCAACAGATGTGAGAATGAAGGTCTCTCCTCTTGTTCAAATCATCAGGATCTGGTGCTGTCACAACGGCTTTCCAGGGTTGCAAGATGGTGAGGTCAGAGACTCAAGAAACTTGAATTATACTCCTGGATGTACACTGATTTGTTGGGCAACCTGCAGCTAGACCACCCTGTCTTGAAAAAGTATGCGCAAAACACTAACTTCCTTGGTAAAGCACTCTCATGGATAGATGAAAAGATCCCTGCACTCCCATTAGAACAAGCATGAGTTTGATCCAGCATGGACAGTCATATGTTCCTGTGTGCTTGGGGGAAGTGAAGAGCAACAAGGGGTAAAATTAAGGTTGCTGCAGCCATAGCATCAGTTATAATGTACCTAGCATTTATTCACCTGGTAAAAATACATAGCAGCACTAATTGCTATGAATATTACATGGAACAGTTTCCATTTAATCTCAACAAGGTCAAGAAAAATTTCCATGCGATACAAAATTTTCTATAAACTAAACTGAAGCTCTATAAATTGCCAATTAAAAAAAAAAAAAAAAAAGAGTTAAGCCCATGGACCAAATAATAATCTCTTGTATACAGATCAAAACTAAAGCTGACCAGATGCTACTAGCCACAGGGAAGCATGCACACATACTATTTGTTTCAGGAAAAGTATTAAAAGGGAATTACAATTATTCACAGGCTCTGATGCTTGCAGTGTGTTCCTACTGTGTGTCTGTTGCATTGCATCAGCATCCCGAACCGAGCTGTGTACCCTTAGGGGAGCTTGCGACTAAAGGGGTTAGCAAATGGGCAAACAACCGATTCTCATGCAGGCCACCATCAGGCCCCCAGTCCATTCTGTGAACAGTGATGAGCCGAGGCAATCATCCAAACATCTCAGTAGAGAAATTATGGTGCACTTCCGACGTTGTGACTGCAGAAACAAACAGCTGTATCTAGAAAATTGCTGTGAATAACAATGTTTTTTGTCACCAATCAATGTCGACTTTGAGAATGGGGCAAATGGGTTGATATAGCCTCACAATGGGGCATGTGGCCTACTGTTTTCCGCCGGGCAGAAGCCAAACTGCTAGCAGCTAGGGCAGACTTCTGATGGGCAACGTAGTCCAATATGTCAATAGCCACTCAAGCACCAGGAGTATTACATGCTATTTCTGACTCCACTGCATACAGACATCAGGCAAGTCCTGTCATCTCCATGTGCTTTCATCCCTTGTCTCTCCCTGTAGAACATGTCCCAAAATGAGGTTACATAAGAGACTTAAATCCTGACATTTCCTAAGATTTACATGCTTAACTGTGCAACCATAATAACCTGTGTGTGCGAGTGTGCACACACACACACATATGGGCAGGTCTGTGTCCAAGAGAAAGACCACCAATGCAACGTGGGATATCCAAACTCTAAACCTTCTTAGCTTCATCATTCTGAAAGCACTTCCCTTCAGGCCTGCCTTTTATACCAGAGCAGATTTCTGTATCCACATGACCTGTCTATGAATAAATCATGGGAGCAGATTCATGTCTAATCATCCCAGGGTATTATTGCTCTTTTGTAAAATGATCTGCAATAGAGAGTAATAAAAAAAAGTTGCAAACCTACATTGTACTCATTAGGCTGAGTCAATACAATGCACTTTAAGGTTACAAAATGCTCTTTAATCTAATATAACCTCATGTTTTAATGAGTCTTTATTGATAAAGGAGTTTTGTTTTATTGGTGTTCTTGTACTGAAATGCAGCTCTACTGCCATACCGCTGCAGCTTGCACTTGGAGACACATCACAATTAAAAGGCTCTGCTCCTTGAGGACCCGTTTCAAGCCCATTTTAGTGAAGGGAAAGGCTCCCACTGACTCAATTGACTTTTGACATAGCATCTGAATTTTGGCTCTAAGGAGATCATTACCAGGGCAGCTTTATGGGTTTGTGTGTAATGTACAGTCAACTTGGGCTCCCACCTAGGATTTTACCTTAACCTATCTCTGCCATCTGCAGAAGAAAAAAAATCCATATATATATATATATATATATATATATATATATATATTTTTTTTATGGTGCTTTATGTGCAGCTTAGCTAGCACAGCAGGGAGCCTAAGCTAACATGTTTGCTAAGGCTGGAAATACAGAAACAGTGAGGACAGTGCACTAGTTTTGCAGTGGGAATGTTCCTAGCCAGGTAAGGCTAAATTGGTTGAACTGTAATAAACATAATCTAGCCATGATACAAAGCAACCAAATTCTTTCACACTACTGCATAATGATCCCCAGGCCCCTTTGATAGTGTCTTCTTCATGATCCCTAAAACAACAGTATTGCCCTCTATCCCTGTGAAAAAGAGATCCCTTTGCATGGCAACTTCAGCCTGGAGTGGTAGATTTAACTCTTGCCAAAAGTTCAGTCCATTTAATTAGTAGCTAATCATACTCAGGACATAAAAAGACCTACTCTTGCTGGAAAAAGACTCTCTTTAGAGAAGTGTTGCAAACTCTACTGTATGTGCCTTTTAAACTAGACCATAGAAAGCACTTGGGCATGTTTCTGACTTAAATTGACAGAAGGATGGAGTACATTGTCCTTTTCCATGTCTTACGACTGCCTTTCCCGTTACGTTAAGTGCATAAAATTAACAATGGAAACACAATTGCCAACTAGAAAGTCATTAGTCAATTGTTCTAATTAATACCTGACAGGCTAATGGTAATTAATTGGTGACTGATTATACAGCTCTTAGGTATCAAGTCAGTTACTAAATGCTGCATTTAATGCATGAAAAAGGAGTGACTTGTACCTCTATAGCTGATGGTGTGGTAAATTGGTTACATATTAATTGGATTGTTTTAACTTTGGAGAAGTTGTCAAATGTTCAGCTAATGGTGCCATGCAGTGCCAAGTGAATTCACGTCACCTTCCACTCTCATCACAGCCTTCGAACTGCATGGCAGACTATTTTGCCATCCAGAAAAAAAAAAAGCTTTTGTCAATTTGGAGTGGAAATAAAGTGCTCCAAACTTCATCAGGATGAACCCAAGACCTTTCAAGTGTCATCAGGAAAAGCTAGAAAGAGATAACCTCACCGACACTAGAAGAGCAAGCTGCTTAATGATCAAGGTGCTCAGCTGGGAGGTAGGAAACCAGAAATCCTGAAGGAGGAGGAAGAAAAACTTGAACGTTGGTCTCCAGGAGCTGATCTCTGGACAAACCCAGAGCAAATACCCTTGCCACGGATCCCAAAGAACTGCGCATCTAGAGTCAACTCAAACCAAAGTTGGCAAAAAGGTTGGGCTATTCTCTCCTTTTTAGCCATTGGGAATTTACAGTGAGAGAGACATGAAGACTGAGCTCTTCCAAGTCATTGATTCTCCTCATTTCTAACTAAGATTAGTGAAAACTACCTGTGCTCAACACTTGGAAAAAAAATCAAGTCACAAGTGACAGTGAAACAGCTTATGGCAGAGCAAGGAACTTAATCTCTTTCTCTTGATGCCCAAAAGCAGTGCCAGACCAATAAAACCACCGTCCTTCCTTTCTCTTGGCCATAAAAGAAAGCTATTACAGGGGGCATTTGAGCACTATGATCTGTCTCCTGTAAAGGTAAAGGAGTTTACAACATAAAGTGGCTAAACCTGTGGGTGAACAAGAAATGGTTCATTAAGTGTCAATTATTTAAAAGACCAAATGGTTTGTTCTTTAAAAAACAAACAAACAAGAAAACACAAAAAAGTAATTTTGTTCTTTGACCTTTCATGATCATACAGTGGGTCTGGCCTACAAATCAGACCATTCTACAGTTCAGCATGGATCTGGTATTATTCCACATCACTAGGAAATAATGAAATCATGTAAAAATAAAAATGTGTTGGAAATTAGATTCCAACATTTTTTGAAATATTTCTAAATTCTGCCAAGAAATGCTGGGATTATGAATGGGAATTTCTCAATAAAATCCATTTTATATCAAATTACAAGAATATATTTTTATGCAGAATGAAAACAAATTTCAAAACATCGTAACTTCTTTTGAAACCAACTCTGTGATTTTGAAAACCTAACCTATTTTGTCTCAAGTAAGAGACAACCTAGAACCTAGAATTAGAGGCAGTAAAGCATCAGTTATAAAATTGGTCAAAAATTATCTGACAAAATATTTTTCCATCATAAAATGCCATGTCATTGAAATAAAAGCTTTCTACAAGCATGTGTCAGTTTTGACAACATTGCATTTAAGAACTTGTAAGGAGTAATGTTGATGATGCCAACATGTCCCACTTCCGCATTATCAGACTGGAGTGTTTCCATTTCTTGTTCTGAAATGGCTTTTCACTCCCTGCCATGCTCTTCCCCCACACAAACTATAATTAGGTCTCCTAAATAACCAGTCTGATTTTCCAAAGTACTCAGCAGTTCCCATTGACATAAATGTGTTTGCCATTTTTGAAAATCAGAATGAGGACAAGTGAGCCAAAGGAGGGCAACTATAGACCAGTCAGTCTCACCTCCATCCTTGGCAAAGTCTTTGAAAAAATTATCAAGGCTCACATTTGTGAGAGCCCGGCAGGGCAAATTATGCTGAGGGGAAACCAGCATGGGTTTGTGGCAGGCAGATAGTGCATGACCAAACTAGTCTCTGTCTATGACCAGGTTACGAAATGCCTGGACACAGGAGGAGGGGTGGATGTCGTATACTTAGACTTCAGGAAGGCCTTCGATACGGTATCCCACCCCATACTGGTGAACAAGTTAAGATGCTGTGACGTGGATGACTACACAGTCCGGTGGGTGGCAAATTGGCTGGAGGGTCACACTCAGAGAGTCGTGGTGGATGGGTCGGTCTCGACCTGGAAGGGTGTGGGCAGTGGGGTCCCGCAGGGCTCGGTCCTTGGTCCGATACTCTTTAATGTCTTCATCAGTGACTTGGACGAGGGAGTGAAATGTACTCTGTCCACGTTTGCAGATGACACAAAGCTATGGGGAGAAGTGGACATGCCGGAGGGCAGGGAACAGCTGCAGGCAGACCTGGATAGGTTGGACAAGTGGGCAGAAAACAACAGGATGCAGTTCAACAAGGAGAAATGCAAATTACTGCACCTAGGGAGGAAAAATGTCCAGCACACCTACAGCCTAGGGAAGGACCTGCTGGGTGGCACAGAGGTGGAAAGGGATCTTGGAGTCCTAGTGGACTCCAAGATGAACATGAGTCGGCAGTGTGACAAAGCCATCAAAAAAGCCAATGGCACTTTATCGTGCATCAGCAGATGCATGACGAATAGGTCCAAGGAGGTGATACTTCCCCTCTATCGGGCGCTGGTCAGACCGCAGTTGGAGTACTGCGTGCAATTCTGGGCGCCGCAATTCAAGAAGGATGCAGATAACCTGGAGAGGGTCCAGAGAAGGGCAACTCGTATGGTCAAGGGCCTGCAGACCAAGCCCTACGAGGAGAGACTAGAGAAACTGGACCTTTTCAGCCTCCTCAAGAGAAGGTTGAGAGGCGACCTTGTGGCTGCCTATAAGTTCATCACGGGGGCACAGAAGGGAATTGGTGAGTATTTATTCACCAAGGCGCCCCCGGGGGTTACAAGAAACAATGGCCACAAGCTAGCAGAGAGCAGATTTAGATTGGACATTAGGAAGAACTTCTTCACAGTTCGAGTGGCCAAGGTCTGGAACGGGCTCCCAAGGGAGGTGGTGCTCTCCCCTACCCTGGGGGTCTTCAAGAGGAGGTTAGACGAGTATCTAGCTGGGGTCATCTAGACCCAGCACTCTTTCCTGCTTATGCAGGGGGTCGGACTCGATGATCTATTGAGGTCCCTTCCGACCCTAACATCTATGAATCTATCAATCTATGAAAGACAAATTTGTTACTACAAACACTAGACATAAAGGAGTGCAAGCTGGGAAAGAGTTAAGGCACAGATTTTCTGACTTCCCTGCAGCCATGTTGTCCCTAACCCTAACTCCATTTCCACTAAGAAATACAATCCTCCATTAATTCAACTACTGGTGATTTTTTTAGATGATAATCAGACTGGCACTGGCTTCACTTTATGGCTCTGTTATCAATGTTTTGGATGAACTAAGGCAAGATACTTGACCCGTCCATGACTTGGCTCCTCACCTTTACCCCTCCTCCCTTACTTGTTCAATTCAGGTTGATGACTATAACATCAATTTATTCTTAAGGAAGTTTGCATGTGGCGCTCAGCAACAGGTGGGGCCACGGTGTCAGTTGGGATAACCACACAGTACCATCAAACAAATGGTCACACCTTCATTAGAAAACAAGAACAGCAGCAAAAACCCTGGAGATTTTAAACAAGCCACTGTGATGCACAGATAACTTTAAAAAGCAGCAGCTTTTGTCTGTAATTTTCTACTTGTCTATGCCAAGTTCAAGCAGTCTGTAAAACTTGCAGATTGGGGGGAAAACCTACCTGATCTTGTGCTCTGTTGAAATAAAAAAATCTTTTTTTGCTCATGGGTCTGGGAAGAGATGAGCTCAACTCAGTGGAGAGTTTTGTAGGGAAAAATCACATTTAAGCATTAAAATATGTTCCTTTTCTTTTTGGATCACAAAACCTCTCTTGCCTATAGACTGGAGAAATGGCAGGCTGGTTATACTAAATGGTCCCGGTCTCTGTTAACTTGTAGAAGATGTGGGACAGACAAAACAGAAAGAGCCTGCCTGGCTGAGTTACCCTTGTGTTTCACTCCTAGATCTGAGTATAAATTTTCCAGCAGAAAAGTTCATGCCTTTTCCAGCTTTTCAGTGTGTGTGGGGTGGGGAATGGTTTTTGTCCCTACCCCTTTCCTCTTTTACAATTCCCCCACCCTATTTCCCTCTTTCTATTTAGCTAGTGGAAAAGGAATTAAAAAAATGCACAATTTGTTAAAAGTTAACACTTCTAAGTTTCAAGAAAGGTTAATCCACTGTAGTTAATAATCAGATCAAAAAAAACTTGAGGGGCCCTCCATGCTGACAAATCACAGTACTATTTAATATCTTCTGGACCAGGTTTAATTTTTTGTCAAAGTTTGTAATTTCACATTTTCCCTCCCATCCTGAAAATGCAATGGCAACTTTTCAAGAAAATATCAACCTATTGGACAACTAGCTTGCTTCTTTGGCTCCTCTTCTGGTGCTGACAAGGGAAGCATTTAACACCAAATGTTTTCTCATTCCTGCTAGATAGACCCATGCACCTTGTGGGAAGTAGATTTATAGCAACTAATTCCTTTTGCATAAACACTAAAATTACATTGTTCATAGAGAAACCTGCTGTATTCCCATAAAACCAGCTTGGCAATTTTTAAAGTGGGAGGATCACTCAGCAAAATCTAAGCGGTCGCAAAGCTTCCTCTCGTGTGTGGATGACCTCTACCTGACTCAAGAATCTATGGGCCAATGAGAGGCAAAGCGCTGCTCGACCTGGTACTGGCTACTGGGGATGACCTAGTCACCGACCTAGTGATCGATGGGAGGCTGGGTGACAGCGACCACGAGCTGATCACCTTCACCATCCGCCGAAAAGCTGGCAAGTCAGTCAGCAACACGGAAGTCCATGACTTCAGGAAAGCCGACTTTGACAAGCTCAGGAGGCTTGTCAGTGAGGCCCTAAGGGACCATGACCACGGAGGAAGGGGAGTTCAAGAAGAGTGGTTGCTCCTCAAGGGAGCGATCCTCAATGCACAAACTAAGTCTATTTCATCTCGGAGGAAAGGCAGCAAGAGGGCACAGCAGCCCCCCTGGCTCTCCAGGGACCTAGCAGAGCTCCTGAGGCTAAAAAGAAAGGCCTACAAAGGATGGAGGATGGGAGTGACCTTTAAGGAGGATTATTCTGCACTGGTCTGGTCCTGTAGGGAGCAGACCAGGAAAGCCAAGGCTGTAACTGAACTCCAACTAGCTTTGAGCATCAAGGGCAATAAAAAGTCCTTTTTCAGATATGTGGGGAGCCGGAGGAAAAGCAGGGGCAATGTTGGACCCCTGCTGAACCAGATGGGGCAACTGACAACTGACGCCCAGGAAAAAGACAACCTATTAAATAGGTACTTTGTGTTGGTCTTTCATCAGCCCCATGGGACGCCCATGCCCGCTACGGGACAGGGAAGTCTGGGTGAGGGTGATCCCCTTTTCCTCCATTGATGCTGACTTCATGAAGGAACATCTTGAGAAGCTGGATACCTTCAAGTCAGCCGGCCCTGACAATCTTCACCCCAGGGTACTCAAGGAGCTGGCGAGCATCATAGCCCAGCCTCTAGCGCGGATCTTTGAAAACGCTTGGCGCTCTGGTGTAGTGCCCGAAGACTGGAAGAAGGCCAATGTGGTGCCTATTTTCAAGAAAGGGAGGAAAGTGGATCTGGCTAACTATAGGCCCATCAGCCTGACTTCTATCCCGGGGAAGATCTTAGAAAAGTTTATTAAAGAGGCCATCCTTAATGGACTGGCCGACGTCAACATCTTAAGGGATAGCCAGCATGGGTTTGTTGCGGGTAGGGCTTGCTTGACCAATCTCATTTCCTTCAATGACCAGGTGACCTATCACCTGGAAAAGGGAGAAGAGATTGATGTCATATATCTTGACTTCAAAAAAGCCTTTGACCTGGTTTCCCATAATCACCTCTTAGAGAAACTGGCCAATTGTCGCCTTGGGTCCTCCACGATCCACTGGCTGGAAAACTGGCTCCGGGGTCGGAGCCAGAGTGTAGTAATTGATGGAAGTCACTCATCGTGGTGTCCTGTGACCAGTTGGGTCCCCCAAGGCTCTCTCCTTGGACCCATACTGTTCAACATCTTCATTAATGATGTGGATACTGGAGTCACAAGCGGACTGGCCAAGTTCGCTGATGACACCAAACTTTGGGGAAAAGCATCCACACCAGAAGACAGGCAGGTGATCCAGGCTGACCTGGACAGGCTCAGCAAGTGGGCGGACGAGAATCTGATGGTGTTCAACGCCGATAAATGCAAGGTTCTCCACCTTGGGAAGAAAAACCCGCAATATCCTTATAAGTTCGGCAGTGCTATGTTGGCTAGCACTATGGAAGAAAGAGACTTGGGGGTCATCATTGACCACAAGATGAACATGAGCCTGCAATGCGATGCGGTGGCTAGTAAAGCGACCAAAACGCTGGCTTGCATCCATACATGCTTCTCAAGGAAATCCCGGGATGTCATTCTCCCCTTGTACTCGGCCTTAGTGAGGCCGCAGCTGGATTACTGTGTCCAGTTTTGGGCTCCACGATTCAAAAAGGATGTGGAGAAGCTTGAGAGAGTCCAGAGAAGAGCCATGCACATGATCAGAGGTCAGGGAAGCAGACCCTACGATGACAGGCTGAGAGCCCTGGGGCTCTTTAGTCTGGAAAAGCGCAGGCTCAGGGGTGATGTGATGGCCACCTATAAGTGTATCAGGGGTGACCACAAGTATCTGGGGGAACATTTGTTCACCAAAGCGCCCCAAGGGATGACGACTAGGTCGAACGGTCATAAACTACTACAAGACCGTTTCAGGTTGGACATAAGGAAGAATTTCTTTACTGTCCGAGCCCCCAAGGTCTGGAACAGCCTGCCACCGGAGGTGGTTCAAGCACCTACATTGAACACCTTCAAGAGCAAACTGGGTGCTCATCTTGCTGGTATCCTATGACCGCAGCTGACTTCCTGCCCTTTGGGCAGGGGGCTGGACTCGATGATCTTCCAAGGTCCCTTCCAGCCCTAATGTCTATGAAATCAATAAAATATTGATCGGCACCCTTAGTAGGATCTCTTCAAATCCCGGTTGACAATCACTGTATTTTGGTACGGGTAAATAGTCAAATGCATGTTAGTTAACAGTGGACGTGGACTTGCGGCACAATAGTTGAGGTGTGGTCACTGTGTCTACAGTTGCCTATGTTAAATGACAGCTAAACCATGGGTTGAGCTGCCCTTTTTTAGTTTCATTTACTGCAGGGTAATGGTGAGCACAGGAACCATGAACACAAAAAGTACTGCTCTGCTATAAGTCCCCCCCCCCTCTGTTATTTGCATTAACTTGACCATTTGTCCATACCCTCACATTACAAGCCCATGTAATATAGGATTGGTAATCCTTTTCCAGTGTCTCCCCTCACAGTAATATCTGAATGCCTTCCAAGTACTTAAAAATAAAAATTAAAATAGCAGTCTCTTTCCTCATTCTCAGCCTGTGGAAGAAATAACATGATTAGATCATGGGTGATCTAAATTACCCGGACATCTGCTGGGAGGAGCAGTCAGCCAGGTCGGACCGTTCCAGGAGGTTCCTGGCCGAGATACAGAACCTCCACTTAACCCAGGAGGTGCACAGTCCCACCAGAGGAAATGCCCTGTTGGACCTGGTCCTGGTCACAGGTGATGATCTGGTAAGGGGGCTCCAGGTCCTGGACCACCTGGGTGACAGCGATCATCGCTTGCTGGAATTCATCATTCAGCGCAGGGTGTCAAGGGCCTGCAGCAAGGCGGTAGCCCTAGACTTCAAGAGGGCCAACTTCAATGAGTTGAAGAGATTGGTGGGAGATGCACTGGGGATCTCGAGGGCAGGGGAGCTCAGTGCCCAAGATGAGTGGTCGTTCCTTAAGGAGATGATACTCGGAGCCCAAGGGGTGACAATCCCAACAAGAAGCAAGGCAGACAAGAGTACCCAAAAGTCTCCCTGGCTCACCAAGGATATCCGGGAGTGCCTGGTTGCCAAAAAGGCGGCATACACTTAGTGGAAGCGGGGGGCTATCTCCAAAGAAGAGTATACCTCCACTGCTGTTGCTTGTAGGGGGGCTGTTAGGAAAGCTAAGGCGGACATAGAGCTAGGACTAGCGTCCAAGATCAAAGAGAATAAAAAGTCCTTTTTCAAATATATAGGGAGGATGAAGAAGGCACTGGGAAATGTGGGGCCCCTGCAAGATGCGCTGGGCAATCTGGTGGTTGTGCCAGAGGAGAAGGCAGACATCTTTAACAAATTCTTCACCTCTGTTTTCTTGTGCAGGGACCAGGACTCCCCAACCGTGATTCAAGACTGACTCAAGGGGAACGCCTCAAGACCTAAGGTTGAGGAGGACCGGGTTAGAGTGCTTCTGGAGGGGCTGGCTGTGTTCAGGTCAGCAGGTCCAGATGCTCTCCGCCCCAGGGTGTTGAGGGAGCTAGCAGGTGTTTTTGCAGGGCCCTTGGCACAGCTTTATGAGCGCTCGTGGTGCTCAGGCCAGATGCCAGATGATTGGCAGATAGCCAATGTGGTCCCCATCTTTAAAAAAGGGAGGAGGGAGGACTCGGGCAACTCTAGGCCCATCAGTCTTACCTCCCTCTTCAGTAAAGTGCTTTGAGTTCTTTGGACGTAACGCACTGTATTTCACATAATTTATATATGTGAAAATAGTTCTGGCTTAATTATGTATGCATATCTATTTTTTTTTTTCCTAAGGGCAATATTAATTAAGTGGCACTTCTTCTGGTGCCTCCATACTATCTATTTACACAAACACAAGTATCCCTTTTGTGTGTGTGAATGCAGCAAATTATAAGGAGGAGAATGGACCTAGTTGTAACCTGTGGAAACTAAAAAAGGAGCTCTTACCTGGATCCCTAAACCATATACCAGAACGGAAAAGAAGGTGAAGATATAGGCTAACTTGGCATCATAAACAAGACTAAAACAATATCCAGTTGTCCAAAAGTATACAAGAAGCAGACTATTATTACCTTCAAGCCATTCTCATGTCAGACTTTTTAAAGCAGTGAAATTCCATATGCAGCATGTTAAGAAAGCTAGAAATATATGGAAGGAAATGGAAATACTGACTTAACATATGACTCATTCCCAAGGTTTGAAGATGTCATTGAAATAATTGCAACTCTTACTGCGAGCATCCATAGGAGGGATTAAGAGTTTGTTTACTGATTTTTTTTTCCCCCACTGTTGTTTAAAAGACCAGAGCATGTACAGGATCACTCAGGTCTGGAAATGTTCATGTATTTAGGATGCTTATTATTCTTACAATTTTTTTACAGTTTTGGACTAGCACCCTGTTAAGATCAAGGCTTTTTTATTGTTATTATTGATGATGTATTGATGCATAGAAGTCCTATCTGAGATCGATGCTCTCTCATGGTAGGTACTGTACAAGCACCTAATTAAGAAACAGTTCCTGCACCCAAAGGTCCCCGTGAGCAGTGGTGTGCAGTCGCTGTGGGGAAAAAAGCAGCAGCACAAATTCATGCTGGTGCTTTTTTCCCCAGCGCATGCCCCTGCACATGGGGTTAGAGCATGGAAAAATGTTCTGGGTGGGGTAGGGGAGGTTGGGGCCAGTACCTGGGCTGGCCCAAGCAGATCTGGGGTCCTGGGGGCGTCCTGGGGCTCCAATGGTGGCAATCCAGGCACGCGGAGCCTGGCCAGCAGCCGGAGCATGGCTCTGGCTAGCCTGGCTCTGGTTTTGGGCAGTGCACACTGCTGCCGTGCATGCCACCTCGTTTTTTTCAGGCACAGGTGTTTTTTGACATGAGGATCTCCTGGTGTCAAAAAACCCCATCGCACTGCAAATTAGCAACACACTGAGCACCTGCACAAGCAGTGCGTGCAGTTTGCATTGCAGCTGCCAGATCTTAGGTGTTGCATACTGCTTGCGCACACTTGTCTAGATGTGCCCAAAGAGTTTACACTGTAAAGTGAATACAAATAATGAATGGAAAGAGAGGTACAGGAAGGAAAGGTCTTGTCTAAGGTCACTCAGGTTATCAGTGGCTATTCAGGACTAAGACACAGACCTCTTGCCCACTAGGAGCACTTGATTTAGGTGTCTTGATGCAATGAATGTGTCGCTCTCCTAGCTAAAGGTAATCCCTGATATAAATTGTTTGTGATCAAGATCTGAAAACCTTGGCTGCAAAAGACTCACTTTTTCCTATTAGGTTCATTCCATAAGATTCCCAAATATTTAACCTCTCTTTTAAGGTTAGGGCTTCCTTGCCTATATGTCATTGCATTTACTTTTAGGACACTTCTCTGTTGATATCCTAATATCATTTTAGACAATGGGATTTAGGCACCCAAGTCATTTTTGACTCTTACTATTAAAAAAAAAAAAAAAAAAACTAATGGCAGTGCAAAAACCTAGTTGTCTTTACAATTTCCAATACTGTTCCTCCTCCCCTACCCCCACCCCCAAAACACCATTCGGGAGGGTCAGATCCAGTCAGCTGTAAGCATCTTAAGTTCCAGTGACTTCCTTCTGGGAGTGGAAGATGCTTAAATACACTACAGGATTGGACCCTTTTCCCATGATTCCTTAGAAAATGCTTTTCTTATCCATCCTTCTCTTTTGAAGAGGCACAAACACATTATCCAAATGATGTATCAGATATTTGCAGATACCTCCCTGTGATTTGATCCAGCCACGTGTATATATAATATTATATTATATTTTGTGGATTATTTTATGACTGTTTTGTTTTACTCCCACAATGTTACCTACATGGCTGATCATAATCAGGATATTGCCTGTAATAAGAAGGGCTGGCAGATTTCATTTTCTGCAAGCCAGTGCAGTGGTGCAGTGTGCAGTTGTCCTCTGTCAATTGGGTAGTGCTAACATATATCTTCCAAAAAAGCTACGCTTAGTGGTTCCTCTCTGTCTCCCAAACCTACTTTTTAGCTATTTTCACCCACGTGACATTCACTGAGATGCATGCAACTCAAAAGAATTCCCATAATGAATGATTATTGGCAAGAGGGGAGGTCCTTCTCATCCCTCAGACTTGGGGAACTCAACAGGATAATATGGAGGAGAATGTGGTACTGGCTACTGGGGATGACCTATTCCCCGACCTAGTGATCGATGGGAAGCTGGGTGACAGCGACCACGAGCTGATCACCTTCACCATCCGCCGAAAAGCTGGCAAGTCAGTCAGCAACACGCAAGTCCTTGACTTCAGGAAAGCCGACTTTGACAAGCTCAGGAGCCTTGTCAGTGAGGCCCTAAGGGACCATGACCACAGGGAAAGGGGAGTTCAAGAAGAGTGGTTGCACCTCAAGGGAGCAATCCTCAGTGCACAAACTAAGTCTATTCCATCTCGGAGGAAAGGCAGCAAGAGGGCACAGCAGTCCCCCTGGCTCTCCAGGGACCTAGCAGAGCTTCTGAGGCTAAAAAGAAAGGCCTCCAAAGGATGGAGGATGGGAGTCACCTCCAAGGAGGATTATTCTGCACTGGTCCGGTCCTGTAGGGACCAGACCAGGAAAGCCAAGGCTGCAACTGAACTCCAACTAGCTTTGAACATCAAGGACAATAAAAAGTCCTTTTTCAGATATGTGGGGAGCCGGAGGAAAAGCAGGGGCAACATTGGACCCCTGATGAACCAGATGGGGCAACTGACAACTGACGCCCAGGAAAAAGACAACCTATTAAATAGGTACTTTGCGTTGGTCTTTCATCAGCCCCATGGGACGCTATGGGACAGGGAAGTCTGGGTGAAGGTGATCTCCTGCTCTCCATTAATGCTGATTTCATGAAGGAACATATTGAGAATCTGGATACCTTCAACTCAGCCGGCCCTGACAATCTTCACCCCAGGGTACTCAAGGAGCTGGCGACCATCATAGCCCAGCCTCTAGCATGGATCTTTGAAAACTCTTGGCGCTCTGGTGTAGTGCCCGAAGACTGGAAGAAGGCCAATGTGGTGCCTATCTTCAAGAAAGGGAGGAAAGTGGATACAGCTAACTATAGGCCCATTAGCTTAACTTCTATCCCGGGGAAGATCTTTGAAAAGTTTATTAAAGAGTCCATCCTTAATGGACTGGCCGATGCCAACATCTTAAGGGATAGCCAGCACGGGTTTGTTGTGGGTAGGTCTTGCTTGACCAATCTCATTTCCTTCTACGACCAGGTGACCTATCACCTGGACAAGGGAGAAGAGATTGATGTCATATATCTTGACTTCAAAAAAGCCTTCGATCTGGTATCCCATGATCACCTCTTGGTGAAACTGACCAATTGTCGTCGGTCCACCATGATCCACTGGTTGGAAAATTTGCTCCATGGTCGGACCCAGAGGGTAGTAAATGATGGAAGTCACTCATCGTGGTGTCCTGTGACCAGTGGGGTCCCCCAGGGCTCTGTCCTTGGACCCAGACTGTTCAACATCTTCATTAATGATGTGGACACTGGAGTCAGAAGCGGACTGGCCAAGTTCGCCGATGACACCAAACTTTGGGGCAAAGCATCCACACCAGAAGACAGGAGCGTGATCCAGGCTGACCTGGACAGGCTCAGCAAGTGGGCAGACGAGAATCTGATGGTGTTCAACACCGATAAATGCAAGGTTCTCCACCTTGGGAAGAAAAACCAGCAGCATCCTTATAGGCTCGGCAGTGCTATGTTGGCTAGCACTATGCAAGACAGAGACTTGGGGGTCATCATTGACCACAAGATGAACATGAGCCTGCAATGCGATGCTGAGACTAGTAAAGCGACCAAAACGCTGGCTTGCATCCATACATTCTTCTCAAGCAAATCCCGGGACGTCATTCTCCCCTTGTACTCGGCCTTAGTGAGGCCGCAGCTGGAGTACTACGTCCAGTTTTGGGCTCCACAATTCAAAAAGGATGTGGAGAAGCTTGAGAGAGTCCAGGGAAGAGCCACGTGCATGATCAGAGGTCAGGGAAGCAGACCCTACGATGACAGGCTGAGAGCCCTGGGGCTCTTTAGCCTGGAAAAGTGCAGGCTCAGGGGTGATGTGATGGCCACCTATAAGTGTATCAGGGGTGACCACCAGTATCTGGGGAAACGTTTGTTCACCAGAGTGCCCCTAGAGATGACGACTAGGTTTAACGGTCATAAACTACTACAAGACCGTTTCAGGTTGGACATAAGGAAGAATTTCTTTACTGTCCGAGCCCCCAAGGTGTGGAACAGCCTGCCACAGGAGGTGGTTCAAGCGCCTACATTGAACATCTTCAAGAGCAAACTGGATGCTTATCTTGCTGGGATCCTATGACCCCAGCTGACTTCCTGTCCTTTGGGCAGGGGGCTGGACTTGATGATCTTCCGAGGTCTCTTCCAGCCCTAATGTCTATGAAATCTATGAAAAAATAAAACCCCTGGGGAAAATGCCATCATTCAATGAAAAAATAAAATAGTGTCAGCATATAATCATTTTAGAACAACCGTGTGCCTTCAGTAACCCAGCATATTTATCAATTTTATAACCCATGTCAGTATTAACAAATGTTAACATCAGTATGACATCAACAATTTTAAAGGGAAAGGGACATGTGCTGGAGAAAGGACATGCTGCTGGAGTGACATGAAATGTATCTACTGGCTTTATTTTCCCCCCAATAATGGAAAAAAAAATAATCCTTTTTGGAAGAAAAAAATATTCTAAGTAAAATGCTGGACGAAACATTCACTGTGATGAATTGTAGCTGAGGATTTGGAAAAAGAAAAAATCATAAATTGGATGGAAATGGCTTTGTGAATTCAGGGCTGCTCCGGAATATGTTTTCACATTGGTAATTTTTTTACTGGAAGACTGCTTCACACATGGCCATCGTCTGTTCTTATCTCCTCAAGACTCTGCTAAAGGAAGGACTGAACCCCCTGTCTTGCAGACCTCCAAAATGAACCACAGTCTATCACTGGAAATGTGTCCAGCTGCACAAACACAACTGCCGGGCCTTATAGTTTCATATTTTACAGGGTCGGAAGGGTCCTGAGCAGATCATCAAGTCTGACCCCCTGCCATGGGCAGGAAAGGATGCTGGGGTCAAACGACCCTGGCTAGGTGGCTGTTTAGCTTTCTTTTGAAGACCCCCAGGGTAGAGGTGAGCACCACTTCCTTTGGAAGTTGGTTCCAGCTCCTTGAAAGCAGGAGTCTGAAAACTACTGCTTATGTAGCTACAGTTTGCAAACAGGCAAGATGCATCAAATGTACTGGCAACACCAACCAACAACCACATCTGCTAACTGCACATCTGGCCCGGCTGCTTTGGGGGCTAGGGTCTGCAGCTATATCTTAATTTGCACTCGCGTGAAAAATTTCAAAAGGAAAATCTCTTCTGAGGCAGAAGTATTTAGAGAAGAATAAATGTTAAGTATCTGACAGGAAGATAAATGCTTTGCACAGTCCTTGGCCTTATCAAAGCCTGGATATGATGTTCAATGCCAATCCAATAATGTTGAATTCTAATTCCCAGGAGTTTTAAGGTGAGTCTCAACATGTCCCACCATGCTTAGTCCCCGATTCAGCAAAGTGCTTAAATGCGAGTGTGTACTTAGCAGGCTTTGCTAATTTATGGCTTTAAAAAATAGCCCGGGTTAGAGCCTGTCAGAATATTTAATGAAATACAGCTTTGCCTAACCAGAAAAAAAGGCTATGCAAGTGAAGGTGTGACTGCAGCATAGACAGAGTTAGAGACAGGGACAGTTTTATATCTAGATCACTGAAGTACCAATACTAGAGAAATGGTATCTTTGACCTTCAGCATGGACTACCAAGAGGAGTGTATGTCCTCAATATATTTGAATATATTTGTCTTCAGCATACTGAAGACACATTGCTGCTTACTCCCTTTTGACAGGGATTCTTTAAGAACCCATAATAATGATGGTGGTAATACTAACACTGTCTTGACAGGGAAAAATCAATAGGAAGTTAACTATAGAGTCTAGTTTTTAAATAAAGTTGTTTCTTACTTTTGTTGCTCCTAAGTTTGAAAGCAACTACACATAATATCTCAAGACTGAAGAAAAAAAACCCCACAATAATTTTACATTGCCCTAAACAGGGAGCTTTAAACTTTCTCTGCATCCTTCAGCAGCTGTTGCCATCTGACAGTCATCCATACCAGTAGCTCAGGTGACCTTCACATGGTGACAGCCCTTAAATGAAACTTCCAAGTGATCCTTGAGACACCCGGCTCCTGTCCTTTAGCCCCAAATCATGCTTTGAGCACAGATTTTAATTCATCACGCCCCACAACGATGCTGCAATGATTCTTTTGCTGATCTTTACAGTGGGGATTTGTCTAGTTCAACATCCTGGCTGGACGCTGACAATCAATAACCAGTGATTTATTTATGACAATGATGAATTTTATGGGGAGATTATGCAGGGGTGAGATTATAACATTTTACAGACTGATCTTCTAGTTTCTCTCCCTATAACTTGGACCCACATTCATAATTACTGCGGGTGCTCACTTAAGCCCTGCCAGTAAGTTTTAACTACTGATAGGCTGATGGCATCACAAGCCTGATCCATTAGCTCCCAATTTCCATGCACCCACTACATAAGGGGTTTTCTGATCACCCATGGGTGCATTTAAAAGGATACCGTGCACAAGACATCACATATGCCATGAGGCCATACTCAAAGCTCACTCAAAACCTTACTGAAGGTCACTACTCAACAAACCAACCAACCAAACACAAAACTAATTCTGAAACCTCTGCATCTCACCCCTTCCTGCTGGCCCTGTTGCACTTGGTACGTGTAAATTATTTGGGCACATCTCTTGCCGTAACTAGCATGACAGACCACAATACCCTATAGGAACATGAAGCAGTTGATCGACGGCTCCCAAAAGACATGACAGAGGGCTTTGAGAATCAAAAAAATCATTTTTAGAGTTCAGTCTCGCACCCCCTACAAAATGACAAACTTTGTGACAGAAAGGAAACTATTTTCCAGCCAGTTCTGTAAATCACCACGCTCCCCTCATTTTGCCTCCTCAAACAAGCAACCAGTTTTAACTGCTGTGCGTTAATCTATTGCACATCTAGTCCATTACCTCTTAGCTGCTCATTTATGGATGAAAGTATTTTAAGGCCCCTCTTCCTCCTCCCCAGCCCCACCCCCATCCCTCAAAAAACTGACAAACAAGTAATTCAGTTTGCTCTTGGTCCAACTGCAAGACTGAATGTGAGGTTTACTAGGTAAATTCTTTAAAAACATAGGATTTTTATGGAAACTTGGACACAGCCTTTGCTAATGTGAATGGCACTGCTACTCTTTTCAACAAGAAGTAGCACCGATCTAGTAAGGCTGTGTGAAGGTTTGGGTGCTGATTCAATTCGGATGAGATTCGGCCCAATTCCTGGAAGTCCTGGAATCCAAAACATTTCCTTAGGGACTCAGATAGCTACCACAAGACTAGTGCTGTTTTAAGCAGCACCTTAATTGCAGGATGCAGAAAGGAGGTGGGATGAGCCCTGTGCTCACCATTCATTACATGTTGAAGTGCTGTGCTGTAGCTGGGGGATGCAAAGAACAGGGAAATGAGATCTGCGTGGAGATTGCCCACAGTGGGTTTTGCAGCAGAGTCTCTGTGCCTCCATTTAGGTTTTTCATTGTCCTTCTTAAGGGTCCAGTTCTACAAAAATATTTGTATAGGAAAGCAAGGAATTGAAAATCAACTTCATAGCTTGAAAGCTGGTTGTTTTTTGGAAAAAACAACAGTCATTCAACAAAACACGCTATGAGTTGTACACGTTCTGCTGTGAACATAAAGCCTTCCCCAATAAAGCGGTCAATATACTCATAGCTGAATAGTTTGCCTTCGATTGTATCTTAACATTTTCAAAGCAGCAGATTCTCCACTCTAGGAAAACCAACGCTTCACAGTCACTCGTGCACACATTTATCTTGAATTCAGTCATGCAGAGGAACTGAAAGTGTTTGCAAAATTGGGCCCAAGACTCACTAGTGAACTCAGAGGGGGAAAAAAAAAAATATTATCCTGGTGTTGGATCTCTCCCTCAAGGCTTGGTGAACCCCAGGAGACCCACATTGCTATGGCAGAGAAGGGGAAGTTTGTGCATCCTATACTAGATCACCAGCCCCGGATCCTGATTACATTCAGCAGACTAAATATTAAGTATATGAATATATATATTTTTTAAATCAAGGTATTCTTTTATTGTTGCAGTCTCTAAGAAACCCAGAGACCCGAGTCTGTCAAGTTAAGGAATTTAAGTTGCTATCCACAGGGCTCACAGACTGATCTCATGCTATCAGGTACTGAAGCTAAGATTGCGATCTACCCACCTGGTAATATCAAATTGGATAAACTTCCACTGCAGGCAGCTTAATATACAGCTTGAAGGTGACAATGGCTAGTCACAACACATACCAAAAAAAAAATGCCTGTAGGGAGAATTTGTTTAAAAGATGAAAATCTCCTTCCCAGCCTTTCCCCTCCCATCTGAGACTGTACAGGCAAATCTGAAGTCCACCACATTTGACTAGGTTCTTTTAATCATCATCTTTGGTTGGCTCCCTTTTCCAATCTGACCTGGAAAATAGCAAGCAAGGTTTGACAGCCTGTCTGTACCAGTATAAGAGGACCAAGTGAAATGGTTTCACGGGGGACTCCAGATTGCTATATACCCTGGCTGGCTCTTCCATGAAATGTCCAGGAGAATCACAGTTATCAAATCTCTCAGGGGGCCTTGCCAAAACAGCACTGGTTAGGGAATAAAACTACCACAAAGTGATGTCAAGGCTTCCAATCTCTCTGTTGAGGTTAATATGGCCAGAACAAGGTTACTTTAAACTTACTTGCAAAAAGCCATTTCCCATTTTCTTGCCCCTTTGTTTTCCAACAGGTTCTACTGTTGCAAAAGCATCTCCACTTAACACACAGCATCAATGATTAATGCGTGGTAACCAGGTTTAATGCACAGCAGAAATGATGGATATAGAGTGGTAGCTTACTTAATATAGTGCAAATACGTCATGTTAAAGGTGGACTGTTGTGTCACATCAAAACGGAGAAAAGAAAGCATTTCTACAGAAGTGAATTTACTGGGCTGGTGTTTCTTGGCTTCCCTCATCAACCATGGGAGATATTTAGAAATAATTTGATCAGGGTTGTGACTGAAGTGGTAGGACTGCCCTACCCCATTGCCCTACCCCATTTCCAGATAAAGCAACCAGCCCGGGAATTACAGGCTAATTCCTCTTGATTCATTTGTGATTGTGTCTGGACCTGGAGGTCCAGAACGAACGGAGGAAGATCCATAGGAAGAATACTTGAGTTGAATTTTATTCTGCTTCAAGAGGCTTTGCAAATAATAAGCAAGAAGGGGAGAGGCGAAGCATCTACCCAGAGAGGCTGCTTCCTGCTTTCCCAAAACTTGAAACCTGTGTGGATTTACCTGTGCACAAAGTGGGGGTAAAATGCTCCCCTTCTGATCAGGTACTATTTACCTCTTAGATTAGATGCAAAGAGCTATGTCACCCATCATTGACCATGACATAAATGCCACATGGGCCTGGGACCGCAGTGGTTTGATACTGGGGTGTTTCATAAGCATGCCTTTTCAGTGGTGCGCATGGACACAGAAGGTGGCAGATGGCCAGGAATCAAACACCCTCATTGTGCAATAAAGCAGGGTAAAAATATTGACAGAGGGCACTAAGGAAGAGCCAAGCATGACTACCAGCCCATCACTGAAGGCAGGGTAGCTCTTCTCTAGAAACTTTTGGCACAGTTACCTCCCACTGAGATACAGCCAGGCTCAGGGCAATTCTTTAACGGTGTAGGGTAACACCACCAAAGCTCAGGCAGGAAAGGAAGACCCTAATGCAATAAAAGTGGGGGGAGGATTGATTCAAGGGGAAAGTGAAGTGCCAGACCACTAAATTAATATTCTTCCCCTTCTTAGAAGTGCCCAGCACTTTTGGGAACTGATCCTTCAAGGTGCCCGTCTTTCTCACTAAGCAGCGCAGGACAGATCCTGCATCCCCGACTCCCATTGGCCCTAGCATGTACTATAAGCAGGCTAACACTTTGCGGGAGTCACTCATCCAAATGTAAAATCAGTCCCAGCTAGCTAAAAAATCCCATCCAAGGATTTGCTCACATCTAAGATGGAATATGCCTGCCTTCCACAAAATAACCACCAGGCCAGTGGTGAGGGCATTTATCTATGTTGTAAGAGAATTCAGTTCAAGTCTCTAGCCTAAATCAGGTGCAGAAGAGCTTGAACCCTGATCTGTTGGCTCTTGGGCGATTCTCCAAACCACCTGGCTGTTGTGTCAGGAACATGTCAGTCTTACTCTCCTGTAACATGGGCTCATGTAAACATTTTCTGCCACAATTGGTGTGTGTGTTCCTGGAAAAAAAATCTGTTTTAATGAACTGGAATTTATTCCTGAAAACAATCCTTCCAAAATCCCTAACTAGCTCTAATGATCACCCAGTTGAAGTCAGACATTAGTTTGTGGCTTCTTTCAGCCTTCAACTGAGCCTGCCTACATCTATTCTTGTTGTTGTTGTTTTTAATCACATCCATATTAGTGATGGGACTAGGGCAAATCCATGGACAACAGGAAAACAAATGTAAAGTAAACGTGCACTTCTATAAAAATCTTTTAAAGCCATCATCAAAACGATATGCTGTATTACTTATATCCAAAGTTCCAAATCCATATTTCGTGCAACTTCCAATTACTCTTCTAACACAGTATTTATTAATTTAAAAGCAGTGATATGTTTTTATCATCGATTTTGACTAAAACAGATGGTGAGCAGAGTTGTCATTCCCAATAACAGATTAACTCTTTGCAGGCTTCTCATTCTTTTGAGGCTGTTTAGAGATTTCTTATTAGGCCTGTGTGAATAGGGAACTATTCAATTCAGATTCAGCCAGTTTGGATGCCAGAGTTTCAATTCAGATATCTGAATTGTTTTTTCCAATTCGATTTGGCCACATCGCTTCGGAAGATCCAGACACCATTTGGAGATTTGGCCATAGAGTATAATGGGGAATCAATGAAATGGCTATAACTTCATTGTCTTTTAGCCAATTTAGATGAAACCTGCCGAGATGGTAAACTATCCTGAGAGCATGAGGCACACCAAGCTTCAAGGTGATAGGTGCAGGCGTTTATGGGAAACTACACCTCACATTCCTGAAACCAAAAGTCATATCCGTGTGTGTGTTAAGCCACAGTGGGGTGAAAACTGCAGGGATGGTAGCTCTTGCTTGGGCCACAAAGCCTGCCAAGTTTCAAGAAGATCGGTGCAGGGGAAGATAGGCTCTGGGGCCCTGCACCTTTGGCCACAAGCAGGCAAAACTCATGACATGGGTGCCATCTCCCAGTCTCTCAGTCCTGATCCTCAACGGGAATTTACAACCCATTTTTCACAGACAGACCTATGAACTTCACTTCATCAACCTCCTAGATATAGAAATGTATGGACTGCATTTATGACACACTACAACGTGCCTGACATCTGACTCCCCAGGTACCTCCCTACTTTTACCTGCTACATACCCCTTCCCTTACCCCAGCCTCTCTCTCAACCCTGACACCTCCATTTCCATTCTCACTGACTGGCTTTCTTGCCTGCATTGCATGCCAGCCTCTGGCTTCTTTGCTATTCCTTCTGTCCAGGAAGAGCACACACACACAGGCAAACACATGCGCGTGCACACACACAACAACTAGATGCTTTCTCAGTCTGATGAAGGGTTTTTTAAACCTGAAAGCTTGCAAAGAACAATTTCTCCAACTCTTCAGTTGGTCTAATAAAAGATATCAGATTGACCCTAAGAACCTTCTCTGCGCAACATCCTTACACTGACATGGCTACAGCCAGACCCCTTCACACACACACGTGACACAAGTTTTGCTTTCAGCAGTTTGAGGTACAGATTCACAGAAACCCCTGCACCACTGCCTGAAACCTGGCAGGCCTCATGGTCGCACAAGCGGCGATACATGTGGCAAGACAGGGCTGTCACGTAATGCCCCGCTCTCAGAGCTGGACGTGGCTGTTTAGTTTCTCACGCACGAGCAGGGGAAAAACATCTCCCTGCTGAGCTCCTGTGCCCAGAAGAACTTGGAGGCATAAGGGCTGGGGCTATATGGGGAGGAGGAGGCCCCACATCATCCTCACACCACCTAAAACTGCACCCTGCGAGGGTAGGGAGGTCTGGATGGGACCACCAGTGGCATGGCAGCCCTAGAAAATGCCAGGACCATGAACATCCCTGGTGAAAGGCAGGTAGGAGAAGGAGGCACCTGATAACCTCCAGCCACCGCACAGTCCTGGCTGTGGAAAGCCCAGACCTGTAAGATCTCGAAGAAGCCTGAGGCTTACTGGTTGCAGGGGAGTTGTGAGGGTGAGGACAGGGGCTACCAGCCCTGCAGTTTTCACCCCACTGTGCCTGAACACACACACTAAACGTCACACGTCATGCGTTTTTCTTGTCAGCACCTTGAGGTGCAGTTTCCCAGAAACCCCTACACCTATCTCCTAGAAAACTGGAAGGCCTCATGCCCTCAGAAAGGGCTACCATCCCTGCTGTTTTCATCCAAATCTGACAAAAAATGACCAAGTTACAGGTATTTCAGTGATTCCCCATTATAGTCTATGGCCGAGTCTGTGAATCTGCACTGAATCATCCAAAACTGATTTGGCCGAATCGATTTGGAACGGTGATCCGAATCTCTGAATCAAATTATTGTCCTCTGAATTGGCCGAATCCAAATCGAATACTTCCCTGTTTGCACAGGCCTACTCCCCAGTTGCATTTTTCTTTTGGTCTCTGTTTATACCATTAGCTGTTCTCAAGTGTTTACAGGGAACATTATTCATATCACAGCTTGTGTTAACTTTGCAGTGGGGGGGGGGGGGTTTCTCCATCATTTCCACGGAGAGGAAATTTGTGATCTAAAAGTAAAGTAGCAGGGTCCTTGGTCGATTCTTCCGCTCTTTATTTACATGCAGGAATACTTTGAACTGCAAATGCTCTTACTCATTTTAATGGGACTGCTCGTTGAGTCAGGAACTACCAAGCGTTGAGGTGGAAGAACAGAAACAGCCTGTCAGGCCCAGGGCAAATTGGTCCAGCCACATTTTTAAAGGTGAGAAACTGCTGAAAGGGATTTGAGTGTTACATTAAATCATACTTATGAATTCAGGATATATTTTGATCATGAGCATCCAGAGCTCAAGGAGAAGTCCTCCCTTCAGCTCCCATGTGCGTCTTTACATCTAAATAGATAAGCAAGAAATGACCCAACCCTTCACCCTTAATTCCCTGTGAATAAAAAGCAGTGATTTACAGCCTCACAGGATTTAGAAGCATCCTTAACTACTACTGAGCTGATGAAAACAAAGAAAAACATTTAGAAAAGTCAAAATGCCCAAGCTATTTTTTGTCAAAAAAGTTAAGGTTTTTTTTTTAAACTTCAAAATACGACAAATTTCATCCAAGTCCAACTTGAGCAGCACACATTTCTTTATCAAAACTAACCCAACAGTGCACATGATACCACCTGGAACAGTTTTGAATGACATTTTATGTAACAGTTAGGTGCTCTAGTGACTCGGTTTGGATCCTGTAGACCTCCTGACACAAAAGTTCCTCTGCTAGAATCCAGTGACACAGGAATGCACAGCAGATAACTTTGCAGTTTCCAACATCTGATCCAGTGCCTATTACAAAGGCTCTAGCTAACTGGAATAGGCACTGGTTTGTTCCCCAAATTAATACTGACATCATCTTACCTTTCCACTGCTTTCCAAGTGAGGCTTAAAAAATGCAGCACTGGAAGTGTAGTTCCCCTTGTTTCCCCAATGTAAAAAAACAGGAGGGTTTCACCAGGGTAACCCTCTATAATTACTGCATGTAGCAGTGTTGAAAAACATGAATTGTGTTGACAGATTGTCACTTAGTTCACTGGTTGATTTTGCATAATTACAATAGTTTCTCACTTGATTGTTTCTCTAATTTGCAGTCTCAATTATATAAATTAGATTGATTAACAGAGGTGCTTGCTTTGCGTACCTTGTAGCAGAATATACAAATGGTGCTCTCTCCTTGGGCTGTTTAATCCTTTGGCCATGTTGTGTATTATCCTCTGCAGAGGCATTTCTCTGCCTGGATGAGAAAGACAAAGCATTGATGAAATGAGAATACCCTTCCCTGAGTGCTTGCTAGCATTTTGCTTAGGCTGAATTTTACAGCTGGCAGCTCTTAAAGAAAAAGGCTGATTTTTATTTTGTTTTATAATGGTTAGAAAAGGATGCTGAAAGCAAGGACTTCTGTGTTTTCTACTCAGCGCTGTCACCAAAACCATGGAAAAGTATACTTAACTTTTCTGCACCTGAGTTAACTCGAGTGTGAAATAATTCACATTTATAATTATGTAGATGCTTTCACTGAAGGATAAACAAGTGGTTCAAACTTACAAAAAATAATACTTATGACTAATAATGTACCCAAACAGGGTCCCCAACAGTGTTGATAGTTGGCTCAAGGCCATCACTACAAAATACTACATCAAACAAATAATAACACGGGTGTATAATTAAGGGGACACACTGTCGCAGCCTGAAAAGCAGGAGCCACAAAGCTTAATTCTCCATGGGCATGCACATAGTATGGGCATTCAAATCACTGACAAATGAGCGTGCAACACTACAACATCAAAACATGGAGCATGATGGACTCCATTTGATCTGAATGTAAAAAATAGACAATGTGCTCGTCAGAGAATCTGGACTCCAGAATCTACTGCTGGATTCCAGGTACATGCCAGGATTAGCCAGACTGATTAATGCTCTAAAGCAAGAAGGTGTTTAGTATCCTCAACCATTTTCATTATACAAAAAAATCTCAGCACTAAGCACATATAATGGCTTTTGTCATCTATCCCATGGATGTCCAGTCTCTATGCTTTATATGTAACAGAACATAGATTCTGCCCATTGTAAGAAGTAATGGAAGCACTTCGATTGATACAGTTTTGCAAAACCTCTTTGTCACAAGTGAGTGTCTAGACTCGGAGCTAGTTTCCTGCTTTGCCAGCAAGCCCCATAGAAAGGGGATCCACAGCTATGCAGAAGGAACACGGGGAGGAACCATGCCCCAGACAGACACCACTACATACTTACCTCCCTAATGATGGAAAGCAGAAGCCTGACACAACTAAATACCTCTCTTGACTCACCTAAGGGAATAGATAGCAATCTGCTACTATCCCATATTCACTTAATTAAACCTAGGAGCTTGGCAGAACTTCTGCTTCATGGAAATAAACAGTTGCAAAATTATTTTATTTTTTTTCTTCCTAACTGGAAGAGAAAATTGAAATTCAACATTTTCCAGAAAAAAAATATTGGAGGGATCACAGACAGGAAAGAAAGCAACAATTATTTTGAGATCCCAAAACAGTCATTCTAAATTTTGCCTTATACTGTTTTAGAAAAAGAAACGCCTTTTGTTTTCAAATACATTTTTTCTTTTGGAAAACAAAAATATTATTTATTTAAAATGTTTTGAAAGGGACTTCTTCAAATTTTCTAATAAAAAACATGTATCAAAAGCAAGATCCTGCAGCAGAAAATTTAAAATTGATATTAATGGGCATTTTTGACAGGAAAAGTTTCTGTCAAAAACGTTAAATGCTCAATTTAATTTGCAAGATACACATTCGATAGTAGTAATTGTTATGGAAGAACAACAGATTCTGTTAGCACTGGAGGACATTTTATTCTTCACAAGTAAGTCATCTTAAGCAGAAATAAGTTAGGTGCTTAGTAGAGAAACACTTCAAAAGAAAAAAAAAAAAAACAAAACAACCTTATGAACTTCTTTAAAAGTTTACTGTAAATGATGCAAAAACAAAAATAACTAAAAATTAGCAGAAGACTGCCATATATAGCTTTACCATATGCTTCAACATTAGCAAGTCTTATGGACTGATTTCCTTTTTAAAAGGGAGCCTGATTATCCTTTCACTTAAAAGGGCACAAACCAGGAAAAATTACACCGAAAATGAGCGAGTTTCATTGGCACGAATGAGTGGAAATCAAAAGTGGGGTGCTTTTCAAAGAAACCCAAACAAAACTTAAGTGATGTAGTAGGTCCCTCAGGACTGAATCATTGCTTCACAGATGGACTCATCAGAAAAAAAGCCACACAGCCCTCTGTGTTCTGGGTTAGGTTTTATTTCATTAGGCTTACATTACCTGCCTAGGACATCTACCAAGGGGCAACATATCCCACCCATGAGTCTTTTGGATTTGTTCGCAGGGTCACAGGTGCCAGGAAGAAAGGTTTTTATTAACAGCACCTGGAATAGCATAGCAACCGTCTGCTCATTAGCAATCAGGCACATCTTCAACCCAAGAGTGTGTTTTTTATTACTGTTATGTGCTGCTTTACATCTCAAGGTCTCTCTTTAACTTGGCATCTGTGAAGATCCAAATCCAGAAATTTTTTTTTTGGTTGGGTTTTGGTTTTCAAGCTGGCTGGCACTGAAACCACCTCCTGGCTTTGCTTTGTGTACAAATATACATCATTTTCAACCCCACCAAAAAAGGTACAGAAGAAACCTGGGCTTGATCCTGACCATGACCTTACATTGAATAAACTAATTAAATGGTAAGAAGTGACCTGTGCTACAGGGTTCATGCTTTTTACTAAGAGAAAGTTACTTTTCTCTGCCAGACAGGTGTAGGTTTTGCATTGAGAGGCCTGAAAATACTGGGTCATGGCAATGAACCAGGCCCTAGAGTGGCAGTGGCATAATTTAACTCCTTATTTTGATCTACACTCAAATAGACCAGTTGAGACTCTGACCCTATGAACTGGAAATGCATTTAGGATGTTTATCACTATTGCTTGTATTTTTATATTGCAAGTAAAATTGTCAGAAGTGCCCAAAGTTAGTTAGGAACTCAAATGCCACTTGAAGAAAACAGAACACAACCAACAAAAAAGTCTCCACCTCCCCAAAAAAACAAACCTAACAATGAAGCATCAAAGTCACTTCAGTATTTCTAACCTTCTCACTTGCACAGTTTCACATTAATAATGTTCCTGTTAACAAAATGCTTTTGGCATCCAAGCTGCACATTTCTGAAGAGAGCTCCTGATAAGAAGCTGCATTTTTCAAGCAAAATCTGCACCCTCAGCCTTTGGGCCCACAATTACAGCTCATCTATTTACGTTCTAGGCATTCAAGGTTCTTTGGCTGAATCTGGTATCTTTTATTAGACCAATATAAACAGTTGGAAAAAAAAAATCCCTCAAATATTCAAGTTGGTCTAATAAAAGATAATCAGATTCACCGAAAGCACCTTGTCTGCCTTGGTCCTTAGAGGCACAGGGCTACAACCTACATCCCTATTAATGCCAAGTAGTTGTCAGGCTTGTAGTTAGCAGACATGAACCTTGGCTACCCAAGGGTGGATGCTTGCTTATTTCTTCTTGTCTGTTGAGGGGCTGTCACCAAATACTCTTTCTAACAGTCAGAGAAGAGCAACTGTAGAAGTCTCCCAAACTATCCATCTCATCCAAAACTTTACAAACAGGCTTTTACCCACTCAGCAAAATGCCCCACTGCCCAAACTATTTCATCCCAACACTAATAAGTAATGTTTTGTTTTTTTTTTCCCAAAAAGAGAGAGACATGGAAAAAAAAAAACCCCAAAAGTTAAAAAAAAAAAAAAAAAATCAAATAACCCTTTACTTCATCACAGACATGCAGGAACCCGAACTCCCTTTGGCAGCCTTTAATCAAGCCAGAACCAGTCTCAGCTGCAGTGGGTTCAGTTCCAAGGCTCTGCTTTAACCCTTTCCATTCCTCCTAGGGACAGGATCCTTTAGGGCCATGGCAGTGCCAGCAACTCCAACAGGAAATAAGCAACACAAACTGTTCTCCAGGGAAAGTGGATGAACAGAAAGCAAGACCAGAAATACCGTGGTGTGAAGGGACGTTCTGGAATCGCAGATACACAGCAGAGGCTTGCATGCTGTGTGTTCACAAAACACACACACACCACCACCCCTGCTTCTGTTTTCAAACTCACAAAACATTTTGGAAAACAGGCAGGGACCCTAATTAGGCCTTTGTCTAGGAACAGCGTTTCTAAATATTGCACGCTGTTTTGAAGCAATACTGGGGATGCACTTATGAAACAAACTAATTTTGGGGCAGCATCTGTTGGGGATAATAGCTTTATTATAATAAAACAATGTTGGTGTCTTCTAGATTTACTTCCTCCCAATTCAGCAGATATATTTTGTTCACAAAATAAGAGAAGTTACATAAAAGAGGGAGATGAAGTTACTGACATACTGCAAGACAATGTCTGTTAGCAGGGGGCTGTAAGACCTGCTTTCAGGTGGCTTGTATTTGCTGCTCTACATTTGCAAAAATGATAAGCAGTTCTTCTTCGTATTTACTTATGGAGCTGGGTATTCATGTCATAGGAACTCAAGCTCAGGAGTAGGGCAGACACCTTGCCATTGTGCTTCCCACAGGTCTGCCAAAAACCCTAACTGAATCACATACTCTTTGAAAGCACTCAATCTCTTAACTAAGTATCAGGCTTTAACCTTCTTATTGACAGACCATCTGCAGACACTTCCTTAGTCTGATGAAGGTATTTATACCTGAAAACTGGCAAAGAAGAATTTTTTCCAACTATTTGAGTTGGTCTGATAATAGATATCAGATTCACCCAAAGAACCTTGTCTGCCTATATCCTTAGACCAATACAGCTACCATCTGCACCCCTGAGGCTTTAACCTTGGCAGCTGTTGTCTGACTACTGAGGAAGACATCCATGTGCAACAGGGGGAGTGTCACTGAGGCCTTGATGGTCCTAGAAATGTGAGGCGAGAAGGGGTGGGAGAGCTGTGACATCTGCAGCTGGACCAACTGTACAGCTGGGAGAGAGGTTGGACAAGGTTTCCATGGCCTTCTCCAAATGTGGGCTCAGTATGGAGAAGGGCACTTTGGACCTGAAAGCTTGGCCAACAGGCCCCCAAGTGCACAACAAGGGAAAGGAAAAGTATCCCTAATACTAATAATATTAATAACAGCAGATGCTAAACTATACTGTGTTTACACAATCCTGCATAACTTAGAGCTGTGGGCTTTCTGGATGTCTGTACCACACAGGATTTGAAGCGCCATTCACTGAGGTGCCAAAGCCTGGTTGTGAGAGTTTGCGGCATTCAGTGAATGCCCCCCACATCATACTAGGGACACTAGCACTCCCCTGGCCCCTAGGGCTCCTGTGAGAATCAATGCACCGCAAGTTATGGGCATGGGGGAGATGGACCTGAGAACCGGGAACATGAGAAGAGAGGGACAGTGCAGGCCCAAGAGCCCCTGTCCTGCCTGCACCTGAGGCAGGGCCCTATTTGAGTCCCTGGCCAGAGCTGGCTTGGGGAAAGCTCAGGGGTAAGAGCCCCACACTGGCTCTGTGCAGGGCAGTAGCTCAGGGGACAGGAGCAGGGGCGCTACCTTTTGCAGGAGCGTGAATGCAAGCAAGCAGCTCCTGGTGCAGGCAGGAAGGAGGCAGCAGCCGTGAAAAGAGCACAACCAGTGTTGCCAGCTGTACAATAATTGTCACATATGCATGGTAATTTCCACCCTTGTGTGATGTACCAGCAATACTAGTAAAAGTGTTCAAAATGAATGATAATTTGTGAGGCAGCTCATTAGGGCAGCATACGCAAAACCCAAGTCCCCCTCAGGATGTCTTAACTGGCTTTTGGGTTTGCTGTTAACACTTTCTTGTGACTGCTTGCCACAAAATAAAGTAATGCTTCAAATCTGAGGACCCAGTTCTCACCCACTCACTGGCAATATACAGTAAATAGGAAACAGGCTTATTTGTATATTTATTTGCATATTTTCAGTGTACAATAGTTTTTCAGCAAAGATGATAATTTTGAGCTTCTAATATGATCATTTTTATATTTAAGACATGGCAATGCTAATCCCAGCAGGGGCTGGAGGCTGTGCAATGCCCAGCGTGGGGGCACTGTGCTTTCAGGGCGTGGCTTTGGCACCAGCAGTGACTGGGGTGGGGTGGGGGACATCAAAAGCAGCTGGAGGAGAAGAGGGACTGTAGGGCTGCAGACACCTAAAGACATCCCATCTGATGCCTCCAAGAGGCAGAAAGGATAAAAGCAATATACTGTAAGGAAAGATGGACTGAGGAGTCTCTCCATGCCATTTATTCCTCTGTGAACACGGTGGGGAGGCCCATTATACATTCTGCCTCTGTGGCTCTGTAGAAATGAAATGCTAATTAGTTTTCTTGAAGTTTGATTGAAAATTAATAGGACTTCACTAGAGATTTGTTGAATGGGACCAGAGTTAAAATTACATTTGATTCCAGTCAGGCTCAAAATCAAGAGCAGGGAATTTGAAGACAGTGCCTCAATGCTTTTTCAAATGCAGGGGATACAGACTTGTCTGTTGGTATCACCGCAAAGATGGGTCCTTGCTTTAAAAAAACAGGGCAGGGGTAGGTTTGGGTGAATGGCAGAGCAGGGCGACTCAGAGCAACACTCCAAGAAGCATATGACCTTTTCTTTTCTTCCGATGTCTGTGTAATGCAAAGTGATAGACTGGATACTTGTCACTCCCTGAGTGAGGGGCACTTCTTACCCCATTGCCGGGAGTCTCTTTCTATCTCAGAGCACTTAAAGTATGCCAAATCGGTCTGTGCTTCCCTGAGCTAGGACTAAATGGTCACTGGCAACCCCATGAGAAACCTACAGTCCTGTGGGAGCGTTTCATAACGGTGAATCAGCCACAGTAAGTGTTCATCAGCTCATCTAAGAGCATCCCTGAGGGGGGCCCTGCAAGGTCTGAACCTCGGGCTGGAACTGGGGGGGGGGCAAGTATACCCTCGCTCCCCCCCAGCAGTGCTGGGTTTCCATGGAGACCGGCCCCAGCAGCGCTGGCAGCACCAGCGGTGCCAGCCTCTTCCTGGTCGGGGGGGCTAAGGGGGACCTGTGATGAGTGGGTGGTGGCAGCGGCACTGGAAGGAGTGACTATTGGGAATTTTGGGGTGGCTATAGCCCCTGCAAGCCCCTCCCCAGCGCTTCTCCTCCTGGCAGGACTTGGAGCTGCTCTGGGGCTGGGCTGGGCTGGGATCTTGCGGCAGTGACAGCCAGGGCAGAGCCGTGATCTGCAGTCTGCGTGTCCTGGGCAGGGGTGTGCAGGCAGTGGCCCATGGCTCTGCCCTGGCTCCGGGCCATGCTGTCACCACCACAGCATCCCAGCCCAGCCCTGCAGCAGCTCCCCCGTCCTGCCACGCGCCATGCCAGAGCCGTGGAGGCCAGTCTCCACAGAAACCCCACCGTCCTGCTATCACAGCACAGCTGCTGCTAGGGTCTCCATGGAAACTGGCCCCAGCCACACAGGCAGGGGCTGCTGGGAAATGGAGTCTGGCCACCAGCCAGATCCACTATTTTGTCCACCCCTTATTTAAGGTCTAGGAAGCTCTGTTTCGGAGGCTGTACCCCTAACTCCCATGCTCAATAGCTAGTGACGCACCTTTCCTCCCAGCATGTGTCCAATCCCTTTCTGAATCTAGCTGAACTGCCAGGTGCCACCACATCTGGTGGCAATGAGGCCCACACTTTAATTGCATGCTATGCCAAAAGAACTTAATGCCTCGGCATTTCATTTTATGACCCGTAGTTTTTGTACTGTGAGAGACTGTAAATAGTGCATCCCTATTTACTCTCTCTTCCCCACTTAATATTTTGTAAACCTTTATTATATCTCCCTCAAGCACTGCTATTCTCTGTTGCTTTGTTTCAAAACAATGTTCCAGCAGTCTTGAAAGTTCTTGATTGCCAACCACTGATGCCCTGTTGTAACCAACACAGTTCAAAATGAAATGTCCTTAAAAAACAAACAAAAAACAAAATTTTCCTTTAAACAATTTAAAAAGTTTTTCCAAGTTAAATTGCCCTTTGTCCACAGGGCATGTGTGTGCATGCGTGGCTGTTAAAAATTGTATTTTTTGATGAAATGTCTCACCAAAATACTTCCAACTAGTTCCTCCTGCAGCTCTGGAATCTCACTTAAAGCAGGAATTTCTACTTAAGCTGAAGAGCTAGGTACCTTATTGAAGGAAGAACCACACACACCCCTTCCACCACTGGAAGAGGAAGTAATACTATTAGTATGGTGTACTGTTTGGATGATGCTCCATAAAGATCAGTGCAAGATTGGGGGCCTTGATTGTCTATCACTGTTTTTTGACCAGTTGATACTAGATCATTTAAAAGAATCAAAGATCGCAGCTTTTGAAAACAAGTACCAACAGTTTGCAGGTAGTTTAGGCAGCTATGAAATCTGATTTATAGTGCCTTTTAATCCTTATTTGAATTCACCTTGTGGGAATGCATGGTAATAAAACATTCTGCAATGTTACAACTGCCAAGCTGTTCAAGTTTCAAGCGCTATGTACAGAGAAATGCCATACATTCAGGTGGATTTTCCATTCATTTAGTCACACCACTATGAACCCTTTAACTATAACCTAGTTCAGTTGTGGGTTCTGTTTCTTGTTGTACATAGTTATATGTTAAATGAGAAACAAAAGCAGAAACAGATCCTTCCAAGGCTGCCATCCATCTGCTATGGCAATGCAAGTAAAGCTAACAAAGTTTGACATATAAGTTTGAGGTGAAATTAAAGTAACAGTGTGAAGCAACAAATGGAAGCTGTTGATCACAGGATTTCCTTTAGTGCATGCTGTAATACACACACTTACCATGTGAGATTGAGGAGCTTGCTCACTCACTGGAAGGGACAGGGAATTCACCGCCTTGCTTGAAATGCTTTATTTGAGGGGGGAGGAGGGGAGATATTGAGATGGGAGACCAGCAGATAAACTGGAAACCACAATGACAGGCACTCTTGAAAAAGCAAGTATACCAAGGTGCAGGAAGAGGCTGAGCCTCGTGTTGAAGCAACGTGCAGAGGCTCAGAAGTAACATCTTCTTCTCCTAGGTCTGCCACAGATTTGACATGTGACCTTGGGCAAGTCTCATCATTAATTTCTTTGTGGAACTATGTGCTGATTCAGAAGTCTAAGTACTATCACAAATGAGGTTGGCACTTAGAAAGCTCAAGTGTCAGTGAAAGCCAGAGACTTAAAAGCTATGGGCCTGGATCACTGTAGAAAAGAAGATGAGATTCTATAGGTGCCCATGAGCAATCTGAGCTCCAGTTTCCTATACATTAAATATGGGGAGGCTATAAACATTATTTTCCTTATTGCCCATCTAGAAGGTAAATTCTTCAAGGCAGGGACTGTATCAAACTGTGTGTGTACAGCTGCCTAGCACAATAAAGTCCTCATTACAGTCTGGGGCTTTAGGGACCACCATAGTAAATATGATAATTAGCACTAGTTGTCATAGCTGGTTTTGTCCTGACAATCTCAATACAGCCCCTGCTGTCTCCAAGGAGGAAGGTAAGCTGTGCCAGGAGAAATAACCCTTGCCAGGCTTTCCCTCTCCATTGCAGTTCAGTTATGCTACTGGCAGGTTGGAGTCCAAGTCCTTTCCAACCTAGTGCTGCCACTTGAAGCACCTGTGTGCCCACAGGGGACTAAGAGGTTTCCTTATTTCCTAGAGCAGAAAAGCAGCAAGGATTTTGAATTTACCAAATAGCTCACAGAGAAATGTTAACCCACCTTCTGCCACCTTCCCTTCTGTGGAGTAGTAACTAGCTGCATGAAAAGACCTACTGGTTGGGTGTATCTACATTAATGTGAAGCGATAAACCCTGGAGTTTACTGCTTCAAAGTTTAGTGCTCCCAGACATGCTGTTAGAATGTTTGCCCAGGACTGCAGCATGTTGAGCCAGATTGGAGGAGCCCTGGCTGGGGGGCCCTGGGGTCAGCCTGCAGGCCCAGGGATGCTCCCCTCAGCTCAACATGCTGTGGCCCGGCTGCCTGGGGCATAAGGGTGCTTCAGTGTGGGGTTAGCCGGTAGGCTTCATTGTAAATAAAAGTTAAAAAGGTCACACATTCAATATACCATACAAGTGGAACAAGCTGTTTCCCTGCTATTCCTCCTCCTCCCCCTACCTCAAATTCCACTAGTACTAACATCATTTGTAAGGAAAGGGAAATTGGAAGGTTAAAAGAAAAGACTCTATTATGGATGCTCCACTCAGGTTAAACTGAATTATAGGTCACTTCAATTAGAGTTAATTATGTTTCAGAATATTAATTTGATCTGTAAATCCATTGCTATCAATGTCAACCTGGTGATAAGAAAATAGCTGGTAAAATGTAGAGAGGTTACCTGAGGTTAACCAGATAGCAAACAGACATTGGATTTATGGCACATTATACCCTATATGTAGTCCAGGATGTTTTGTATCCACTAAATTTATGAAGTGCAGTTTTACCCTAATTTCCATGCCTGTAATTCTTCTGGGCAAAGAGATGCTCGCAGTGTTAATTACCCTTGTATTCATTCCTGGTGGTTAAGCATTAAAAAAAAAAATAGGTCACTTTAAAAACCCCACTCTGTCAAGTACATGTGGGGAAAACATGTCTTTGCAAGTTTACTGAAAAATGACCGAAGACACTTGCAAGCACTGGCTCCAAACTTCTTTCTGATGAACAGGCAGAAAAGACATTTTTCCTAGACTGCCTGTGAGCAGCAATTAGTGCTGAGCAATAAAAACTCTCATCCAGTCCCTGGCAGTGATGCTTTCACCGTTGCAAGAAAGGAAAAGTGCCCTCTCCCTAGGGACTATCATTATGGTTGACATTATATGAAAATGGAGACATAGGGAGGAAAAACAATAGAGAACAACACAAGATCAATGATTAGATGCTTTCACACACAAAATTCTTCCTTTGTTGACACAAAATTATCCCACATGCCCCTTGCCAGATCAGCTCTTGCTCCAATTTTTTAGCAGTGCTGAGAACCCAAAGACCTGAGCTCTTCCAAAAATTGTTCCCCTTTTCTGATACTTAAATGGGAGCTGAGCTCTCTGGAAACCTGCACTGAATGCATGCGTCAGCTGTCCCTCGAGGTTGAGGATGACATCCATCAGGCTTGATGGGTCCTCAGGTGACTGAGGAGCCTGATTCTAGATGCACACGTTCTTTGACAAAGGGGGCATGTTGTTGCACGGGGGAGTGGGATTCGGAGTCCTGAGTTGGCCTCTTCTGCTTCCTCCACCACCACCGTTCCACCTCACTATCATGTCGTTGTGCCTCAAAGTGGCAGACACCTTGGTGGACCAGGTGGTGCCATGCTGAATGGTCAGCAGCTTGCTCCTCCCAGCCATTGGTGTCTATGCCCCGGTGCTTGCGGGTAACCTTGAGTTTGTCTTTGTACTGTTTCCTTTGGCAGTCCTTTGAGCATTGGCCAATGGAGAGCTGGGAGAAGAGAATCTGGTGAGAGTGGTGGTTCTTGGACATCCAGACTCAGTGGCCTATTCATTGGAGTTGATTTCTCAAGAGCAAGGCTTTGATGCTGGTTAATGCAGCTTCATGGAGGACGCTCATGCTGGCCTGGCAGTCCTCCATTTGGTCCCCAGGATTCGATGCAAGCACCACTGGTCAAAGCTCTCGAGGGCCTTAATGAGGTATGGGTAGATGGTCCAGGTTTCACTGCAGTAGTGGAGGGTGGTCAGCACAACAGCCTTAAAAACCAGGACCTTCATCGACTTCCCAAGGTCCCTATTTTTGAAGACACATTGTCACAGCTTGAAGGCAGAACCCCTTGAGCAGCTGACCTGGTGCTGGACTTCTTTATTGATGGTAGCCCATTGAGGGAGGTGGCTGCCGAGATATGGAAGGTGCTCCACGTACTGCGGAGCCTCCTCGTCTATATAGATAGTGCAAGGGATGTTCAGTTCTCCAGCAGGCCTAGGAAGGGTTTTTGGAGAAGCTTCATCTTGGCAGCATTCAGGGACAGGCCAAGTCTCTTGTACAAAGTGTTGAAGAGCTCTAGGGTCGCTTGCACATCTTGTGCAGTCAGCCATCAAGCAGCAAATCGGAAGCAAACTTAAGGTTGTGGGTGTCCTTGGTGGTGAGCTTCATTTATGCCCAGAAGTGCCCAAGATGAAAAAGCTTCCCATCCAGTCGACACTGGATATGGATGCCAGATGGTAGATCATCTTAAAGATTCATAGATGTTAGGGTCGGAAGGGACCTCAATAGATCATCAAGTCCGACCCCCTGCATAAGCAGGAAAGAGTGCTGGGTCTAGATGACCCCAGGTAGATACTAGTCTAACCTCCTCTTGAAGACCCCCAGGGTAGGGGAGAGCACCACCTCCCTTGGGAGCCCGTTCCAGACCTTGGCCACTCGAACTGTGAAAAAGTTGTTCCTAATGTCCAATCTAAATCTGCTCTCTGCTAGCTTGTGGCCATTGTTTCTTGTAACCTCCGGGGGCGCCTTGGTGAATAAATACTCACCAATTCTCTTCTGTGCCCACATGATGAACTTATAGGCAGCCACAAGGTCGTCTCTCAACCTTCTCTTGCGGAGGCTGAAAAGGTCCAGTTTCTCTAGTCTCTCCTCATAGGGCTTGGTCTGCAGGCCCTTGACCATACGAGTTGCCCTTCTCTGTACCCTCTCCAGGTTATCCGCATCCTTCTTGAAGTGTGGCGCCCAGAATAGCACGCAGTACTCCAACTGCGGTCTGACCAGCGCCCGATAGAGGGGAAGTATCACCTCCTTGGACCTATTCGTCATGCATCTGCTGATGCACGATAAAGAGCCATTGGCTTTTCTGATGGCTTAGTCACACTGCCAGCTCATGTTCATTTTCGAGTCCACTAGGACTCCAAGATCCCTTTCCACTTCTGTGCCACCCAGCAGGTCATTCCCTAGGCTGTAGGTGTGCTGGACATTTTTCCTCCCTAGGTGCAGCACTTTGCATTTCTCCTTGTTGAACTGCATCCTGTTGTTTTCTGCCCACTTGTGCAACCTATCCAGATCTGCCTGAAGCTGTTCCCTGCCCTCCGGCGTGTCCACTTCTCCCCATAGCTTTGTGTCATCTGCAAACTTGGACAGAGTACATTTCACTCCCTCGTCCAAGTCACTGATGAAGACATTAAAGTGTATCGGTCCAAGGACAGAACCCTGCGGGTCCCCACTGCCCACACCCTTCCAGGTCGAGACCGACCCATCTACCACGACTGTTTGGGTGCAACCCTCTAGCCAATTCGCCACCCACCAGGCTGTGCAGTCATCCACATCACAGCCTCTTAACTTGTTCACCAGTATGGGGTGGGATACCGTATCGAAGGCTTTCCTGAAGTCCAGGTATACGACATCCACCCCTCCTCCTGTGTCCAGGCGTTTCGTAACCTGGTCATAGAAAGAGACTAGTTTGGTCAGGCACGATCTGCCTGCCACAAACCCATGCTGGTTTCCCCTCAGCATAATTTGCCCTGCCGGGCTCTCACAAATGTGAGCCTTGATAATTTTTTCAAAGACTTTACCAAGGATGGAGGTGAGACTGACCGGCCTATAGTTGCCCGGGTCCTCCTTCCTCCCCTTTTTGAAAATGGGGACCACGTTAGCCCTTTTCCAGTCTTCTGGGACTTGGCCCGTGCGCCACGAGCGTTCGAATATTCCTGCCAGTGGCTCTGCAATGATGTCAGCCAGTGCCTTCAGCACCCTCGGATGGAGCCCATCCGGGCCTGCCGACTTAAAGGCATCCAGTTTTTCCAAGTGACTCTGCACCACCTCAGGATCTACGTATGGAAGTCTGGCACCTTGCTGCTGCCTCTCTACAACCCCAGTGAGAGACTTGTCGTGCCCCTCACTTAGGAACACTGAGGCAAAGAACTCGTTGAGGAGTTCAGCCTTGTCCCCCCTATCTGTCACCAATTGCTTCTGCCCATTTAGCAGGGGTCCTATTCCTCCCTGGGCCTTCCTTTTACTCCCAATATATCTAAAAAACAATTTCTTGTTGTCCTTTACTTGGGATGCCATCCTCAGCTCCATGGTAGCTTTGGCCCGCCTAACTGCCTCCCTACAAGCACGAGCAGAGGAGGTATATTCATCTTTAGTGATCTCACCCTGTTTCCACTTTTTATGTGCTCCCCTTTTGGCCCTTAGGCTGCCCTGGATTTCTCTGGTCAGCCATGGAAGCCTCCTGGCCCCTTTCCCTCTCTTGCCTCGCTCGGGGATCGTCTTGCTTTGTGCCCGAAGGATTGTTTCCTTTAGGCACAGCCACCCTTCTTGGGCTCCCATCCCATCAAAAATCCTACTCTGCAGTGCTTCCTTGACTAATCGCCTGAATGCATTTAGATCAGCTTTCCTAAAGTCTAGCACTTTCACCCTACTAGTTACCTTACCCACTCGCCGTCTTATGTTGAATTCTATTATAAGGTGATCACTGTCTCCCAAATGGCTACCGATCTGGAGGTCCCCTATCATGTCATCTCCCGTTGCCAGTAGCAGATCCAGTATGGCATTCTCCCTAGTGGGACCATGCACCTCCTGTGTCAGGTGGAGGTCCTGTACACAGGTTAGAAACCTGCGTGAGCGATGGGCATCCCCCACCACCACTGCCCCCACCCTCAACTTATGGCCACACAAAACACAAGCCTCTCTGCCAGCCTGTGCAGGCCCAGAGACATGCCGCACTGCCCACTACTGCCTCCCAGGGCCCCCATCTCCTGAAAGACCCCACTCCACCACATACCCAGCCCAGCCCAGCCCAACCAGTCCGCCCCACAGGTCTGCCCCACAAACAGCACTCCCATTCAGTCCTCCCTCCCGCCTGCCCCATGTTGTGAGCACCAATGCCACCAGGCGGTAGGCCTGTGGCCATCAGACACTTCTCTGCACCTGCCACTTGAGCTCTGGCTGCAGGGCAACCCGCCGCTCGTGCCTATGGCCTAAAAAAACCACCACAGGCCCATCTCAGAGGCTGCATGACCCCAAGTGCTGTGCCATCCCTCCCTGCCATTGAGGGGCCCGGGCCCAGGCCCCTGCATGCCAGAAGGACTGGGAGAGGTGGGGCCCATGGGCCCCAAACCCAGCACGGTGCCGTGTGTGCACAGAGACATGCCGAAGGATGGCGAGGCCCCAGCTCACCAAGGGCATTTGGCAGCCGGGGTGTGACCTCAGATCTGGCCTTCTGCAGCCTCTGGACCGTGCAGGAGAGGGATACTCCAGCCTCACACCAGGGATCAGACTCTAGGGCCTCCAGAGGCCCCTTCCCGCTCTGCTCCTCAGCCCTTGCTGCTTTCAGGAGGTCTAAGCCCAAGTGGGACGGGGCAGGCCTGCCCCACCTATCCCTCAGGAGGTTACAGCCAAGCTGCACAGCCCCCACCACTGCCCTGCTTTTCAGATACCCGTCCTTTGCCCACCTCTGCTAGCCACTCCTGCCGGACACTTCCCCCTCTGTCATCCTCCCGGGCAAATCGGCCACCGGGGCATCCTTTCGACGGCTGGGCCCCACTGGCAGTGCTGGATTCTCCCTGGCCCTCCCAGCCCGCCGGCCAAATACCCACCCAGGGCCCAGCCCAGCAAAACCGACACGGGGAGGGCAGGCCGATAGGATGCAGTGCCCACAGCCCCAGGAGCAGGGCCTGATGCAGAGGAAAGTGCAGGCCACTGGGACTCATTGCTTCTCTTCCCCATTCCTAGCCCATGAGACTGGAAAAGAAGGGACCAGTTGCACTGGTAAGGAGGAGGGGGGGCACTCGGGCCAGGGCCAGAGGCCGACTGCAGGACAGGAGCCAGGCCCTGAGGAAGATGCACAGGACCGGGACAGCTATGCAGCACCCAGAACCCCATCCCCTGTCACTCCCTTGCCAGAGCAAACAGTGCATTGCCATTCTAGCCATTCTCAAGGTGCGAGGGCTGCCTCCCCCCTGGCAATGTCTGGCATGGGGCTGCCTCGTCACAACCTCCCCAAAGGAGACACCACCTTTTGGGGTCAGGCAGGAAACAGACAGGGGTCCCGTCGGCCTCGCTGACAAAGGAGCCTATAGAGGTGGACGGACCAGGAGCCTCTCCAGAGGCCGGCAGATTCCTCAGGTATACAAGTCTCACTGAGGGATACAGCCCTCCTGCACGTTTGGAGAGCAGATTGCTGAGAGAACGCATCCGATGCCGGGATGCCAAAAGGTCCCTGGGCACTTCATGGGGTTCATGGGGTTTCAGGGTCTCACCTGTCACACGGCAATGTGGGTCTCGATCCCAAGAGAGGGCCAAGTTGCCCAGGGATTGTCTGCTCTCCAAAGGGCTGCATCTCAGTTCCCTACAGCTGGCCCGACTCCTCCTTGCCCTTCCCTGCCCTGCCGCCTTCCCTTCTTGCAGCTGCAGGCTCCTCGCCCGCCAGGCTCGCCACCTGCTAGAGGTTCCTGGATTCGGTTTGCTGCTCCACCCACAGTCTTCCTGGGCAATCTGGACCATGTCACGTAGGGTACATGTTATCAAACCAGCACAGGAGGCGGTGCCATGGCAGCACTAGCAGCAACACCTTGAGCCTCCTGAAGCTGAGGGGATGCAGGAACGACCTACAGGTGGTGGCAGCAGCCATAGCAGTGGTGGGGGTGTGGCAGCAGCGAGCAGGGACCGCCCACAGGCAGCCCCAAGGGTGCTGGCAATGAGGGCAGGCCAAGCAGCGGCCACCGCAGTGGTTGCTGCAGCAGGCACAGGGGGGTGGCAAGCAGCATGTGCCCACAAACACTGCCAGCGGCTTAGGGAGTGGGTGGGGAGCCAGGGTGGTGGCGAGCGGCAACCGCCTGCAAGCACTACTGGCAGCGGTGTCCAACCTTGGGGTGGAGGCCGGGCCATGCTTGGGGGATGCACGTGCACCCCCTACAAGTTGCCAGTTTGCACTAGACTCTCTCTGTAGTGCTCTGAAGGCCTTTGTGTCTGGCATTCTTGAGAGAGGCTACTGGGGACACCGCTACAGGGGATCTTCCAAGTTCGGCATGTGCAAGAAGGAAGAGAGCAGATAGGATGTGCCTCAGGAGCTCTGCTCCTTGAGGCTGTCGCTCTGCTCCCATCACCCGAATGGAAGTCCTGCTGTCCGCTGGTGCGCGGCTGGCCAGGGGGCTGTTTGTCATCAGGGTGCCACAGTACATAGGACTCAGACAACAGCTACCCAACTGCAGAGATACCATTAACGGCAGCCGTCTTCTCAGTCACAGAGCAAGGGAGTGTCTCTCACACACCCTCATTCCTCACTTGGATTACCTCTTGTCGAGAGCTTCACTCTGACCCAAGCAACATGTTTGCTGTCAACATGCCAGGAGTCCCCCGGCAAAGATGCCAGGCCTCGGCACCTTGATGAGCTTTCCATGGTCAGAGGACAGTCAGGCGGACAAGAACAGATGGTGCCATGAGATGGGCCCAGGGCGGCACTGACAGAGCTGCTTGTGGGAAAGAAACGGCGAGTGCTTTGGCAGGGGAAGCAGGGCACGTGATCGCAAAGCTTTCTCAAGCGTGAACTGAGGGCCTCGGAATACAGATTAGGAAGAAACCCATCTCAGATGAAGTCGGGTCTCACGGCAGCGGGTCACAGTGCCCATGGGAAGGAAAAGGTCAGGGCAGTCCACAGCCAGGCTCATCCTCCGGCTGGGAAAGAAACCAAGCATTTCTGGGGTCCGGTTGCCCGGTTCCTTTTTGCATCTGCGAAGACCAAAGCCCTGAAGCTCGTGACAACAAACCCGAAAAGAAAGCCAGCCCATCACATTTCTTCCAGCTCCAAATATAAGGACACACCTGTGCCCAGGCTTCCTGCTCACATCTCAAGTCACAAGCTTCCCGTGATTTGGAGCGATGCCTTTCCCCTTCAGCACTTGCTCCCGCCTCGTGGGTCCCAAGTTATTTCCTAGGCAGAGGAGAGATATGGGTTTCAGGGTCATGCAGACAGCTAGCAGAGGTGAACAGCTGGCGTTTGCTGGCATAACGGCACTGACTCATCACAGACCCGTTCAGGCTCCGACCTTACCACATCAAGCACAGTGTCTCAGCCGGCTCTGGTGCACGGCTGCATAGTGGCAGGTTTTCTATTTCAGGCGTCGCTGTCCTCCTTGAGGAGTCCTGCAAACAACCACGCAGCGTGCCAAGGTTACCGCTTGACATAATGCCCTGGTCTTGACAGGAGGGCAAAGGTAGGTGCCTGCACATGACTTAGGCTCTGGGCAGAAGCCATGGCCACCTGTGCTTGGCCTTCTCTCATGGCCTTGGCTCGCAAAGCGGTTCCGTTTGCTGGGCCGGTCCTTGGGTCATGCTGATTGCATCCGCTGGCCAGATTCTCAGCTGCCCTGCACCGTGGGCAGTCACCTTCCCTCACACAAACAAAGAGCACGTGGTTAGAAACTGCTACCGCCCCAGCATGGGACAAAGACATTTGTTCAGATGCAATTTGACAGTCGCTTTGCCCACAGTGACACGGGTGGGCGGCAGGTGCATAGGGGGGTCAGAAATGCTTACCGGGCACTAGGGCCATGCAAAGCAGTGGCGTTCCAGTTGCAAGCACATTTCACTTAGAAGCAGCCATCCCATCCCATCCCATCCCATTGAAACAGTTTCTCTTGTCGCCCCTAGGCTATCACAGGGCAGGTTGAAATGGCCTCGAGCTTCATCACGTCTGGCCTGACATGGATGAAAGTCACTGGAGCAGTAGTCCCTTTGGAGGGCACAACACCTGCCAAGTCTCAAGAAGCTAGGAACAGGAAGGGCCAGGAAACCGCAGCCCAATATCTCAACAGCGCAACACATCCCACGTATCCGCATTAAGCTCAGTGGCGGTGAGACCGCAGCCAGAGCGCAGAGTCCAGTTTCAGGCCCCACACTTTAAGAGGGACATGGTAAAGCTCAAGAGAGGCTGGAGAAGAGTCACCCATATGCTCAGAGACTCACACGGCAAGCCATACACGGAAAGGCAGCGGGGTCTGGGACTCGCCAGCCTGAAAAATAGAAGGCCAACAGGGAACTGGGTAGCAGCTGGTCACTACACCCTCTGGGGCTTGGGGAACAACTGGTTCACCGGGGCACCCTTGGGGAAAGCCAGGAGTCACGGTCACAAACTCCCGGAAGACCGTGTCAGGCTCGTTTCAGGCTCAACATTAGGAAAAACCACGGCATGGTGAGCACATCCAGACTACAACCGTTACTGTGCCACACCGACCGAAATAAGCAGAAAGGAGGAAGCTTATGTCATCAGTGGAAAATATTTCTGCAGGGCATCTTTAAAACACTGCAGTCTCTGAGATGCCCAGAACCAGGGACTGTTGCCCCGGGTGTGGGGGTGCCTGGCGTGCCCTTTATCCATCAGGTGTGCGGAGAGCCTGTCACCAGGGAGCCTTTCCCCAGTACTGGGCTCCCAAGCTGGCCAGGCTTGGGAACCTGGGCCCCAAGGCTGGACTCCGCAGTCACTCGGCCCTTTGCAAGAGCTGTCCCGGCAGCCCTCTTGGTTGTGTGGCAGGCCAGCACTGCACACAGGGTAATTAGAAAGCTTCCCTGAGGGCACGTCCTTCCCTCCCATTTGGTCATGTGTTCATACATGCATCCCATTCATGTGACAGTGTCGACCGACCGGCAAGCAGAACGTTCCACATAGAGCGAGCGGCACTTTGGTAGCTATGTGGCCTGTGCACGACCTATTCAAATGTATCACGCGGCTAAGGTGAAAACTGTGCTGTGTGCACCGTGTCTGCCAGAAGCTGCCATGTCCATGATCTCAGTGCATGCTTTCACAACCATGGACGTGGCCACTCCCATTTCTTTAGATGGGAATGGCACCAGTCTCTCGCGCACGCGCTCATGGCAACCCCGGGCTTGGACCTCCAGCAACTCGGCAGCGGTGGCTTTTTCGTGCATAAGCATTAGATGGTGTTCGATGGCCAAAGGCCAGGCAGATCCCTCTCCATGGGGACTTGTCTCCACTGACCACGGCAGAAATGAAAGGAAGGAGTCAGCTGTCACAGGCACCTCCGCGTTTCCTTTTGGGTGTCGCAGGGGTAGGGTTTGTTAACTGTGCCGGGGTGCTATCTTATGTGTGCCTCTCTCAATTCACAAGCAACAGCAGGTGACCACTGGGTGCCACAAGCTGTGCAAGGGAAGGTTTGATGGGAGGCAGTCTTCATGGACAGGTTAAGGAAGAGCCAGAAATCACAAGCATGAATCTGTCGATGCCTGCGTTAATCTGTTGGACAATTTGAGGTCCCAATTCTTGCCCCTCCAGTGATCGGGGGGTAACCCGTAGGAAACACCAGCAGTCCCTGACATCACTAAGTACTTCCAGGGACTAGGTCAGGAACACCCGCCACACCGGAGCTTCCACGGCTCGGGTGATTATGGTCCCCTTCTCCAAGAGGCTGGGCGGTCATCGGAAAGGCCCAGAACCCACCCCATTTTGGTCTCCGCCACATTTTCTGGGACAAAGGATAAGGCACACACGTCTTTTTGACTTGGACAACGACTCGCGTCTTGGGAATACAACCTGGGGACCTCAGTAGACTTCGGTCTAGGTAACGTGAACACAGGCACCTGAAGAAGGAGAGCAGAGAGCATACTCGCAATGCCCCACAAAGAAAGGTGGAGGTGACCTCTGGACCATGACAGCTGGCTCCTCTGCTTGCCGGGACAGCTCCCAGCCAGCCCTGGGCTGCAAAGGGGAGCACGAGCAGGCTGATGGTAGCTGGAGACTGTCCGGTTTCAGGCCATCTCCCGCCAGCTCAGGGCAGCACGTGCAGGCTTCCCTGTGCATGCCCTGGGGTGGCTGGGAGCTGTTCCGGTCACAGGCAGGTCCCAGTCTCCTGCCTCAATTGAGTGATTGAGGCGTGCAGCATGGAAAGAGCTGCGGGGGGGGGGGTGTTGGTCCCAGCCCCCTACCCTGATCCACTGGTGGGGCAGCCAGCAACAAGCTAGCTGCCCCACAGGGGATCGGGGCAAGGGGCTGGGCCCTGCCCCTCCCCTGCAGCTCTTTCTACATCCTGCACCCCTGCTCAGGGAGTCAGGGCAGGAGCTCCCCACTGCCAGGGAGGGGAGACATCAGCTCTGCCCCAGCAGCAGTCAGCCCACCCGGGGCCTAGAGACAAGTGTCTCAGTGCTCCCTGCCAGCCTCCCTGTGCTAGCCTGAAGCTGGCCCTGGTGTCTGCAGGGGCCCGTTGCTGCACTGTAGGTACCTGGGGGCAATTCTGCTCCCTGCTCCTTGCATGTGTTGATGCCTGCCCAGAAAGCCTTACTCCGGCTTGGCTTATACAAGCGTAATGGGACCAGAGTAAACACACGTGCAGATGTGCCCACTGTGCGTTACCTACCTAGCGGTCACTCTTCTACTTACATTTACAGGTAGTAGGAAAGCATACATTAGCCTGTTTTACTGTGCAGTTCCTGCTGCACGTGGTTACAGAGTGACCCTTTACCGTGCGGTAGACTGGCCTCCCTTGCAGGAACTCACCTCATGTAGATGCACCCGCTAGGTACATGTACGTCTGTGCTGCGGAAGCAGACTTACCCAAAGGGGCAACGGGAGTGGCCTAGAGGCATCGGTGGGGTACTCTGATCCAACTTCTTTATCCCCCAATCCTTGAAAGCTACCACGGGCATCTCTTACCTTATGCTGCATCGTGCAGGACAGACGCATCCTGCCCTGTTGGTCTTTCCAGATGATGGATTCCCTGCAGACAGCCTGTTTAGAGATCACAGTGTTGTACTTATCCCAGATGCCAGGCAAGTTTATGGAGACGGCATCTTGCATTCCAGCATTGCGTGGAGATAAATGACAACAGCACGGAAAAAAGATGAAGGGAGCTGTGTTATTCTGTAAATCCCAGCAAGTAAAAGCTACATTTCTCTGGTGCCAAAAGCCAACCCGCGACTCTACAGACACATTTTGAGGCAGGCCCATTGGTTAGGTGCCATACAACTTCCTTCCCACATAATGTCACTTAGTGACTTGTATCTTTTCTTCACCATTCTACGTCCATTACCTCTCCAAACAGCAGCGTACCTTCACGGGGTGTGGTGAGAGTCTGATCATTAGCCCAGCTGAAATGTTGAATGTGGAAGGTAAAGCGATGTTGCCGATAGGTATACGTGTTTCAAGGCATTGTACCAAGCCGAGCCCAACCCACACAATTTGCTTTCTATGGCAAGAGGATGGGCTCTGCACATGCGGGTGCACCATCAGACCTTGACTCGAGCTGGGCTTTTGCTACGGTCTCCCGCAACATTCCCACAGGCGGGCTGAGAAAGTCCAGGTTGCATAAAGGGTCCTTAAGGCAGACCGAAACCTGCCAGATCGTTGCATTCAGAGGGTAGCAGTCGATGGCTCAATGTCTGGTGGGCAGCCAATATCAGGTGGAGTGCCTCAGGGGTCAGCGCTGGGCCCGTTTTGGTCGGTATCTTCACTGGTGACCTGAGAGATGGCATAGAGTGCACCCTCAGCACCAGGGCCAGCCCACAAGTTTTTGGGGTCCCCAATGTGAAGAAGGCATTGCGGGGGATGGGGAGGAGTGGCAAGCACAGAGGCAGATGAAGGTATACCAGGGCCCTGGGCAAACACAAGACTGGAGGCCCCCGACCACCATGGGAGCTGGGCTTCGGGCAGGTGCGGGTAAGGGCCCCTTCCCCTCCTAGAGCTGGCAAGGGAGGCTGGGGGCCCCTGCCTGGCTGTGGGGCACATGCCCACCACTTCTCCCTGCTCCCCACCCCCACTATAGCCAAAGGTACACATACACGGGGCAGACAAGTTTCTCCAGGTAAAGCAGATATCGTTTTTGAGACCAACAACAAGGTTGGAAATGGTTTTCTAGCCAGCTCTCCAATTTAAGCACCCGTGATAAGGCTGAGGAAGCATCCATGGTTGGTGCGCGCTCTTCCCAGATGGAGCAAAGAGTAAAGATGCCGGAGGTGGCCCTGAGTGCAAGCCAGTCAGCAAAAGTGTAAATTGAAGAGTCGGTGGCTGAGAGCCAGCGGGTCTCGTGGAACCGGACGTTAAACCACTTGTTACAAAAGGAGCAAGTTTGGTCCAAGATGCTACAGACGTTCTACGAAAACTTCAAAGCGTAGGCCGCCTTGCCAGCAACGGCCTGCTAGCCAGCGTGGATGTTACCCCCTTATATGCCACCATCCCCCGCCAGGACGGTGTGCCTCACCAATCTCCAAGATCAAGCTGGCGACTTACAAACCCAACAATATGACTGAAACGCTACGCCTCATCCTTGCATGCAACAATTCCACTTTAAAAAGCACCGCTTCCTCCAGGCCGTGGGCCCACAAGAGGCCACCCTGTTTATGAGCCACCTGGAAGAAGACTTCCTCAAAGACTGCACCATCCAACCCTTGCTGTACTTAAGCCAGATCGATGGCATCTTTGTTGTTTGCACCGAAAACCGAACACATCTCCAATTTAGTTCCGTCGGAAATGTGGCGGTCGTCGTCCCTCTGTCCGACTGTCTCTCATGGACTCTGGCAACGACATCCTTTTGAGATGCAATGATTGGCATCCCGGATGGTAAAATACAGGCCACAGCAGACAAGAAACCCACAGACTGATATCCATATCTGGACGGAGCCAGCAGTCACCCTAAACACTCCACAAAACCTGTGATACGCAGCCAAGCCCTCAGGTAGTACCGAATTGGCACAGCGAGCAACACCCAGAATCAGCGCCACACAACTCTTAAAATGGCTTTCACGTGGCAGGGACACTCCTCCAGTGAGATAGCTGCACATTTGAAAGAGCCGCCCAGATACCATGTGACCGATGGCTGCAGTGCAGAAGGAAAACCCCCGCGATTCATGTACCGCCAGTTATGACATATCACCACTCCCTTGAACCTATAGGGAAACTCCTCAAATCATTGCAGCCCACACTAGAAGGAGACCCTGTTCTTCCTGAGCTCTTCCTAGAGCCACCCATCCCGGCCTTCCGACAAGTACTGAGCCTCGTGGCCCTCGTTGACCAAGGCAAACTTCTTTCGGCCCAAAATGCACTGAACTGGTGCAGGCCATGCCATGAAAAGAAGTGCAAAGCCTGACAATGTATCTCTGCCGCCGCCACGACTGCTACACGCCATGACAGAACCATCGGCACTCCTGGGTCTGACACCGGCACCACCCTAAGCGTTCACTATCTTGTCAGGCGCACCAAATGTCCCGATGGCAAATACATAGCAGAGACCAAATGACAACTGCGCGCCACAGTGAACGCACGCTGGAAATCTATCCGAGGCCAGAATACCCAGTGACCAGTGGAGGCGGGTTTCTCATGAGAAAACTGCTCCTTCTCCAGTCTTGTGGGATGAATCCTCCATCAGAACACACAAAACGCTTTCCACGGACGAGCCTACTAACGTCGCTTCGTCAACCTTCCAGATGCAACAAATCCTGGCTGAAACACAGAAGTAATGCAAAGCTATAGAATTCTTGGTTCCAAAATGATCCCTTTTACGAGACCAACTGGGAAATCACCACAAACCTGTCCATTTTGGTGAGCTTTCAGGCTCCAAGGCCCCTTGTTGAGCTCTGAAAAAATTATAGATGGTAAAAAGTCCCCATGCGTAGGAAATACACTTCATGTGTGTGCAGAGGCAGCTGGAGGTGGAAAGCTGTCCCTCTGGGTCCAGCTTTGACTTGTGATATCCCAGTTGGTCTCATGAAAGGGATCATTTCGGAACTGAGAGTTCTACTTTTTTGCATTGCCTCTCGTCTTGGACCAGCACGGCTACCAAGTATCTCCCGGAAACACGGACGATGCCAAATTGCAGCCAGTGTTGGATTTTTAATTTCATGTCACAACAACAAGCAAGGTTCTTTTTACCTCCTCACCTGCCATCTCCCATCCCGGTCCCCTCCCCTGCAGGCATGGCAGGGCTCTTCAGGCAAGACCCCAGCCCAGCGCCCCTTCCCCCAGGAGGAGGGGTCCTGCTTCCGGCTGCCAGGGAAGCACATGTGAAAGCCGCATCTTTCATCCTGGCACCGAAAACGGGCACAGAGTTTAAAACAGCGGCTTTTGCTTCCCTGCTGCGGAAGATGCTGGCCACATGGGGCCCCTCGCCTGCAGTGCCCCTGCAGCCATAGGTGCCGCAGGCACGGGCGGGCTTGCCCTCCTCAGCAAGTTACCTCCCTGCCTGCCATGTGACACCTCCAGGGAAGGAATTTTATCTACTTGCCATACCAACGAGCAGCTGGGCACAACTCTCAAAGGCACAGCTACAAAGTACATACCTGGAGTAAACGTAGATCTGGGATATATGACACGCTATAAGCTGCCTGACATCTGACCCCCCAGGTACCTCTCCAGTTTCCCCTGCTACATTCATCCCCATCCCTCAGTAAAGCCAGTTTAAAGCCCTGTCCAGTCTATGGGCCACGCTGGCTGAGAACAGGGCCTTACCTCTCCTAGGAGTCGTCTCTCTCTGAAGTGCATGCTGGGGTCAAAGAAAGTGAACTCCTCGTGGTCACACCACTGTTGGAGGTGTCTGTTGACCTCTTCCATGCAGCCTTCCCTCCTGGCTCCGTGGCCTGCAACAGGGAGAACAGAAGAGAAAATGACTTGAGTCCCCAGTCCCTCGAACCCAGCCCCCAGGGCCCTGCAGTCACTCGTGTCCCGGTCAGGGTTACCCCTTGCTGCATCGTCCAAGCCCAAGCAGATGAGGAGCGTGGGGTAGTAGTCAGTAGGATGGACGAGCCTAAGGTTCCTCTCGGATTTGGGCCCCAGGGAGCCAGCAGACCTCTTGGGCTACATGGTCCAGATGACAGATAGGTTACTCCGTACCTCTCGGGAGAGAGTCCCCTGCTCCCATCGCTCAGCGTCTCCTCCTAGGGGTGGGGATACTTACCTCCTGAATACTCCTCCCCCGTTCCCCTGGAGTAGGGCCTGGCGGTAGCTGTGGCTGTAATCCTCTTGGGCCCTGATGGTGTGGAACCACTGTACCTCCTCCTCGAGCTGCTGCACTCGGCCCTCCAGGGCCTCCATCGCCTGCTACATGATCTACAAGCGCACACACAGCTTCGGTGTGTCTCGCTGTGCATGCGAGGATGCCGCACAGAAGATAGACACTCAAGGGGGGGTGCTCCTGTGCTCGGGTCTCGGCAGCCCCTGTGGTCCAGGGCCAGTCTGGGTGGTCTCAGCGCCGAGAAGCTGATGCTAGCAGGCACGGTAGGTCGCTGCCATGGCCATGAGCTACTTCTTGTACTTACCTGGTCTCAGCAGCTTCTCTTTAGGCCTCTGGGCTCAGGTCGCTTGCTCAGACCAGCTCTCCAGGTCCGCGACCCTCCACGCAAACTCCCGCACAAACTGCTGAGCCTTTGTTGGGCCGCACCTGTTTGCACACACTGTTCGCACAGCTCCGGTCACAGGGCCTCCTGGGGGGCTCAGCTAAGTAGAGACCTGGGGGAGGGGGCGAGGTTCCCCTCCTGGGCTCCACTCAACCAGCACATCCCACCCGGCACAGCCCCAAAACATGCACACATGTGCGCTCACCCCCACCCCACCACATGCACACTCCCTGCAACCCCTGCAAGTACCCCTGTGGTAACCTGCCCTCTCTGTCAACCCAGCTCTTACCTCCCGGCCTTTCACTGGGGGGTCTGGGTCCAGGTCTTTGGCTCCCAGGGGCTCAATGGGCATGAACCCATGCATCTTCACCAGGAAGCAGGCTTGAGAGCAAGTTCTCTGCTGTGTGACAGCCAGCTGTTTCACAGCACACATGAAGAACAAGAAGAAGATTTTGCTTTCTCATCTAATCTAGCTCTCCAGGACTGCTGACACGTTACGGCTGCTGGGACAGCGATAACCTGATTGATGCTTCTGATCTCTGGAAGGGCGGAACCTCTGAAGGCAAGTCCCAATGGCATGTTCACTCTCATTGTCTCTCTCTCTCGCTGTGGTCCGTGGGGCCCCGCTCTCTCCCTCATGCTAGGGATGACACTGGATGACAAGGAAACATCCCTGCTGTGAGAAATGAGAACAATCTCCTAATTGACTAGGGTTCCCGATGGCTCCCAGCAGGGAGGTAGCCACATTGCACGTTCCAGTGTTTGAAAAGTGTCCCAGTCTTCAGGAAAAGTGGGTGTTATTTTCTGTGCGGCATCCTCACACGTGCAGCGAGACGCACCAAAGTTGTGCATGCGCTTGTAGATCATGTAGTGGGCGATCCAGTTCCACTGGAGGGATGCCACCGAGCACGCTTACAGCTCAGGCTGCTCCTTCACTTGCCATTTTTCACTTTCACACCCCTTTCCTGGGGAAGTGAGCATCACTGCGGAAAGAGAATTAAAAACAAAACCGACCGCAAAGTACCACGTGCGAGTACGAAACAGACCCTTCCGCTTCTTGATTTAGTGCAGGGGGGCCATGGCAGGCTAGAGCTGAGCACAGGCAAACTCACCCGAGTGGCAACTCCCTGAGCATCTATCCGGTTGCTCAGGGAGGTTTTGCACCCGGCACTAGTTGCTGCAACAGCTTCACTGTTATCAGTCCTTTGGCTAGGCAAGTCATCTGCTCGAGCTCTGACTGACCTGAACCGCCCAAGATGAGGACGGTGCAATAGTGTCGACCCACTTCACCCCCACCCCTGCCAATCTGGTGGGCTACATTTCCTATGTTGCAACCCCAAGATGCAGAACGCAGACTCACCTGAAGTCTCGTGCTTTACACAGAGATTGGAAAGAAAGAGTGCAGTGCTTTTGAGGACTTTTGTTTTTTTTCTGCAGAGCTTTTACCTTTCAGAAAAGGGCAAAGGGGAAACAAGGTCAAAGGGGAGGGGAAATTGGACAGGTGATACAGGCTGACACCGAGGGTGAAGAGGGGGCGGAAGCGGGGGCTGGACAGTGCATAGGAAGTGCATTGGCGGGGCAGAGCCATGCGGCAAAGGGCTTTCAGAGCAAAGACGGGTCGTTCCATTTCACAGTCACCTTGCGTCAGGCCACGAGGCTTCATCGTTACCGTCTGTCCCAATTGTTTTCTGATGGTGACAGCAAAGCAGGCTTGCTCGGCTGCCAAAGAGACAAAACCAGGTCTGGGTTCAGGGCTGCAGCTCCTGCAGGGCACGGGCATCACGATAGGGATAAAACCAGTGCACTCAGAGCACCGGGCTAGGACGGTCTGTTTTCAGTCTCGAGGACAACCCCAACATTAGGGCTCGTGTGGTTTGCATTGCATCTGGCCGACAGAGCCACGAATGAAGCAGCTAGAGGTATGACACATCACTCATCTCATTTGCTTTCAGACCACGCAAAAAAGGCGCAGAGGACTTCAGAAAGATCCCCTGAGTGACAGCTTTCTTCTCGATGAATCCGCATTGGTACGAGTGCTGGCAGATTTCCGAGGCGAATGACCCAAGTCCCTGCAAAAGCGGGAGTCTAGTCTGCTTTGGTTAGCTACACAAACAACATTCTCAGCAGCCCCATGACAATGGAGCCCGGACGAGTCTGCGAGATGACGGGACTCATGCGAGCAGGAAAACAACCATCACACAAAGGGACTCTTCCCTAATCGCAAAAAGTGAGATGAGGAAGGCGATCCCTCAGCTTTTCACCAGAAAGTTCAAAAGCCCTGCTCCTGCCACGCAACGCCGCCTCCTGCCACATACAAGGGCCACGAAAGGAGAGTAAACAGCCTTGGTGGACTAACACCAATCAACTAGTGGGCCAGAAGCAACAATGCTGGTGGACCGATGCATCCCATGTGGCCGTTTTGCCAGTACAGAGACCCAGAGAGGGCCACCAGGACCTCTGTCTTGTGCCCCATCCCTCTAGAGCCATTTGCAGGCCCAACCTTTGGGCCGGTGGCTGAAGCTCCAAGCCACAGGTATTGCTCCAGGAGGTGGGAGAAAGGACATCTACGTGGCCATTGCCTGAGCCGAGCTTCTTCTCTTCCGCGCACCTGCCATTTCTTCTCCTACAATGGGGCCAAGGAATAACTGTCACCCGGGTAGATAACTGCCCAGAAAAAAGAAAATACCCATTGGCGTAACAAAATAAGCAGCACATACGAGCCGTAGTGAACAGCCGTGAGACACACGTCTCATTAATTGTGTGCAGGGTTCAATACAGTTTCTGGCAACTGAGACTGCGACTAAACATGATCATGTACAACGTGCTTTGTGGAGCTTTCAGGGAAAATGCCCGTGGGTTGCAGATCAATCGTACTTACAGCTCTAAAAGTATGGAAGATGCCGATTGTCTATTTGAAAACCTGGGGGAGTCCAGTCTCTGTCACAGTTGGTCCATTACTAAAAGCCACTCCTAGGGGCTCCCAGGGATGAGCCATGTGATATTTTAGAAGCCATCAGTGTGTCCAGAGTGACATGTCCACTATGATTTAATTGGGGGTGAGGGAGGAAGGAAAAAACAAACCGTCTGGACAGAAGGAACAAAATGGCTGATTTAAAAAGAAAAGTCAACTCGCTTGGGGAAAAAGGCGTAGGGCTCGGCTCTCCTGAGCCACGCCTCAGCAGACAAACCTCTCGAGGGCACCTGAGCTTAGCAAAGAACTTCTGTGCTTTTTAAAATACAGGAGTGACTGCTGTTCCCCAATTAAGATCCCAGTGTATAAATCAGTGGACATTCACACGGCTAAAGACTGTCCCCTCCCTAAAGAACTGACACGCTAAAGACAAAGCGGGTGGCAAGAGGGAACTTTGTCATCCCCGGCTTGCAGGCAAGGAATGCTGGATGCATCTACACGTGCCATTCAACTGCCTGAGCACACCTAGGACCGCAGCCCATCGAGCCAGGATGGAGCAGCCCCAGCTGACAGGGAACCAGGGGGTCGAGCCTGCCAGCCCAAGGCTGCTCCCGCCCAGTTTTGTGTGCTGCAGAGGGGCTGGCTGGGGCACAAGGGGGAGCCAGCGTGGGGCTAGCCAGTGCACTTAATAAAACCACCACAGGCTATTACCTGTGTTTACAAATACTATCTTCTGGCAGCATTGGTTACTTTACTGCAGCCTTATTGGGACACATGCATAAATGCTGAGATTTTACTGCAGAACTAATTAGCTTGGCAGCAAACATCTCACATAGACATGCCCACAATGCTGTGGGGCTAAGGAAGCAGCCAGCACAGCCAAAATATTTTAGCTTGGGCTTTTTTGGGGGGGGGGGGGGGGCAGGGCGGCGAGGGTTAAGGAAATTTTTTCATGTTCCAAGCAAATCAGGCAAATCAATTCCAAAGCCACGAGTCGCTCAAGAATCACATGTGGCCCTACTAATAGGAAACATCCTCCACCTCTGCCTGGGGCTTCGGATGCTTCGAAATCCTTTGGCAGACATCCTACATGCAGGCCCAAGCTTGGAGGCTCAGGGTTCAGATGCCCCTCAGTTTTGCCTGCCCTCAGCCACACGGGCAAACTAGGGAGAAGTCTCCCTTTTCCATAAAGTGGGCGTATAGCCAAGATCTTCCCATTGGAAGAGAAAGTGGGAGACTGTCTGTGCCTGACCTCGGTCAAGGTACTACCCCGTTCCAAGAAAGCAGCCCTCCCCAGCAACTAGGAAAACCGCCTTAGTGGTTGTGGTGTCTCACCTTTAGCTCAGGTTTGGACTTTCAGTACCTTATCCAAGTCACGGCGGGAATATAGGGCGTAGCCAAGAACCAACCTCGAAGCTCCTAAATCACAATCCAGTGGTGTAAGCAATCAACCCGTGCTTCTCGGAGCTGGGCTACATTCAGGATGTGGTGTAATATTTGTTGTGTGACCTCGGCCGAGTTACGCCTTTACCCTTCTGACAGGCCTCTCCTGTCCTGCCGCTTTCAGTAAGAGAGGCTTCAACTTTGTTGTTTCTACCATTTCAAAGAGCCTCACAGCATCTCCCCACTGCATCTGGTACCTGGCTGATTTTACCTGCCACCTGCAGCACTCGCTTTTCGCTTGTCGCTCCTGCCACCAGTGTCATTTAACTGTCGCTGTATCATCTGTCCACATGAATGTGTTTGGAGGAGACGGCAGGAAGAATGGGAGGTAAAATGGAGCAGGGCTGCACTGAAAGAGAGAAAAAAAAGTGTCCTTTATAAATGAGCAAGGTTCTTTGGGTGAATCTGATATCTTTTATCAGACCACACTTAATCAGCTTGATCAACTGTCCCTTTATGTCTCAGCCACAACTGCTTGCCACAAAGGCAGAGGATGCCAGGGCACTCATGGCCCCAACTTAGAAAGCGCCCACTGGCAAATGGCATCAGGAAGCCCACAAACAGACCATGGCATCAGGGATAAACTGAGCCATTTATTTGGCTTCAAACACCAGAGGAACAGAAGAACACCACCAAAGGTTTAAAAGGGAAACGCCAACCCAGATACATAAATATAAAGTAGCCAGAAGTCGGACAGTGCCAAAAGGCTCGGTAGAAACTCGGGGCCAGATCTGTAGACAAGAGTCTCAGACAGGCCAGATCTGCAGACAAGATCTCCAGAGTCTCAGCTGGGTTGGGAATGAAAGGTGTCAAGCCGCCCTCGAGCAGTGCCCTCTCCCTTCCCAATGTAGCTGTCGGGCTATTAAGCCAGCTAAGCAACAGTCCAACATCCCAAAGGTGACTTTCACTACCATTGGTAGCTGGGGTCCTTCAAGAGACCACTCCGATGGCTCTGGGTGACAGGTGCAGAGACGTGCACGGCAACCCCCTGTCTCTCAGCCAGATCTGTTCCTCCTCAAAAGCTAGGAAGCTGTTTGCATGCAAACTTACCCAAAAAGTCTTGGTATGACCAGAGGAATCCCTGGCTCAGAAACTATTCTTCCTTGCTCGGGTTCAGCCAGCCTTTAAAAGCTGCTTTGTGTGGCCTGACTGGGTTTTGAGTCCCCTACGGTGGCGTGGGCTACAGCCTCGGCCGGGGCCTCTAGTAAAATATGACTCTGAAAATATATTACGAAAGGACAAAATGGTGCACAGACAGAAGTGACTCTGACACATTTAAGAATAAGGAAAATGAGGGAGCCTTTAGCAGAGACTGGCAAAGAGCATACACTGTCCACCTCCAGGACCGTAACTGCACACCTGCTTTCCCACACACCCAGCTATGAGACACGCATGTTGGAATGTGACAGGGAAGCTTGCATGGGCCAGGCTCCCCAGACACGATTGTTCAGGTTCTCCTGTAGGATGCTACAATGCTCTGTTATAATAACGGATACAAGGGAAGGGGAGAACAGCATGAGAAGACTTTTCAGTCACCTGAAGAGGGTTAGGGATTGAGAGTATGGTTGGGGCTGGAAAAGTAAGAAAGGTTTATTGACTTCACAAAAACACAATTACGCATAGTAATGAGACAAACAATGACAGACAAGAATAATTCATGTCAGCAACTTATCGGCAGTCCCCTCCGATGCCCGACACATTTCTCTTTCCGCAAAGCTCAGCAGTCAGGTGCCTCCGATCGGCGCTGTCCGAGAGGCGCCGGGAAGCACCCTGGCGTTCGGTCCTTGGGCTCCTCGAGATCCATGGGCCCACCAATCCAGGTCAACAGCTAATTAATCCCTTTCATGGAGCTGTCTCTTCCTTCTGAATGATGTCTGGATGTTTCAGCCAATTTATAACTTCTGAACCGTGCTGATAACTTACAGCCACTCAGATTCTTTTTGCTTCCACTGTCCTTAAACTGAGCAATAGCAGTACAAGCCTTGCATTTCTTTGATAAGGTTAATTTTAACTACGCCACAGGGCCTTGCTACTTCCAGGCTTTGCTAAATTGACTAGGCCTTACTTGATACAAGGCCTTACTAAATCTTAAACTTTAATTAGGGTCTTAGCAATGACATATAGCTTAATATCTAAACAAATGACAGAAAAAAAACCACTTGGTATAATCTTCAGAGAGCCTTCAGCAAGCACCTTGATCACAGACATCATTTTCATCTGTCACACTCTGCCCCTTGCTTGCTGAAGCACTGTGAGAGATACAGCTGAGATGCCAAAACCACATGTGCTACATCAGGGAACAGGGAGGGACCTTTACATTTAACTTGAATAGCATGAACAGATTTACAACAACAAATGTTAAAACACCATTTAAGTGTTGCCACTAGGGCATTGCAGAATACTGTGATGTTTAAGATGGTTAGCCACGTAGTTGAGGTGACACGTGGTGACATACGAATAGTGCAGATTACATCATACCATTTACATGGCTCGGGCACGTTGACAGCCAAACAGATGATTCACTCGCCTTCTCAAGCAAGGAGAGCCAACCGACTGCCTTGCCAAGCCTTGGCCTCAAGGCTTTGCAGCTTATTTTTTATTTCATTCCAGTTTTCTAACAGTGGCATGTCTACATCCGATACCCATGATGTGGGTATTGTACAGTTCAGAGATATAATCTCAGAGGAAATTTCTGGCCATTTTAGGGCAATAGTACAGTTACTTAATTGCAGTAGAGCAACCGCTCCATCTTTAGCTCCTAAGGAACTGCACAAAGCAGCTGCACAATGTCCAGGTGGTACCATTTTCACGAAGCAAATGACCTGGTCCTTCCCAACAAACACATTGCCCTATTGTTACATATGACACGTGAGGTAACTCGTATACGCAGGTCATATTAGGTGGGCTGAGAGGCCAGCTTCTCCATAGGGTCCCTAATCTAATCAAGATGCTACTAATTTAGATTCATCGATTCATAGATGTTAGGGTCGGAAGGGACCTCAATAGATTATCGAGTCCGACCCCCTGCATAGGCAAGAAAGCATGCTGGGTTCAGTTGACACCAGCCAGATGCCTATCTAACCTCCTCTTGAAGACCCCCAGTGTAGGGGAGAGCACCCCCTCCCTTGGGAGCCCATTCCAGATTTTGGCCACTCTAATGGAGAAGAAGTTCTTCCTAATGTCCAGTCTAAATCTGCTCTCTGCTAGCTTGTGGCCATTATTTCTTGTAAACCCCAGGGACACCTTGATGAGTAGAGCCTCACCAATTCCCTTCTGTGCCCCCATGGTGAATTTATAGGCAGCCACAACGTCACCTCTCAACCTTCTCTTGCGGAGGCTGAAGAGGTCCAGGTGCCCTAGTCTCTCCTCATAGGGCTTGGCCTGCAAGCCCTTAACCATGAGTGGCCCTTCTCTGGACCCTCTCCAGGTTATCCACATCCCTCTTGAAGTGTGGCACCCAAAATCGTGTGCAGTATTCCCACTGCAGTCTGACCAGTGCCCGATAGAGGGGAAGTATTTCCTCCTTGGTTCTGTTTATCATGCATCTGCTGATGCACGATAAACTGCAGTTAACTTTGCTGATGACTTTGTCACACTGACGACTCACGTTCATCTTGGAGTCCACTAGGACACTGAGATCCCTTTCGGCTTCCGTGCTGCCGAGCAGGTCATTTCCTAGGCAGGAGGTGTGCTGGACATTTTTCCTCCCAAGGTGCAGTACTTTGCATTTCTCCTTGTTAAACCGCATTCTATTGTTTTCTGCCCATTGGTCCAACCTGTCCAGACTGTCTGTAGTTGTTCCCTGCCCTCCGGTGTGTCCACTTCTCCCCACAGCCTTGTATCATCTCCAAACCTGGAGACTACACTTCACTCCCTCGTCCAAGTCACTGATGAAGTCTTGCGGCACCCCACTGCCCACGTCCTTCCAGGTTGATACCGACCCGTCCACCACGACTCTCTGGGTATGACTTTCTAGCCAAGTTGCCACCCACCAGACTGTGTAATCATCCAAGTCTCATCCAAGTAGAGAAGGAGACTCGATGCATTGTAGAAAGACTTCACAATGATCCAGCCTCAAGCCTCTCTCCTAATCCACTGCAAAAAAACAAGCTTAGCATCACTTGTCTCCAGCAATCTCACCAACGTGATACGTCTTCCTCTGAACTTCTCTTCCAGGCCATCAATTCCATTTTTCAACATCTTAAAGTTTTGGGTATCCTTTGTTAAAACAGTGCAAGGTCAATCCATCATTCTCTCTAGGGTTTCCATTTACTTTTCAGGTGTCTTGCAATTTGACAGCTGGAGTTTTGCATCCCTCTCCACAGCCTTTGTTTTAAACATAAGCGTGCCAGCCCCCGGCTACTCTGAATGGTCGCCCTGCTGCTTTTCATTTCTCTCTGTGCGCTTGGTTGGTAGAGTTAGTCGAAGCACACATGAGCCTGCACCTCACAAAGCTGTTCTGCAACTCCCGGTGTCGAGTTTTGGAGTTAGGTGTTACCACAGAGCCAGGGAAAAGTATTCAAAAATATGGAAAGCCTGTTACCTACAGGCTAAAAACCAAAGCAAACCTTGATTCAACATCCTGGAGTATGAGAGAAAATGAGAGAGGAGGGACAATGTAAAAACGCTAAGTCTACAACCTTTGATCTGGAATACGGTTTCCAGCCGAAACAGTTAGTTGGCTGTTGGGTACTTGGCAGGTTTTTAAAATCCCCCCAAGAGACAGAGAGAGAGATATTCCTGTCTATGCTGCAAGGCCAGATGTTCCAAGCAGCTCGGGGCTCAGCAAAACGGGAACCAAAAAGCATTTAGATATCAGTAGGGCACCTAGACGAGGGCAGCTTTTCAAGAGAAATAGGGCCAAACTCAGATCAGAAATCAGTCCCTCCCTTCCACCAACCTCAAGAGTTTCCCCCATAATCCCTCTCTCTTTTCAAGCCAAATGCATTTTGGATTCTTTCTGCTCCCTGGCTTCCAAATCCCAAACGTGCACTTGGGTCACACTTTCAAGCTTCGCAAAGAGCTAGCAGCGTCCTTCTTATTTTACAAGTGAACTGAGATTTAAAACACGCACGGGACCCCAGGTGCTAGGGTTTCAAGGTAAGCAACACGTGTTCCGAGGCTTGCGCTGGAGTTGCATGACTCAGCATAGCTTCAAGAGAAGGTATACCAGCTAACATATTCCAAGTAAATGTATGGGCATGGTTTCAAAAGACCTGTGCAGGCAACATGTAGGGGCCTCTCGGTACTTGGTTGGGACTAAGGTTTGGCTGCTAGTGCAGCCCAGAGAGATGCACCCTGATTTGGCAGCGTATCGAGTCACAAGAAGCTCGGCGAATAAAACACAAGTTAGGCCAGAACAACAACAGCACCGATGTGCACAAATCAGCAGCACCGGCTGACAGCAGGATAAAGTTCTCTGGTAATGTTTGAGTTCAACAACCCAGTTGTAATACACCACTGGCTCGTGTAATCTTGAGTTGCATTTGCACTTTGCTAGCACTTCCAGCTTCCTTCTGAATCCAGCAGGTTTATTCCACAGGTACTAGATTATGCCAAAGTGTAAATTAGAATATATAACCCTCATCCCAGCTATAGGCTCTTCCACAGAGTCCTTTGCTTTTTGACAGCTGCTCCTGTGCTCAGTCTTTGCATGGCTGCTACCTTTTTAGAACAGGTCTTGTTTGGGAAGAGTGGGAAAACCTCATTCTTCAGAGACCTTGCTTGGAAACAGCAGAGAATGGTAGGCATTTGCCAGACAGCCTCAGGAATACCCAGTAACCTGGTAATCAGCAACAGACTCTTAAAGCAACCCTATTCACGCTGCATCGCTGGCGGGTGGCAGACTCCTTAGGGTGCTCAATGGCATAGTATCTGCCAAAGCCCAAACCATAGAAAGCCATGACTGCTGCACTTGTAGTTCGTGCGGCCGTAGCAAAGGAATTTTATGGGACAGCGTAAAGCCGTGAGTACTAGCAGAACCTCACCTTGGACAATCAGCAGTATACCAGTAGGGGGAAGGACAATATTAAGGAAGCCTATTGTTGCAGGAGACCACCCCAGAAGAATCTCCCTCCACCTGTGAGCTCTGTCCTTTGTGGCAGTAGTGGCAGAAAAGCAAAAGACTCTGAGCTGGACTTCCAAGTGTATTAGGGAAGATGCTGAAGGACTGAAAGCCCTACATGAGCCCCAAGGTATTAGGCCACATTTGGAGAACCAAGTTGCTTTGTAAGATCTAGGATCTAGAGAGTCCGAGTTAGTACATTTGACAGGGCATGCCGTCATGTTTATTTATTGTGAGATGACTGGAGAGTACACGGTAACCTTTGCAGGGGTGGCAGCATGGAAACTGTGATGATAAAACACATTCCTAAAGCTAACATCAATTATTTAATTGGCCGCGCTATCTAAAGCAGTCGATGGATTTATATCCATGGCACTGGCCTACTACTTCCCTGTATTCTGTGAGAAAGATAAACTGCACGAGGAAGTCCCTGACAGTCTTCCACAACAGCGGTGGAAGACACCGGTGGAAGACACAAAGGGCACTTATTTGTTAACGAGCTGCTGCCATATGGTTTCAAGTTGATTGCTAGCAGGAGCGAACATTTTGTCCAAGTCCCTTCTCAGGGGACACGCTCCTTTAATTATACATGAAGTACCCGACCTGAGCACTACAGGAATTTTGGGCATGCCTCTTGATGACATTTTTGCAATGCGTATGAAAAGTGCTGCAAGTATCCACCTTTTCTACCAGCTTGCAAGAATGAAGGCTGGTGAAATGTCACTTGTTTTTGCCTCATGGTTTGCACTAAAGCTGAGGGGCTCACATGGGTGACCGGTGCCACTTTAGTCAAGGGGGCACATGCCTCCCCCCCAGCGACCAGTCAGCAGCCAAACTCCCCCACGGCCAATTTATGGCACTCACAAAAGTGGCCACGGCGCTTCATCTGGCGCTCCCACTTCCTGGCTGATGCTCGCAGGGAGGGCACTGGTGCTCCCGCCCTGCCTGTCACCTAAGTGGGGAGCACAGCCTGTCAGGGGTGGATCGGCCCTCTCAGGGGGTGCACGTGCAACCCCATGCACACCCTGCGCATCGCCACTTGGGGCTCAATTCGGACATCTGGACTCTCCAGTGCTTGGTGCTGTACACACAGGTCACCAAAAGATGGTCTCCATCTCAAAGACCTTATTTAAAACCCGTCCTGGAAAAGGCATTCTGGCAGCATACGCTGAGGGGGCTGAACCTACCTCCCTGCCGCCCCAAACTGTAACGTCCTTACTCTGACTGGCAAGCACATTCTCGCTGCAAGCAGTCCACAACAACTGACTTGGGGGATGAGGGATAAGGAAGGGCAAGGCTCCACCAGCTGGCCCATAGTTACAGGTTGACAGGTTGAAGGACTCCTGCTTCTTGATATAAATGACATGCGATCGATATACCAGGAATGGGGATCTCAAGCAGACGTGTTTCACACTGGTCTGGTTCAAAACACGTGTATGTTAGCAGGTGTCTCCCTTTTATCCCATCCTTTCCTTCAAGAACTTACCAATGTTTCACTGGATTCAGTCCCAATACATTTCTGTCACACACTTACCAACACGGTCATTCAAATGTGGCAGGTGAGATGACACCTGCATGTTACTGATGAGCTAAAAGGCTGGCAGGGCTTGAAAAAATGGGGTCTAATGCCAAACCTCTGTGTTCAGGCAACATCCTATTAACACAGGGAAAAGCCTGACATGCGACAGGGAGCTGGGAAACATCCTTTCAGAAACATGTTTTCTCTAGGTAGCACAGACATCTAAGGGAAATTTGGGACCCCACGTTCACAAAGGCCAAGCCATGACAGCTCTCTGTCGACTCCCAAGTGGAGTTCTGGGATCTCAGCGTTTCTACAAAATAGCACTGCATAAGCTTTTGCATTACAAGCCACCTGTTTTTGAGACAGAGTTTGATACAATCCAGAACCCTTTGTCTTAACCTTCAATCAAAGCAGGAAGCCCCCCATGAGATGGTGATTAGTTGCGGTCCAACCATTAGATAGATGTCTGGATGTCTGCAACAAAGAAAAGGAACCCGGCAGCTGCAACTCAAGCTGTGCAGAAGCCTGTTTACAGCTGCAGCTTGGATTTTTTTTTTTCTTTAACAAAGATCACTTATTCAAGGAGAGAAAGGATTCTGTGAAGAAATGGTCCGTAACCCTCTGTTGAAATTCAGGGCAGGAATCAAGCAGGACAATGGGAAAACAGGCAGGACAAGGACTGTGTGAGACTAGTGTCCAGTATCAGCAATAGCCTTAGTATCGGGAGCTGGAGCGGGCCGTTCTCTCACACAAAACTGGCTAACAAAACTGACGGATTGAGTGCTGCAGCCCTCCAGAAAGCACACGGCCAGGAGCTGTCAGGAGGCGAGAGGGCTTCTGCATCTCCGTCACTGGCCCTAAAAACGAAAGAATGACAGGGAGCCATCTCCATGGGTGTCCTCAAAATGCTAATCGCATTCAGTGGCACGCACTATCTCAGAACAAAAAGGCAAACCTACTGCAATCAAAGCGATCGGGACACGCTATATTACAGAGGAGCCATTGTCTTTACTAGAGCTCATGCAAGCAGGTGGCTTTTCCAAGTGCCACTGCAATTGAATCTGCTTCAAACATCAGAATAGCAGACTTCTCTTACCGATTCCCCCTTCTGTCTTCAGTGTCTCAACCCCCCACCCCCAAAACAACGTGCCTATTGCCCAAGAAGGAAGCAGGTCTTGGCTTCCAGCCTAGGTCATTGCTCCTAGTGGGGTAGAAACTCCCCCGCTGTGCTGCTCTCCATCCATTTTACCCATTGCGTGCAAGGGGCAGGGCTCAGCCCCCCACCTCCAGCACCTTTGCAGGACTGCATCTAGGAGCCTGCTCACCCTGGCAGTGCATAACCCACATGCTCAATTGACTCTCTCTCGCGTGCGCACGCACACGCACACACACGCACACTCACACACACGCACACAGAGCCAGAGCATTAACCCAGGGTCAAAAATGGCTGGGCAGATGGCTAGAGAATGGCTACTTAGACACGGAAAGAGAAAAAGGCCTCATGACACCCACAGCAGATATAGGGCCAGGGCAGCCCCCTACTCTCACTGCATTAGAAACAGGCTGAGATAAAACGATGCCTCCATAGTCTAAGAGCAAAGGGTCTGTCCTTATGTAAACCATGCTGCAACGAGGCACGCGTTCGCTTGTACAGTGAAACACAGAGACCCAGCCTGACCTTTTCAGTTGTGCTGGTCCTGGTGACCCCTCAGGCATACACTGTGATCCAGAAGGATCAACAGTTGCACGCTACCCACAGGACAACTAGTCCAAGAGCATGACACTAATGAGGAGTCAATATTTAAATCAAACAGTTCCCTTTGTATCGATACTAATGCCCTAGGCTCTGACCTTACTGGTCTGTTCCTCACGGGTAGTTTTTACAAACAACAGCATTATATGAATTATTTAAAAACCGTTTTTCTAATACATGTGTCCTTAAGAACAAAACCTTTTGTTAGAAGGGTTTAAAAAAAATAAGAGGCAGCGCTGCATGTTCTGGCACATGAAGCGATCATATTTGCCAGTTTTCAAACTATCCTCATTTCACCATTGCGACAGCTGAGATGCGGCGGTGACACGATACTTTGCCTTATCTCCTTGCCTGGAAGAGCGTGCACATAAATACACAACATGCTTCTTCGCTCCCTCTCGCTCCAGAGTCTTTGTACTCTGGAAAGCTTTCCAAAGATGCAAAAAAATCATCAAACAACATGCTTTCTGCTTTTACAAGTTTAAAATGAAAGCTCTTATTTTCTACATTTTTTGATTAACAAAAAATAATCACCAAAACGTTTTTACCCAGCTCTAATTTTCAGCCTTAGACAAAGGGCTGCAGGGCCAGGGAAAGAAAAACACCACTACTATTTTGTTTTACTACACCTACGGTGGATTGGGGTTTCCTGACTTCTCTGGCCATGATCCTATCCACCGCAGCATACTGCATAAGGTTTGATCTTTTAATGAGTGCCCATGTCCTCCTTCCATGTCTGTCTGCTGAAATCCAGAACGTTTCTTGTTAGCCGCATGCCTTGTTTTTCTGTTCAGCTGCAAACTAGATTTGTCTGCATTTTGTTTCTCTTCTGCGCTTTGCTGTGTTTTCTTCACAGCCTGTTAACATTTGTTTGCTCCACGACAAAAATCAGTATTTAAAAACAAGAAAGAAAAAGCAACTTCTCTGCAGACCCTTGCTGTACACAGTAGAGAGCAGTAGCTATCAAGCACTTTGCTCCAGCAAGGCTTCCTATGGCCAGGGATTCTGAACTGACTGGCACCCAAGTCACTCATCATGCTAGGAGATAGACTCCTGCCTCTTAGGGTGTGACAGCTAAAATTATGTCTGTGTGATCAAGGTGCTTGCTGAAGGCTGTATGAAGATTAGACTAAGTGGTTTTTTTTTTTTTTTTGTATTTCGTCAGATATTAAGCTATATGTTATGCCTGACTTCAGTGAACTTTGTAGAAAGAGAAGCTTGCTGTGTATCAAGCATCAGAGGGGACTGCCGATAAGTTGCCGACACCAATTGCTTTTGTCTGTCATTCTTTGTCTTGTTACTACACGTTAGTTGTGTTTTTGTTAAGTCAAGAAACCACTTTTACCTTTCTACCCCCACCATACTCTCAATCCTGAACCCTCCGCAGGCAGCTGAGACATTAGGGTTAAAACAGGGGCAGGTTTGTAGGAGTTATTTCTATGCACAACTGCGTGTTGCGAATCATTGTGGTGTTTTTTAGTGTGCATCACTGGACCCACGTTGGAAGTTCATTTACTAAGACACCTGAATCTACACTGAATGAATCTTCATCTGGCTGCTGTCTCACACCTGCTTGGCTGACGACCAAAGTTAGCAAGGTGTCCTCTATGGCCCTGGGGTCAGCCTGACCAGACGTCACCTTCCATCTTGAAATGTCAGCATGCGACCAAGCGCAGCCCATTCCCATTCCAGCTCGGGAGGGAGCGCACCTCCCTGGCTCCTCAAAACAGATATTCCGCAGCCAAGCCTCACTGCTTGCATCCCGTCCCATGCTAAGGTCCTGGACTGCTTTGCCCTCTGGAAAGAAGAGCCTGTCTGAACAGCGAGCATGCAGTACCACAAGGCTGTGCCAGTCACCGTGGAAGGTTTACCAGTGGCAGTGTGATCATCGGAGCAGGTGCACAGTACAAGGATCTTTAGATCGTGCCTTGTTTTCTGCAATACAGAACAGCACTTTCCTCCCTGGTCCCTCTAGCCACTTAGCCAGGCTGTTGGTCAAAAAACCAGGATTATTTCTGACCCTTTCAGCCATTTCTCTACCTCATGGAAGCCATCTTCTAAACCCCACCTTGTAGTTAGTGGTATGGGCTAAGAGGTAAGGCTATACTTTCATTTATCTGGCCAAAATGTGGTTTATATTTACATTTCATGGAATCTATTATACACAGAAGCTCAAACTCCACATTTTCTTGCACATAGTCGTTGTTTACAGCCATGTAATCATTAGAGCGGGCCTAGATGCCCGCCTCTATTTTTCCTTCCTCCTCCTCACTTTCGGTGCAGACATATTATAGAAAATACAGTTGCTCTAAACATCTCATTACATGAGACGAGTCCAGCAAACAATTTACTTGTCAGTAAGTGCTCCACATGTGCATGTAGCGGTCAATTTTGAAATGCCGGTGAAAAGGGCAGAAATCTCACCCTCCCGAAACACGAACACCAAACTATAAACTTAAACGTTTTTGCGTACCAGGCACCTGTTAAGGAAGTGTTGCCTACGTTGGGCACATCTCCCCCAAAAGAAAGATCCGGTAAAGATGCTGCAGAGCTTATTTCACTTTGGAAACATCGCTGGTTCTACACTGTTCCAACACAGACTCCCTTTCCCAACTGGTCCATCGATTCAGCTGAAAACTTAGGATCCAGATGATTTCTACAAGGCTGCCGGTAAAATAAATGGGGAGGTGGTTTGTACTGCCATGTTTTCAATTTGCATAACAAAAGGATAGCCTCAGTCACCCATTATAGTCCACTGTGTCATCCTGAACTAGCCTTTCCCTTTCTATTCTTCAGCACATTTCTTTCAGGTCCCAGAGAGCTCTGTTATTCCCAGCGACGCCGACAGACACTCTTTGGCCCAAGCCCTTTGGGAGCAGCAAATATCCCACTCACATGTCAAATGTCCCGTTACGGGTGAGGGCATGTATTTCCTGCTCCCAGAGCTGCGATTCTCAACCAGGGGTCACAGCACTTGTTGCCCTTAGAAAGCGGGTTTTCCAACCGAGTGCCCCAAGAACTGATACGACACACGGGTCATCAATAGCTGAAAGGCTTTAATGACAATACACACATTTCTTTGCCTGGCTCCGGTTTTGGATTTGTCTAGGGGTGAAGACTTGTGTGCCTCTGTATCCTTTGCAATTACAGGTTAGTTAGCAGGCGATGAGTCTCAAGGGGCCAAACAGGATGTTTACAGATGTTACCAGACCTATCTTTGGGTACCTGCTTATCAGCAGGGCAAATTGGCAGTAGCATGGGCCAGCGATGCTCTGTTTGAACGGTCGAGACATTTGGAACACCTGTGACATTGGAGGCCCATTTAGAGAAACGTTAGCAGGGCGCATTTGTCACGTACAGGGCATCCACCCTGCATCTTTCAGAGGTTTCCCATGAGATGCATCTTTAGCCTTTTGTCTCATGTAGCTGCTGGGTCCATTGAAATTAATATGTGGTTTCCTTGCCTGCACCTGCTTTCTTAGATACACACATGTGTGATGAGCGTGTTAGGTCTCTATTCACAGTTTCCTGGATTTGACATGATCGAGCACAGAGAATAAAGCCAACTGAGGTCAGTCTATTTTGTATGGTCCCAGCTGTCACTGCATTTTGGGGCAAGATGCGCTGTCATTTTAATTTGGTCACCAAGATTTTGGGTAGAGGCCTGGCTGTGCCGTTCCCACGATCACCATCAACGCACCCTGAGGTGCCTTGTGATTTCTTCCAAGGGGCCTGGGGGATTCTGCCCAGTGTTCACACCGTTACATTTGCCAACCGAATTCACCAGATAAAGGCAAAGATTTCAAACAGCAATCCATCCCCGTGGTCTTTCCACTGCTGCCTTTTCCGGCATCCTTTTTTTTTTTTTTTTTTTTTAGTTGGCAAGCGATTGAGAGAGGAAAGACAATCTTATGTTTAAGACACTAGCATGTCGGAAATGAAGTTTCACTTCCATATCCGCTGCAGACTTCTTCTTTATCCTTGCATAGGGGAATAATGCTGTGCATCTTTTTGCCCACCCTTTTCAGAGGCTCTTGACTCTGATGGGAAGCTCTTAAAGGCACAGCTAAGAGTATTTTTTTTATGTCCATTGTGACCCAGTAAAATGAGATCCTGCACTCTGGTGCAGCAAATAGGGAATACCGCAGGGGGAAAAAAAACTATACCACTCAGACGCTTCAGCTCTGCCACTGGCATTGCAAGATGAACAACCTCATTTAATAAGCCTTAATAGTACATATGTCCTGTTCCCAGTGCAGAACGTCTGCTCGCTTTCATGGGAGGTCTCTGAGATGTGGCGTGACCTGCCTGCGAACAACAGCTTTGGACCACAAGGTAGAAAAAAAAATCCATGCAGATACAAATTAAAGAGGCCATAATTAACTGTGTGTGGCACTGCCAATCCCACTCTAAATTACACAGCAAGGTCCATGGATACGTCCCATTATCGTCATCTTGAATCAAATCCTTGGAGTCAGCAGCTTTCTTTCCAGCCTCATCATCCCTTTTGGCAGCCTGTTCCCCCAGTATATTTTCCCGTCTTCATCCCATGGCATGCATTTGGAAAAAACAAACAAACAAACAACACACCTTGAAGTTGGTTTCAAGTACTGTATCTGTACGGTAAACACGAACCAACAATGAGCTGGAGGGTCTGGGAAGGCTGGGAGATCCACCAAGGATTACCCTTATTAACCCTAGAAAGCACCGCACGGATCACCTGCAATGTCTTTCCGTTTAAAGCAGGTAGCTCTTGGCTGTACATTTGGGATCTCTAGGTTTCTACATTTGTCTCAGCTCCCTCTCAAATGCCGTTCACCTTCATCACTAGCTTGGCCTAGGAGCTTTGTGTACACAACTCTTTGTGCGATTAATTTTTGAGCGAGGTGCTTAGCAGTTAGTCCTTTCCCTGCTTGAATACTTATCCCTTCATGGCTATGAATAAGTTACAGCCACAGAGATTTTACTAGCAACAGGCAACGTCTTCCGTTTGCGTTCTTCCTTCAGGCCTGTCCCGAGTACTCTGCCTCCGGGCACCATTTGCACTCTGTAGTTGGGCAGCTTGCCGGGAAATAAATCAGCAGAGGGAAGTACACAGACAAACAGATCCCCATCCCGACCACAGCCAATGTTATTTTTCAAACTCGAGTGCTAAACTTAGACAACTCAGTCCTCGCTGAAGCACGGGCATAAGTGGCCTCATATGAAACTCCCGCTGATGCCAGGCGAGCTGCGTACAATTAGCACATCTGAAAATCAGGCCAATTGTGACAACGATGAAGTCCTAATTTGTATTATTGCTTAGTATCCAGTAGGTGCTTTTCAGTCAACAGTGCACGCTTTAAAGAAAGAGACATCAAGGATCGCAACAGGCAACGTATGTACAAAGCCAGAGTATTTGCTATCATCTCCATCACAGAGGGAGGTCTTTAGGAAAGGCTCAAATCTGGAGAAGATAAAGGCCGAGCAGGTGGGAAGCTGGGAGTTCAAACAACTCTCTCAATAGCCTGCATTCTAAGCAGAGGATCAGGGGCTTGCTTCGAAAACTTGGCTTTACAAAAATAGCGCATTGGTGTTTTGGTAGCCTAGCCTAACAGGTTCAGATCAGAATTCCCCATCCTTCAGGGTCTTTTCTACCTCCCCCTTCTAGCTGCTCACCTCCTCTGCAAATAATTGTCTGGCAGTAGGAAATTTAGCATGCTTGGTCTTGCCACTTCCACCATAACAGCTCATGGAGAAAGCTTGACCAAAATCCATTCAGCCCATTTCAAAAGATAGGCAAGGGCAAATTTTCAGCCAGCTTTAAGCCAGCCTACATCTATCCACTGTGATGGAACTACCTCGATCCCAACAACTGAGGAGGTCATCCAGATCATAGATCGAAAATGAGGGTTGGCAGAGACATCACGAAGTCACCAAGTTCAACCTCCTGCTCAAAGCTGGACCAGCCCCAACCAGATCCTCCAGCCAAGGCTTTGTCTAGCTGGGTCTTCAAAACCTCCATGGATGGAGGTGCCACGACATCTCTGGGTAACCTGTACCAGTGTTTTACTACACTCCTCAGTAGAAGGTTTTTCCTAATATCTAACCTAACCTTCCCTTGCTGCAACTGGAGCCCATTGCTCCTTGTCCTGTCATCTACTGCCGCTGAGAACAGCCCAGCTCCAGCCTCTTTGGAACCCTGCTGCAATGAGTTGAAGGCATTTTGAAGACCCCCCTCAGTCTTCCCTTCTCCAGACAAAATAAGCCCAGTCCCCTCTGCCTCTCCTCTTAAGTCACGTGCCCCAGCCCCCTCACCACTTTTGTCACCCTTCACTCAATTCTCCCCAATTCGTCCACATCCTTTCTGTAGTGGGGGGCCCACAGCTGGACACAGGACTCCAGATGTGGTCTCCCCAGTGCTGAATAGAGGGGAAGAATCCCTTCCTTTGACCTGCTGGCAACGCTTCTACCAATGCAGCCCTGTATGCCACCAGCTTTCTTGGCAACAAGGGCACGCTGCTGGCTCGTCTTCAGCTTATTGTCCCCTGTGACCCCTGGGTCCTTTTCTGCAGAGCTGCAGCCCCAGCCAGCCCCCCAGCCCCCACCAGTGCACGGGATGGCTCCATCCTAAATGCACAACGTTGCAATTGTCCTCATTGGACAGAATGTGATTTCTTTTAGTCCAATTTGTCTAGGTCTCTCTGACTCTTAACTCCACCCTCCAGCACATACACTTCTGCCCTCAGCTTGGTGCCATCTGCTAACTTGCTGAGGGTGTGCGCCACGTCACTGATGAAGATATTGAACAAACCTGGCCCCAGGACCAACTGCTGGGGCACTTCACTTGATGTTGGATGCTAAGCCAATGACTACAACCTCTGAGCCCAGTGATCCAGCCACTTTTCTATCCATCTTACAAACCATTCGCCCAAGCCATACTTCCTCAGCGTGCCTGCAAGAAAGTTGCGGGGGACCGTATCGAAAGCCTTGCTAAAATCACAGTGCCAGATATTTCTTCATAGTTATTTCATCACGTCGGTCAGGCATGATTTGCCCTCAGTGACTGTTCCTAATCACCTTCCTCTACTTCAAGTGCTTAGAAACGGATTGCTTGAGGCTCTGCTCCTTGATTTTTCCAGCAACTAAGATGAGGCTAACTGGTCTGTAGTTTTTCGCATCCTCCTTTTCCCCTTTCTTAAATACAGGCACTATGTTGACCCTTTTCTAATCATCTGGGACCTCACCCAATCATCACAAGTTTGCAAAGAAGACAGCCAGTGGCTCTGCAGTTGCATCAGTCAACTCCCTCAGCGACCTTGGATGTATCGTGTCTGGCTCCGCGGACCTGTACACATCTGGCTTTTCTAAATAGTCTCTAACCTAGTCTTTGGCCACAGTTGGCTGCTGACCTCCTTCCCAAACTGTGCTGCCAGGGGCAGCAGACATGGAGGGGACCTTGCCTGTGAAAACCGAGGCAAAAAGGGCACGTTCTGTGTCCTGTCACTAATTTGCCTCCCCACATTCAATAAAGAACCCGTGCTTTCCTAGATCTCCTTTTACATACAACTAGTAATGTTGTACTCTGACAGCCAAGACCACGAGACTGCTCTATGACAGTCAAGAAAAGTTTGGCCATTGATTTGAATAGTGCAGAATTGGACAATATTACAAAGTTGAACCTGAAAACCACCCTGTCCTTTCTACGTATTAGCTCTCATGAATCAGACTTGAAAATTAATCCAAATTAAAAAAAAAAAAAGCAGCCAGTCCAATAGTTTTAAAAACTCCTTTTGTTTGCTAGTTTTGCCTGTGCACATTAGGTTTATGCTTTTTCTAAATCATATTTATTATAGGCACCTCATGGGCTGGATGTGTCACTGATGCAATCCCAGCATTTTAGTAGTGATTTTGAAGGGTCTTGCCTTTAAAATTTAGAAAAGCAGAGAATTACAACTGACAGTACCTTACTTTGAACTGACTGTCACACCAGGAACTTCACATCTGGAATATCCTTTCCCTTTTACTTCCATGAAAAGCAGATATACAATAGGCAGTTCGCAGATCTCACTGCGTAACAGCTGGCAACACCCATAAGCTCCTGGGAGCGAGAGCTGCCAGAACTGGGTATTATTTTGCTTTACTCTGACATGGGTATGCTCCATCTAATTTATCTCAACATCGATTAAAAAGCATAAAGGCGGCAAAGAGGGCCCACCGATCAAAATGAGAAGGATCAAGCATCTAGACCGTTACGTTTCTGATTGCCAAATGAACAGGTAAATGAGATTTTCTAAACAAATATCTCCCAGGGATGCATCAGAAGAATGCGGAATCGCATGGGTTGGGAGCGATAGGCGATTTCCATTTCTAAGCGATAGCACAATGCTGGGTTCCTTCATGCTACAAAGCCTTGGACTGCCTCCTTTCCTTCTATTAAAGTAGCCTCCGTTCACCTTTGGGGCATGGTGACATTCGAGACAATAGCAAATCAACTGCTGCCGGTGGTCAAATATCAAATCCCAGATAACTGTTTGGATATGACAGCTTTTAGAAGGGACGGGAACGTTTTCTGGCATACCGATTGCCAGCCAGCTCTAGGGCTTACCAGCCAAAGTGCTGATCTGCCTCTCAAGACAAGGGCACCCATCAGCATCAGATCCTTTCATGAAAAATGTTTTGATTCAACTGGAGACATCAGCTGCAGCACTTATTTTTTGGCAAGGTGCACATTACATCCCCAGAACAGGAGAATACAGATTCTGTTCTTTCCTGGTTTTACACTGGACCCATCACCTGGGCAGAGAGAGCTTGGACAACAGTCAGTGGACCAAGTGCAATGCCCCAGACTCTGTGTAGACTTCATAGGAGCTCAAGACTGAATCTGCACTACTTCCAAGTTTTGCTGTGCTCAAGAAGAATTCAGGACCATCCTCTCACACAACAGAGACAGTTCGGGATGAATATTGCAGGTAAAGGGCTGGAATGGTGCCAGCAGTTTCTACCTTTGGTCCCAATTAAGTTTGAATTGGGAAAGAGCCAGCCACCACCTACACCCTGATCAAGCATTGGCTGCCCATCAGTTCTGCAGTGCACGGAGGACAGAAGCCCAAATTCAAGTCGGCAAAGTTAGCCGTGATACTTGTATACAACCTCAATGATTTACAGATTTGCTCCACCTGGTTCTGGAAATCAAGGTCATGTCAGTTTGTGTGCGCTTTCCAACTGCTCCTCAAAAGGCTGACCAATCCCCATGCCAAATTTGCACTAAAAGAAGTGACTCTACTGTTACATCTCAGCTCTGTGTTCTTGGGGAACCCTGGCACAGGACGCAGTCTGTCTGACTCAAAGATTCCCTCCCACCCCATCTAAACAAAACTGATTAAGATGCAGTGGGAGACATACCTAAAGCCCTACAGATAAGGGAGGTACTGCCCTAGGTCTCATTTGCATCTGAGATGGAACCAGATGACAATTCATTTGCATGGAAGATGGAGAACAGAAAGCCTGAAGCAAACACTGCAAGTGAATTGTGGGATCAGATAAGCAGGGGAGCACTGCATGCTGGGTAATCTGTGCTCCAAATGCTAATCAACCCATATTTACATATACCCAGCTCAGCATTTATCAGAGCAAATCTAATCTGGATTTACAAAGAACCTTCCCCCGCAACACACACACACCTCATCTTACCAGAACTAAGCAGAAGTAAAGTTTAATAGGCATCTCGGGCCGTACATTCCCAGGTCCCACTATGGGAGGCCTAGTTAAACTTGATTCACTAAAACTCGGTTGTTGGGTTAGGGAATGCTGATGCAAAGAGACCGGGTCAGACGGGGATGGGCAACATTTGAACAATGGTTACACGTTCATCACAGCATCCAGCCCATTGGAGTCCTGACCACAAGTGGTGTCATACTTTTCCCAGGATGACTGGCGGAAGTCCTGCCCAAAAACGGTTATGAATACTCCAATAATTACCTTAACTCTGTTAAAAGACTGTAGTAAGATCTGGAAAAGTCATGCTAAGCTGAGGCTTGTTCACAACAGGTAAAAATCCAAAACCCTGATGCTGCAAGCTATCTATTGTTTCTGAAGAAACAATGAGGTAACCCATCCAGTATATCTGCTATCCAAAGGAAGTTCAAGCTGGCTCCTAAGTGTCTGGTTACTCCTTAAAAAAAAAATTCTTTCCTGGTTATCAATCAGCTTCTTGAGATGTTCCAAACCAGATAACCCCTTCTCAATAGAAAAGACAATTATTTACACTATTAAGAATGCTTTGAAGAAGCTGAACGGAGGGTATAAAAATCTGTAAAAAAATAAGCAGCAAAATGTGTGTGTGCGTGCTTCAAGAGGAGGAGTCTCTCTGACACTGTCCACTGTTGTTCTTGAGGAGCTGGAAGAAACAGATGGTCTCCCTTCAAGGATCATGCTAAGAACTCTACCCATCAACATGGGAACCCAAGTGCCTTGGACCGGTGAAATCCCAGCTCTCGCTCTCTCTCTCTTTTCCCTTTTCTCTCAAGGCATACATTTCTGAACCTAAACTGTATTAGGTAAGCTTGAGCTAAGTTTCCCCAAATACTTAGTGAAACCAGGGTAGTATTGTCATTGTTTGTGTTTGTTTTCCTTTGCATGGCTATTACTACTAGTACCTTATATATTTCATATACTTAGCAATAAATAACTTTTATAGTCAAACTGGTAGTAACTGGGTATAATTTTCCTTCTCTACTTCTTCCCCACTTGCTCTGCAGCAACCCTCCTTTTACCTAAGCTAAAGATCCCTGTGAAGCCCAGAAATACTGTGGGGTCTGCTCATCAAGAGGCCAAAGATTGGGACGTGCTGAGTTGGAAACACATAAGGGGATCAGCTTGTACAGGCTGATTGACTCAGTGTGGCTCAGATGGCCCCCAATCAACTGAATGCTGGCCCACGAGGGTGTCAGCTGGACACCCAGCCAGATGCAGAGGTAGTCTGTTCACCTGTGTGCTTGTGTCTGACTGCAGTTTATTGTTGCTCTGTTGAACTGATTCTTGGCATAGTAGGGTGTCAGCCTGCCCGTGCTGATCAACCGAGCTGGATCAGGCGTGTCACCTTAATCTGTGTGTGTTTGTGTGTGTATGACCGATTTGGTGACTGAAGGAACCCAGCCCCATGGAAGCTGAGTCCTGCAAGATAGCTCCATTGGGGGTGAGGACTGGCAGAAGGGAAAGATACAGCTTCGTATAGAAACACAAGTAACACAAAAAGCACATTGGTAGAATGACAAAGACCCTAGAAATATATCCCTAATAAATGACCACACCCCAAGTTGATGGGCAAATCTGGTAACACTACAAGGTGGAGACAACATAGAAATGGGCCCAGGGACTGTGCCTCCACTATCAGGAAAAGGACACACGTTCACAAACCAATCACTTCCTAACATCTCCAAATCGTCACCATTCATCAGGACAGTGTGGAACATCTCAACAACCCCCACCCCACCCCACGCCACCCATTTCATTATGTCTTACAATGCTATCTTATTAGACATCAAACTGATGTTTTCATACACAGGCTAATTAGCCTTGATTACACAGCTTTTCTAGCAGGTAATTAGTTCCGCGCCAATTTCTGGGCAGCCCAGAGTTCATTACGAGTTGACCATGTACAGGACCCTAAGCATAAATAGTAACACAGAGTACCAGTACTGCACTTGAAATCTTCCACGTGCTGTTGCAAACATGAATGGATTAAACAAATGTTAACTCATGAATTTTCCCCCTTAAACAGAGATCCGTGTTATCTTCATCTCACACCAGGGGGCAAAAAAAGGAACCAGATCTGAATGCAAAGTGTGAAGACTTATGATTATGTATTGTGTTTCTTAAGCGGTAAATAGGTTAGGAGGTGGCTTTGGGAAGTGGCATGGATGAGTCGATGCGATGCTGTTCCTTCTGAGTCTGTAAAAAAATCATGGTGCTGCTGGAGAAACCGCAGCTCTGGGATAGGACACGAGACCTGGCTTTTGGCTGCTTGCATTCATAAAGAAGCTTCCAGTGCTGCTTTTTGGTGCTGTAAGGGTTTTAAAGGTCAGGGTCCATCTGGAGCCATCGTGTTCTGCAGGGAGCAAAGCGGTTGTACGATTGACAAGAATCACGTCTGTCTAATGGGAAGAACGCTCCGCCAGCTTTCCTTGAAGCCTCATCTTTTGCAGGCTCGCTTCATGCTCCTTCCTTTTTGCATGCAGACAGTCTGATGACTCTGAAACTCATGCTAAGCTTGGGCCTACTCACAAAAGTGAAAATGCAGAATAATAATGCTAACTGCATATTGCAAGAAGATGTGAGTTCATGGCTAAGCCATCTAAGAAGGAATAATGAAGTATCTCTTCCAGCTTATCTTGCTGTATTCAAAATGATTTCAAGCACACTCCTAGGTGTCTAATGTATAGCCATATGATTAATTAGCATGGTAATGTTTATTTTGCGACTAACTCGTGTTTATGTGCAGGAAGAGACATTCTCCATACGTAATAGATGTCTCCTCCTACTTTAGTGTGTTTTTCCTGTCTGTTAATCAGTTTCTTGATATATTTCAAACTGGATCAACTCTTGTTACTGAAGAAGGTAACTCATTCAAACTAAAACATTCTGATAACCAGTGATTAGCAGGTTTTTCCTGCCAGTTACTGCTTGGGATTCTGTCTTGATTTACACAACTAAAAGGATGCTTTGAAGATGCTGGACTAAGGGTATAAAACGGCAGTAAAACAGTAAACAGCACGTGCACATCAAGAATGAGAAATCTCTCTGACCCCAGTTGCTGATGGGCCTGACTTTCTCAGAGTTTTCATAGACATTAGGGCTGGAAGGGACTTCAGAAGATCATCGAGTCCAGCCCCCTGCCCAAAGGGCAGGAAGTCAGCTGGGGTCACAGGATCCCAGCAAGATAAGCATCCAGTTTGCTCTTGAAGGTGTTCAATGTAGATGCTTAAACCACCTCCGGTGGCAGGCTGTTCCAGACCTTGGGGGCTTGGACTGTAAAGAAATTCTTTCTTATGTCCAGCCTGAAACAGTCTTGTAGTAGTTATGACTGTTCGACCTAGTCGTCATCCCTTGGGGCGCTCTGGTGAACAAACGTTCCCCCAGATACTGGTGGTCACCCTGATGCACTTATAGGTGGCCATCAGATCACCCCTGAGCCTGCACTTTTCCAGGCTAAAGAGCCCCAGGGCTCTCAGCCTGTCATCATTGGGTCTGCTTCCCTGACCTCTGATCATGCGCATGGCTCATCTCTGGAGTCTCTCAAGCTTCTCCACATCCTTTTTGAATTGTGGAGCCCAAAACTGGATGCAGTACTCCAGCTGTGGCCTCACCAAGGCCGAGTACAAGGGGAGAATGATATCCCGGGATTTGCTTGAGAAGCATCTATGGATGCAAGCCAGCATTTTGGTCACTTTACTAGCCGCAGCATCGCACTGCAGTCTCATGTTCAACTAGCCAGCGTAGCACTGCCGAGCCTATAAGGATGCTGCGGGTTTTTCTTCCCAAGGTGGAGAACCTTGCATTTATTGGCATTGAACATCATCAGATTCTCATCCACCCACTTGCTGAGCCTGTCCAGGTCAGCCTGGATCACACACCTGTATTCTGGTGGATGCTTTGCCCCAAAGTTTGGTGTCATCGGCAAACTTGGCCAGTCCGCTTCTGACTCCAGTGTCCACATCATTAATGAAGAAGTTGAACAATATGGGTCCAAGGACAGAGCCTTGGGGGACCCCACTAGTCACAGGACACCATGATGAGTGGCTTCCATCAATTACTACCCTCTGGGTCTGACCACGGAGCCAATTTTCCAGCCAGTGGATTGTGGAGGACCCAAGGCGACAATTGGCCAGTTTCTCCAAGAGGCGATCATGGGAAACCAGATCGAAGGCTTTTTTGAAGTCAAGATATATGACATCAATCTCTTCTCCCTTGTCCTGGTGATAGGTAACCTGGTCATAGAAGGAATTGAGATTGGTCAAGCAAGACCTACCCGCAACAAACCCGTGCTGGCTATCCCTTAAGATGTTGGCATCGGCCAGTCCATTAAGGATGGCCTCCTTAATAAACTTTTCTAAGATCTTCCCCGGGATAGAAGTCAAGCTAATGGGCCTATAGTTAGCTGTATCCACTTTCCTCCCTTTCTTGAAGATAGGCACCACATTGGCCTTCTTCCAGTCTTCGGGCACAACACCAGAGTGCCAAGAGTTTTCAAAGATCCGTGCTAGAGGCTGGGCTATGATGCTCGCCAGCTCCTTGAGTACTCTGGGGTGAAGATTGTCAGGGCCGGCTGACTTGAAGGTATCCAGCTTCTCAAGATGTTCCTTCACGAAGTCAGCATTAATAGAGGGCAGGGGATCACCCTCACCCAGACTTCCCTGTTCCGTAGCAGGCATGGGCGTCCCATGGGACTGATGAAAGACCGACGCAAAGTACCTATTTAATAGGTTGGCTTTTTCGTGGGTTTCAGGTGTCAGTCGCCCCATGTGGTTCAGCAGGGGTCCAGTGTTGCCCCTGCTTTTCCTCCAGCTCCCCACATATCTGAAAAAGGACTTTTTATTGTTCTTGATGTTCAAAGCTAGTTGGAGTTCAATTGCAGCCTTGGCTTTCCTGGTCTGCTCCCTACAGGACCGGACCAGTGCAGAATAATCCTCCTTGGAGGTGACTCCCATCCTCCATCCTTTGTAGGCCTTTCTTTTTAGCCTCAGGAGGTTTGCTAGGTCCCTGGAGAGCCAGGGGGGCTGCTGTGCCCTCTTGCTGCCTTTCCTCCGAAATGGAATAGACTTAGTTTGTGCAATGAGGATCGCTCCCTTGAGGAGCAACCACTCTTCTTGAACTCCCCTCTCCCCCTGGTCATGGTCCCTTAGGGCCTCACTGACAACCCTCCTTGTTTCTCGAGTGGTTGAAGAGAAGGAGACGGCCTCTTTGTCACCTGTTTGGTGAGAAATCACCACCTGATAGCTAATTACTGGACTTTGATTTGGTTTGGGCTCACTTGACTTGATTTTAAATACTTGTAGGAAATAAACCTTTCTGTCACTCATTGAACAAGGTGTCGCATCAATCCCTGGGCTAGTCCGGGATCCTAGATTTTAATTGCTAACAAATCCTACTGGAATAGGTGAGAACCCATATCCCAGCCTTGAGAACAGCCCTGTGGTCCCCTCATATATGAAGGTATGTTGCCTTCGTATACTCTCAAGGGGGCACCACAGTTCCACAGAGCCAACTCTTTTGGGATAAGCAGAGCCAGAGAGGGTGCAAAGTGTAAGCCGAGGTAAAAGAGGACTAGTACTTTTGCTTACACAGCTCCTCCAGGGCAAAGGCCAGGGATGGAGCTCGGTGTGGGGCTGCATTGCCAGATGCTGTTCCTTAAAACATTCCCGCTTATTCGGAAGGGAACAGCTGTGCAGAGAGCATAAGAGGCAGTGAAAGCAGACTTGACAAGTCAGAATCTACTCGTCAGCTTGTCTAACTTGGTAGCTCAGCAGTAACAAAGAAAGAAAACCCTTAGGCTTTGTTGGGTCTTCACCATTGAGATTCAAGCTGTAGAGGCTGACCAACTACACCGAGGGGCATGGACAGGAGCTGGTATCTAGTATCCAGAACTGTCCTAGCAAACGAAGAAAAGAAAATGAGTTAAAAACTCCCATGCAATTGCAGCTGTCCCCTCAGCCCACCCCATCCCCCTGAGGAGAACCCGACACCCCTTTTTTAAAAGTAAAATTCACTTCCCGGCCCAAACAAAAACACCCAAAAAAGTCTAGTTCTAGCATGAAAACAAAGCAATACTGTATTATTCAAACCCCCCACGAGCAAATACTAAGTTCTTACTGACCAAACAACTGTTTTCCAAAAACGCCATAAAGGCTAAGGTACTGTTGCTAATAAAACTAATCTAAACTAGCTATTAAAAATCAAACATCAAAAAGCAACTGTTATTAAAAACACAATAGCCCTCAGGCTAAAAGGGGCCTGAAAATCAGGCCTATTCCCCCTGTCATTACCCTGGCTACTAAAAAACAAGTGTTAAAATACAGTCACTAAAAGCAACCTGGCCCAATACTTCTTACCCCACTATAGCCAGCCAAAAGTATGTATCTAAAACATTCTTATTTCAAACTTAAAATTCCAGCAACCTCCAAAGCTAAAAACTAACAAAAACCACCCCCACTGGTGTGCCTTAATCAACACCACAAAAAAAAGAAAGCGCAACTGTGGAGAACTACCCTCCGTACAGGACGTGTGTCCAACCTCAACGAAAACATTACATTCCTCTACAAAATAGCTGTAGTCCCGAAAACCAATTCATCTCTGTTAGCCCACAACAATAAATATATCACCAGCATGGAAGTTTCAACCTGGAAAACAAAAAATGTGCAGAACTACGCAACCCCCCCCCCCCCCAAAAAAAAACAACAAAACAAAACAAACCACATACAAACATGCCGTGCTTTCACAGGCTTCAAATAAACTTTATATTAATATTTGCCAGTATCACAAAATCAATAGCAAATTGTATGCCCCAAAAGCATCCCATCATGGCAAAGGTATAACAGGCTTTATATAAAAACAGAGCCAAACCTAACCAACTAAATACAAAACAAAAACTAAACCTAAAAAACAAAAAAAAAAACTATATCTCCTTCTAAATTTCTATAGACCCTACCCACTCAAAAAAATTCCCACAATTATGAAAAAAAATCCCAAAAACTTTTATAAAGTTCCGTTCATTGTTTTTTTTTTTTTAATTGTAATCCTACAGTAAAAGGTTAATGTCATCCAAGTCCATCCATAGTACAAGTAAACAAAACCAAACCTGTCTGCTTAGCAAACAAATCCCAGTTTACATAAAAAAAATTCCGCAAAAATGCTGCAACCATCCTAAACTCATTAAAAACTACCAAAACAGCTCTTAACCAAATAAATATAAAAATAGTAAACAATAAGCTTACTAAAATAAAACAGCTTACCCTAAGATGCCTTAAAAAAAATCAAATAGTAACTAATGCAAAATACCAAAAAAATCATGTCGAAACCCTAACCATAACAGTCCAACCACTCAAACAATGACACACCATCATGCATTCAGTGTTAAAAACAACACAAAACCTAACAAACAAAACAAGTTCTACTATATCTTACATTACCAGACAAAACTTTATATTGCACCAAGATAAAAACAAATGCTTTAAATCAAGTCCAAAAACCCAGCGATTATATCCAGTTCCTATACAAAATAGTACCCAAAATACAAACCCCTTTACAAAAGTTATTTCTTCAAAAATAAAAACACCATTAAAAATATATATATACACATGTAAAATCATTAAAAGTAAAAAAAAGAAAACTTAACCCCTCTATAAGCATGTCCCCATCCCTATAATATTAGCAAATAAAGTTTAAACCCCCAAATCCCCTGCAAAGTAATTCTTTTTAAAAAAAACTCTTAAACCCTAAAAAATATAAACAATAAAAACAGCCCAAATAAATATACTATCATAAAAACTTCCTAATAAATCCTTGTAAATTACACCCAAAAATATAAAAACTTACATTGTAAATAAAATTTTCAACCAAACAACAGTAATAATTAACAATGCCATTAAATATCTATGTGTAACTGCAGTAACCTAAAATAACAAAAATATCTCCCATTAAAAAATACCATTGTAACGCTACCGCTGTAAAAAGCATATCTATACTCAACCTACTTATTCCAAATCTTTAACCTTAACAAAAGTCTTCCCAGTAAATTAAACAACGTCATTAAATCTTTCATAAAAAAAACTGTTTACCAACAAGTAATATATATATATATTTAGTACATATACTGACACTCTAAATAAAAAGCAAACAAACAAACCTGCATATAATACCCCCAAAAAGTAAAGTCCTAAAAATAACAGCAAAATTAAAATCAGGATCTAAACACAACTAATACAACATTTTCCTAAAATATAACCCCACGTAGACAAAATTAATAAATGTTATGTTACATCCTATAATGATGTATAATAAAATAATGATTATCTCATTTTTTCTAATGTGTATACTTATTTGCTATGCCCAAAGGCTATATTAACAAATAATAAATAAAAATAAAAAAAAACAAATTATGTCAAAAACTATATCACCCTAAAAAATTTTAATCAGCATAAATATATGCAAATGCAACCAGTCAAGAAAAAATTGTAAAACCCATCCCAAAAAGACCTAAAAAACCCACAAATTAACATTCCCCCTCCCAAAAAAACTTCACAAAACCAAAGGCCATAAAATTATAACCTAATACACAAAGGGCACAAAATCATAACCTAATATATCTGCTAATCTGCTAAAAAAAAAAAAAACCCAAAACTGCTTTATATAACTATTCTAAAAAATACCCAAAATAACAGGTATAAAAAACTTTAACAAAGCCCAAGTAACCCTGCTTTGCAACATACAATAAAGCTTACTCTAACCCGTAAAAAGTAATAAAACTAAAACCTTCATATAATTAAAAAATCCCTTAAAAATAAAAAGCAAAAAACCCATAAAAAGCATAAAAACAAAACCTTAAACAAAACTGCTTAAAAAAAAAATAAAAACCCAATAAAAAAAATTATCTCGCCACCCTGAACACAGGGTGGAATTCCCCAAACCCATCAAATAATATTATAAAACAAAGTAAAAAGTGCCTTTCCTCCTACCAAATGCGCTAGCAACTTATAAATATAATAATAATTACAGTGTGTGTGTGTGTGTGTGTGTGTGTATTATAGTCATTACAATAAAAACTCATACCTAAGTTTTACCTTAACATGTAACTTATGAGTTACTCACCTTCTCCCTTCAAAAAAAACAAACCCCCCACAGGGAGATCAAGAAGCCTCTACTCAAGCCCAAGCCTAAGCCTGCAGGAAAAACCCCAGATTCTGTGCTGCGCCCGGCAGGGTCCCATGCCAACCTCCAGCACACTGTGGGGCCCAGCAGTCACCTCGGCGTGAGCCTCTGGTAAGGAGGTTGACACACAGAGGGGTTTCCGTTTCAAGGACCTTTACGGATAACCTCTCTGTCCGGGCATCACAAAGACCTGCGAGACTGCTCAGGGGACGAATCCCCAAGCCACGACCAGCAGACAGGAGAAAGGCTGTGACACCGATTCATAACATGGCTTGTCCCTTAACTTGCCATGACATTTTGGGGTGACATGGGGGTCAGGCAGAAGAGACTCTCAAGCCCTTGGCCGCCCACTGTGTTAGCCTTGCTCTCCAAGTAGAGATGCTGTCCCTAACGTGCGGCATAATTTTTTTCTTAGCTAGACACGTTCACCGTGCCCCTGAATTGATTTAGCAAGTTGTCTTGGGAAACAAACTAGATGTCAACATCCTAGTGGGTCGGCATCACTTCCGGCTGGCTTTTAAACTCCAGGAAGACTACACTTGCAGCACACAACATTGAACTCCTGGATGGGCCCCCACTGGTAGAAAACAGGAAAGAAAAGTTACTTCCCAACTTCGAGTGACAGTGTTTCTTTTTCCCTTGGGGTCAGCATCCTTGAAGCCCTCCTGCAGGACATAAACAGAGAGATCAGGCAGAGAGACTGAAAACAGCAGCCCTCAGGGGAGAAGGCTGAGAAACCAGAGAGAAGACAGACTTTTTTTCCCCTTCCCTTTCAACTACATTTATAACTCTGTGCAGGGGCTAACAATAAAAAAATTGCTTTAAAGACAAAAAAAAAAGAGAACAAGAAGACCTGGGGGAGAAAGAAAAGGACAGAAGAGATTGGGTTTGGGTTTTTTTAGGAGCTTTGCTATTACGAAAGAAACAATCGATGAATTTGGGTCTTAAGGAAAGTTGGGACTGTGGATAAAATTGGAAGCATGAGAAAAGACCCCAAAGCCTTGCGAAAGCCCCAAAAGCTTGAGCAGCATTTATGTGGTCAGCACGGTTCCTCTGCAGGAGGCAGGACGGAAACCTGGCAGCACTGGATATATCCACGCACAGGGCTGCCGGATGATTCGACATGTCGAGATCACGCCTGGACTGCGCACCCATTGAACAAGAGCCTACAGGCAGCGTGACCCCACTACATAATGCTCGGTTTGAGCATTTCTGCTGGAAGCCAACTTTGAAACATGAAGTGAAAAAGGCCCCAAGGCCAGAATGGGCGCAGAAATGCTCTGATGTCCCAGATACTGCAGGACGCATAGGTGGAAGTAGCAGAAAGAGAGGAAAAGGCATCGGGCAGCCTGCCTTCCTGTCTTTTCCAAGAACCCAAGGAGAGGTCACGGGTCACCCATCTGCACCCTAAATGTACTGGGAAAGGGAGGAAAGAGCTCCCCTCATTGCATGAGAAGATGGAGGGCAGGAGTCATTTCCAGGGTATACATGGCCAGCGGGCTGCACTTTTCCAGAAAAGAGGCCATCTCAGAAGTAGCAAACATACCTCAGAGGCAAACGCATTGTGGCAGCCAAAACAGCTGAGCACGCTCCAAAGGGAGCCTTCAGGGCAAGGCACGGCAGTAATCTAGCCTAGCGCTAACAAGATCTGCACAGCTGAAAGACTTCTCACAGGAGACTCAAGTGAAGCAAAACAAAAGAACCCCTCCAGATCAGTGCTCACCAACCTTTTTAGGCGACGATCACTTTTTGAAGTAAAGGGGAAACCCAGGATCTACCACCCGGCAGCGGGACATCAGCCTGTTGGGTTCGGGGGGAGCCCTGCAGTGGGTGACCACTGCTCTATGTGGATAGCCCCAGGTATGCTTTTCTTTTCACGTGATGTAAAATCGGAATAACTCACCTGAGGGCAATGGGGTTCAACTAGGAGAACAATCAAGGATGAAATTGGTTTCTTTTGGTGAGAAGAGCCCATATCCAGAGGCAGAATTTGGCTCTTTGATCACCTTGGCCCCAAACAAACAAGCCTTTATTCTTTTGTGGGATGGGATCAGAAGCCGCTGTAAATCAGGGTCTGGGAAACACCTCTGATACTTCTCTCCACGGCCAGAAGGAACTGCTGAGCTTCTAGGAGAGATGTCACGGTCTACACGTAGGAGGGCTCCCTTGCCCGTTTTGTTTCGCTTTCGTAAAGTGCTTTCATGCAAGGTGGGGGCAATTTTAAAGACCTGCAAACCACAGAGCAGTGGCTCTTGGAATTGCCCAAAGAGCAAAGAAAAAAATCTCTCTTGTGAGCTCAGCAATTTTGCCAAGGAGTAAGGAGAGTGTCAATAGAGTTATTATTACAGCGCACTGAGACCCTGACAGACGTGTGCCACTTTCCATCATAAAGTGCTGCTAACTTGCCCGCAGGTCCTCGTGCAATGGGATGGAGCTGCACGATGGCAGCTTCGTTTGCTCTCTTTGTGGGGACAGTGGAGCGTGGCAGTGGGAGCTGACCCTGTCTCCCCAGAAGCTCTCGCTTGGTGATTTCTTACTGGAGGTTGCATACCACAAAAAGCTGCCTTGTGACTGTAGCAACACACTGGGCACCCTCCGCCTCACCCAGACCCAGGCAGGAAACCCTCCTCCCTCCTCCTTTTTTCTGCCCTGAAAAACGTAATTTCAAAATCCTAGGTGAAATGTTTTGTCCAAATCCATCCTTCCCAGCATCTTTGATGACTCCCTCACCATTGGTTGTAGTGACATCAATTTTACTTTTTTAAACATGCTAGCCAGATCTTCTCCTTCCAAAATCAGGAGGTACTAAATACCGTGCACAGATTCATGCCAGGTGTCATCGCTGAAGTTGGCCTGATGACAGGAGCACTCTAGAGAAGATGAACATGTAACCCTGCTTGCCAGCTAACATGTTCATGAAGAAGACATTTTCATGCTGAAGAACAAGCTAAAGAGAGAAGTCGCTTCAGCCATTACCTACAACAGCCCCTGGAAGCACTGCAGGAGTCGGCACCGCAACATGAGGCTGCACATTACAGACCAACAAGCAGAGTGAATGAGGCCAGGCCAGAGAAAGGCGTCTGCATCATCCTGCGTAGGTTACTGGTGCACAGTTATCCTTTCCACCTATTACTCAGGATGCTATCTGGCTCGGTGCTGAAGATAGGCTAGAGCGTCTTACACAAGACTTGACAGTGCAGTGCAGCAGCAGAGCGATGGAGCTGCCTTCCAGTGTCTGGGAGATAAGATCCTCCTGAGCTGACACTGTGGTGGCTACATCTGCTTTCAACAAACTAAAAATAACAGAGGGAACATTTTGGTAGCTTTGTGCAAAAAAAACGGAGACAAAAATAAGAACTATAAATTACATTACAAACTCACAGAGCTCACTTTTTCCTTACCAATGGGACATACGGCAGGCCCCCTGTATCTTTTTTCAGTATGGTCAGTTGACAAAACCCAACAGGTACTAAGTGGAGCTATATAACTACTGTACACAGCAATCTGCACCTCGGCATATGTAGCGCAGAACAAGGGCTTTTGTGTGTTCCAGACCGATACTGAACACGATGCAAATCTGCTTCACGGTTCATTGTGCAATGCCTGCTCCCACTTGCAAGAGTTTTGGTCAGACTAATGCAATGGGACAAGTTGCATTTATGTCACTGAAGGAATCGAGGTAGGTGTCTCAGACCCAAAGCCTCAGACCAGGGGTTGGAACAGCAGGTGGCATAGGAGGTCCATGCAATGCCAAGGCTTGATCAGAGTATGTTTTTAAATCCAGCAGTATTAGGAAAGATTAACGGTTCCCGAAGTGGGGCAGCAGAGAAGTTCCCCGTCCAAAGCAGCTGGGATCCACCCCCCTGCCCAGGCTTGGAAGAAAGGGCACATCATGATGGGGGCAAGGCGTGGAAGGACGGGGTCCTGGCGGTTCTCTGCTAAGTCCATGTTCCAATGCAGCATTGTCCATGAAAGATGCTATCCTGACGTTGCAAGTTGGAGCTGTAAGGATGCTCATGATACTGAAAAACATGGAGTCAGAGCAGTGGTCTGACACCCTGCCCCCTGGGTTTGCAGAATAGTCTCGGGCCTGACTTATTTACTCAAAAGCTCATTTACATCACCTAGGCAGCATAAAAGAAGTGTTAAAAGGGGTTGGCTATGTCTCCTTTGAAGCTGCATTTCAATGCACTCCTTTTCCTTACAATCATTAGTCATGAGATGGGGAGGGAGAGAGAGAGGAATGAACTGGGGGCTGCCAATATGGGGTAGAAGTGCAGATAGTTGACACTAATAGTTACAACAAATGAATAAGCGAGCAAAATGTGTAACAGTTTGGCATGCAACAGAAATAAAGGCTACGGACAGCTGTCCTTGCAAAGTGTTGTGATTTAGGATTTAGGTCAGAGACAATGAACACCATCTCTCTACATTAAAATACAGTGAAATAAGCAAATCTACATCACTCACAAACTACAGTATGGCATGTCCCACAATACGGATCACCAAATCACGTGGGTTGTGTAATTGCTGGCAAGAATAGAATTGTAACCTGGGTATACGTGCCCAAGTGGCTAGAAAACTGCCGTTGAGTTGCACTAAAGAGAACAGCCTTCTGCCCTCGGCTCCCGTGCAGCACATTCCTCTTTCCAGCTCAGTGCACTCCACAAAACAAGGAAGTATCGACATCCCCCTAGCACAGGTGGGGAAACCAAGTCCCAGAGATTTGACGTGACATCACAGCAATACTTTGCATCTAGCATTCCCGCGTTTGACCCTAGCGCCCACGGCAACAAGGTGACAGCACTCAGCAAGGATGCTGCAGTCCTGCCTCTGGGATCGCAAGCCAGGATCAGAGTTGGTAGCTGAGGAAAACGGTCCTTTTAACAAGTGTCTCTGAAAGAGACTTTGTTATCCACACTGGACCGTCCCCAATGGGTTGCTAAACAAGATGATGGACTGAAGTAATGACCTCCAAAGACCTGAGTCAGACTGGAGGAAATAAGCAGAAACAATAAGCATCTGCTCTAAATGCAGGATGTTATTTAGCCAGAAAGAACCTGGCAAACAATGCTGCCAGCCCTGTGTGCTCTCACTGCAGTCCTGCATAACATCTATTTACTGAAAAGTTTGATCTGCTCTGCTTTGCTCAGACCTCAAGGGACTAAAATGCCTGAGGTCAACTTGTCCCGTTGCAATGAATGATACCACTGGTGGGTTTAAACACAGTCACATGCTCAATGTGTTTTGCTGGATCAGGGGTTTTACAGTGGTGCGGATCCTGACCACTGAAGTCAGTCATCAGTTGCTAGTATGAGAGGCGACTTTGGTCAACCGATAGATTAAAGGGGTTGCTCTTTCCACAATGTTATAAATGGGAGAGGGATCCCTGCTGCACGGGACAGGAATCCTAGGGACAGGCGTCAGGATGGGCACGACTGAATAGGAGCTGGCCCCACCACAGATGCAGTGCGTGACCTTTGCCAAGTCATTTTGGCCAGATTTCTAAGAGCGCCTCGGCATGAATGGGCATTTCAAATATGCATTGGGACCTGGCTCCTGATGATGTTAATGGAGTCACTTTTGAAAACGTCTCCAGGTTCCTGTCCACCTCTTTTGCTACCCAAATGCCTTTACAAATTTGACTCAGTCCCTTGGTGCTTCATCTCCTCATCTGTAAACTAAGGATCGTGTTTCACTATTGTGCAGAAAGTTATGCGGAACAAAATACAATCGGAGGCTGCAAGCTACAAGGTACTTGGGTACGATAGGTTTTGGGGACTCAGATATGATAGGTTTTGGAGGGGGGCACAGAAGTACTCAGCTAGATTTGCAAGCCTATGAATGTGCTACTCGAGTGAAGTAGGAGACTGTACGTCTCATAGGACCTGGTTTGGGTTTTCTTGTCCCCTCGCAGAAAGCATAATTCGGTACAAGTGTTATTTGCAATATTGAAACACGAGAACAAGAGGACTATGGATGCAATGGTTAGTACCACTGACTAATCATCATTAAAGGGAACATAATTAGTTTTCCTTATTTGTGAGTCTGCAGAAACTGCTAAGCATGCATTTCAAAATTGTTTATATGAAAGAAAGGCTTCCTTCCCTGTCTTCATATAACATAAGTAGTGTTGGCTGTAAGAAAACACCCACGTAGAATATCATTTGACTTCAAAGTGGGTGTCTGTTCCCAATATTTAATTACAAAGATCACTCACCCCCTAGAGTTGTTTAGGGGATTACAGGAAAGAACATCAATTCATCTGCTTTAAATTGCCCTATGATGGTCATCCGTAATACTTAGTAGCGTGGTATGTTTTAATTTGGCCACTTGTATGTTACTGTACTTTTAGGAAGACAATTATGTATTAATGAGACAACCAGTCTTTCTGGCAAGCATGTTTTCCGAGTAGACCTTTAAAATATAGACATCCCTCACAGAAGCGGGTTTCATTGTACTGCAGAATGATTCTAACCCAGAGCCCAGCGAATCAATGCGACAGATCTCAATGCAAGAGGGATCAAGGCCCCAATCCAGAAATTGTCGGGTCATTTGAAGGCTTTAGTAAGACGCTTGTGCCACTTTGGCCAATAAGCATGCAGAGAGCCACTTTGTTCAAGGGAAGAGCTCGATGTGAAAGAAAGGGAACAAGTAATGAAAGATGAAGACATTCAATTAAGTTGTGAAGAAAAACTAGTTCCTGCATTACCTCTCCAGGCATTTTACAAACAAATAAGATCAGAATTTGGTCAGGCAGGGTTTGGTGAATTGACCCAAAGTATTCCAAGGAGCTCTGGGACAGATCCTGAGTAGCAAAAATCAGTATGGCTCCCCTGATTTCACTAGAGCGACACCAGTCAGCTCCTGCTAAGACCTGTGTCTTTCACTTATGTTTTAGAGCAAAGGACTCCACATATCGGAGCTCATGATGCGGCTATTAAAGTCAGTATCTGCCAGTTGGTACCATGCTGTGATAACCAAAATAACCCCAAGTTGCCTCTACATGCCACTAGGAAATACCAGAGGTATTTCATGTCACTGTTGTGTGGTCTGTTGACTTTTCAAACGACTCCCATTGTACTACCCTGCAAACTACGTTACTCTCCTGTGGGCTCCAAGTTTTTTTTTTTTTTGTTTTGTTTTTTTAAAGCTAGTTTTAAAAAAGTAGTTAATTATGTTTATTAATGCCTGCAAGGTTGAATGCACCATGCAGGCTTAACCTTCAGGGTTAATTAATTCAGCTATCAAGCACTGGCCATATCAAGCAATAGCCTCAGCATCTGCCAGATAACCAGTAGAAGACACTCCCTGTTTGCACATAGAGTGCACAAAGCTGGAACTCAGCGCCCGGGGTTTTGTCCTCTGCCCTGTGTCAAACCATTATAGCATACAAGAAAGAAAGTCACCCTGAGCGGGAACCTAATACAGCACCAGGTGAAGGTCCACAATTCCCACTGAGCTGGGTAGCAGTCATGACCACCCCACTCATGGTATTATGAATGCCCTGGACTCAGCCCCCCACTCCTTTCATTTAATTATAAGATGGTATAAAGCTATAGAAAGTGCAGGAATGAAGAACATTCCCTTCCCACGAGGATTCTTCCAAACTGAGTATGAGAGCCTGGGGCTCAGCTCCTGAAGTGTAAAATGGGCAAAATGTCAGTAGGAAGTCTTAAAAAGTTCAAAACCATAGAAGATCCTTTCCTCTTACCTCCGGTATGACATGGGCAAAAACAAAAATAATCCAGACATTTCAGTATTAAGCCTCAAAGAAGAGCCACCTGTATGATCAGAGGCTTACACGGCAAGCCATCCGAGGAAAGGTGGAGGGATCTGGGATTCTTCAGTCTGAGAAGAAGAAGGCTGAGAGGTGACCTGGTAGCAGCTTAGCGCTGCACTAGGGGATCACACCAAAGGCTCGGTGAACAACTGTTCACTGGGGCACCCGAGGGGAAAACCAGCCATAAATTCCCAGAAGACCGATTCAGGCTCAACATTAGGAAAAACTTCTTCACAGTCAGGGCAGCCAGACTGTGGAATAAGCCCCATCCAGAGATGGTGCGATCACCTCCCCTGGAAATCTTCTAGAGAAGACCTGATGGTCACCTTGCTTGGGCCACCTTACCCCGGCTGTCTTTCCTGCTTGCTGCAGGGAGCTGGACCCGATGATCATCCGAGGTCCCTTCCGGCCTGAAAACCTATAAAAGATAAAGGCAATCCATCCTGCATCCCAAGTGAATAGATGGAATCACATAGACAGGAGTGAGGGCAAACAGATCACCCAGCTAGAATAGGAGAGAATTAACAACAGCATAAAAACTCCATTAATCACCAAAGATGTACTGCATTCCTTCAAGTCCCAGTTTTGGCAAAGACTAAGTAGAAGATGCTAGCTAACCTAATTACCCTAATGAACTTATGCTAATAGACCCAATTAACCTGATCAAAAAAGTTTACTCATCTCTTCAAAACCAAAGCCCCCCGGTGCGACATCACTGTGCCCCAATGGTGTCCCTGCTGTGTGTGCCTTGGGCAGTGCACAATGAGTTGCTTGTGCAGGCTGAGGGGTGCCCAAGCCATGACACCTTGCTTCTTCCAATCCTCCCGGTACCCCAGGCTCACCTGCACTTTTGGTTTGGGACCCTGAGCTACAACGAACTGGGGTGCAAGCCTGGGGTGCCCCGCAACCTCCACTGCCATCCAGAGGGCTATCTGTGGCACCCCCACTATGCCTCCCTGCCCCTGCTACTGAGGAGGTCATCACTGCTGCCATCACTGCCTTCCTCATGGTGGGAAAAGCCCATGCCCACTGAGCTGTGGGAACAAGGGCTGCTCAATAAAGTTTGAAACTGTGCCCTGTCTCTCTGCACACTGTGGGGGTGGGAGAGGATGACCCAAGGCCAGGGGAGTGCTGGTGGGTCTGGCAGGCAGAGGATGCAGGAGCAGGGGCTGTTGCCAGGGGCAGGGGCAAGGACTGGAACTGGAAGGGCCCTCTCCCCCAGCGCTGTGTGTATCATGTGTCCGGGGCTGGTGGCTTGGTGTGGTCCTCCCCATTAGTGACGGCATCTGGCTGCACCCAGTGTCTGTGGTCTGCAGTGCACACTGTACAGGTACCCAGCTGGGGGCACCCCCAGGGAGGAGCTGGTCCTGCTGGTGGCCAGCAATGGCATGGCCAGCCATTCTTCATGGAGGGGCCTGGGGCTGTGCAGTAGCTGAGGCAGGGAGGTGCTGGACAGGGCTCCCCAAGCTGCTGGTGGACCCTGCAGCTGGGGAGCTGGGCAGGATGGGATACTCCATGCCTGAGGGCCCCTCCTACGGTGACATGTCACTGGAGGGGGCAGGGCAGGGCAGGGCAGGGTGGGCCACCTGTGCTGATGAAGATAGCCAAATTGTGGCCTGAGCCCCAGGGTGCCAGAATATGGGGCAGCTACTGCATAAAGGTCATGGTCTTGCGGGCACAGCTGGACCAACAACTGTGGTCGGTCATGGCCACCCACTGTGCCTGCAAGGCCTCGACGTTTATGTGGCACTTCCATGTCGACCTACAGTACCCTCACTCTGGCATCCCACCCAACAGGGCCTCATAAATGTGGGTTTGAGTGCCTGTCCCACTCAAACTGGTGCAATACCTCTGCATCGCCCCATAGCGCCATGAGGTCACCAACCTCCTCCTGGCTCCGGTTGGGTGAACAGCACAGGCATGTGCAAGTGGGTAGCAGTGGGCCTGGATGGGGATGACAAGGAGGACATTGTGGGTCCCTCATAGGGTCTCTGGGCCCCCACGTGACTGTCCCTGAGGTACCCAGCGCATGGACATGGTGTACAACAGGGAGCTGCACAGCTGAGGCTACGCCGTGCAGCATCTGCAGTCGCAGGGCAGGCTGCTGGGGGTGTGCAGCAGAGAGGTGGGGCTGGCCCTGGTGTACTCAGCTGCCTGCAGGTGGCCCTGGGGGCTGGCAGGCCTGAGTGGGGGCCACAGGCTCAGCTGTACCCCTGGGGTCAGGGTGGGCAGGCACAGCAGGGCTGTGGCCTGCCCAGTCCCCTGTGCTGTGTGGCCCCGGGCAGAAAATAGCTGCAGGATTTTAAAGCCTGCAGACAGGGGCTGCCAACGAGGCAGCCCAGCCCTGGAGAAAGAGGGACTCCTGGCCACTAACCTTGGGGCTGTCCTTAGTGACTGGGCAGACCCAGAAGTAAACTTGCTGCCGGGTCACATCTATCCATGCTTTACTGCACACATACTAAGTGCGATTAAATTTGCTCCCTGAATTGGCAGCTAGCAAATTGTGATTCAGGGAATTTTCTGTGCAGTAAGTGCACATATATATAGACACATGCACTTAATGTGCAGCAAATAAGGCAACCGTACAGTAATGTGTCTCTTTTAGACACACCCACTGATGACAATACGTCTGTCACCATTGCTGGCATCATCTCAATGGGCCACGAGATTGCCAGAACTAAGATACGATGGAAAAACGCAGCAGCTGTCAGAAGAGCAGACAGCACCCATTTTTTCAACACGTTAGCTCCACACAGAGGGCCGGCACGTAAGAGCCATTTCACTAAGGACACAAAAATGCTTTATGCTAGCCCTCTGCCTGGGGGGGAATTACACATGAAGGCCATGATCTAGCACTGCTCTCAATCACATTTCTCTGCAGTCAGTGCGACTTGTGCAGGTTCAACAAATTAGGCAAACAACCAAGTGTTTTGTTGAAATGCCAAGTCCCTTGCAAGGCCTTCGTTTCTGGATATAGCTTCCTATTTCCTGTGAACTGACAAGCCTACAGCATGTGATCACAAGCCAGCTTTCTTTTAAACTTTTGTGTACAATAATACAGTAGACAGATTTGTACATTCCTGGTTTCCAGTGACAAGACAAAAACAGGCCCAATTTCAGGGGTGAAAACACACTCAAACTAATATCTTCCCTTATCAGAACACAGTCCCTCCACACAATTGCAAACTGAGTCCAGTGCCCATGCAACTCTCTGTGGCGGGTTATTGGTGAATAAGAGGAAAAAAGAATGTGTCTTCCTAACCAAATCCCAACTGAAGACAACCAAACCACCAAGCCACCTCTGGGACTTATGAACCAAGCAGATTTCATCGGGGAGTCATAGAGAAAGGTATGGTGCCCGCTGTGCCTTTTATTTTACACAGCTGCTTTTCTGACTGCAGCCGCATGCTAACAGGTAACTGAAGAGAGCCAGCAAGCCTGGTAAGTCACAATGAAAAAGCCTCATGGCTTCTTCATCCTCCTTGACTGAACAAAACATATAAAACGTGAAAAAAGAAGCTCTAAAAAAAACTAGTAACAAAGATTTTTCATCTCGTCTTATCCATTGTGGCCACTAAAAAATATGGTGCCATCTGTGCCTACCTAATTTTAGGACAAGGCAATGACTAATACAGTGTTTGGTTATCTCTAGGAGCTGTGGGGCAGTAGGTCTGAACAGCTAGCCCAGAAGTAAATGAGCCGATCGTGCAGAAAGATCAGAGTTAGTGGGTCTACTGATCTCACTGGTGCCAGTATACAAGGGGTGCAACTCTACCAAGATCAAAGTGATGCCTTTTTTACAGAGGCAAGATCAGATTGAACCCCACGGGCTCCTGCCCAATTTTGGCTGTCTGTTTTAGGAATAAATACAGCAGTGGATGGAGTCAGTCCAGCTTTACAACAGTGCGGCTGGAAAGAGTCTCTCTCTCACTCCCAATCTCTACCATAAACCACAGAACTGCTCAATTCAATTATTTCATCCACGTGGCTGCAAACTTCAAACATTATTTTGCACCCTGCTTTGATTTCATGGGATCACAGACAATGAGGGCTGGCAGGGACCTCAGGAGGTCTCATCGAGTCCAACCCTCTGCTCAAAGCAGGACCCGCCCCAACTAGATCATCCCAGGCAAGGCTTTGTCTAGCCAGGTCTTAAAAACCTCCCTAGATGGAGACTCCACCACCTCACTGAGTAACCTGTCCCAGTGTTTCCTCTACGTCCAGGGGAGAAAATCCTTCCAAATATCTAACCTAAGCTTCCCTTGCTGCAGCCTGAGCCCATTGCTCCTTGTTCTGTCATCTGCCACCACTGAGAACAGTCCTGCTCCATCCTCTTTCAAGTAGTTGAAGGTCACTATTAAATCCCCAGTGAGTCGTCTCTTCACCATGCTAAATAAGCCCAGTTCCCTCTACCTCTCTTCTTAAGTCACATGCCCCAGCCCCCTCACCACTTTTGTTGCTCTCCACTCGATTCTCTCCAGTTTATCCACGTCCTTTCCGGAGTGGGAGGCCAAAAACTGGACACAGGACTCCAGCTGTGGTCTCACAAGTGCTGAATTGTGGGGAAAAATCACTTCCCTGGATTTGATGAAAATGCTTCTACTAATGCAGCCCAGGATGCTGTTATCTTTCTTCGCAGCAAGGGCACTGTCGGTTCATATTCAGCTTATCATCCACTGTGACCCCAAGGGCCTTTTCGGCAGAGCTGCTGCTTAGCCAGTCGGTCCCCAGCCTGTAGCCATGCCTGGGATTGTTGCATTCCAAGTGCAGGGCTTTGCACTTGTTCTTATTGCACTGCGTGAGATTTCTTTTGGTCCGAGCCTCCAGCTTGTCAAGGTCTCTCTGAATTCCAGCCCTACCCTCCAGAGGATCTACTGCTCCACCCAGATTGAGGTCTTCTGCTAACTTGCTGAGAAGGCATTCCATCCCAGGTTGCTGAAGAAGATATTGAACAAAGCTGGCCCCAGGACTGAACCTGGTGCACTCCACTTGAGATCAGCTGCCATCTACACGCCGAGCTGTTGACTACTGGCCTCTGAGCCCAATCATCCAGCCAGTTTTCTATCCGCCCTATAGTCCTTTCATTCAACCTGCAATTCCTTAGCTTGCTTGCAAAAATGTTGTGGGAGACCATATCAAAACCGACCATTCGCATAGGTTCCTAGCTGAAATACAGGACCTCCACCTTATCCAGGTGATGCACAGCCCCACTAAGGGAGATGCTTTGCTGGACCTGGTCTTGGCCACTGGGGAAGACCTGGTGAGGGGACTGCAGGTCCTTGACCACCTGGGTGACAGTGATCATCCCCTGCTGGAATTCACCATCCAGCGCAGGCTGTTGAGGGCTTATACCAAGACTAAAGCCCCTGACTTCAGAAGGGCCAACTTCAATGAATTTAGGAGATTAGTGGGGGAGGCGATGAGGGCCCAAAATGTAGAAGAGATGGGAATCCATGAGGGATGTTCGTACGTTAAGGGGACAATCCTCCAGGCTCAAAGTGTGACAATCCCTGAGAGAAAGAAGGGGGGTAAGAGTGCTCTGAAGCCCCCTTGGCTCAGCAAAGGCATTCGAGAATGCTTGAGGGCCAAAAGGGAGGCGTACACCTGGTGGAAGGGAGGGGCTGTCACCAAGGAGCAATACTCCTTCTTGGCCCGTGAGTGTAGGATGGCCATTAGGAAGGCCAAGGCAGGGGTGGAGCTCAGGCCAGGATTAAGGACAACAAAAAGTCCTTCTTCAAATACATTGGGAGTAAGAAGTGGGCACCAGGTAACGTAGGGCCACTGCTAGACTCAAATGGTAATCTTGTGGCTAAACCAGATGAGAAAGCCAAAATCTTTAACAAGTTCTTTGCCTCTGTTTTCTTGGACAGGGATCAGGACAGCTCTCCCACCACAGGTAGGGGCAACCTTGGGGATAGCACTGCCAGGCCTTGGGTCTGTGCAGGATGTGTTAGAGATCTTCTGGAAGGGCTGGAAGTTTTCAAATCTGCGGGCCCTGATGCCCTCCACCCACAGATGTTGAGGGAGCTGGTGGGGGTCATTGCTGTGCCCATGACCCAGCTGTGTGAGCAATCATGGTCCACAGGCCAGGTGCCCAGAGATTGGACACTAGCTAATGTGGTCCCCACCTATAAGAAAGGGAGGAAGGAGGACCCCGGAAACTATAGACCCATAATCCTCACATCAATCTTGGGGAAAATCCTTGAACAAAGCATTAAGGATCACATCTGTGAGGGGCCTCCAGGGGAGATCATGCCCAGGGGAAATCAACATGGATTTATCAAAGGCAGGTCCTGCCAGACCAACCTGATTGCCTTTTACGACCAAGTAACTAAATCCTTGGATGATGTTGTCGCTGTGGATGTAGTCTTTCTAGACTTTAAGAAGGCCTTTGACACTGTCTCTCACCCCAGTCTCATCAATAAATTAGGTGATTGTGGCATTGATGCGTGCACAGTTGGATGGGTAAAACATTGGCTGAAAGGGCGCACCCAGAGAATAGTGATGGACGTGTTGTACTCAACCTGGCGAGATGCGAGCAGTGGAGTCCCCTAGGCTCGGTCCTCAGGACCACACTGTTTAACAACTTCATCAGTGACTTGGACAAGGGGGTGGAAAGCACGCTGTCCAAGTTTGCTGACGACACTAAGATGTGGGGCAAGGTGGACACACATAAAGGGAGAGAGAGGCTGCAATTAGATTTAGACAGACTACAAAAGTGGGCAGACGAGAATAGGATAGTGTTCAATGTAGACAAATGCAGGGTGCTGCAGCGTGGGAGAAGGAATCCACAGTATACATACAGGCTGGGGAGTTCCCTTCTTGAAAGCACAAAGGCAGAAAGTGATCTTGCAGTCATTATTTACTCCAGGATGAACATGAGCTGCCAATGCCAGACGGCAACCAGCAAGGCCAGCCATACCTTGTCCTGCATCCAAAGGTGCATCTCAAACCAGTCCAGAGAAGTGATGATCCCCCTCTATGCGACTTTGGTCAGGTCGCAGTTGGCGTACTGCATCCAGTACTGGACACCGCACTTCAGGAGGGATGTGGCCAGCCTGGAGAGGGTTCAGAGGAGGGCCACCCGCTTGGTGAGAGGGCGGCAGGACAAGCCCTACGAGGAGAGGCTGAGGGACGTGAATCTGTTCAGCCTCGGGAAGAGGAGGCTGAGGGGGGGACCTGGTGGCTGCGTACAAACTCATTGGGGGAGATCAACAGCAAATAGGAAGAGCCCTTTTCTCCTCAGCACCACCTGGGGTATTGAGCAACAATGGTCATAAGCTGCTGGAGCATAGGTTTAGGTTGGAGATCAGAAGGCAATATTTGACAGTTAGGATGGCCAAAATCTGGAACCAACTTCCCAGGGAAGTGGTCCTCGCCCCTACCTTGGGCAAATTCAAGAGGAGGTTGGACGATCACCTGCCTGGGGTCTTGTGAACCCAGCATTCATTCCTGCCTGTGGCAGGGGGTCAGGCTAGACGATCTGTTCAGGTCCCTCCTGACCCTAGCTACTATGAAACCCAAGGCTGCTGCCCCTTCCCTCTGCTACAGACAAAGAAACCTTCAGCTCAGCTGCCTCAACTTGTTTCATTTGCTATTGTGGGTCTAATTCCTCATTCTCTATCCTTGTCCCATTTTATCTGTTCTCATTATTTCAGCTGCAATGGTGACGTGATGCGCAAGATGGTACCCATGTTCTTCACAATAGGCCTGCCATCATGGGCCTATTTGATCACTAACTTTGCCTGCATCTGAACTAGAATTACTTACAGCCCCACCGAGAAAATTATAACAAGTGAAGAGCCCCATGTCTGACAGAAAGCACAGAAGACATTTTGCCTGGCAAAGCACAAACGTTTTCATCCTTGCTCTTGTGAAAATTGCAAGATTTTTTTTTCTCTCTTCTTCCTCCTTGTTTTATTATGATCACATTTTGATCCCTCCTGCCAAAATCATATGCCCTTTCTGCAAGGCACAGGACAAACCCAAAGATCTTGTCCACACTGCATTTTTTTGCACTAATCTCTAGTGTGAATTTAAACACAAGGCTTTACAGGTACAACCTTTCTTGGATAACTCTTTGTCTGGCAAAAAGAGTAGGTTTTATGGGTTTAGCACCTGGTCACTCATATCCTGGGCTACAGGAATTCAGAAAGGACTGAGTGATACCCCAAGCACACTACATTGGTATACCACAGGGCAGAGTAGCACCTCACTCATAGCATGTGGCAAAGCAAGCTGATTTAATTAGTCTGGAAGGTGCCACTCAGCTCTGCCTTCTACCTGACTTCAGACAGACACAGCTAACTACTTAGGTCCCTTCCACTTCCCGACTTGTGTCCCTTGCCACCCTTTATTTAATGTGTTAATTTAGGTTATAGTTCTACTGACATTAAAGATATGATGGCAGTGCAATAGTTTTAATACCCAAGTTGGGTTCCCAGGGGGCAGTGTAAATGCGCCCTTAGATACATACGTGCACGTTTATTTATGCAGTAGTCTTGGTCTAAGCGCTGCATGTGATTTCTAGATCCTTGGCTTTATATGTCCTGATGCTACTTTGATTGAAAGATCAAGCATTCAGACATAGGGAAAACTATTCGTTCTTCTATCTACTGGGTTTTCACTTGGACCATAAGCTCTTTGGGGCAAGGACTGGACAAGGGGGTCCCACTCCTCGACTGCAGGTTCCCCTGGGCTCCTACCACAATACCAATGATGACATGAGTCATGCTAGGAGCTTTTCTTAATAAGGACATTATAGAAGTCCAAGTAGGCAGAGGCCTAGGTCCAAACCACCTCCCCAGATGGAGGGCTACAAGCAGCTTAGTGATTTAAGACGGCGTTTTCCACAGGAAGTTTCCTTGCTCTGCTATTGATACGCCCATCTGCTAAAAGTGCCCTACTCTGTATACTTTCAGGTCATTGGCAGTTGCTGAAAACGGGCTGTTCTGGCTGACAAAGGGGAGAGGGAGAAAGTACAGCAGAGATAATTGCATGTAATCTCATTTTTCCCCCCTGGGTTTTCTGAGGATAGTTTAAAGCCCATCAAGTACTTTAAATTGCTGGAGCAAAGCCACATAGTCAACGTTGCAGTCACCTAGCACAGTTGGTGGGGCAGGGAACAGATGAGGTTTGAAGGAGGAAGGTGACACACCAGGTTAATACAGAGGGGGGGGGGGGACAAAGCTTGGGACAAGTGATGTACCAGGTGGGTTTGTGTGCAGCTGTTCTACGAGGGAGAGTCTTCTGCCCGAGTTGAGAGCTCTTGCTTTGTTTCTTGACATTCAAAGGTATTTCTGTGCTAAAAAGTGGTGCTAGCGGTACTTACAGCAGACAAGACCTTCAGCTGGTGCATGCCATGATGCAAAGAAGAACTCGGATGAAGGCTGGTTTTAATCACATCCCTCCCACCTGCATCTCTAGACTATCTTTGCTCTCCCCTGTGCCACGTGGGGGGAGTGATCCTAGCACATGGGCTCTTTCTGCAGCAAAGAGACAGCAGGACAACCTTGAATCAGGGGCAGAGGAAGGACATTTGTGCTATCATCAACTGTATCCTAAGCACACAAAGCACTGAAGTCTTGAGGACTGTGGCATTACTAAGCCCAAGACTTCAAAACTGATTAATCAGACATACCAGGAAACTAGTTTCCAAAAAATTGCAAGATGCTTACTTTTTGTTTTAAGGAGAACAACAAAAGTGGTGCTCTTTTTCTTTGCTTTCAGGCCCATGAGGGTGTCCACGAGTTACATTTTCAAGTTTTTGTTCCTGCAAATAGCTAGGATTGTTCACGCAAAATTGCAAATTGAGATTCCTACATCTTCCCGCAAAGGACACCTGGAGCTGGGATTTTACAGGACTACATCAAACATTAGGACAGCTGGAAGTATGGAGGCTGCCACAGTGCACAAGCATGACATTCATTGACAAAGAAGCAAGGCTTGCTACAAATAATGACTAAAAGAAAGCAACGTAAGTTGACTGACTCTTCCATCATGTTCTTTCTGAAATAACCTCACAATTGAATTCCTCTCTGAATGATCGAATGGCACAAACATTGAAAATGATCCTTTTTGCTGAACGGCTCCTACGCTCTATCTTCTGAAACACTATTTACATTTCTCCCAGTGCACCTGGAAAACAGCCACTTTTTTTTTGTCAAGCTTGTCTTTTATTACCGAAAGAGCAGCAGCTGGGGAAATATTAATTGTGTTCCTATACATAAATAATACAACAATAAATGCCTTCAACATGAAAGCTAAATGTGAAATGTTAAGGGGAAACAAAGGTGTTTGGGACTCAAAATGCATAAAGACAAAGGAAAAAAAAACAGCCCACAGTGATAAGTGACCATAAATAGTACATACATTTTTGTTAACGCACGGGAAGAATAAATGTGCTCCAGATATTTGATCTCAGCATAGTGCATTGGGTTTATTTTCTGTTTTAACTGGAAAATAGAGTGGAATTTTAAAGGAATTTTAGGCCCTTTACAGATAGAAACATAAATCCACATTGTTAGGGTCACTGACATTTCTAAAGCTGCAGATCAGGTGCTGCATAACAGATGCTCCCAGGGACCTTGGGGTACATGTCTACAGTGCACAGTGCAGTGCCATGCAGAGATACCCCCATCTAGCTGTGAGCACAACACATTGGGTACCTTCCTAGGACTAATAAGACATACTTCTCAGCAGAGTTAATTAGCTCAGGCACAGTACCTCATTAACACAGCATTCCTGCTACCGTGTGCAGAGCCAGCAGGTGTTGCTTTGCCCCGTGTTAATAAACATTCAGGCCATGCCGACATGGTAAGCTTTGTGGGTTCAAAGAAGCCTCATGACAAAACTCCATGGTCAAGGAGTACAAAAGCATCTTGCTCTCAACCTGGCAACTCTACAAACAGAGCATATTTTAAATGTCCACAATGAATACGTCAAACACATTTCCTGTTTCAAGTGCATTTGTTGAAATTGCTTCCTAACCTGTTCACATTTCTATTCTTTTCTCTACACGTATCAGACCAAGACATTCAGGCCAAGCTATGCAGAACTGGCTACAGGATTTAGCCACAAACTCTTATCAAGGTCAGTGGAATTCAAGCAGCTAAATTCCCTGGACAAACTTTACAATTGTTAACCATGGGTCTCCTTGGAGAATTTTCTCTGGTGGGATCCAAACTGAGAAAGCGTACTAAACAGCCTCTGTACATGCCATAATTGTAACGTGCTGCTCTAGAAGTATTTAGGTAGCCCAGGGTAAAAGCTTTGCTACAAGAGAATGGTAAAGACCTTTTCACAGTTCTGATAATGCTATCACATCACAGACCAGATAGGTTAGTTTTGTCACAACCGAACGAGGAAGGATAATACATATTCAACTCTCTGATAAGGAGCAAAACACAGCCTTTGAACAGGATACAGTATGCCGACTCCAGATGTTAAGAAGGAAAATATGCTGCACAAATTATGCGAGAGGCCAACAAATCTCTTGCTGCTGAAAATGACTTAGAGGTGTTGACTATACCCAAGATTTCCACAGTATGTACCAGGGTCTGGGTAGCTAGCATGTATAGAGGCAGGGAAATAGCAGAACGCTGCTTTTTCCTGTGGTGCATTTCTGTGTCCTTCTGAACAGCTGCCACTCGTAACAGATGCACCATCATAACGCCAAGTGCTGCAATTCTCCTCAGAGAATTCAAACTCAACCAAAGTGTTCTCCATATAAAAATTCAATAACAGACAGGTTGATAGCACTTGGTATATAATGCTTTGAGATGCCTGCTTGAATGAGTCCTATTTTGCTCTCTTTTCTAAGAGCCCTGCCAAGAGACATCACACCCACTGAGACTTCAGGGCATAATATGCTGGTGATTCTTGGTGTGGACTGACAAAATGACACCGTTCCTATTTACCATAGCAGATGATGCAGCCGAGTCAATGCTTCTGTAACACAGATGGAATCACATCGCTTTTGGTCCCCAAAAGAGAGACAAGACTCCATTGAGAACCCGTGGATGCAAGACTATTGACTTGAGTGGGCGTGGGACCAGGGTTTAACCTGAGGCCAAAACACTACCAATGCTCTCTTCTGGGATTTGCAAAGCAGCACGTCACTGTAGACGAAGTCCTCTGAAATGGGACATGGAGCTACGGCGCATCTTAGTACTCGGGAACTGTGCCCAATGCTACTGCCAGCTCTTTGTCCAGTAAGATTTTGATCTTGCTTAGAGTGGGTCAAAACCTTAATACTGCTTAGCATAAGCACCCTATCTACACCACTACTGGGGAGCCCTTACTCTACGTAAGCTGTACATTGAACAAAATGGAATTATTCACACGAGTGCTTGCTAACTGAGATTCACAGATAATCCAGCCTATGGTGATTAATCATCATATTCCCACTGTCTTCAGTGGGAGTACAATCAGACCCCTAAATAACCAAAGGAAGTCAAGAGCCCACGCTCAGATGAGTAAGGGCTGGAGAACAGAGCATGAACACGGATGAAAACCAAGCTGCATTTTCCAAAATATCCCAAGCACACTTGATATAATGCAATAGCCTTGACTTTATTGTTGATTTTATTCATCCATTTTGCTGCTAATTTGTAGTATTCTGTAGACTGCAGTGGGCATGCAGCTGTTACCACCAAACACATTTAACTGAGTGAGCAGAGAAAAAAGGTTGCAGTGTGCCATTTCCCTTGCAGGTTTCCCTTGTATCCTTCTGCTAGGAACTCTGTTTCCTACCAAGGAGATATGCTGCATAAAATACGACATTTCAAGAGTGGAATTCTGCTGTATGTCTCAAAGGAGAGCTTGGCTGAGAATGACAATGATGCCTTGTGGAAAAGCCCTACAGAACCTAGCAGAAATTAAGCATGCATCTGTAAGAGCTCTGAGCACTTCCATAGGCTTTAACAGAGTTGCTTATAGGATTTTTAAAGCTCCAGAAAATAATCTCATTCTTTTCTCAGTTATGTGAACCGGATTCTTGGTGGAAATCAGCCTGAAACTATATTGGTTTACATCAGCTGGAGAGTGGTCTCTATTTTCAAGAGTAATTTCTATGGAAGCTTAGTTTTATTGCAGAATCCTACTATAATCTATAGGATTTGGTGGTCTTCTATTGCTGCAGAGGTTATTCCTATTCCCCGAGAAGACAGCAGCAAAGCTGTCATTAACTACAGGCCAAAGCATATGCAAATGTCCTTAATGCTTCAAGAGTGCAACATATCCCAATGATTACTACGTGAATTGGAAATTTCCAGTCTCATTAAAAAAATAAATGTTTTCCACAGAGAAAATATAACAGAAGTTTTCTGGCATTATGGTGCATTAACTGCCTTTACTTTCAAGCACATAATGTGATTGGGTTGAATGCAAACATCACCAGTTAAAAGGCACAAATCAGTTAATAAAGTGATTACTTTCAGTATTTGTGTGCTTGTGGGAAAATGTCGGTCATTTCATCTCTTAAGAGCAGTTAAACAGGTTCCTGGAGGACTCCGTTTCTATTACCTGGCAATGGTGCTACAGGTCTCAAAGCTGGACCAGATTTGCTTTTTGCAGCTTTAAAAAGTGGTGTGCCCAAGAGGATCCTCTGGGGAAATCTCTTGGAAGTGTGCTACAGTTTAGCTCCGTAGAGAATACCGTAAAATGTCAGATTAGCTAACAGTTTTAAATGCTGGAAAAAAGACAATTGTTGATTGGATTACAGTAGAGGCCACCACATGACTGGGCATCCTAGGCATTACCTTGCCCTTCTTATCATTCCCATTACCTACTTATTTTGCCAGTTCCCCCCAAAATTACCACTCTTTCTACTGGGAGCAAGACTGGAGACAGAACAAATATTGCGGCTTCACAGTGCGCTCCCATGCCAGATGATCCACTGAATGAAAGGGCTTTCCAGAAACAGACAGCTTATTTTGCACCAATTATTCATTACAAGTAAAAGCAGATGCTATCCTACAACTCCTTTCTTTCTAGCAAAAATAGCAAGTCAGGGCAGTTAAGGAACTTGATGAAGTGGCCCAGAAATAGCCTCGACCCTTAGAAGAACAGGATTCATTTTAAAATGCCCCCTGTGCCTTTGGATGACATTTCAGTGGATTAATTGAAGCTGTGCATTGCATCAGGATATCAACTGAGGACAGAGCTTTGCAGGTTTCAATAAAGAATTAGGTATTTGTACGGATAATGAGACTGCCCAGGATGGTTACATTCCACATTAAAAATCAAACCAGCAAGATGCGCCGGATATTTCTGGGGAGCAATCTGTAGGGAGCAGTCTACGGTCAAACTAGGAGCAGAGCTCAGCTGTCTCAAGTTAAAGCCCTTATCACCTCTGGCCATGGCCCCTTAGAGTAACAAAAACCATATTATCTGTTAACTCTGTACCTAATTCCCATATTGCCTTAAAGCATTTGTGTAAATCTAGTTAAAGTGTTAGCCTGAATAAGGATGACATGAAAAGTAAGGCTCGAAGTTGATCGTGCACTGAAGTGCTGTGCTGAATCCTGGCCCCAAAGAACAAACCATTTTCCCTCCCCGCTTTCTTCTTATTCCATCTCTCTTATTCTTTCTAATCAAACAGCAATGCTCCGATTCACAATGATCCCTGCAGCAGAAATCTCGTTTCACTCCTCCTAAAATCTCATTTGCTTACCTTTTCACAACCCCATCAATACAGAAAGCATCTTGCAAAATGCAAGTACAAATATGTCAAGATTATCAGGAGAAAGAAAATCCCCAAATCCCCAACAGGGAATTCCCCACGGGCAGTAAGATGAAAGGATGAGATGGGTTCCTGGCAAGATAAAGTACAGTAGGTTAGTGCTAATACAAAACTATATTTTAGGCTTTTCTTAACCTGTTTCCATGCAGCAATCTCCCAAAGGCCTGTGGAAGCAAAGAATGGCTGAGGCCTCGGGGGGGGGGAGAGAGAAATTTCTTAGATAAGAGGAAGATGACAATTAAAGCTGTCTTGAAGGACACAAGACAGATAGCCTCAAGGCAGGAAAAACTAGTTTAGGCAACCCTTTGTATTGCATCTATAAAAAGGTTAATTGCCCTGGTTGTAAGGCAGAGAGCCAGAGGGAATCTTTCCTTTAACGGTCTCTCTCTGATAGCTATCGAAATTAAGTTTCTACCTGACCTGATTCCAAATTCTACAGCGTGTTTTTTCAATGACAATTAAATGGTGCCATGACTCGGATCCACAGCCAACGACATGTTCGGAGTACCATGAGCCGTTCCCCACCGAACCCCGGCACCACCAATAAAGGTAAGAGGACTTTTAAATCTCTATTGGGGTGTTGGAGGAGGACTGCCCGTAGGCTCCCTGCTCACATTGGGTAGCTTGATTCGAACCTTTGTTACAGGTCAGTGTAGAACCAAGACCGGTCATACTAATCTGGTAAATTCTGTCTGTCTCTGGAAAGCGCTCATAACTGATAGGCAGAATCTGTCTGTTGCACAAGCACTTGCATCCAGCACAACACTGGGCTCTAGGAAATCTGAGTGGGTGATGGGAATAATATTGTGACCCTGAGTGAATGATGATTTGAGATTGGTCCAGGGCAAATTCTGAAACCACGTGCAGCCGCCCCGAGACGTATGCCAGCCTGGTTTGGGCGATGACCGGCGCAACTCAAATGCAAGGGTGTGTGGTGAAAGAATAGTCACTGGGAGCCAAGGCTGAGAGACAAAATCAACCCTTCCTTCCTCCCCAGTGAACTTTTCACTGGTCCCTCACCCTCTTTGTTTTGCCCTGTGTCTTGTGTCCCCCCCTCCATTCATGAGCCGCTATAGATCCGCTGCCTGAAGGTATGTAGCCTTGGTCATCAGACGGGGCTACAAGCAGGTTTCTGTGACTTTAGCGGACTCCTTTTGTTGTTCCCCCACCCTTATTCTACCGTGTAGATAAATGGCCTGTTTATGAGCCATTGCCAAATCCAGAACTCATCTCGGCAGCACTGCGGGCTGAAGTTCGGATCGGCACGGACTTCCTCAATAAGCCATTCCCTTGTCTTGTCTTTCCCTGTGTGATTGTCAAATGGGTACAGGACAGTCAAAGCAAGTGCCAGTCCCCTCTAAGAGAACTCCGGCGTACTATATGTACACACATTATTCTCCCAAGACTTGCAAGTACCTGGATAAATAGTACTGGTATACCAGGGATGATTCTTCCAAGCAGTTCCCTGAGGAAGGCACATTCAATCTAGATAAAATAGTGCACTTAAGAGGGATGTTAGAGTCCCGTGGATCCAAAACTCCTCAATGCCAGTGGAATATATTTTTCGATTGGTATGAAGAAATATCAAAAAGATGCACTGAGTCTCAGACCAAAAGCCTGAAAGACTCACAGAAAAAAATTAAACAACAATTGAAGGAAACACGAGAGAAATTGGCCGCTCCCCTAAATTCAAACTGCAGTCCATATACCCATTATTGAAAGGGGTACCACCACTAACTGAACCTCCGAAGGGCATATTAGACTTTTGTATTAATCCAGCCTTAGCTGAAAATCCGGCCCCATCTGAATCAGAAAACAAACCAAGCCCGTCAGCTTCCCCTCCAGGTTATTCTCCACCTTCCTCCTTTCCCTACCCAAGCATAGGACAGCCTGAGGGATGACATCATCGCCCTACTTATTTCACTTGACCAATCTAATCCTTTTCCTAATTGTTCTGTAAACGGCAGGATTATATCTTGCCTGGTAGACACAGGAGCTTCCCTCTCCACTTCAAAAGCCTCTGATTTCTCTAGCATACCTCTTTCTGACAAAATTGATAATGTTGTTGGCATTAGTGAACACCCTATAACCCACCCTGTTTCCAAAACCCTTTCTGTCCCTATCAGTCCCATTTCTGAACCACATACCTTTTTGCTTAGCCCCTTTACCCCTGTAAATCTTTTGGGAAAGGATTTGTTGTGTAAATTGGGCTGTCATCTACTGTTCCCCAGATGGCATATACCTAAAGGTGCCAGAACCAAGGGAGGCTGAGGTTTTGGCTCTGTTACAGGAACAACTGGAGGATGATTTTGAAGCTGACACTTCCTCGTTGCAACAGGAACTGTTGGTTCAAGTCCCTCCACAACTTTGGTCTACTCACGCCAATGAGGTGGGCCACATGCTCAGCGCAGAGCCTGTGCACATCACTCTCAATCCTGCCAAACCTCTCCCTTGTGTTCCACAATACCCTATTTCTAAAGAAACCGAGGAGGGCATTCGACCTCTTATTACTTCCCTCCTCGAACAAGGGATCATCATCCCGACCCATAGTCCATGCAACACTCCTATCCTTCCTGTTAAAAAACCCGGTCAAGATACTTATCACTTTGTACAAGACCTTCATGACGTCAATGCTGCAGTCCTACCTACTTTCCCTGTTGTTCCCAACCCAGCCACTATACTATCCTGTATTCCTGCTACTGCTACTCACTTTACTGTAATAGATCTCTGTTCTGCTTTCTTTTCTATTCCTATTCACCCTGATAGTCAGTTTTTGTTTGCTTTCACTTACCAAGGTCTTCAGTACACCTGGATTCGACTTCTACAAGAGTATACTGAAAGTCCCACCTTGTTTTCCCAGATCCTCAAAAAGGATTTAGATGCTATAGAATTCAAGGGGGGCTCCACTCTAATCCAGTATGCGGGCGATCTTATGCTGGCTTCACTTTCTCTGGAAGCATGTATACAGGATTCCCTCGCTCAACTCACTGCCCTGGCCTCTCAGGGACATAAGGCCTCCAAAGCCAAGCTGCAATTATGCCAACCCAGAGTTCATTATTTAGGGCATGATATTTCAGCAGGACAAAGACATCTGTCCAAATCCCGAATTAATGCCATCCTCCAAGTCCCTAAAACAACTACTCGGAAACAAATGAGAGGATTTTTAGGAATGGCTGGGTATTGCAGGCAATGAATTATGGGTTATGCCTCCATTGTCAAACCCCTACAGGCCCTTACCCTTGATTCTACTCCCGAACCACTACCTTGGCTTCCAGAAGCCGAACAAGCCTTTATTCAGACCAAGCAAGCCCTCGCCAGAGCACCCGCTTTAGGACTTCCTGATTACAAGAAACCCTTTACCCTGTATTGCGATGAACGAGATGGCATTGCCCTAGGGGTGCTCACTCAGCTTCATGGTGACAAGCAATGCCCCATTTCCTATTATAGTTCTGCCGTAGACCCTGTTGCAGCAGGACTTCCGCCCTGTCTCTGATCTGTAGCTGCTGGTGCCTTGCTTGTTAAAAAGGCTGATTCCTTGGTTCTTGGACACCCATGAACTGTTGCTGTTCCCCATGCTGTTATGGCCCTGCTCCTGAAAGGCAAAACACAACATATTTCTAACTCCCGACTTACCAAATATAAAAAGCTTCTTCTTTCAGCTGTCAACGTAACTTTAACATGCTGCTCTATCCTGAATCCTGCTTCCCTACTTCCTACCCCATCAGACGGAAAACCTCATGATTGCTTAACTGTAACTACCCAGCTTTTGACCCCTCGTATCGATCTTAAAGATACACCACTACAGAACCCAGATTTCCTGCTACATGTAGATGGCTCCTGCCTTAGAAACTCCAAGGGACAGCTCACTGCTGGCTATGCAGTCTGTGATCAACACCAAGTTTTAAAAGCTTACCAGTTGCCTCATGCCTGCTCTGTTCAAGTGGCTGAACTGGTAGCCCTCACTCGAGCATGCACCTTGGCTACAGGTCAATCTGCCACCACCTACACTGATTCCAGATATGCCTTTGGTGTTGTACATAACTTTGGTCAACTTTGAAAACAAAGAGAATTCCTTACTTCACCTGGGACTTAGATTAGTAATGGTTTTTATGTCAATGCTATTTTACACGCTCTCTTATTCCCTTCTGCTATTGCTATTGTTAAATGTAAAGCCCATGAAATCCCTAATGATGATGTCACACACAGAAATGCCCTAGCTGACCATGTGGCTAAAAATGTGGCCCTTTCTGGCCCTCAGGCTCCTAAGGATATTTTTCTTTGCCTTTTAGCAGACCAGTCTCCATTTGCCAATCTCTCCAACTTGGCCCTACTCCAAGACCAGGCTCCAAAATTTGAAAAGCACGGCTGGCTGCACAAAGGATATCAGTTGCACCCTGACACCTTGTGGCACACCCTGGACGACCACCTAGTGGTGTCCAAGGCTTTGCTACTTTACCTTGCTCATCTGGCCCCCTCGGTGGCCCATACGAGCAAAGCGGGGATGATTGCGACAGTACAGCATGATTGGTTTGCCCCAAATTTTCCGTTCATGGTTCAGCAGTACTGTAGCACTTGTCCCATTTGTCTTGCCCATAACATCGGTCAGAAGGTTAAAACTAGACAAGTGGCACACCCCCCACCATGGGAACCTTTTGTAAATTTGCAAATGGACGTTGTTCAAATGCCAAAAATGTTGTTCTTTTGAATATATTCTTGTCATTATTGATATGTACTCTGGTTGGGTACATCCTTGTAAACATGCAGACTCCACCACTGTAGCAAAGATGTTTTTGAAAGAATTCATCCCCAGATTTGGCTTGCCACTCATGCTAGACAGTGACCGAGGAACACACTTTACAGGGCAGATTGTTAGAAACATCTGTAAGGCCCTGAATATACACCAGCACCTGCACTGTGCCTACCATCCCCAATCCAGTGGCGCAGTACAGCGAAAAAACTCTGACTTAAAAACATGCCTGTCTAAAATTTGTGCTGAAACTAACCTGAAATGGCCAGATGCATTGCCACTGGCACTTAAGCACATTAAAAACACTGCCAACATAAAACATGGACTGTCCCCGCATAAAATTCTCATGGCACGTTCCATGAGAATGGCCCTACACCACCCCCATTTCCTCATCAGACTAATCTTCAGTTGGATGATGAAACTGTTTTAAATTACTGTAAGGCACTAATGAAATGTGTCAGATCTATTCATTCACAGGTTCAGGAAGTGCTGCCACCTGCTGCAGATGTCCCATGCCATTCACTTGAGCCTGGAAACTGGGTATATATCAAGGTTCATCAATGAAAAAAAAACTCACTCCAACGCAGATGGAAGGGCCCCTTCTAGGTGCTCCTAACCACTAACACTGCTGTTCGTTGCCAAGGCCACCGGACGTGGACTCACGCCTCACACTGTAAAAAGGTTTCACCTCCATTGAACCCTGAGGCAGCTGAATTTCAACTAGATAGAAAGACTCCACAAGCTAGTAGTGAGCTCAGCACCTGCCAGCAGAAAAATTCAGGACCAGTGGTGAGCATAGCACCCACTGACAAAGAGGATTTACCACTACAGAGTGAAGAAGATGCGCCTCCGCGACACCACTATGCCCTCCGGGAAAGGAAAAAGGCCTCCACCTAGTTCCTGGTACCTGAGATGGGATTGGTTGGTCGTGACTTGGGTAATTCTTTGTTTGTTTGTTTGAATCATCCTACACGAATCTAAAGATTCAGTAACTGAAGAAAACACCACAGAGACTAAAATGATGGTACTAAAAAGATGTGAGCAGATTAAAAGAAGATATAAAAGGATGCAAGATGAAAGAGAGAGACTCATGGGAATAGAAATAGAATCAGATGAGACTTGTAAGTTTCAAAGGGGGGAAATGTGGAATCAAAGAATGGCTGAGGCCTCAGGGGGGGAGAGAGAAATTCCTTAGATAAGAGGAAGATGACCATTAAATCTGTCTTGAAGGACACAAGACAGATAGCCCCAAGGCAGGAAAAACTAGTTTAGGCAATGCTTTGTCTTGAATCTATAAAAAGGTTAATTGCCCTGGTTGTAAGGCAGAGAGCCAGAGGGAATCTTTCTTTTAACGGTCTCTCTCCAAAAGCTATCAAAATAAAGTTTCTACCTGACCCGATTCCAAATTCTACAGCGTGTTTTTTTCCATGACAGGCCCCTTCCAGTCCTGTTTTCTTTTACAGCCTCTATACTATTAAGGCTGTCGCCACCATAATCTTCTTGGATTAAACTTCGTTATTTAACATGCTTTCATTGTTCAACTAGAAACCAAAGAAAGCTGGCCTTTTTCAAAGAAGGGTCCAAAAAGCTTTCACCAACATTTTTTGGAAGTGACTAGCAATTTGGGGTATGCAGCTTCAGAGACCTGATTTCAGGGAGGGGGGTTGGCAAAAAAAGTCATGCTTTAGTTGGGGGGGGGGCGGGGGGGAGGTTGTATGTAAAATTCAACAAGTTCTCATTTTCTTATTTAAAAGCTTTGGTAAAAATATATCCACTCTCTACCCCTCCACCACCTTTTAAGAAGAAGGGAAAGCTCCACTGAAGACATTTCTGTAGGAATCCCCTCTATACTCTCTGATGATACTTCAGTCATCCATCTGAGGATCTTGAAGCATGTTACAAATATTTAAATGAGCTAATCCCGTCAGACTTTTTTTCAGATACTGTTATGGCAGGAATTACTAACAGCCTCACAAGTTCTTTTTTTTTTTCATGTAGGAGTACGGTTTTACTCTTTGAAGGGACAGCGTAGTGACAAAATTGAACAATGTATAAAATTATTCCCTTCAGTGTAGCAATGAGGTAACCAAAAAGAACAGACTGCAGGTTTGGATGAAGTTGATTTTTGAACTGAGTTCCCAAGCTTGGGATTTATTAACTTCCCTGGTACTCAATTCTTTTCGGAAACCAATCCTGTCCCCATTTTTTTCTCTCTTAAATATAGGAGACCATGTTGTTCAGAGCATCTGACGTGAAATCTCACTAGTGTTTTGTACCATGATGTTCAAGAAATATCAGATGGCATTGAAAAAAACATTGCTATGCGGTGATCGTTTGAGAGAGGTGCTGCGGCAGATGGCACAGACCTGACTTTCTGCTTTGTAACATATTGATAGGCAGTTACTAGGAAAGAGAAACTGGTATGCAAACCCTGCCCAGGTGCCATTTGTGACCACCTCTGTTTCAGGGCTAGTGTGTAAAGAAAGCAAATGAGTTAGACTGCATCACTGCTACCCTTGAGGTCCTTTCCAAATCAACAAGTCTATGATTTCCTTCTCCATTGCAAAGCTGAAGTGTAAGGCCCCACAGTTCTGCTAGAAGGACCGATGCCATTGCAAGCAGGAGGACAACACGTTCAGAATGGGTGATAATTCATAGATTCATAGATTCATAGATGTTAGGGTCGGAAGGGACCTCAATAGATCATCAAGTCCGACCCCCTGCATAAGCAGGAAAGAGTGCTGGGTCTAAATGACCCCAGCTAGATACTCGTCTAACCTCCTCTTGAAGACCCCCAGGGTAGGGGAGAGCACCACCTCCCTTGGGAGCCCGTTCCAGACCTTGGCCACTCGAACTGTGAAGAAGTTCTTCCTAATGTCCAATCTAAATCTGCTCTCTGCTAGCTTGTGGCCATTGTTCCTTGTAACCCCCGGGAGCGCCTCTTGGTGAATAAATCCTCACCAATTCCCTTCTGTGCCCCCGTGATGAACTTATAGGCAGCCACAAGGTCGCCTCTCAACCTTCTCTTGCGGAGGCTGAAAAGGTCCAGTTTCACTAGTCTCTCCTCGTAGGGCTTGGTCTGCAGGCCCTTGACCATACGAGTTGCCCTTCGCTGTACCCTCTCCAGGTTATCCGCATCCTTCTTGAAGTGCGGCGCCCAGAATTGCACGCAGTACTCCAACTGCGGTCTGACCAACGCCCTATGGAGGGGAAGTATCACCTCCCTGGACCTATTTGTCATGCATCTGCTGATGCACAATAAAGTGCCATTGGCTTTTCTGATGGCTTCGTCACACTGCCTGCTCATGTTCATCTTGGAGTCCACTAGGACTCCAAGATCCCTTTCCACCTCCGTGCCACCCAGCAGGTCATTCCCTAGGCTGTAGGTGTGCTGGACATTTTTCCTCCCTAGGTGCAGCACTTTGCATTTCTCCTTGTTGAACTGCATCCTGGTGTTTTCTGCCCACTTGTCCAGCCTATCCAGGTCTGCCTGCAGCTGTTCCCTGCCCTCCGGCGTGTCCACTTCTCCCCATAGCTTTGTGTCATCTGCAAACTTGGACAGAGTACATTTCACTCCCACGTCCAAGTCGCTGATGAAGACATTAAAGAGTATCGGTCCAAGGACCGAACCCTGCGGGACCCCACTACCCACACCCTTCCAGGTCGAGACCGACCCATCTACCACGACTCTTTGGGTGCGACCCTCTAGCCAATTCGCCACCCACCGAACTGTGCAGTCATCCACATCACAGCCTCTTAATTTGTTCACCAGTATAGGGTGGGATACCCCATACTGTAAAGTGCCATAGATAATGGCACTTTACAGATGGAGGAAATGAGGGATCAGGTAACTCATCCACAGTTATGCAGCAAAATAGAAATGAGACAAGAATCCAGATCTGAAGTCAGGCACGACTACTTTCCCAATGCCCCTCTGGACTTTTCCCAGGAGACCATCTTCCACTGGGTGTGAGCATCCTTCTAATAGGCTTTCCCGGTTTCAATTGTCACTTCTCTCTATAGGCACAAGACTATATCCCATTTCTTCCTTGCTATCAATCTACTTATTTATATCCCTCATGTACATTTTATTCCATTATGGGAGTCATGAAGAAATCAATTAGAAGCACAGCACATCTACAGCTCGCTCTGAAAGAGACTGTTAGCACTTGACTCACCTACTTACACAAGTTAGCCTATCCTCTAACTTCATGTCTGGATGTTTTCTGTGCCTATATCCAAGGACTTCAATAAACATCAGATAGCAGTGCAGAGATTTTCATCAGATACCAGTGCGTTCATTTTTGGGTGCCCGATTCCCGACACCTGAACAAGATTGATTTCCAGAGCATCTCCCCAACGTGGCTCAAATTGGGCGCCCAAATTCAGACTCCTTAGGTTACAAGTCAGTTGTAATCATCTTGGTCTAGATCTTTAACCTAATGTTTGTGGATGTAAATCCAGCATTTTACATATGCCCACCTTAACGCAGACAAGACTTGGAATCAGTGGGATCCAGGCATGTCCATAAGTGCTTTATTGAATTAGGGCCTACTTAGCACACAGGAAACAAAACTATTCTGTTTCTGGGCAGTTTATTCCACTAGGTATAGCTGTCCCAATAAATGGCAAAAGCATGGGGTTTTTCCTTCCACTGTTTATGAACCATGGAAATATGGGAACATTAACACCTGGGGGCATCTCCAATCTTTTCCCTGTTTGCCTTATCCGTGAAGTCGAAAGCGTGCATGCGAGCAAATGCAGCATTGACTGCTACCTAAGGTTTAAGATTGTATAGAAGCAAAAGGGCTTTGTTACTTCGGCCAGTCTCAGGATTACCGTAACAAACTTTCCATAAGGTTGGTCACATATTCTTAGCCATGACATGCATTGATGATTAAAGGGTACTCCCTGTGAAAGTAAAGCTCTTCTCATCAAAGTACAGCCTTATACAATAAATCCAATACCAAAGCAGGCAAAATGCATGTGCGCACACATGTGCACACACCCATTTTAAAGTTCAAAACAATCCAACAGCAGCTCAGAAAAGTGAAGTATTCTCAAGTTGAAAACCCATTCCCATATCTATCTGTATACAGCATTTGAGTAATCAGATGTATAAAAAAGCCATGCCTGTTGCCTTTCACGCAGTTTCAGAGACATAAGAAGTCACAATTACAAGTCAGTAGGTTGAAATAATATCTTTGCTGGGCTTAATTAAGTCAAATATTCATGCAAACAGGATGGAGGAGGTAAGTGTTGTTCTTAATCAGAACAGAGACTGCTGCTCTATGGTGCAAATTGCTCTCTTATGTGGACATCACCAAGAACCTACAATACAGGGAGCAAAGCATGAGTTACAAGGACGAAGAGAAGGCACTTCTGAATGACTCTCACTGTGCTTCATCTACAGAACAAAGAGGAAATTGAGCCTGCTGAGCCCAATGTATACTAAGGAAATATAATGTACCCAGACTAAACTTCCTTTAGGCTAAATTCACCGAATAGGAATCTCTCGCTGAATCTTGCACATGCAAACACGTGCCACCAATTCTCAAACATTTGCACTGTGTGACAGTTGATTTCCTCCATGAGCACATCAAGCCCATGCTCTAATTGTTGAGCTCATAGATCTTACTTAAGCTTCTGCTGCCAGGTTAAGGCTTTCTTTCTAACCTATGAAAGTACCTAGTGACTAAGCTAAATATTACTTGAGCATGGTACAAAAGCAGAGAAATAGATAGTCCCTGCATAAACCAAAAAAGGCACAGAAGGAGTAGGGGGGAAGTACAGAGGTAAAGGACAGAGACAGAAATGCCAATTTTTGCCCCATCTGGCCCCTGAAAGCGCTCTACGGCCATGGCCAAACAGAAGTGTATGGGTGCAAAGCACTTTCAAGGGGCCCAATCCTGCACAAATCTGAACCCCCATTGCATGAGGGTTCAGAGGAAGAGGTTTCAAAACAACATCTTCAGTAACTTGTGTCTGCTCTACCTCCCAGCCTCCCACCTGTTTTTTAGAATGGGAGGGAGAAAGGGAGCAGAGGGAGTTTGGTCTGGGGTTTTTCAGCCTCCGCTGGAAAAGGGGCAGGTGAATTGGAGCCATCCTAAGGTTGGGGTAGGGGCTCCAATCCACCTACCCCACCCTCCAGTGCTGGCTGGGGAAACCCTAGAATGAGCTCCCTCTGCTCCCTTCCCCCTTCCCATTCTGAAAACAGTGCCTGGACTGGGGGGGGAGGAGGGGCCATTGCTAAAGGAAACCAGCTGCAGGCTGGCAGCCAGCAGCTGGATTTCCCAAACCTCCCTCTTCCCTGGACCCAACAATTAACTTCTGCTCCGTCTGAGGGATCGATGCAACTCAGAACACCTCCTGCAAAGTATGATGAGTTACAGTGGGAAGTTGCTCTTTTGCCTGTGCCCAAAAGCACACAACTGAACCCTCTTGTAGGGCTGCGTGAAACAGCCATTTCATTTCAGTTTTGGATTCAGCCATTTTGGAGGGCCAGGGATTCGTTTCTGTGTTTTGGATCACCGTTACATTTCAATTTGACCAACTCTGCTTCAGAGTTTCAACACTGTTTCGGAGATTCGGATCAGCCGGGGACAGGCAGGCACAGCTGGGCAGCTGCAGTTTCTTCCACAGCTCCTCCAGCTGTGCCTGCCTTTCCCCAGGTGGGGGGAGCCATGGAAGAAATCCCCATGCCCAGCCCCAGACTCCTGGCACTTAAAAAAACAAAAACAAACAAATCATAGATATATATATATATATATATATATATATATATATATATATATCTCCCCCCGCACTCACCAGCTCCAGCAGCAGTGATTCAGACCCTTGGGGGCTCATGGAAGAGTACCCCCCACATACAGCATGGGCAGTGGGAGGCAGCGGGGATCACCCCTCCCCACCTGGCACCCACATGGAAGCTACACAATGACACGGGTACAGTGTGGCTCAGCAGGGTGCTGCATGCTGCCTGGGAGCTGGGGCTGCTGAGGCTGAGTGGTGCCAGGCTCCAGCTGACGGGTGGAGCCTCCCCAGCTCCCAGACAGTGTGCAGTGCCCTGCTGAGCCACACTGCACCTGCACAATGTGACAGCTGCTGTGCGGGTACCAAGTGGGGGGATGATCCCCACTGTCCCCCATTGACCCACACTGCCACCAGTGTCCAGAGGTTCTGATTGCCGCTGCTACATCCGGTGAGTGCAGGGCTTTTTTTTTTTTTTTTTAATTAAGTGCTGTGAGGCTGGGGCCAGGCAGGGTATGAGGCCAGGCAAGGCGGCCATGGAGGCTTCTCCGGTGGCTCCTATGACTGTGCTTGGTGCAGACTGCACCAAGCAGACTCAGGTGCTGGTGCTGGCCCCAGCCAGTAGCATGCTGTCATCATCCACGCAGACCCAGGGGCTTGCACCCCTCAGGAGAGTTGCAGGGCTATGTGAGACTCCTCCCGGGGGAAGCAGGCCCCTGGATTTGCACGGGATGACAGTAAGCTGCCATCCCTCCCTCAGAGCACTGGGACTGGAAGGGACCACAGGGACAGATTGTAGACACTGGTCAGGTACAGATGCCAATATCAGAGCCCTCCTTCCGCCTCTTCCCCCTCCCTCTTCTTAGTTTCTGTTTCCCTACGAGCCCAGCTCCAAAACATCCAAAACATTTTGGATAGTGCAGTTTTGTTTTGGAACCTTCCATGTCTTTTCAGATTTCATGTTTTGGGCATCAAAATGGGTTGAAACTCCTCCAAAGCAAAATGGCTGCCAAAATTTCACATAACCCTACTACCTGTAAATTTACTACCTGTAGTAAACTAATTGTGCAGTAGATACTGCATAGTAATGCTTGTGCAAATGCTGACTGGGAGCAAATTTGCTCCCGGTCAGTCTACGCAGCAGGAATCCCTCTGTCCCCAGTCCTGGTGCTGCTCAGCTCTCTGGCTCCCCCTACAAGCTGGGAGCCAATCAGTACTGGGACTGGGAAGCTCTCAGCCTCCTCTCCTGGCTCCTGGGACATACCTGGCAGCTTTGGAGAATGAGCAGGGGCTGGAAACTCAGCCTCCAGCTGTGCACTGGAGCTCCTCTGGAGAGCACCTGAGGTACAGAGCTCGCTGCTCCAGGGAGCAGACCGGAGCTGGGTATCCAGCCCTTGCCTGTCCCTTGGAGCAGGTCTGCACCGTGTTGAGCTGCTCCAGGGGATGGACGAGGGCTGGATTTCCAGCCTCCGCCCACCTCCCGGAGGAACATGCCGCTGTGTCGAAGCAGAGCAGCTGCCAGCAAGCTTCCTTCCCCTCCAGTGGGCAGGAGGCTCACCAGCAGCTGTGCCACATCTGGGACAGCTCCTAGTAACCCCTTGCTTCACAGGCAAGCGCTGCCTGGGAAAGGGCTAGCTGGCAGCTGTGTCCCCCCAATGGCACAGGGCCAGGAGAGCTCTGCCCACTGCAGGGGCAGCTCTCTCCCAGCCCCATGCACATCAGGCCCCCTCCCAATCTGCATGGGGCCAGGAGACAGTTGCCACTGCGGCCAGCAGAGCTCTCCTGTTCCCATGCTCCCTGGGACCAGTCCTGTGCCTTTGAAAGCCCCAGGGCTTGCACCAGGGGGAACCTGGAGCTTCCCTTGGCTGCTGCAGAGAGGCAGAGCAGGGCAGGAGCAGCCCTGTACCAGACTGTTTCCAAGGGGAGCACAAGCCTCAATTTGTAACTTAGTGTGTAGTAAGCCTACTGTGAGTTTCTAGGGTCGGGAGGGACTTTTATGCATCATTTCATAGTTGCTAGGGATGAGAGGGACCTGCATAGATCATCAAGTCTGTCCCCGTGCCCTGGGCAGGAATGAGTGCAGGGATCATAATACCCCAGCCAGAAATCTATCCAACCTCCTCCTGAGGACCCCCAAGGTAGGGGAGAGCACCACCTCCCTTGGGAGCCCAGTCCAGAGCATGTAGAGATGCACCCCCAGTTTGGCAATAGCTGGGGATTAAGAGAGTTCATGCAGGAAGTAGGACCTTAGTTCAAGCCTCTCCTCTACCATAGGCTATAGCAGGAGTTGGCAACCCCAGGCACATGTGCCAGAGCATGGCACATGAGACGTTTTTGCTCCACACATCACATCCAGCCTAGGCTCCGGGCAGCTGCTGATGGCCACAGTGCCTAGGCGGTGCACAGAAGGCAGTGGGGAGGCTGCAAGTTCTGCTGCAAGCAGCCCGGGCTCTGTGGCAGGCAGAAGCTGCACAGAGCCCGGGCTGGATGTGGCAGGCAGCCAGGAGGCTGCAACCAGTGCACCAGGATCTGGTGCCCTGGCCCAGCTCTGCACCTAGCCATGGCTGCATACATGCCTTGCGGGACATGGTGGGAAAGGAGCCTGGGGCAGTGCAACCCCAGCCCCTCCCCTGCTGTGTCCCCTGGTGGTGTGGGTGCAGCTGTTGCCGCCACAGAGTCCAGACTGCTTGCAGGGTGGTGGGCAAGCTGCAAACAACTGCGTCAGGGTCTGAAGCCCCGGCCTGGCTCCATGGCTGGTGCTGGCTGCACATGTGCCTTGGGGTGCATGGTTGTGGAAGGGGCTAGGGGCAGCGCAGCCCTGGTTGCTTCCCCGCTGTACTCCCCAAGGTGTGCATGCAGCTGCTACTGGCACCAAGTTGGGCCAAGCCAGTGCAGCCACGTGCAGGCTCATTGCTGCCTGCTGTGAGCAGCCCAGGCTCCATGGCGGGCAGCAGGGGCCAGCCCAGAGCCTGGGCTCAATCTAGCATCAGCCACAAGGGTACAAGTGGCTGCACCGGGTACCTTAGCCCCAGCCCAGGTCGTTGCTGGCAGTGGCTTTGCACATGCCTCGGGGAGTACAGCAGGGAAGGGGCAAGGGCTGCGCTGCCACAACAGGGATCAGGCCCCTCATCTCTCCCCCACCATCGGCCTCTGGCACAGCGACATCTTTCAAGTCCAGCTTGCAGGGTTCTTTACCCCTCTGCCCAAAAACGTTGCCGACCCCTGAGCTACAGGCTTTCAAGCTAGAGGCATCTCCACCCTTTCTGAGCTGCCAGGAACAAAAAGCGTCCAACTGAGCCACAAAGAGAGCAAAGGAAGAGAGCAGGATTCTGCAACCTGACTTGATAGTATTGGAGAAATTATTCGCTTTAGCTCCCAACCTGGTAAGGAAACACCTGCGAATACTTCTGACCCCAATGGGGCTAATTTCCCAGCTGAGACTCAAATAAGCAGGAGACGAGGGTGTGGTCTTTCCAGTTTATTCAGCCGAAGGTCCCCTGACCTTAGAAAGGCAGAGGGGCCCCGGTTGCACTCTCACACACGTATTTATATTCTCTGGTTACATGAGATTTTCACATACGCAAAGCTTTAGCGGAAAATTACTAGTATTGCATGACTCTTCTTCCACCTGCGGCATAAGCTCCAATCACAAAAAATGTTACCAAATAAGGCACAGGTCTGCTGTTAAGCTTGTCTATCATGCTTAGTTACTATGGGGAAGTGGGCACCTGAAGGTGCAGGCTGTGCTTCCTGTGTTGCTAGAGAAGGAAACCCCCTTCTCTGCGCACAATTTCTAACAATAGGAAGGGGCAGGAAGTCCTGGGTACGGGCCCCAGTTCCCAGGAGTGTTTCTGCATTTTATCTTTTTGAAGAAAAATGCAGACACTGTGCTGGAAGCAGGGACTAAACCCAGGACTCCCCTCTCCCAGCTGCCTGTTTGATCACTCTGCTAGAAGCCTGTGCCCTCTTGCGGTTACTTTCTGGCTTATTGCATCTTGAATGCTTTTCTGCATAGCTGCACGACATGAAGAGGACCCCATGGAAGTCTCCCGTATCCCAGCTTGGCATCCTATCAATTAAAGCAGACTTCCAGCTCCTGCCACTTAGTTGGAGATGCATTACATAACAGTGTAGCTCAGTCAACATAACAGATCAGTACTGCAAGCAACAGTTGAATTAACAAAACTTTAACAACAAATGCAGTTTCTAGTTTCCTCAGGGCCATGATTAACAACAACAAAAAATGTGGCATGGGGAGGGGTTGCAAAAAGGAGCTCTCAGCTTTTGTCAATCTGTTTAACAAGTATGTTTGGGTTCGTTGTCTGCAAACCCCACGCTGAGCCCGGAATAGACCATTTGCCCTGATGGAAGTATCGGCAGGTTTACTGGTAAATAAATGGTTATGGATCCACTTAGTATGCTAGTAAAGAGCGAATGAATTCAGTTCAGATGAGAAAAGAGGAATGCGTCCTAAATCACTTTGCTTGGAGATGTGCTGCAAAATATTATTGCTATTTTACGCTGAAACAAAAAATATCATTGATCGTAACCAGAGTCTAATGCACTTGCATAGTGCTTTCCTGATAGACTGCAGTAAACTAATGTGGTAGCCTGTCAAGAAAATAGTACTAACAGAAATAACATTTCTCACCTGAAGTCTGTATGACAAAATGGTGAGAGATTTAATCTTGAGAGGGGCTTCTTCCTTCCACTGATAACCTTTTTCTAGGGGCAGGGCAGCCAGCCGGCCAGTGGTCACAGAACTACGCTGGGATGCTGAAGAGCAGATGTTAGACAGCATCTCATCAAGACCCCACCCCTATTTAGAAATATGGAAAAGGAATCATGGTCATGACCCTGACACCTCTTTGTGAACCGCCTCCTCCTCCTCCTCGCCCCCTCCTAGGTCTTTACACAAGGCAGAAATCCCAGAATCACTGATAATGTTACCTTTGCCACCAGTGACCCTAGAGAAGTACAGCACTGTAGTGGTGTGAAGGTCAGGGAGCAGATTCAAACTCCAAAAGCCAAATTTCAGAGCAGAAAAGAAACACCTGACTGCCAGCCAGAACAGGCTGACCTTCATGCCCATCGATGCCTCAGGACGAATGGAATAAATCTCATCCCTTAGTTCCTTCTGGTTTGGATCAAAGTGTAATGAAGTTGAATAGTCACGATTCAAACTGAACAGCAGCAGTTCAGCCCAAGAGCCAGCTCCACTTTCTGACATGCAGCCAATGAACATAATATACATGTGCAGGAAAGTCTCATCTTGCCCTGTGGACTGGAACAACTGCTGACAACCAAGCCCAAACCCCTAAGCAGTGACGGACTGGTTGGACAACCATTCTCACCGAGAACCAGTGCTTCGGTGATTTAACTGCAGCCAAGATGCTCCAAATGAATCTTCATTGTTTGCAGAAAGCTCACATGTTGAGAGGATAGCGGGTAAGTCACTGGGCTGAGTCCCAGAAAATCTGGGCTACTATATTATACTAGACAAGTTACTTCATCTCTGCTTTCTAGCCTTTCTGTAATTTTTTTTTATCTTGAAGGTAAAAAATATCTTATTTCCAGTATGAATTTCAGTTCAACTTGGTGTACCTTTCCCTGCTAGGTAGCCAGTGTGACTCTATAAAATAGTGACAAGTCCAATTGAATCAATTTACTGTTCTGTTTCTTCCTCCTCCTTTTCAATCTGATCCAAGCCAAGGTGGATCTTAACACAGCCAAGGGGCATGCACCTCTAGTTAATATTCAGACGGCAGGAAGTGTTTGCATCAGTTTGGAGCACACAAGAGGGGGATTTTCAGGGCTAGGGACAGACATGCAAAAAGCCAGAGCCTGAACTGATTCAGTCTTTCCAGGTTAGTCTAACCTGCAGAGAGTGAACAGGTTTGCAAGTGGATAGATGTTCAGCACATGTCTGTGGTTGGTCAAGCCAGACACCGTGGGGTGTTAGAGCAGCCCACCCTTATCACAGGCAAGCTGAGCTAAGGAGCGGGAGGGGCTTATGGCCAGGCCCCGACAGGCCCACCTTTGCAGCTCCCTTATAGCCTGAAGTGATCTGGGCATAGGAGGGCTGCCTGGCCCCAAAGGGAAACTGTGTGGAGCTGCAAGCATGGCACAGAGCCACGATAGGGACAGCCAGCGCTGTGCTGGGGGCAAGGAATGCAGTCTTGGGTACAGCTACTTGTCTCACTGGTTGCAGGCAATTTAGAAAAGCGCTATCGTGAAGGTATGAGCTTTATCTAATCTGCAGAAATCCACAGCACCACAGAGGCAGTGGACTCCAAATATCGAAAAACCAGCAAATCCAACGCAGGAAAATGATATTTAGCAAAGTCCAAATGCAGAAAAATGATATTCAGGCAAAGCCAATGTGGGAAACTGTCTTCTGTTGTTGCTGCTATTTTCATTCTGCTTCACAATGAAGAAAAATATTGAAACATCAGTGTTTTGCAAAAGAGACAATCTGGTTCCTCCTCTGCTCTTGTTCCCCAATGCAGCAGATCTAATGTGTGGATAGCGAGCAGGATATGGCAAGGCAATAAGAGAAGGTGCATTCAAGGGAAGGAAACATGAGGACCGCAGGCATACACCTGCATCGATCTTGCAAACCAGAGCCATAGAAGTGCGATTGAGACAAGTTTGGACGGGGTTCTGGACAGAGACTGTAATTCATTCTGCCAACCATCAGTACGTGACGTCTAACCACAGCCAACATGTTGAGGGGAAGAGAAAGGGACAACAAGACTACAAACTGATTCAGTAATCCAGTTACTTCTTCATACAAATCTTTCTTTGCTCTGACCTTTTGGCCTCACGGTAACACTGAGATGGATGCCAGATTGTACTCAAAGGGTCACAGGGCCCTGGTGTGAATTTAGAGAATCCCCTTTTTTTTTTTTTTTTTTTTTATTAACAAGCCACTTTCATATAGCTAAGGTCAAGATGCAACCTATCATATGAAATTCCTATCTCCTCTCTCTATTATGGCCAATCGTAGTAAGGTAAAAAAAAATAAATAAATACCTGGGGACTCATAAACCAAAAAGAACCAAAGGGGGTAAATTCTACTTTCAGACACCTTTTCACAACTCCCAGGTGCTGACTACTGACTTGGCTGTTTTCCTGAAAATGAGCAAAGATGCAGATTATGTTTGGTAGCGTGCCACATAAAGCATATCTAGACTAAAGCTGGGTTGACCACTGATGTGTTTTCCTGGTCTGGTAGCAGGTCAAAAAAAACCAAAACAAACCAAAAGTAACAAAGGCTGAACACAAAACAAATACTGTATGTTTGGGGAAGGACCCAGAATTAGTTATTAAGGTTTTTTTGACAAAAACAACAACAACAAAAAACTTGAAAGAATATCAGTTTGGGGGTCTCGGAAACATTGTGTTCAACCAGAATTTGAAATCAATCTCAAACCAAAATGTCATTTTGAATAAAATACGCCAAAAGGCTTCATTCTAATAACATCATAATTAAACATTTCAGTTTTTCAGATTAGTTTTAAGGGACAGTTCAGGGAATAAATGATGATTTGCAAAATGTTTTGCTTGATCCATTTTTCATTGAAAAAAACTTAACTCCACCCAAGAAAAACAAATGGCCACTGCAGAACAACACTGCACATTTCTGCGTGGTGCTCACACAGCCAAACGCTAGCTAATTGGAAGCCATGCCTGTAGGAAGAAGGACAAATCTCCAAATGACTTCACAGCTAGCTGGAGTGAGCCTGAAGAATGACTGACTTTGTACCACCCACAGGCAATAACGGTATGAGACGTGAACTGCTAGCACTGACCACCTGGGACCTGAATATAAAACCAAGACTTGAGCTGCATGTTGCATAAAACATAAAAGGCACCTCTGGAGAAGCTCAAGAGAAAGTCAGAGCATAGTTTTGCAAGATCAAGTGGGATATTAGGGGACTGTCAGCCTTGTGAGGATTCTCTGCCCAAGGGTAATTTTCATTCTAAATGAATATCTGCCGTAAGTATTGCCCTAGAGGTCAGATTGCATCTTAAATCCAGAAAAATGCTGCTGAGACCAAATTAAATCAACACTGATGAATATGAAGACTACAACTAGGGACAGAAATTACACATAAACCGGTTGAAGAGATCAGAAACTGGTTTCAACCTGTAACAGAACAGATGTTCAGTGCACATAAACCCGTTTCAAAATGGCCAAAGCTGTTTCAAGATAAACCTGCTTGAATGTAGTATCCAACTTAACTGATTTGAGTCAGACTGGTTTATGGAACATATGTCCTAGACCTCTTCCTGGTTTAAGTTACATCAGAGTCCCCCAGCATCCCAGCATGCTTTTCAGCCCTGGGATGGGCGGGGCTTGGCTGGACTGTCTGCTCCAGAGAGTAGCTGGGGACTGTGCAGGATAGCATTGGCGATGCATAGGGGGTGCATGTGCACCCCCTGAGGTTGGCTGTGCATCCCCTGGAAGTGCTGGTGGAAATGCACTTCCAGTTTCACCACTGGTGGTACCATGCTTGGTGGCCGGCCACTGGGAGACCACCTCTCGGTCAGTGATCAGCCGCTGGGAGCCCCCAACCCCCGTCAGCAATCTGGTGCCCCACCAGACTCAGGAGGCACCAGTCGCCCATGCAGCCAGGGTTGGGGTTTAAAGTCCTCACTTATCATAGCATCCAGCTGGGTTTTGGCCATGCCCCCGCCCAAAAAAAGGGAAGGGAGGGCTTGCTCTAGCGCCCCCAGCTTCTAGCCTGAGCCACTGCAGGCATGTGCCTGTATTTCGTGACTCAAAAGTGAATGTCTATCCACTTGCACTTCAGCTCAATCTCTGCAGTTTAGACTAAACTGCAAAGATTGAATCAATTCAGGCTCAGGCTCTAGACCCCAACCAAAGTGCACACCATGGGTGAAGGAGGCCCTCTGAGTGAAGCCATACAGGATGCTAATGTACATCTATTTTCCAGGCTATACATTAATACAATGCTCCTACATACTTAGTCAAGTGTCACCATGGGTGGAGACAGCTAAATGACAGGAGTGAACCTGGCAAAGTTACTGATGTTGTTCAAGCATGTGCACCACATTCTGTGGGCATACATTATTTCTGCATGGAGCCCACCATGAAGCAGCCAAGAATGCATCAGCTGGAGGATAAAGGTAGACTTGCTGCAAAAAAGAAATTAAAAGGGAAAAAAAAAGACCTGATCTTGAAAGGTTTAACTAGGGAAATACAAGCTTTACATGCCAGATGACAATGAGACTTGGATCAATTTACAGGCTTCAAGGTGACATCAGCCATGAAACCTTTAAGAACCATTTCAGAGACCACTTCTTCCTCAGCAGCCCATCACGAGACCCACAATTTCCAGGGAGAGCCTAAGTAACAATGCCTGGACTATGCAAATGAACTTGGACCCTACCTAGAATTGATAGTTGCCACCAGATACAAATTTGTCTGGTCTTACACTTGTGATGTACAAACGACAACTTAAAACTGAGGTCTATTTCTCCACCGCAGGAATTAGAAAAAAACAAATTCCTCCCACAAAAAAAACAGTCCCTCAGAGAAGTCCCAGGACTGGTGTGTATCACACTGGTTGGGTGAGGTAATCTTCACCAAAAATACCATCTCATGTGAGATTCTCTTTGTCCTTTAAAACAATCTTTCCTAATGTAGTTGACCTATTGATAGTGCTAGCTTGCAGTACCAGCTAAGGCAGACAAACCTCAAAAACCCAAATCTAAATTCTGTGGGGAGGAAAGTCAAACCTTGAACTCAAACCCAGAGGCAAGTTTTGCCTCTGGCTGTTTTTTTTTATTTATTTATTTATTTATTTATTTTTTGTACTGTCCAATTGAATAAAGATGTCAGATGCAACATCATTCCTTGAATTTGGGAGCATTCAAGTTTCAGACCCATTTCACATCTCCATACCCAGCATGGCAGATACAATCATATTCTTATCACTACATCTGTCAAGTTTAATACCAATATTTTGTCGAAGGCTCATCACAGAACACACACTTCAGGAAATTGTCTCTCTTAAACTAAATACCCTTTATTATTATTATTATTATTATTATTATTATTATTATTATTAGAGTAATAGTTTATGGCTGCTTTTGCTTCAAAGACCATGCCAGTGCATGCAGGAGATATATTTTGGTAAAGAGCTAAGTGGGTCTTCATTAATGCGTGTAGTACAACAATGGAGAAAACTGGTGTAGTGACTAAAGCACAGCATTCAAAACTAGGATAACTGAGATCTAGCCTCTCTTTCATCCATTGACTCACCACATGGCTATGGACAAAGCCATTTAATGTCTCTGTGCCCCATCTTTAATGAGAACAATGATGTCTAGATACCAGCTTCACAGAGATCATGCCCGATTAAATTGATATCTTTGAGTAGAGCTACTGGTGTACAGTCATATCATCATTCAGAATTTAAATGCCTCACAGTAAACTACAGTTGTCAACGCCCAATTTAAGCAATACTGCACACATCAAAAGCTCCAGTCCATATAATCTCTAAGCTTTGATCACGTAGGTGAAAAAATCATTGATGCAAGCCCCTTATCTGACAATTGTGGCTGACCATCTTACATCTCCCCCCCATTCCAGCAGAAAGCAGATCAAGAGGTATCTTCAATAACTTCCTACTAATGTTTTTTACATCTTCTGAGAAACCAGGGACTCTTGTTTTTCAGTTCCACTGAGAAACAAAAATTGGCTTTTAGCTGGTGCCATTTTAGAGATGGGTTTCAGTAAGCACTGTCTTTCCCCATTAGTGCTGCTCTAGTGCTACTGATAGGGACCAGATTGACATCTGTAAACATGGCACAAGGAAGAGATAAGTCCTCTGTGCATCCATGAGATATAGGTAGGGAGAGATGTGGCAAGGTCCCCCAGCTTGCCTTACTCTTGTTCCACAAGCAAGGCTCCCTGGGGTAACTCTTTGTGACAGATTCCTTATTTTTTTTGATTGAATACTACTAAAGGTGCCAGTTAGTGGATTACTAAAACCCCAGCTGAAGCTACCCATCAGCTGCTAAAATAGACACACAGGGAAGCTTTACCTTGTGGACCATCACAAGACATTAGCTTTACTTCAACTCTGAGAAAGCTCAAGTTGGATTGGAAAAGCCTCTGCACCCAGACAAGCTTGATCCCCTCCTTCTGCTCAGTGAAGTTTCTCACCTGAACATTTTTTACCCGAGAACATGCCGTTTGGGGTCAACTGAAATGCTTGACGAGTTCCTGTTGATTGCAGTGAAACATTTCCTTTTGTTAAAATGATATCCCTCCCCCACTCCGCCCCCAATCCTGAATCATTTTCGCCTTTTCCAAAATGTTGTTTTGTTATGAAATTTAACGCCTTTTTAATTTTTTTTTAATGTTGCTTGGCCTGAAACTTGTTATTTTTTCTACAATTCTGTGTTTGGATTTAAAATTTCAAAAGGCTTTGCTCTCAGGTTAACCCATAAGAAATATTTGGTCTCTTAATACACTATTCTAACACCAAATTCTACCTTCCTCCTTGAATAGTTGCATTCACTTTGCTGGGATTTGCAATAAAAGGTCTGAGTGACAGATATGGATAATTCCCACTAAGTTTCTACTTTTACCACATGGGAGTTTGATGCCCGGTGTCCTAGGAAGCACACAAGTAGCCTCACTGATGCTCCTATACAAATGCAACATGACCTAGCAAACAAAACCCTTGACTTAGATCGACCTGAGTTTAGTTTCCAGCCATGACTCGGGTTTGTTGCATGAATCTGGGCCTCTCTGCCCTTTGGCTTCTCCATCTGCATGGAATAGAAATGCATAGATTAACCTCCTTTGGAAAAGTGCTTTGAAATGTATATAAGACCAATATTACTAATGCTCATGAACTTAAGACTAGCTGGGGCATTAAATGATTAGAGAAGAGGGACCGTAGAAGCACTGACAGAGCGTACGAGCACAATTAAATCATCATCAACCTCTCTTCACCCCACTTTCTCCCTCTGCAAAATAAGGACAATCATCTGAGCTCGCTTATGGGATACAGCAAATCTTACAACTTGCAGAATCATAGAAAGTGAGACTTGGCAGAGACCTCAGGAGGTCACATCTAGCCCAGCCCCTGCTCAAAGCAAGACCAGCCCCAGTTAGATCATTCCAGTGAGGGCTTTGGTGAGCTGGGCCTTAAAAGCCTCCAAGGATGGAGACTCCAGCACCCAACAGGTAACCTATTCTAGTGCTTCACCAGTCTCCTACTGAAAAAGTTTTTCCTATTATCAAACTTAAACCTCTCTTACTGCAACTTGAGACCATTGCTTCTTGTCCTGTGCCCATTTGCTCCATCTGACTATCTGCTCCATCCTGTGACCATTGCGCCTTGGTCATTGCTCCATCTGACATAGTGGTGATAATCCTGGGAACATCTATACGAGTCCAGGGACAGAGGTCTTGGGATATGCAATTCTTTCCAACTTGACCATCTGGGTTTACTGTATTCGCCGTCAGTTTTAAATGCTGACATCAGATCCTCCCAGCATCCACAAGCATATGTGATCATATTCTCCTGAGGAGCCTTTGGAGAACAAAGCAAAACGCCTTATACTATTGCTGCATGTCAGCAGTTTATCCCATTAAGCATGGCAATTGCACATCTGGACATGCCCTTCCAAGTGCAACCAATACTGTGGAACGGATAAGCGATGTCCAAACCCTCTCTTTTGCTCTGATGGAGAAACACAAGAAGCCTTATGCTACAAAAACTTCTCCACAATGAGCCACTGTTTTCTCTCCAGGGGCAGTTCTTGTGCATCTATGACCTACTTACCCGAATCAGGACTTGCAGGATGAAACCCTCTTTTTTAGTCCGTACGCAAAATAAATCTTAGTAACTGCATGCTCCTTTTATTTTTTCCACAAATCAAGCCTCAGGGATTTGCCCCAGTTACAATTCATGATTTGCCCCAGTCGTAGCCAATTCCAGATGCTGGAGAAACCCCTCATGCCAACAGGATGAAGAGCCAGGAGCCATCAATTTGCATGGAGGGAACTTAACCCAGTTGCAGGAATGGGTGCATGGGAGCTTTGCCTCGTGTCCCCTAAAGGGTCTGCCTTCTTGGTCACCCATGTGTTTAACAGATTTAAAATACCTATTAAAATTAGCACTGGGACTCGGGTAACTCCAGTAAAAGGAAAATGGCCATTCGAGCTAATACGATGAGGTCTGCTCATGCTCACCTTGTAGAATGAGTTAACTGACAGCTTTAAACAATCCCACTTATTGCATGCTTGGAAAACACTCACACTATAAAGTGCAGATCCCTCATGCCCTGCAGACTAAACACAGGTCCCAGCTAAATCAATTATCCCAGCACGGTTGTTTCTGGGTGATGCACTTCATTTGTGCACTACAACACACGAAGAAGTGCCATGCAAAAAACAGGAAAGCTCTATTCATATCAGACTGACCTTGGGGACCTGTGCAGATTAGACTGCAGGGAAAGCACACAGGTCAGCTGTAAGAGAGACAGCAACTGCAAAAAAAGAAAGCAGTACATGAATTGCTTTCATTTCTCCGGGTAGAAGGAGAGAGGAATACAGGGTGACCTTTGCAGTGCTCATGTGGGCTAATCTTTGTCACATTTCACTTCTCCCCTGAACTCTCACGCTCATTTTATTTCCCTTTCCCTCCCTATGAAAACGCCTCCCTTTCTTCTGAAAAACTTCATCTATCACCCTTGAGAAAAGAGTTTGCCACGATCAGCAAGCCAGGAATTGCCAGTCTAGGTCCAACCGGCAGGCCTTTGAGTCAAGTGGCCTGCCTGGAACAGTGGCCAGCACTAGCAGTTTCCGTGGAGAGGTAAAGAAAAGACATAATGGACCATTATAGAATAACCTGACCCTGACAAAAATGTCTTTCTGGCTCGATCAACTGATAGGGTCAATGTGCTTCCTGCAGCCTGTGCGTTGATATCCCTGCCGAGGTGTTTACAGCCTGACACCACTGTGGAGCTTTTCACTGGCATTGGCATTGAAGTCTCACCTAGACGGCTCTGTTAAAACAAGGCTCCTGCTTCAGTGGGTGCTATATAACACAAAAGCCACATACGGCCCTTGCCCCACAGCATGTTACAAGACACAAACTTGAACATTTTTAAGCATTTCTGCAGGTAACAAGTGGCAAATTTAACTGAGTTTCACTTATCCTTCAGGGATCTAGGGAAGATAAAAACCCCTCTTGCTTTGCATGCATCTCTCCTATCTTTGTAGTGCTGGATTCTGCTCTCAGAAGTTACAACACTAAGCAGACAACTGGGAGCTATTAAAAAACACTATAACAATGTGCTTGCATTCACTTCCACATACTAGGCACCAGAAATTTGGGGTGCAGCTGCCTTAAAACAGAGAATGGGTTCAATTGTGCTGTCACCAGGGCTGCCAGATGAGTCCTACTAGCCACAATAAGAGCAGGGAGGGTATTTTCCTCAACAAAAAAACAAATAAAACATTCACTTCCAACAGCTCTATCAAAGCTAGGGAGAAAGTTCATTCCTGCTTGCATTCCTAATACAAACATGTTCATCATGCTTTCCTTTCACAGATTTCACGGCCCTTTAACACAGTCGAGCCACCTTTGCAAAAAGGGGAAACTGAGGCATGGAATACAGGATTGAGCTGACTTAAATGAGAACTGGAAAGGTATCCCGCTGTGTAACTCAGTGATGCACCACGTTGGACTCCACGTGCCAATTTACCAACTCGGGATTGCCTGTGAAGTACAATTGGGGGCAGCCAGGCTAAAGTATGAGATCTACCCCATTTGCCAGTTGGGGTTTTCTATGAACACCACCAAATGGTGAGCCCTGGGATTTTGGCATGGAATAACCTTGGGGCCAGGAGGAATGGCACCACGAGCAGCCTGCAATTTGTTCCCCTCACCTCAGCAGGAATTAATTAGATCCCCACGTCTAGAATCAGATAATCAATTGAGAGAGAACGACACACTAACTTACATTCCTAGGGCCTTTGTCTCCTCCAGCCCTTTTCACCCCAAATCTGATCCTCTGTCAGTAGTTAAAGTCTCTAGCCTCCTTGGGAGAATGTAGCCTCTTCGTCCTGTTATCAACTTGTTATCCCAAGTCGGGACACTGAGATATGCAGAACCTAAGTGACTTGCTCAAGGCCATACGTGAGGGCTGATTCAGAGCATAAATGGACTTGGACCAATGAAGCTGCAGTCACAGCCCCCGTTACGCAGCCCCCTTCCCTCACACAAATCCTATTATGTGCAAATGTAGCAGTCCTCTCCACCTGCTCCTATCATGCATCACCATTTAGGGTAACCGTGAATCTGCAGTGTCACAGTACTGCACTTCTACTCTCCTGACCCACCTGCCTATCAACCCGCCTTAACCCACATCCTTGCCATTAGTTAGTGAGCGCTGACAGTGTGCGCAGCCCTGCACAAAACAAAGATGAAGGCCTGGACTCTGCCCTAAGGAATTTACGATCTGAAGATGCAAGAGGAGACGCACAAAGGAAAATGTACATCACAAAATCTGTCAAAAGGGATTTGATGAGACATTAATTCATGAGCACTAGAGCAATCCGCCCAAGCTCATCACAGTAATATCCGAGACCCGATGAGAGGTCACAGAGGCTCAGGACGCAGGGGTGTCTCCCTACTGTGAAGCTTGAATGGCTGCTGCGCCAAGGTTGCAAGATTATTTTCTTGCTTGAGGTACCTGACATTTCTGTATGTATTATCCAGGGCTATCCAGTAACATTTCTTGGGTGGTTACTGCCAGCAGGAGTCTAAAGCTGCACATCAGTCCTATACATGACTCTTATGTTTCTATCCCCATTTACCTGATCACCCATAAGATGTTTTTGGCAGCAACAGAGCTAAGGCTGTCTTTCAGTGACAAGCACGATACATAACCCCATTTAGTGTGAATGCAGTTCTACCTCCCCCTGCAGCGACGTTTCTGAGAAAGGAATTGTGATGGAGATGTCATCAGTTGGATAATACACAGAAAAGTCTTGATTTTCATGTTAGAAAAAGACTTGCTCAGAAACTTTGAAACTCCAGGAAAGATCCCCACCTTAACGAATCACCAGAATTTCAGCTACCATCTGCTTTCTTTTGCTCTTTTGTTTTACCTTTGGACTTGCCCTTTCAAGTTGCTGCATTTCCCTTGCTGTAAGCTGCCCCGAGCCTTGCTTGGGAAGGGTGGCATACAACTCAGATAAAGAGGTTGTAACCAAACACATGCTTGCATTTTGCCTTAGAGAACTCAGAATTGAGGTTTTGGTGGTCCGATGCATACATCACATAACAAGGGATTTGGGGCTTTTCAGATTTCTCTCAACCTGGGCAGTGAACCCAGCGTCCCTCTGTCCTGAAGGCTCTTATTGCCGCAACATGCAAGTTAAACTTGATTAGAAGGGCTAATCTGATTTTTAAAAAATAAGGGGTATTTGGGGTGTGATGTGCTAAGGCGCTCAGTCGAGGCAGTGACAGTCTGGCTGTTGGGAAGCTCCTAAAACAGGGCCAAACGAAAAAAAAAATACAGACAGACAACCAGTCTAGGGCTTGTAACATTTTAATTTTGGTGGTGGGTAGAGGGCCATGGGAGGGAATGAGGAGCTGGCCCCACCGCCTGCAAGCACACATATGCTTGTTTGATACCTCAGAAAATTCAAAAGAAAAACACAGTTAGAGTCAGAAGTAGACATCCCTCAAAGTGGTACCTTGGCTCTTTTTTGGATTTATCTCACCCTGGATAATGAAACCAGTGTCAGCTCTGTCCAGACGGCTTATCAGGGAGTGCTGCCATGAGCATTGGATCCTTTGCGGACTAAGGCTGTCACCCCAAATTCTCCCCTGCCCCTTGCCCATTATGCACCTAAGTCAGCAGAACATGCCCACAAACCAAAGCCCCTCGCCGAAGGGGGCAACCAAATCCCAGACCTGACACTGGGTCAGTGGACAGAGGTGAACAGTACCCACACACCCCAGAATTGTTTGCAGCATGGGAATTGAGGCTGAAGCACAATTTGTACCACAACAGGCACCAGTACAGCTCTAGTGTATTTGGGGTGTCATGCTTTTCAGTCCTCTCTCTGCCAGCATGGAAAGCCTTTGCTAATGCAACTAGGGCACTCAGGAAACAGCAACGGGAAGGAGAGGAGTCGAGCACACGTGTGTCCCACACGCACGTGTGCCCCTTTTACCAACTGACTGACCAGAGGCAGCAGCGGCGGCAGCAGCAGCAGCAGAGGAATCGGCAGCGGGGCCAGCAGCAGCTGATCCCCCGAAGGTAAGTGAGGCGGAGGGACCCGGCGCAGCTGAGCTGGATCCGGAGGGAAAGCCCCCAGGGTCCCATATAGCTGAGCGGGTAGGGAGCCATGCTCCCAGGCCGCGCGGCGTGAACACAGCGTGCAAACAGGTGCGCTCTGTAAGAGCACGCCGGCGTTTGCGCAGGTATTCGCGCCGGCGGGCAGGCCGGGAGGGCCAGGAGTAGACTCCTGTATGGGTAGGGCGTAGACACCACACAGATCTACAAACAGCAGCTCAGAATGGTATCTACGAGGAGTGCTGCTAGGGCCTCTGCCCAGGGGGCCAAGCCCACCCGGGGCTGGTCTGAGACCTCCACCCAGACCGAGCCCATGGGGGAGCTGATGTCCCCCTACCTCCTGGCCTGTGGGGGATCCCCAGCAGGGCCGGGGGGGCAGAGATTGGGGGCCCCCACACCTGTCCGGCAGGTGCCCGTCTTAGGGCTCTGGAGGCGTAGGTGAGGGAGCTCCGGGAGGAGGTTAGCAGGCTGAGGGGGATCAGGGAGGCGGAGGATGAAATTGACAGTTATTTCCTTTCCCTGCAGGCCCAGGCACCCAAGGAAGAAGCAGCCCGGGGAGTGCCCTCCACAGCAGAGTGGCAGACGGTCAGAGCCAGGACCGGAGCAGCTCGCAGCGAACCGGTACCAGCTTCTCCAGTCCGACTGGTGAACAGGTACGAGGCCCTGGCGACCCTGCAGGAGATGGAAGGGGAGGAGGAAACCCTTAGTCAAGAAGAAACACCACATTCTTCACACTCCGAACAGATCAAGAGATCCACAAGGACCCAGAGGAGGAGGCAACAAGTGCTCGTCATAGGTGACTCCATCCTGAGAGGTACGGAAGGACCCATCTGTTGCCAGGACCCCTCGGCACAAGAGGTATGCTGCCTCCCTGGAGCAAAGATTCGGGATGTGATGGAGGTAATCCAGGCCAGGATCAAGTCCACCGATTACGACCCTATGGTCCTAGTCCATGTGGGTATTAATGATGCGGCCAGGAGAACCCCCGATCACCTGATGGCGGACTACAGTGCTCTGGGTGGCGTGCTGAAGGAGTTCGGTGCACAGTTGGTTTTCTCTTCCATCCTACCAGTGACCAGAAGAGGAAGACGGCAGGAGAACTGCATCCGAGAAACCAACTGGCGGCTTCGGCAGTGGTGTCTCGAGGCAGGCTTCGGCTTCCTGGACAATGACCTGCACATCACGACGAGGGACATGCTCAGCTGGGATGGGCTTCACCTGTCCCCCAAAAGTAAGCATGTGTTTTCTACTAGGTTGGCGGATCTCCTCCGGTGGGCTTTAAACTAGGCTTGTCGGGGGGAGGGGAGTACGAGGGCAGGGGAAGCTGTGGACCACCAAACCATGTGGCACCCACAAGGACAGCCCAGCCTGAAGAAGGAGAACGTTGGAAACCTGAAAGCCATGGGGAGGCCAGCACTACAGAACAGGTAAGAAACAAGAAGGTAAGAAACAAAGGGCCCCTTGGGACTCGGAGCGGGGGGGGGCAGCAAAGGCACCAGTCGCAGGGCTCAAGTGCCTATATACTAATGCTAGGAGCATGGGGAACAAGCAGGATGAACTAGCGCTCCTGCTTGCACTAAACACCTATGACTTAGTGGGGCTAACAGAGACCTGGTGGGATTCATCCCATGACTGGGCGGTACATATTGAGGGCTATAGATTGTATAGAAAGGACAGGTCGGGGAAGATAGGGTGGGGGTTGCACTTTGTCAGTGAGCAATATACATCAACCCTCATCAAGACAGAATCCAAGGTTGAGGAAGTAGAAGGATTGTGGGTTAGGCTACATGGGGGGCAAGGAGAAAGGGATCTGGTGGTAGGGGTCTGCTACAGACCCCCACACCAAGGGGAAGAAATAGATGCGGGGCTCCTGAGGCAACTCTCGGAGACCATAAAAGCTAAAGAGGCGGTAGTCATGGGGGACCTAAACTACCCGGACATCTGCTGGGAGACGCAGACAGCAAGGTCCCATCGCTCACACAGGTTTCTAACCTGTGTACAGGACCTCCACCTGACACAGGAGGTGCATGGTCCCACTAGGGGGAATGCCATACTGGATCTGGTATTGGCAACAGGGGATGACATGATAGGGGACCTCCAGATCGGTAGCCATTTGAGAGACAGTGATTACCTAATGATAAAATTCAACATAAGACGTCGAGTGGGTAAGGTAACTAGTAGGGTGAAAGTGCTAGACTTTAGGAAAGCTGATCTCAATGCACTCAGGCGATTAGTCAAGGAAGCACTGCAGAGTAGGAGTTTTGAAGGGATGGGAGCCCAAGAAGGGTGGCTGTGCCTTAAGGAAACAATCCTTCGGGCACAAAGCAAGACGATCCCTGAGCGAGGCAAAAAAGGGAAAGGGGCCAGGAGGCTTCCATGGCTGACCAGAGAAATCCAGGGCAGCCTAAGGGCCAAAAGGGGAGCACATAAAAAGTGGAAACAAGGTGAGATCACTAAAGATGAATATACCTCCTCTGCTCGTGCTTGTAGGGAGGCAGTTAGACGGGCCAAAGCTACCATGGAGCTGAGGATGGCAACCCAAGTAAAAGAAAACAAGAAATTGTTTTTTAGATATATTGGGAGTAAAAGGAAGGCCCAGGGAGGAATAGGACCGCTGCTAAATGGGCAGAAACAATTGGTGACAGACAGGGGGGACAAGGCTGAACTCCTCAACGAGTTCTTTGCCTCAGTGTTCCTAAGCGAGGGGCACGACAAGTCTCTCACTGGGGTTGTAGAGAGGCAGCAGCAAGGCGCCAGACTTCCATGCGTAGATCCTGAGGTGGTGCAGAGTCATTTGGAAGAACTGGATGCCTTTAAGTCGGCAGGCCCGGATGGGCTCCATCCGAGGGTGCTGAAGACACTGGCCGACGTCATTACAGAGCCGCTGGCGGGAATATTCGAACGCTCATGGCGCACGGGCCAAGTACCAGAGGACTGGAAAAGGGCTAACGTGGTCCCCATTTTCAAAAAGGGGAGGAAGGAGAACCCAGGCAACTATAGGCCAGTCAGTCTCACCTCTAACCTTGGTAAAGTCTTTGAAAAAATTATCAAGGCTCACATTTGTGAGAGCCCGGCAGGGCAAATTATGCTGAGGGGAAACCAGCACGGGTTTGTGGCGGGCAGATCGTGCCTGACCAATCTAGTCTCTTTCTATGACCAGGTTACGAAACGCCTGGACACAGGAGGAGGGGTGGATGTCGTATACTTAGATTTCAGGAAGGCCTTCGATACGGTATCCCACCCCATACTGGTGAACAAGTTAAGAGGCTGTGATGCGGATGACTGCACAGTCCGGTGGGTGGCGAACTGGCTGGAGGGTCGCACCCAGAGAGTCATGGTGGATGGGTCGGTTTTGACCTGGAAGGGTGTGGCCAGTGGGGTCCCGCAGGGTTCGGTCCTTGGACTGATACTCTTTAATGTCTTCATCAGCGACTTGGACGAGGGAGTGAAATGTACTCTGTCCAAGTTTGCAGATGACACAAAGCTATGGGGAAAAGTGGACACGCCGGAGGGCAGGGAACAGCTGCAAGCAGACCTGGATAGGTTGGACAAGTGGGCAGAAAACAACAGGATGCAGTTCAACAAGGAGAAATGCAAAGTGCTGCACCTAGGGAGGAAAAATGCCCAGTACACCTACAGCCTAGGGAATGACCTGCTGGGTGGCACAGAGGTAGAAAGGGATCTTGGAGTCCTAGTGGACTCCAAGATGAACATGAGCCGGCAGTGTGACGAAGCCATCAGAAAAGCCAATGGCACTTTATCGTGCATCAGCAGATGCATGACTAATAGGTCCAAGGAGGTGATACTTCCCCTCTATCGGGCGCTGGTCAGACCGCAGTTGGAGTACTGCGTGCAATTCTGGGTGCCACACTTCAAGAAGGATGCGGATAACCTGGAGAGGGTCCAGAGATGGGCCACTAGTATGGTTAAGGGCCTGCAGACCAAGCCCTATGAGGAGAGACTAGAGAAACTGGACCTTTTCAGCCTCCGCAAGAGAAGGGTGAGAGGTGACCTTGTGGCTGCCTTTAAGTTCATCATGGGGGGCACAGAAGGAAATTGGTTAGGATTTATTCACCAAGGCACCCCCGGGGGTTACAAGAAACAATGGCCACAAGCTAGCAGAGAGCAGATTTAGACTGGACATTAGGAAGAACTTCTTCACAGTTCGAGTGGCCAAGGTCTGGAACGGGCTCCCAAGGGAGGTGGTGCTCTCCCCTAACCTGGGGGTCTTCAAGAGGAGGTTAGACGAGTATCTAGCTGGGGTCATCTATACCCAGCGCTCTTTCCTGCTTATGCAGGGGGTCGGACTCGATGATCTATTGAGGTCCCTTCCGACCCTAACATCTATGAATCTATGAATCTATGAATAAGATGCAGTTCACTTGCTCACTGTCTCTCAAATAATTGGTTAGCATTTCATGACCAGAGTACCCAGTCAAGGAGAAACGTGTCTTAGTTTGGAAAGACGATTCACATTTCAGAGAAGCACAAATGTAGAAACATTGCGGGCACATGCGCTTGCAGCAGCTCAAATAAGAGCAGCACAAATTGGAGCCAGGGATTTTTGCCTCCACACATGTGCCTGGACATAAACTTAGGTGTGGGGCAAGTTGTGCCACTTGGGGCAAAATGACCCTGCCCAGGTCCTCCCAGATCTGCAGACAAGGAGAACTAAAACCGGGGGCCAGCACCTGTGCTGCCACCAGCAGTATGAAAACTAGTCCTGGCACGTAGTTCAGGGCTATTTGCCCTCAGGAGCATCTGAGGGCCGGCCAGGTGGTGTCTGGGGACACTACCCCTTGTGCCAGCTGGACTGCTGAAGCAGCTGTGACCTGGAGTGGCCCCTGCCCCCTCTACCCATCGCATCGGTCTGGCAGTGGGTTCTGCTGCCTGGCTGTGACCTGCTGCCACCTGCAACAGCATCCCCCCCACCCCTTGGACCTGCAGCCCCATGGCTGTGCACCTGCCAGACCCAGATGGGGGGCCCCTGCTCAGCCATCTGGGCAGCTATCGCCCAGAAAATGTGCTCCTTGCAGTGGCCTGCATTGAACTGTCCAAGTGTGTCCTCTTGGCCCGAAATGACCAACAGGTCAGCCACCTCGGCTGCCCTCCAGCTGGGTCCCCAATACTGGCCCTGGACAGGCTTCTCTGCCCCCGTCTCACCACCTGAGATCCTGGTGTTCCCCATTTAAAAATTGCAAACTCTCTGATAAGAAAGCCAAAAAATTCTCTCTTTAAAATACCCAAAATAGTGTTTTTTCACTATCACAATGAAATGCCACTATATAGAGAGAGATCAGTTGGGCAATGTTTTATTGATCTATTTACACGTTTAAAGCAATTTGGCAGCCTACCAGTGCCTCTATCATCATCATCAAATATATTCTAGATACCTATCCACGTCAGCAATTGCTTTTGGCTTTTTTGTCATAGAAAAATCAGAGCTGCCCCTACCCCCTCCTCTCACCAGGATGTGCAGTGCTGAATATGCCAGTGCCCTGCCCCTCCCTCTCAACCCACAGCTGCCCCAGCATGGAAACCCATTGCTAATGCACAAGGAGATGGAGTTCCCCAAATCCCTCTCTCTCACACAGCTGGCTAATATTTAGTGGCTGGAGTGCCCAGCAAAGTAGCAAGTCCCTTTCATTTGTTAAGGCTCCTAAGAGATGCAAAGCTCAGAGGCAGGCTTTTCAAAAGCCTGAGCAGCTATGGGATTTCTGGCTATACGTGCTGCTAAGTTTCGCAGTATGTTGTAATATATTTTTGCTTTGTTAAGATCCTAGGATTAAAAGAGATTCTCAGGCTTTGCTTATAGCCCTGCATGCAGACAGGAACTAAAAACAAAACAAAACAACCCTTTGAATCTGAAAGGATCAAAACTAAGAAAACAAATGAAGACAACCACAGGTTTTGTGCCTCTTGAATGACAATGATTATTTTTGTTGCTTGTGTGTTTGGTTTGGTTGGAGGAAGGGAAATAAGGGAGAAAATAAGGACCTGACTCCAGAAGTCTAGCCAAAGACAAGTTCATTATGCCTTAGAGAATTTAAATTAAAGCGCTTTAATACTTCAAGGTACACATCACTCAAAACACCAGCTTGGCCTTTTCATATTTCTCTCAACCTGGGGGATAAAACTAAGGGAAACCAATGGCACTTCTGTTCAGTCAGACCCTTAGCACTGCCACACATGCATGTGGAATCTTGCTGAGACAGGCTGAATAAATAACACCCTTGAAAAAAAAGTCATTAGTCATGTTTCACTCCAACCTCCCCTCCCCCATACACACACACCTGCACTCCTGTTGCTCAACCAAGACAACTCAGTAGGATTTCACTGACATGCCCACTGAACAGCACACCCATTCAGAGGGCATTAGCACAGTGCAAAGCAGTTCAGCATCCCCTAGACAGAGTAATAGTGTTTGCATAAGTGGACTTGAACCTGGGACACACGGCTGTACCACAACAAGTCCAAGCCTCTGCAGGTCTGGTGTGTTTGGGGTATCACATGCCTTAGGTACTCACTCTGGAGGCACCAGCAAAACTGGCTGTTGGGGAAGCTGTTGCAGTGGCTTTGTCAGCTCCTCTGAGCAAGTTCAAGTGTGGAGCCAGGTAGACACAAGCAGTAACTCCTTAGGGTCAGCTCTGGGCTTCCCTGGCAGAGGCTCCGGGCCCGTCTCCACCATCAGGTGTGAGCAATAGCTCATTAAAATCAGCCTGCTTCACCCACATCTGGGCTTCCCCGACAGAGGCTGCTCTGCCAGCATGGAAACCCTTTGCTAATGCAGCAAGGAGATTGGGTGAACTAGCTAACTCCATCTCAGATAAGGGATGAGTATGTTATGACTAGAGTACCCAGTCAAGTAGAAAAGCCTATTAGTTTGGGAGGACTCTTCGGGGTTCAAAGAAGCACAGGAGCAACATGATGGGTCTGGTTTGTCAGAGGACTGAGCAGCACCTCCAGCTGTGGTCATACAGATTGCCGACTGCCTAATTCAGCAGGAAGGCAAAGTATAATAGTAATAATAACTAAGTCCCTCAGAAAACTAGTAAGTATTTCATGGTTAGAGCAGCTTGTCAGATAGAAACCCCCATCGCTTTCTAAGGGCTTTGAGAAGCTTAGGGCCAGGACTAGAGAGTGTCATGGGTCTGATCTCTCATAGGAGAGACTGGCACCTGGAGTTTTAGCTGCAAGGGTTACTAAGTTTTATGCAACTAGGTTATTTCCTCTTGCAGTCTCAGCTCCAGGAGAGCTATGACTATGTGAGGTGCTGAGCCTTCACTTAGAGCAAAGCACACTTCAAGCTGGAAAACACTTGAACCTTCAAAGGGTCAAATCAAATGACTCAATAAGGACAACGATAGATGGACAGCCAGAGTGCCACAGCTAGACCTGGAGCATTACAAAGCAGGCAGCTAGAGAAGTTACAGATACCTACTCTCTGTGTACATCCCCACATATATGCAGAGTCCCTTGGTCACCTAAACAAGCTCATCAAAATTCATGCCAGTCAAGCCCCTGCTCAAGGGGCATAGGCAAAGCACAGACCTTCTTTGCTGCAAGATGAATACTAGCTGCTCAAGAACTAATTATTATAAGTAAAATTCAGCCTGGGACTGTTTGTACCCCAACAGGAACAAACCTAACTAGTCTCTGTGGTCTATCACATACTCACACTGAAGCACTTCCACTATCACCCCTGGGAGAAGGGAAGCACCCCTTCCTGGCTTGGCCTTATAAGTGAACTCAGCTGCTCTCAGAAGAGCAGCATGTGCCTCCAGGTACAGGTGAAAGCAAAAGGTGGTTAGGTTCTGCCTCATATGCCTCAGCTGTGTGCTCTCATGCCCAATGCTTTTCTGCTCTGTCCTTCCTAACACAAAAGGTGGTGAGTTCACCAATTCACTGTATTGTTCAAAAAATGATTCATGTTTAGCGGTGAGAATCACCTTCAAGGTAGAAAATGAACTAAGATGAAAAGGCTCCAAGGGGCTCTAAGAAGGCTGAGCCAGACTTGGGAAAATTTTATATGCTTGATTTCTTAGATCAGTACCTGGACTTCTGACATTAAGTCTTAGTGTTTGCCCTATGTATGTATTTATTTGATTTATCCCACAAAAGGCTCAGGGCACTTTACAGTAACAGCAAATAAGTCATTTTATATATATAAAATGCCTAGCGCAGAAGTTCAATGCACATAAACCTCTTTCAAAATGCCTGAAACCAGTTTAAGATAAATCTGGATGGATATACTATCAGACTAAATTGATTTAGGATATTTTTTTTATTGAACTTGTATCCCAAATCCCCTCCAGATATAATATATATAAATAAATGACTTATTTGCTGTTACTGTAAACTGCCCTGAGCCTTTTGTGGGATAAATCAAATAAATAAATAAATAGGAGGAAATACTAGAGGTGCACCGATACACTGGTCCAATATCGGATTGGAACAATATAAAGAAAATTAGCTGTGTCAGAAATTAGCCCAATGCAGCTGATAATTTGGCCAAAAAATGCCCCTACGTGTGCCCATGTGCTCTTACATGCCTCCACCTACATGCCAGAAAAAGCTGGGGCTGTGCCGGACATGAAGTAGTGGTGCTATGGGGGGCTATGGCAAAATTTGGGGTAGCTGCAGCCCACTCCATAGCCCCTGCCCTAAGCCCAGCTCCTGCCCCAAGGCCAGCCTCTACCAAGAAGAGCCTGGCACAGCCCCAGCTCCAGTCTGCAGCTGCAGCTCGCCCGCCCTGCCCAGCCCTGCACACGTCTTGGGGGTACACGCTCCCCCCCATGCCCTCCCAGGAACCCACAGCAGTGGGAGCTACCCCCCGACAATGAGCCGTGGCTCCATCTCATGCCCTGGCCCACTCTGGCTGGGCAAAGCCTGCCCCTGCCCCCTCCCTCCCTCACCGCAGGGGGCATTGATTTGACTCCCACCACACCCCTCCCTGTCCAGAACAACAGACTTACCAGCTGTATCAAAATCGGATTGGTATTGGCCGACATACCTCTTTAAAAATCAGCTGTTGGTACCAGCACCCAAAATCTCTATCGGTGCACCCCTAGAAATAAACAACACTTATTGTCAGAACTCCAGATGCTGATCTGAGAAATCAAATGTATAAAATGTTCCTAAGTCTGGCTTGGCCTTCATAGATATAGATATAGGACATTATAAGAGAACTCCCCAAACACAGATAGAACTTGCAGGAGGTTGCCTTTGGTTATCCTTAGGGGTCAGAATGAGACATAATAATGGAAGTGGTCCCTTTGGTATATAGGGCCCACACAATTAGGGCTCCATAATTCAAAACAATCCCTTTGAATTGCACCCAAAAAGCCAGTGAAGACTCTGCAGCACTGGGATAATTTGCTCCTGGCATAATACTCCTGTCAAAAAGAGGGCTGCCATATTCTGCACCAGCAGCAGATTTTGGAGGGTCTTCAAAGGCAGCCCCACATAGAGCAAACTGCAGTAGGGTAACGCCTGTGAGCCCTGCTTTATGTACTGGGCTTTCTCCCTCCCTCTCGGAGATAACTCTCCTAGAGTCCAGGGATTATGTGAGAGTCTCAGCTTGCATGTAAATAAAAGGAATTCTCTCTCTAGGCATGCACAAAAGCTGAAAAACGTCTGAATCCTAAATGTTCAAAACTTAATAGAGCAAATAGAGAAGCACAAATTTGGTTCTCTTCATAAAAGTATTTCATTTAACCAATGAAATCTGGGGAGACAAGTCTTTGCCTAAAGGAAAATGCATATTACATACTTTACTAAATAGGGGCCTCTGTTTCAGAAGAGGCAACCATCTCACAATAATAACCATTGCTGTTGATGAGGGTATCTGCCATCCCTGGGGATCTGAAAGTATGTCCTAAGCCCGAAGTGTTCATGAAGTGAAATGCAGCTGCTTCTGGGGTGTAGCACTGGTTGTATGACAACACACAGCGAATCCCCATCAAAGAACAAACCTAGACTGAGTTTAAATCTGAAGGGGATTTTTATTGAGGTGAAATCTGGCCAGCCTACTGTGGCTCCCACCCTTACTTTTCTGAAAGGGTGTCAGGGGGTGATTTTTATAAGCTGTAAGTAATTGAAAAATAAAGGATCTAGGTTCAGGCAGTAGGATAATTTCATCTTTATGGGAGAGAGAATTAAAACAATACCTTTAGAGTGAAGGTTCATTGTACCATTTCAATGCATCTTCACATCCCATCTTTGCTTTTTATCACTATTACTTCTACTGCAGTATTGCACAAAGACCTCGGTGCCATTCAGGCTTTCAATGTGGGCTAGGTACTATAAAAATAGCGAGTCGGAATCTGGCCTGAGGAGCTTGCAGTTGAAATAGGGTAGGGAAAAGGAAATGCGGTATCCTAGGGCAAAAGGTGTTGAACAAAGGGGTTTGAGGACTTGCCCAGGTCAGAGTGGAGGCCTGTGGCAGACCTGCGGGTTGCATCTGTCACACTGCTTTTCACTTAAGTATGAGTTTTCCCAAACACGTTCCCACCGACGTGATCGTTCTTAAGCGTGTGCTGCCCCGTCCCTCAATATCCAGATACGTTCCTTGCTGGTGCTAACCCCTTTTTCAGACAAAGGCTGGAGCTGGCCTTCAGCAAAGGTCCTTTCTGCTATACAGATAGGTGAGGAGTTTGCTCACTCCTCATATGGAATAAAAGAAGCAAAATCAAGGTTAGTAGATAATCTGTGTTTGATTTCAAGCCCCTAACTGCCTGGGCTAGTGAAAAGAGAAGTGACCTGTAAATCATTCCCAAATCAGTTGTAGATACACTGTAAACCAATTAATATCAGCATTATTGTTGCATAGCAAATATTTTGCAAGGGATTTATACACAACCCTGTCACCACTTTACACATCACAGCATTGATTTATAAATCACTGAACAAACAGCGGCATGTCCAATACTTTATGAATGTTTGCCAACAATTTCTCGTACATAACGTGCTATCCATACATTGCAAATACTGAGTAAGTTCTTTTTAAATTGCATTTTGCACACTATCTAGTACAGCTCAGAAATGCACTCATTCTTTTGCCACCTCGAAAACAATTGTCAAAAGACCGTTGCATTTCACTTAGGGTTTAACGTCAGGCAATTCTTGCCTTCATCACCAGCTATTGAATAAACAGGCACTTTCATTCCTTTTCCCGCACCGCTTCTCAAGCTTAGCAGCGGCAGCTCACTAGCCTTTTTACATGCCCCGCCGCCCCCCCAAAAAATGCTCCTTTAATGCCAAACACTTGGTTTATCAAGTCTAACATCAGTGTCTATAGTACTGTCCAATACTGCCTCTTTGTGCTCCTTCCTTTGGCTGGAGCCACCTGCTCTCTTTTGCATAGATAAAAGATCTTTGATGGCAGAGATCATCTTCTTGTTCTGTTTTTGCACAGGCTGTTGAACAGGGGCCTGGTTCATGACTGGAGCTCCTAGGCAGAAAAAAAAAAATGCAACTAATAAATAAGGGTCTAATCACTCCAAGCTCGACTCATCCTTTTTCCACTGCCAGCTGTAAAGTTCATGCCCTGGCTGTCTTGAGTCTTTGGCAGCTGGGGAATAGCTAGGGAGTGATGCCCTGATATTGGGGCAGTCATAGTGACATCAATATTAAGGCCAGGAAAAACCATTATGATCATCTACAGGGAAGAGAACTTCATCCCATAATTTCTGCATCAGCTGGGTTACCCCTAGTTTTGGTTTCACTAGAACTGGTCAGAAAACTTTTGATGGAACAAGAGTCCTTGGAAGATGCAAGTCCGTTTAAATTGAAATGCATAGCAAAAATCAGGTCAACGGTGTCAGAATGTATCCATAGATAAGGTGATAACAAGAAGCAATTGTGTTCTGAAAGCCAAAAAATGGATGGGATCCCTAAGTAAAGGGACAGCAGCTTTGAGTAGAAAAAGGTATTTTCCCCATGCTTGGTGCTGAAACAGAAGTAATGTAGTCATCTTTCTGGCGAGACAGGCTTCTCCCCCTTCCTTTTTCCTCCATGCCTTGGAGGAAGAACGTATTAGTACGCAACCAGACCCAAGTTAAGATGGCTACATTACCTCCACGGTAGGATGTAACACCTTGCTGCAATCTGTATTTCCCTACTGGCTTGATCATCTTTTTGGATTTATTATGCTTAACATCTACTAATAAAGTCCCCTGGCACACTAGTGTGGTGTTGTAGATATGTAGCCCCCTCACCCCACGCATGGAATATTCATTGTTCGAAATGACTGTGGTATGCTTGACTCCCACGCTGGGCTAAAGCGATCCCTTTTTAAGTCAAAATCCCAAGAGAACTTTGGAAGAAAAAGCTTTTTCCCCTCTTCATCAGTGTATCAAGTTCCCCTAATTCCTACCATGCTAAAAGTGCTTTCCTAGCAAAGATGAGTGCTTCAGATCACTAGGGAGTCTAAAGCACTGGCTGGAAGAAAGTCACAACCTCCCACAGCCATTGTATTAACACAGATTGAACGTTTTGTATCTGTTTCTTTTTAGACTGCACAAGGGAAATCATGTTTTAAAAATCTATTTTTGTATCATCATTATTTATCTTGGGTTATGTCCCAGTCCTCCCCAGAAGCTCTCACTGAGATCAGCAGCCCATTGTGCTAGGCACTGTACACAGAGCCAGAGGCCCTCCCTGCCCTGAAGAGCGTGCAGATTAAATAAGAAGAACAGACAAAAGGTAATTGGGAGAACCCTGTTATTTCAAGTGCCCCCTAAGTCCTGCAGCAAGAAAAGAGAACACAAGTCTCCCACGCAACATGTCTAACATGAGATTAGAAATGACATCACGAAATTAGGCATGTTAGAAGTGAATCGTTTTTCACACGAGAGAGATTAGAAATGACATTCACATTTCTAACATGAGATTGAAGTACTAGTGCTCGATTGAAAAACAAAAGCCAAAAAAAGGAAAATTAAAATTTAAAAAGTAGCAAATGTTTTTGTTTGTTGAAAAAGAAAATAAAACCAATTTTTAAAAAAGCCCTTGAGAGTAATAAACACTTAACAAAGAAACCATGGCTGACCCCAGTTGCTCCCCAATGATACCCCACCCCTAAACTCCCACCCCATTTTTTGCCCGTGGTTCTCCTTCCATGGAGCCGCAGGCAGTTATGCTGAAGACAACGTCGTCCCTCAACATCACATGCTCGGCAAGTCCACATTCACAATGCTGTGCTCCACTTTCGAGCTCTGTAACAAAACCATCTCTGCCTACGGCCGCATTGCATCCAAGTTGCCAGAACCAAGACCTTTCAAAGACAGGTTTTTTTCTGGGTTCGCAGTAGTGCTCGAATGCTGCACGCTCCTCTGCAAGGGTGCTGTCAGTAGGGTCTGCAAACACCCCTGGCACGTTGGTGTAGATTTCTAGGGCTTTATCCCCAGTGCAGTGAAGCATGACTACAATTTTATAATCCTCTGCCTATTCCTCAGCTTTTGTGACTGCAAGGGATAATAGCAGCTTCTGTTCCCATCTCCTCCAGTTCACCCCAAGATTTCCAATAAAGGATAATGCTGGTGGAGTTTGGAAATGCTCCATTTTTTTTCCCTCTTTGAATGAAAACTGTAACCCCCTTAATCAGGCTGCTGGTGACTCCACTGAGAGACAGGTCACTTCTGACACCACATAGTGTTTAAGCTGTGCCATTGGGTTCGGGGATGGGGTAACGCACTCAGACCTCTGTGCCTGTGGGGTCCTGTCCTCGAGTCACCATTCAGCAGAGCCCAGTGGGGTGGGAAACGGAGCTAAAGCTTTATTAGGAACAGGATTCAGCAACTCCTGTGCTCACAGCTTGCAGGGAGAACTACCGCTACTCACCACCAGAAACCGCATGCACAGGGCATCCGGGGAGGGAGACTGGGTCAAGAAACTGTCTCCATCATTGGTTTGGTCTTCTCTCAATGTAGATGGCTGGAGCAGCCGAGTGCGCGATTGTAGCTATGAAGCTGTGGTCTCCACTGAGTTCGAAGCTGATGGTCTCAGCCCGCTCCCAGGAGATAGTGCCATATCCCCTATTTAAATTGAGAGGCTTATGAGCCTGGCAGTATCTGATCACTCACTGGCCATAGTTGTAATAGGGCAAAGTCTTCATGTGGTGAGGAAACTGCGCAAGAGGGAGAGAGAAAAGGGGGCAAGGGAAAAAAAAATATTAAAAGACAGAGAGAGAGAGAGAGACAGAGACAGAGAGAGAGAGAGATGCATACATATCATGCATATAGTGGAATGGGGTTTCAGTTACGTTGGCCTCCAGGCACGATCACAATATAAATTTTAAGAATCACAAAGTGTGCACAACACCTTTTGGATCCCTTATGAGGGCCTTATGGACAGTGAATTCTGCTTAAAACATGGATTTTGCATTCACGGCACTTACAAGCAATTCTGCAAGTCACTGGGGCTCTCCGCATCCCACTGTCGTCTGTGGTTTGATTGGCTGGAGGAATTCACATCTGTGAATTATCTCATTTTAGAAATGTGCTACAGCAACCACCAGGAAACACTTGCAGCAGATGAAAGAGTCTGTATAACTGCACTAGCTGCAATGGAGCGGTGCCGGTCTTCACTTAATACGGATCCTTCTTAGCCTTGAACGTTCCCCTTGAAGGCAATAAGGACCATCCTCAATCCTGTTTATACTTTTACTTAAAATTACTTTGTACCACACCTCTGCTGAAAACTTCCACAATGAACACAGGCACCCTTGGAAAAAAAAAAAAAAAATCAAAGTTGTAAAGGTTAAGCCTAAAAGTAAATATTTCTAGTAAAAAAAAAGTTTGCTAGATTTCTCTTCTGAAATACCTTTTCAGGTCATTCTCCTGTCTGTAGGAGATGAGACGATCAAGATGAAAGAAACCTGGTCTTTGGGAGGAAAAAAAACAAACAAACCCTACATGCTTCAAGGTATACGGGCATCAGCTTTTTTCCAGAACTACCAGAAAACCCAAGCTCATCCTAGCTGGGAACCTTGGCTGTAATTTCTTTTTGTAACCAACATCTCTTCATTTCAAGGGCAGAAAAGTGAAAATGGAGACCACAGGGATGATTTATCATGGGTTCTTATTGCTTGGTGCACTTCAGCTAGGAAGGTAGGGACAAACTATGTATATTAGAGACATTAAGGCTAATGATAACTTTCGCAATGTTAGAGCGAATTCCTCTGCTGCTCAGAGCTACTAAGTGGTTAGTTCGTCCTTTTTCTCTGAAAATGTAGGTACAATTCCCATTTGATTTCCTAGGATTTGTGTCAGTTTACACTAAGCCTTGGATCTGTCCTTCACCTTCAAAGGCAGCTCTCTAGTGCTATAAAAGCCAGAGACTGTGCATCTATGGAGATTAGAAATTGAGGTCCTGTGCTTCACAGTAACAGCCCACAGTACACTAACCACCTGGGTCCCTGTGTACATCTACTCCAAGCAAGAGTAAGAAGGATCAGAATCGCAACGACATCCCAAACTGACATATAAATGTGTTTCCCTTGTCAACCATTTCTCAGTGCTTTTCCACACCACCTCTTGCTCCACACAACATGATTTCTCAGGGTCCCTCTTAGCAGACTAGTGGCAGATAAAGCAAAACAACTAATTGCTCACACATCTGATCATGTTCAAGGCTGGCCAAGACTGGGAATATCTGCCAGGATGTCGCTACACTGATACAAGAGGGTGGATATGCAGACTTTATTTGCAGGGGGTAAGCCCCCTTGGTACTGGGTGCAACCACAGGATAAAGACCCTCCTAGTCATCCTCCTAGAAGGAGCAGTGCCCTGACCTGTACAAATGGAGGTTGTTTTCCATGCTCCAGGGCTAACTCTGGGTCCCATCTCCAATTCTGCTCCTTACCTGCTTCCTATCAGGACCTAAACACCTTCTGGGGAACTGGCCAAAAGAAAAGTTATTCTACATTCAGGAGGTACCTTGAGAAATGCCATACACTTCCCAGGAAAGCTGACACTTGGAAAGGTAAGCCCCCCACCCCAGCACCAGGTGCTATACCAGATTCAAGATCCTCAGGGTGTCAGTAGTGTTGGGCTCTCCGGTGTCCCACCAAAAAGGCATGTTCCTCACTCTCACATTCCCACTCCAGCCTAAGGAACAGATAGGGTTGGTTATGTTAGCTATAAGTATTTACAGAAGAGAAAGATTAATATCAAATCTAATACACACATCTACATATATGCATTACATAGGTGAAACAACACCCATCCAAACCCATAACCAAAATATTCTCTGTAAGCCCAACATTAGTGAATAGTCCATGCAACAAGTGATCTCACATACAATGGCCCTGTCAATACATGTCCATTCACAAATTGTAGACTTGAACCCTCAGGTCCACCAGGAATTCAGTTCACTCCCATAGAAATAAATAGCAGCACTGCTGTTGCTGCGAGTGGTCACCAGACAGCAGCGCAGGGGTCCTGTTTCTTTTTAAACGGTAACCTCCGTTCAGATGTCAGCGAGATGATTCCTCCCTGGAAATCAACTTCTTCCAAGCACTAGGAGGTTGAATGCCTCCCCACATTCCCCTTCCTTGTGAAACTAGGGCTGCTTAGTAGAGACTGCCTCCCTTTACAGGCAGGTCCCCTGCTCCTGCAGCCTGAACTCTCCCACAGCTCCAACCCAGCCGCAAGCACAGACTCCCCGCGGCGTCAGACTCTTCCTTTTCCCGGGGCACCTGAGTCCTGAGTTTGCACGGCTCCTCTCCAAGATAGGGGACTCAGCTCCTTAATGAGCCGGGCAGCTGTTCCAGAAAGTTGCTGGGCTGCTACTTACTGAGGGGACTAGCTGTAGGACTACTTGTATATAAAAGGAAGGGTCAAAAGTGTTGGGGGAAAAAAAAAAAATCAGTCCGCCTTGTCTTCCCGACTTGCCAGTTTAACAGACCCCATCATATCACCACTGAACTTCTTGCCACCTTTATCTTCCCCCAAAATAAACTGAAGATCCCCTACCTCCCTCCTGGATCAGAGAAGTAACTAGATTTTTGACAGACAAGGCAGTGCCCCTTCTGCCCCCCAACCTTCCCTTCTCAAACAGAGCACGTCCCACATTTGATGTTCCCACTCAAATAAAAGAGTTGTCTCACCAAGTTTCCATAATAACAATTAATTCATAGATTTCTTTACAGGCTATGACTTTTCAAAGTGCAAAAAGCAGGTAATCATAATAAAATAGCACTTAGCATTTTAAACCCACTTGGAGCAGAGTTTATTTGAAAACCCTTGATACAGAGAGGACAAAATGGAATAACTTGCATTGAGATGCATAAAGTTTTCTTATTATGGCAAAGACAGGAGGAGATTTCTGGCTTAGTACATGCCAGTCCCACAAAATCTTTAGCAACCATACAGGACCTAATTAAATGAGTTAGAAGGTGGACACAGGGTGGTGTGTGTGTGTGTGTCTACACATTGCCACAAATGTTCCCCAAACACAACACAAAATCACCAGTTTGCCACCCAAGAAAGCCACCACGCTTCTTCCCACATTTAAGAAGGTAACAAATCACCATATTGTTACACTTTTTTCCTACAAATGTTCCTAAAACACCCTGGTTCCAGAGACAGTTCCCAAATCAGCACACCATTGTCTGCAAACATCCCTGTATTCCCACACACCATTTCCACACCAAATTCCAGTAGGACCGCACAAAGTCCGCTGTTTTTACAGAAAAAAAGTTCCAATATTGCCGCACGATATTACCGAATCGCCCCACATGTGTCACCACATGAATGAAAGCTTCGCTTCCATTCATTCTTCTCCAGCTGTCCTTCAGGGACCTGCTATAGTACACAAAACAGAAGTCAAGTTGACTGGCAATGAATTGCACATCCCCCTAAACATATAAAATAACATAGCTCACGCCGCCTATTGTACTCTCAAGCCTGACATCCTTTCAAAACAAGGGGGAAGTGACATACACCCGGTTTCCTAAATGAGAAGTACCCTGCTAGCAGTTACCTCTGTATGACAACAGGAGGACCTAAGGCACAAATCCTGTGTATAAGGGGGTCCCACTGCTCCAAACCTTCCATGACATGTTAATCACAAGGTTGACAACTTGGGGATGCAACTTGCAGAGAGGACAGACACTGTGTCCAAATGCCTTTACCTTCCCTCCGGGTGGGCTGGCGTGGGTCTCCTCCCTCTTTAGTGGCTAACCCCGGCTCCTTCATCATTTCCCTGCTTCTCTTTCTTTTGGCTACAAATGTCCAACTTGCGATCCTTAAAATTCTAGTTTATTAGGCAGATTCAAACACTGTAATCATAAACTTTGGGGCTGGTCCCCACACACACACACATGTACACTCATACACACACACAGTAGCAGGCTACAGAGACAGGTATACCTATCCTACAAGCGCTGGAGTCTGCCATTGATGGCCAGTCGAGGCTTCTTTCAGCATGGTGTTATCCTCCAGAAGGGGGTCACCGGCTGGTCCTTCTGGCTGGACAGGTCTGGTCGAGTTGGAGATCGAGATCAAGAGGGCGCCACTGAGGGTCACTTTTCACTGCCTTTTATCTGTCCCTGGCAGACTTTGGTGACTCCCCAGTTTTCAGGTTTGCCCAATCCAGGGGTCATTGACCCTCATGGGACTTCCCCCCCCCCCCCTCGGTGGCTACTGGACAGTATCTGTCAGCCCCAGGGGTTGTCCGCATGTATGTGCAGGTTTGGGAGTCCGTTGATGAATTTAGAATAGGGCTCTGGGAGTGGTCGATCTGGAGATATTCAGCCCAAAAGTTGGTCTCTGGCATTGATTAACTCAGGCCAGGGCTTCTAGCCCTTGAACAGTGACATTTAGAGATTTCCCAGTTGTTACATTGTCTTCTATTGAGTTCTTCCGTTGTTTGATCTGCAGCTTTCAGGTGATAATTGCTGTCTGCTGCTATGTTACACATTCAATCACTGATTCACTCACTCTTTCAAAGGCCAGCCTGATACAGGGAAGGGCAGTTTGATTCCTGCCCTTGTTAACATTGTCACAATGTATAATTTACCTCTGAAAGTAAACATATTCATTTGAAAGCTGAAAAGCGAGGAGTATAAAATATAAGCTACAAATGCCATGACACACAAATAGATAAAAATACCAAACTACAAGGGGAGATACAAAATGCACACACACAAATTTTAAAACACAATTCCTTATCTTGAAGTGAAAGAGAGAAGAAGGAAGAAAAGGTAGAAAAAGAGAAACATATCCAAAGAGGGGAGAGCAAATGCAGGCAAGAGGAAAAGGGGGCTTTCTGCTACATTATCCCCCCCCCCCCCTTGACATCGGCCTTACACAAGGGTGATGTCACTAAAGTATTTGGGCTAGTATTTTAGCCTCATCTATTTTAGCATGTACTGTGTGTAGGGTGGAAACACGTCTGCAATACAGGAATACAATTAGGAATGTTAAAATTATCATTAGGATAAACAGCACTACGATGGGGTGCATCATGAGATTCAGAATACCAGTGGCAGTTGGGGACCAGCCCAGGAGGGTCTTCCAAGGGCTGTAGTGGGTGATTTGTTTGATTTTGGTGACTACCTGGGTAACTTGGTGGTTGTTAGTTTGAATAATAGCATAGGTTTTATTGGCTTGGAACTGTAATGCTTGTAAGGCCTGTTGGATTTCTGGGTGTGTGATGGCATGTCTGAGGGCTTGGGGGGACATGCTTAAGTAGACTGGAGTGAGTTTAGGTTTGAAGAAGCTGTACTGTGGGGTGAGAGACTGATGCAGCATATCTTTTCTTTTATACTGTATGTCACACCCCGTAATGGATCTGACATTACACAGACAGAGGTTGTGCTGTAGGTCAGTAATATTATAAAACTCATTCATGGTGTTAGAGGGACATAGGGTGTGGAGGCAGACACATCCAAAACCAAAATTGATGAGCAAAGACTGAACACTGGGGTCTTTGAACATCACATAGGGACAGATTGAAAAGTCAGGGTCAAAGCAGAGGGTTTGGGATTGCAACACGAGTTCCTCACAGAGGAAACCAGAGCCAGCATCTTCACAGTTATTGACAGTAATTGCTTTAAATTGGCCATTGGCTTGCTTTAGAGCCCAATGTTTGCCTGTCTGTGGGATCATGAATGTATCATTGATCCGGCTTCCCAATGTTATGATTGGGAATACTTGATTTATCTTCCCAATAACCACCCCCGTGATTATGAGATTGATAGACCACAAATTTGGATCAAACCTGAATCGTATTAGCCGGTTATAAGGGGTTAACTGTGAAGGCTGCTTGGTTTCATTTATTAGCAGGTTTTGTAGTTCTATGGGAATGTGTCCTTCCATGCCTTGAAGTATGATACCCTTAATTATGTCTAGGTACCATACCCGGGCCTGGGTACACATGACAGCAAGAGAGACGTTTTGCCCCAGGGCTATGACCTCTTCAGTTAGGGTCTGGGAGTCCTGAGAAGCCACTTGAGTTATCCACTGCATGAGGGAGGCAATAGAAACTCTTAGCTGAGTGGAGGTTTCAAAATTGTCCCTTGTAGGTTCGTCCAATTGGTGAAGCAGATTTCCAACTGTTGCCAATTTGTTCCGGAGCACCTCTGTATTGATGGTATTTAGGACACCAGTGCCAGTTCCGATTGTTCCCAGTATGGTGTCTAGTGATCGTCGGTGTCGTGGACCACTAGATCCAGAGCTGTTGAAGGGCTCCTGTATCACCTGCTGAGTCCATACCTGCCATCCAGCATTCAGAGGGATAACATAATTGCCACACTGCAGATATAGCTGGGTGCTACTGTGGGCTTGCAGATTGATAGTGACATTCCATAAAGACAGTGTTATGTTAGTTAATAAAGGTTTGCTGATATCTTGTTTTACCACAAAGGGTCCAATTTCGTGTTTCTGTGCTTCCTCATGTACTATGATTTCTGTGATTAGAGCAGGGTGGTCTGTAGAAGCAGAAGCTCTCCACCTTCCAGAACTGGATAGGGAGAAACTGTATACTAGGGTGCCACATCTGGACAGAGGGCATTGCTCAGGGCATCTGGTGGCATTGAGGGTAATATTTGTGGGCCCAGAATTTGGGCGGGTAAGGTTGACAGGTAGCTGTCCTTGAGGAGAGGTGATGATTATTTGTGCTGGGAGATTTGGGTTAGTACTATTACTTCCCCAGCACACCTGGATGGTGTGTTCCCCAGCAGTCAGGGGGCTGGAGAGGTTCCATGCTATACAGGAGCAAGAGGGAGGTGCTGGTGAAGGTGGCAGGGTTGTAGATGCTATGGAGGTAGGTGCAGGTTTTGGTGGGTGAACCAGTCTGAAGATGAGAGAGTGACCAGTGCACCCTACTAATCCATCCCGCATCCACCCTACTATTCCCCGTCCCCCTGGTGGGAAGGAAATCCTGGTGGTTCTCCAAACCTTTCCACCCTGGTAATCTCGGATTTCCCTGCCAGGGTTCAGTCCTACACGGACACATTCTGCGTGGGGATTACACCTGGACTTGAGGAAGATGATAGGGTTAAAGGGATCCTGCAGGCTGACTTCACTCATACCATTTCGAATTTGCCAAGACTGGGCAGCCCAGAGTTGGCATCCTTTTGGCTGGGGAAGAGGGCCACTGTGAGTTTTGGATGCCTTCAAGGCTGCTGTCACAACTAATTACCTCTAGACAGCATTTAACACTTTTGCTCTGTAATGTTAGTTCACTGTCCAAAGTACAGTGAAGGCTACTATTAACCAGGAGAATCCACAGGACAAGGACTCCCCATAGGCTTAGGTTCTCCATATCACAGTCCTATATTACAGGAAAAGTTGGTTCAGAAAGGCAGGGGAGGAGGAGAGGGAGATTAATTGGCATTACCTATTTTAATCCAGAATTTTGCGAACAAATGGAGCAATTACCTACAGAAGGATGGCCGTCACAAGTCAAAGACTTCTCTGGCCTTTTCCTGCCTCAACATCGAGGTGGGCACTGATCAGCCCGTTCGATGCATATTTTCCAACGGCTCAAAGCCGTTCCTTCCTGCTAGCCAAGAAGGGTGGCCGGCAGGATTAAGAGGTTGGTTACCCTGTTCCTCGAGGGTCAAGTGGTTGGTGGCTCACTTCTTTTTTTTATTTTTTTTTTCCTTTTCTCCAAGCTGGGTCACTGGGATGCTTTCCTCATGACGCAAGGAATCCTGTTAACAAGGCTAGATTCAGGGTTAGATCTATTCCACCCCCTTAAACAGTTTCAGTTGGGACACATGTACCCATTTTCCTGATTCCCCTTTATCAATTTGGACCACGGTTGGGCTCAATCGATTGATAATAGTGAAGGGTCCGATCCATTTGGACTCCAGGACATGTGCCTTTTGGGTGAGACTAAGGTATATGACTGACTGTCCAATTTCCCAAAGCCTGGGAAGCTGTTCGAGCTGCCTGTCCATCCGCAGCCGAGCTTGCTGAATAGCTTCATTAATTTGCAACTCCTGATGCCTCAAATGATATGTGAGCTCTTTCACCCATTTAATAATTTCTGGGGGCTGTGGATTGTCCAGATTGTCTGGGTATGGGATAAGCCCAGTAGGTATTAGAGCCATCTGCTTGCCAAATAGGATGTGGTAGGGCTGGAGGCTGGTTCCCAAGCGGTTCCTGCTCCGAAGAGCAGCTAAGATCAAAGGAAGCTTAAGATCTCAGTCTGTACCTGTTTGATTTACCACCTTCCTTAACGACTCCTTAATTGTCCTATTCATTTGCTCTACCTGCCCAGATGCCTGAGGGTGGTGAGGAATGTGCCGCTGCTGCCTGATGCCTAAGGTTTGCAGCAGCTGTTTAACAACAGCCCCAGTGAAATGGGGACCTCGGTCTGAGTCTATGATTTTAGGAGCTCCAAACCGGCATATTACCTCTGTCCAGAGTTTCTTTGCTGTGGCTTCAGCACTGTGGGTGCGCAGAGGAAATACCTCCACCCACCCACTGAAGGAGTCTATAACCACTAGCAAGTACTGGTTTCCTCGTGCTGTGCAGGGGAGCTTGTCAATGTAATCCATTTGGATCCTTTGCCACGGACCCACTAACTTTTGATGGAAAAGGAGTCCGGGGTCTTTTGGTTTTGCTCCCTCCCCTGCACAGCGCAAGCACTTCTGCACCCACACCTTCACATCTTTGGACATCCTTGGCCAGTAGACAATTTCCTGCACCCTAGCTGTTGTGGCTTCAGATGCCTGGTGCCTGAGGCTGTGACAAGCAGTTATGATTTCCTCTCTATACTCTGGAGGTGGTACCCATCTAACTTCTCCAGTTTCCTGATGAACAGCATACTCCTCCTGAATCTTCCAATTTTGGTGGCTTGAGGACTGGGTTTGCACCATGGCAATGTCTCCCCGTGCTCCTCTCTTTGCTGTAGCATCTGCTATTTGGTTCATTTTGGCTTCTAAAGTATCAGCCTTTTGATGACCTTTAACATGTTGAATGTATAGTGAGGATGGATGCCTTTGAATCCATCCCCAAATTGCTTGCCAATCACCCTTTTGTGCAATTTCTTTGCCATCAGCAGCATGCCAATTAGCTTTGTTCCAATTATATATCCAGTATAGCAGAGCATTAGCACAGAAGTCAGAGTCAGTATAGAGCCACTATTTCCCTTCAGGTGGTTTATGCTGTTCAAGGAGTTCCCTCAGGGCTCGTACTTCAGCAGCTTGAGCTGAGTACCCTGCTGGCAAGGGACCCCCTATCTGATCATTATTTAAATTCACCGCTCCATATCCAGTAAACCACTTTCCATTTTCAAAGCTAGAGCTCCCATCTGTAAACCATACATGGGTAAGCTGATCCTCCACTGCTGGGTTTTCTTCCAGTGGTGGAGCCTCAGTGACCCCTGTGTTCCCTTGGCAAGGCTCTGTACCAGGGCACTGGTGAGCAGTGCCTTCTATTAACAAGGTATAGGGGAGCATATCCACCTTAGACTGGGTTTCGTGTCCAACTCCTCGTCCAGTCAGGAACAATGCCCACTGGGCGATCCGGGTGTTGGACACTTTAGACCCTGTCAGGTTTCCTGACAAAATGTATTTTAAGGGTGAGTGATGTGTCTGGATGATTACTGGGGCCGTCTCTGTGAGTCCTTCAAATTTTTGAACAGCCCATACTGCAGCCAGGCACTCTCGTTCACACTGGTTAAAATTAATCTCTGGACCTGTCAATTTGTGGGATTCATAAGCTATCGGTACTAGTTTACTGTCTGAATTTTTTGTAGCAGTACAGCTGATAGAGCTATTTCATTTGTTGCCAATTTAATACAGAAAGGCTGCAATGGGTTAGGGTATGCCAGAGCAGGAGCCGCGATTAACGCCTCCTTAAGTAAACAAAAAGCCTTTTGCTCGCTGTCTCCCCACTCCCACTGCACCTTTTTCTTTGGCAGCCTCCACAGGGGCAGTGTGATCTCTGCAAATTGATATATGTGGGAGCGGAGGAAGTTAAAACCTCCAAGCAGTACTCGCAGGGAGTGAGGATCCTTGGGACCCGGCATGTTTAGTAGGGCAGTGACCTTTTGGGAATCAATCTTTTTCCCTTCCACCCCAGTCTTACACCCAAGTAGGTTACTTCTTGCATGACTAACTGAGCCTTTGGTCTGCTGCCCCTGAACCCAGTTTTCTGGATCAGGGCCAGCACCCTTCCTGTGCGTTCCTTCACCTCCCGCTCCTGATCTCCCCATACCAGTATGTCATCTACGTAAGAGACCACCCTTTCCTGATCGGGTCCAGCTAAACTCTGGAGCATGGATATGACATGGTGGTGGGCTATAGCTGGGGCATTGTGAAACCCCTGTGGGACCCGGGTAAAGGTGTACTGTTTCCCTTTAAAGGTGAAAGCGAATCGGTTCCATGACTCGGGGTGCAGGGGGATTGCAAAGAAGCAATTGGCTAGGTCTATTACAGAAAACCATTGGGGACTCTCTTGTACCCTGCTAAGCATGGCAGGCATGTTAGCCACTATAGGAGCCATGGGGCGAGTCCCCTTGTTAATGGCTCGATAGTCAACAGTAAGCCTCCACGATACCCGGTCGGTCTGCTTTTAGGACGGGCCATATGGGGGAATTAAATTCTGAATTGGTTTCAATCAACACTCCCTGCTGTAGTAAGTCTGTGATAATTAACTGTATGGCTTCCTCTGCTTGCTTGGGGAAGCTATACTGTTTTTGAGGAGGCACCGGATCCCCTATGATCTTAACGCAGGCGTTGATCCGGCCACAGTCACTTTTACTCCTAGCCCATACGTTAGGGAACTGCTGAACCCACTCATCCCCTGAGTCAAAGTCAATGGCTCCAACCCCCTTATACCATTTCCACCTCCAGTATGGGTTTGTCTCACAAGGCTCCCAGGAATCAGCTATCTGTGCTCACCATACAATTCCTTTGGCTAGATCCAGGATCCAGCCTTCCCAGTTGAACAAGGGGGCTCCCAGAATCAACTGTTCAGTGGATCCCTCTTGTTGAACTCCATCTATACTAATTTCTTGGGGACCCTCTGGGAACTGGATGCAGGTGGTCACCCCTGTGCACACCACCCCAGTGGACTCCTGCTCTGTAAAGGATCGGAGTGTGATTCGATCAGTCTCAAATTGCTTCAGGTCCCATTTCCTCCCAAATACATTTAGCGCAGCTCCGGTGTCCAGGAGTGCACTGGTATGCCCTTGAGTTCCCACTGTAACGGGTATTCGGGGTCTCCCTCCTGGATCCCAATCGAGGGTCCCCAATTTATCCCATGAGCCAGGGCTTTGCTTGGGGGTCCCATTATGGGAGCTCCGTCAGTGCTCCTTGGAGACCGGGGCTGAGGCTGCTACCCTGTTAGAAAGGGGAGGTGCTGCTCCCTCCCCAGTCAGCTCTGCCATTCTGATAAGCAGCTCGGCTAGAGGCTTTCCATGCCATTTCCCTCTCAGTTCCCCATGCTGCATTAAAAACTTCCACACTGCTGACCGAATCCCATTTTCCCCCTCTCTTTCCTTTGATACCCTTGGGTTAACCCAGTGTGGGCTGGGGCGATAATTTGGGCCCCCAACCCCCCTATCAGTATTGGGGTAGGCAGTTTCATTAGAATAGGTAACCATATAATTCGGTGCGTCATTAAGCTTTTCTCTGAACTGGGTGACTGCAATCGCCCTCCCTTGATGTCCTATTAACCTCTCTGCATCCTGAGCCCAGGCTAGGACTTCTCCCAGCACATATCTCCCTGTCTCTTGGAGCGGCCCCATCAGTCCAATTATAGGCTGATGCATGCCTTCCTGTACCTCCTTCCAAAACCCAGGAGGGTAATCTATACTTCTTATGTCCGATGTCCATTTGTTCTCCTTGTCTAGGGGCAGAACCGTCCCTGACAGCATTCCCAACATAACACACTGAATCACATAGTCCCTAACAGGTTCCCCAGGTGTCTGGTGGCTAGCCCCAAACTTTCCCTTAAATGTCTTTCTCCCTAAACTGATCCCCAAACCCACTATGCTCTGGAGAATATTGTCTCCCCCAAAGCTGTCCTCCTGATTCATAGCTGCCTGAATCTCTGGGGTGGCGCAAGCCCTTAGTAGGCGGTGCCATTCCCGGACACTCAGGGATTCACACTCCACTACATTCAGGGATTTCTGCAACCACTGTCCCAAATTCGTAATATTAGCAGATCCCAGGGTCTTGCGCAGGGCTGCTAGATCAGCTCCACTGAGGAGGACCGTTACCTGTGTGGTTTCTGTGGGTTTTCCCTGAGCATCCCGAGTGACTGAGGTCCGCATGATTGCGCTCACCTCAGGCACCAGGATCCTTTCCTGATCTGACTTGGGGTCTTCAGGAGAGGGCTCCCCTGCATCCTCTGGATCTCCCCATATCTCCCCAACCCAAATCTCTCCTGGATTGAAGGGGATGTCTGGATCCCTGGCTTGGTCTCCCTGGATGACAGCTGCTACTTGCAGGCTGTGCTCCTGGAGTTCCTTTTTCAAACGGTTAAAGGTATTTAGACAGGGGCCATGGTTGGCCTTGGCTCCCTTCTCGGCTTGGTCTTTAGCCATTGTTTTTACCAATTTTTGCAAGGCTTCTAGGCTAGCCTTTTCTTGGTCCAATAATTCCAATTGTTGGGCATTGTCTTGATTTATTTTTCTCAATTGCTTATTTTCATTTTCCAAGTTCCGAGACAACCCCTTTAGAGTCAGATTACTGGTTTCCAATTGAATACATTTATCCTTTAGAATTTGGATTAGCTCCTCCTTTTCCTCAATTTCAGAGGCTCGCTGAGCTTTTTCCTCGACTGCTGTTTTTACAGCATGCCATAGTAGCCAGACCAAGGGACTGTGTTGCCTTTGAACCCAGGGTTTTTCAAAAAGGCAAAATCTTTCAAATTGGGATTCAATGTCCCCTATGGAAAAGCCTGGGGTGCACACATCCTCCCTCCAGGGGCTGGGTCCACCCTTCAGAATCCCCTTTGGAGAGGGGAAATTTCCTCCCTCCTTACCCAATTATCTTCTTGGCCTCCTGCTCCAACCTTAGGGGTTTTTTTCCTAAACAAAGTCATTTTCCTCAACATGCCTCTGCTTGTCAGTTTCCTTGAGTCTTCGCGCTCCCAACCAACTCTGCCCCTGCTCCTGCAGTTCTATAACCAAATCCCTTCCTTGAGATATGCTCACCTACTTAGGTGACAACTAAATCCAGACCCTCCTTGAGTCTGCCCACCCCCTTGGGTGAGTCTAAATCCTAGTCCCCCCCCTTGGGTGACTATTGCCCACCCATCTCCATGGACGTGGGTTCTATCTGGAGACACAGTCTCCCCAATTACCAATCCGCTTATAATCCTAGAATAATTCCCGTGTTCTCCACCAAATAATGCTGGCTACAAATGTCCAACTCGGGATCCTTAAAATTCTAGTTTATTAGGTAGATTGAAACACTGTAATCATAAACCTTGGGGCTGGTCCCCACACACACACATGCACACACACACACAGTAGCAGGCTACAGAGTCTGGTATACCTATCCTACAAGCGCTGGAGTCTGCCATTGATGGCCAGTTGAGGCTTCTTTCAGCGTGGTGTTATCCTCCAGAAGGGGGTTGCTGGCTGGTCCTTCTGGCTGGACAGGTCTGGTTGAGTTGGAGATCGAGATCAAGAGGGCGCCACTGAGGGTCACTTTTCACTGCCTTTTATCTGTCCCTGGCAGACTTTGGTGACTCCCCAGTGTCATAACCCAGTGAGTTTGGTGCCTCGGCACTATGGAATTTTCTTGACACACGAGAGCCTCTTGCACAGTGAGGGTTTTTGCTGCATAAAGAACCCACGTGCAGGAGAGAGTTCCCACCTCTTTTGCAGCTGCTTTTGCAGGATGCATTTTCTCTTTGCAGCACGGAGGTGCACGGTGCAAAGAGTTCCCGCCATTCGGATGCAAATTTGTGCCCCGCAATTGGCTAGTGCTAAATTATTCACACATGGAGGCCAGTAACTGGCTTGCTGGCCGTTTAAAAACTAGCGCGACTTCCGCCCAAGTCGAAGAACTTTGAGCACGCTGCAGAGTGCCTCTTACAGATCCGACTTGCGGCTAGCTGATCAATAGACTGATCACCTTTCGATCCTTCTTCCCATCGCCGAACGCAGTCCCAGACGTACCCTTTTCCCGCCGGCTTGAATTACGGCCTCGCCAGCTGGAGCAACTCACATTGTTGTCCAGATGACCGAACCATTTCCGTCGCAGCCACCCGCGATGTAAGTAAAGTTTTTTGCAACCATTAAGCCTTGTCAGCCTCTCTATTCACCAGCCATCCCTGACGAACGAGTAATTTCTGAATCACCTCGAGTCGGTTCAGCCCGGCTGAGACATGGCGACGAGGATGGGATTGGGATCACCATGGCACATGCCGAGGGGATTAAAGGGCACGGTGATGGAGAAGAACTTAATTGGGTGCTGCCCCTGGTGCACCGGGAACCGCCACGTAGAGAGTGCTAATGATCTGTGGGCGCATATCGCTTACCACCAGGCGGTAGAAGGGGAGGAAAGAAGTATTGATGGTTACTTCTCCATAAAAAGAGAAGAAGCCATGGTGAAAGAGTGGAGAACAAAGCTGTCCCTAGGGGAGTTCGGATGCATAATGGGGAGCGACCGGGTTTACTATCGGCCCCCGGAAGAAACATCAACAATATCCCTACCCGGGGTGAAAGCGCAGAAGGCAGAAAAGCTGACCCCCGCTCAGGAGTTCGCCCAATGCACCCGATACTTGAAGGAGGGGGGGGGGGAACCCACCCCCGCGGACTGGTTCAACTGTCCGGATTTGGTGCCTGAGTCGCTGGGCCATGAGCTCCTCGTTCAGCTGCGGGAGGATTTAGAAACTAAGGGCCGTCACAAGCCAAAGTGGGGTCTAATTAAATGGAAAAAGGGAAAGATGATGAATGTGCTATTCCGTGCAGTAACGGGCCTATTGAGGGAATACGCGAATCTGGAGGCTCAGATGTATACTACGGGTAAAGAGTCGCTGGAGCGGACAGCAAAGGGCTCCGGAGCAGCGTTTCTTAACAGTGCCAGCCGCATGATGTTGCTAGCAGAAAATGGCGGTGAAAGAAGAGCGAGCTACCCGGGGAACCCGGAAAGGAGAGGCGGAGTTATGGAAGACCCAGCGGGGATTCCCTTGGTGACTCCACCCCCTGAGGTGACATCATTCCCTGCAACCACGCCTCTTTACCACAGGGAGGGGGCAATGGGAGGAGGGATGTACCCAATGCTCCCAGACGCAGAATTTAACCCTCTCTCTGCCGCAGCTTACCCGATAGCAGTGACAAAGCATGTTGAGGATGAAGAAGGTACCACGTGTACCACCACTATCTCTCGTACACGCACCAGACCAGAGATTCAAGAGCTTTGCAAAGACTCTAAAATCAGGCCAGAAGAAACCTTGGCCATATGGTTAGGAAGACTGATAGTGGAATTTGGATCCGACACTCTGGATAAAGAAGAAGCGAGTGCCCTGACACGACAAGCAGCGTGGAGCGGAGGGCGCGCTACTGATTTGAATGTGGTCACGGACAGTGCCCACTGGCCCATCCCACTCCTGGCACTTGTGGTAGGACAGGTAACCCACAAATTTCACACCTGGCACGAGGGTTGCCTGAAGAAGGCTACAGCAGAACAACTTCTCCTGGCTATAGTTGGAGTGTCGTATCTCTCATGGAGCCCAAGAACAAATCCAATGGGACTAACAGCAGTCCAGCATAAAGAGAGATGGGTTCATCGTCACCTATCGGACCCCGGGGCAATTCCAACGCCCTTGGAAGCCATAGATGCCTGCGTGGAGGTGTACGGAGGAGCGAATGCTGTTACACTTCGACTCTTCTTGAACCCGATAGCATGACAACCAGTGGGAAGTCTTTTAGGCCATCTCCCATGATTGCAGGCACTTATGAAGCAAGGTGAGGAAGCTTCTAATGACACAAGGGATCGACCTTCAGCATACCTGGCTGCAACATTGAGGCCTAGGCGTCCAGGGTATACCCTTTGACAAGAGTCGTGGGGATCACCTCCAAGGACCCCAAAAGAAAGAACCTCAAAGGAAAGAACACTGAAGGAAAGGACTATGTTCGGATTTCTTCTTGCTCACTCCGGACTAACAAAGGCTCAATTGAGACTTTTGGGAGACAAGGCCCAGACCAGTATGGCTGAAGCAATGGGATTTAATTTTGAGGATCCGTCAAAAAACGAGTAATGGCCGTCGGCTCTGCCGGCGGCCTTCCTCAACTCAGGCCTGATCCTACTGATTCTCGACCATATGCTGAACTCACTGTTTAGAACCCTACCGATCCAGATGACAAACAACAGGTATCCTTCCTTCTTGACACTGGAGCTCAGACCAATGTGATTACCTCGATGATACCTCATCAAAAGACCACCAAAACGAACAAAGTACAAGGGCTTAACGCTGTCGCCGTCACAACGAAGGTCAAGTTTTGGGTTCAGGATCACCGATATCCCCTAGAGGCTGTTCTAGGGGGCATCAATATTTTAGGAATCCCGGGGATAAAAACGCTAGACCTCAGGGAACAAGTGCTACAGGCATTACCCATAATTATCCCAGAGCAGGACTGGCATCGACCAATGCTTCGTGACACTTCCACCTGGCGATATCGGCCAATCCCAACTAAGGATTCTCTGAAACAGTCCCTTACTAACCTTCTGCAGCGACTCGAGCGACGAGGCTGTATTAAGACCGTAACAGCCATCACCTATCTATCATCAGGATGGGGAGTGGCGAAACCTGGGAAGCCTAATGAAGCTCGGTTGGTTGTAGACTATCGAGAAGTTAATACAAGATGCCAAGTACTTCAACAACCTAATCCATCTACTTTGCCACAGTGTATGTTTGAGATGGCACAGTTCCAGCAAAGTCTGTGGGTCGGAGTCACATTAGATCTGAAAAATATGTTCTTTTCTATCCCAATAACTGACCCGGAGGGAATACTGAATATGTGTATTGATGGCATCATGTACAGGTGGACAGTTTGTCCGCAAGGATATCGCAACGCTCCATCATTAGCCACTGGTGCCATAAATAACACCCTGAAGAATTTTCGAGCCTTGCACTCTCTTCCCCCAGAAAAAGAATTAAAAATTTGGAGTTATGTGGATGATATTGCCATCATGGGTCGCGATAGCTCTGTAGTTGCCAGTGTAGTAAACCAACTAGTTGCTCACCTTCAAAGTGAGGGATGGACCATCAACGAGGAAAAGTCAAGCCTACATCCTGTAGATGACATTACGTTCCTTGGCACTCGATACACTGGTTTCATCCGCCACGGAGTCTCGCATGAGGGTCCTAACATCGATCCGCTAAAAACATCCCACCCTGTCACTAAGAGGCATTTTCAACAGCTTTTGGGTCATTTAAATTGGTATCGACATTATATTGGACCTAGTGATCTGGCACTCCTCACTAAATTACAGCGACAGATTCGTGACAAATCCTGGAAGTCCACGCCTTGGACGGAAAAGGATCAGCAGAATCTGCTTCGCCTGCTAACCACGGTTAAAGGTACACAACTCCATGCCATCGATATGGGTGAGTTACTGACCGTAACCCTTGGATTCACCACCAATCACGTGTGGGCTGTCGTGCACAACCCCCGTGATGAGTTAGTATACACGGCCCACAAGACGCTTCAAGCGGCGCAACATAGATATGGAGCTATGGGAAAGATTCTCCTAGCCGAACAACTGGTGGAGCCGTTAGCAAGGGCGCATGGGACATTACGCGCTCCTGGTGCCACATTGTCACCCTTGCTGGACGCGGGAAGAATCGACCCACATTTTCAAGGGGAGTCTAAGACCTGGAATACGCTAGTACTAACACACCATTATAATTGGCATTGTTGGAGGTTGGAAGACACAGTACCTGATCCAAGCCCAGAAGATGAGGAAAAGGTTCCTACGCTGTATGGAACTTCAGCCCCAGCGTGGATGGCCTCGGACGGAACCTCCCGACATGAAGGAGCCTATGGGTACTACTGTAAAGCTTGTCATGATAAGGGAATTTTCCAAGCCGACCCAGATGTTAATTTGTCCCAAAAATGTGAATTATTAGGATTCCTGAAGGTACTGGAACATAGTTTGATGTATCATAACGATACACTCCCAGTTCCGATCATCGCAATTGATTCGCAGTATATCTACAAAATTCTTACGGGCACAGCTTTCCCCACCTAGAACTTGGATGATTGGCGAGACATCTGGAGGACGTTAACTAGATTTGTACACCTTCCATTGATTAGGCACACTAAGTCCCATTGTTCAGATACTGATCCAGTGCATGAGATAATTGATAAGCTCTTGGAGGATCCACTCCAGACCGACATAGCTTTGCCTGTCACATCTACCACTGATCCTGAAGCAAATCCATTCCTCGCGTGGCTTCACGAAAATTGGGGTCACCCAGGACCACGGGCTTGTCATCAACGTTGGTGCCGAACCATTACAGAGCCGGCCTCATATGGAGCCAGGCGGGATTGGGAAAAGGTAGCTCAGGCCTGTGAAACGTGTGCTAAAGAAAAGTGTCATAAAACCAAGCATCAGATCAGAGCTTTCGATCCTTCTCAGTTTCAGGCAGGAAAAGTTTGGCAGGTGGACCTGCTGGGACCTCTCCCAGGGTCTAAACCGCCAAATAAAGGACTAGTTGTGGTTGATTTGGGGACCAGACAGTTGCAGGTTATTCCCGTACGAAAAAGCAATGCCACTGATGTTATTGCTGCCTTGACTGCTGCGTTTGCCACCTGTCAGCCTCCTCATGAAATTCAGTCTGATGGAGGACCTCCATTCAACTCTAATGCTCTGGATAAGTTTGCTCGTCTTCACAATGTGGCATGGCATCTTCAACTGCCGTACCACCCGCAGTCTAACGGCGTTGTGGAGAGACACATAGGTCTATACAAGGAGCAGCTTCGCCTTAGAGGAGGAGGGACGTTTAAAAATTGGACTAAATTTAATCACGATGTCCTTATTTCACTAAACACTACTAAGCCGTTATGGGACGAAGCTAATGTCCAGAAACCCCCACCTTGGGAGCCCAAGTTCCAACCTGACGAATTGGTGTGGATTTCAATACCTCACCCTCATCAGTCTCACCCACAAGTTCACAAAGGGACAGTTCAACGGCCGGGACAATATCCCAATACCTATTCTGTCCAACTGGAAGAGAAGCCAGATTGTCCCCCTATTATTGTTCATCACAACTGGATGACTCGCCGTTCCAACGTTCACCCAGTATCCTTACAGTGAAGCCAGTTATGATTCTTTTGTTGTGTTTTGTCCTGTTATTCTGTTTTCTTCACAGGTTTGACCCCAGCAAAAGCAGTAATCCACAACCATCTGATTGTGAGACCAGACTGCAGTCCATTCGAAGCCAAAGAGTAATGATAGTGAGGGAGGCACTGCGTCGGCAAAGAACCCATCTGCTCAGGAATTGTTGTGTTTACTGACATTGTTTGTTTTAGGAGAAGATGGACCGAAGCGGAATGTTCTCCAATCAGACGATGATCAGCAGTTGTTGTTATGTGTTCAAAGTTATTTGTTTATATATTTATATAAATATTGGTTGCGAAGGCTTTGCCAAGTCAGTGAATCCTCTAACAAAGATGCTGTATGATGTGCTCATGTGTCGAAAGTTTCAGTTGTGCCGTCGGCAAGGGGGCATGTCATAACCCAGTGAGTTTGGTGCCTCAGCACTATGGAATTTTCTTGACACACGAGAGCCTCTTGCACAGCGAGGGTTTTTCCTGCATAAAGAACCCACGTGCAGGAGAGAGTTCCCGCCACTTTTGAAGCTGCTTTTGCAGGATGCATTTTCTCTTTGCAGCACGGAGGTGCACGGTGCAAAGAGTTCCCGCAATTCGGATGCAAATTCGTGCCCCGCAATTGGCTAGTGCTAAATTATTCACACGTGGTGGCCGGTAATTGGCTTGCTGGCCGTTTAAAAACTAGCGCGACTTCCGCCCAAGTCGAAGAACTTTGAGCATGCTGCAGAGTGCCTCTTAGAGATCCGACTTGTGGCTAGCTGATCGATAGACTGATGACCTATCGATCCTTCTTCCCGTCGCCGAACGCAGTCCCAGACGTACCCTTTTCCCGCCGGCTTGAATTACGGACGAGTTTACTGGCATTAGTCTCACCAGCTGGAGCAACTCACATTGATGTCCAGACGACCGAACCGTTTCCATCGCAGCCACCCACGACGTAAGTAAAGTTTTTTGCAACCATTAAGCCTTGTCAGCCTCTCTATTCACCAGCCCGCCCTGACGAACGAGTAATTTCTGAATCACCTCGAGTCGGTTCAGCCTGGCCGAGACACCCAGTTTTCAGGTTTGCCCAATCCAGGGGTCACTGACCCTCGTGGGACTTCCCCCCCACCCCCCCCTCGGTGGCTACTGGACAGCATCTGTCAGCCCCAGGGGTCGTCCGCATGTACATGCAGGTTTGGGAGTCCGTTGATGAATTTAGAACAGGGCTCTGGGAGTGGCTGATCTGGAGATATTCAGCCCAATAGTTGGTCTCTGGCATCGATTAACTCAGGCCAGGGCTTCTAGCCCTTGATCAGTGACGTTTAGAGATTTCCCGGTTGTTACATTGTCTTCTATTGAGTTCTTCCCTTGTTTGATCTGCAGCTTTCAGGTGATAATTGCTGTCTGCTGCTATGTTACACATTCAATCACTGATTCACTCACTCTTTCAGAGGCCAGCCTGATACAGGGAAGGGCAGTTTGATTCCTGCCCTTGTTAACATTGTTACAATGTATAATTTACTTATGAAAGTAAACATATTCAGTTGAAAGTTGAAAGGTGAGGAGTATAAAATATTAGCTACAAATGCCATGACACACAAATAGATAAAAATACCAAAATACAAGGGGAGATACAAAATGCGCACAAACACATTTTAAAACACAATTCCTTATCTTAAAGTGAAAGAAAGAGGAAGGAAGAAAAGGTAGAAAAAGAGAAACATATCCAAAGAGGGGAGAGCAAATGCAGGCAAGAGGAAAAGGGGGCTTTCTGCTACATTTTCAGGGTCTTAAAAAACAGACAGACATAGTATTTAAGTCAATACATCAGAGAACAAGACTACAGGCCCCAACTTCTCCCCTCCTCTTACCTGTAAGTGAACCTACTGTCACTCCATCCTCTGTCCATGGAAAGTGGGAAGAGCAGATGTCTGCAGGTTCAGCCTCTGACAGCCAGGCAGGAGCAGAGTGCGATCAGCCAGGACTTAGGAAAGGACTGCTAGAGTGGCACCATGAATGGTGACACAATCACCAGCAACCCTGCTTACTGGGTGGTGCTCCCTCCTCACAGCTGGCTGCTGGGGCATGAAGCCTGGAGACAACCTGCAAAGACCTGAATGCCAGCTGACAGGTGCCTCAGGTGGTCTCAGCATGGAGTCAAAGCTGCCCCACATCTGGAGGATAAAAGGGCCATTCCTTTAGACTCCTGTCACAGCAGCCGCAGTGCCGAAAGGACTGAATGAGGCCTCAGCCCCCAAGTCAAGGTCAGGGGCAACCAACCCCCTGATTACAGAGGGGTGGAAAGATGCTGCCAGGCAGAGCTTCTGAAAAGCGCCACGACAAGAGAACTGAGCCACAGTCACAGGAAGCCCAGGGCGCTCAAAGAACCAGAGTTCCCCAAGCAGCAGAAACAAGGGGAGGGAGAGACACACACCCCACTTACAGGATAGCCTCTCCCCCACCAGCCAGCTACAGCAGTGCTCTCACACACTTACTGTGGGGCAGCCAGAACATACAAAGCACTTTTAACCTTTTAACAAGGTGGCTGCTCTGTCAGCAGCGACTTGCAGGAGTGGGCCTGGACCAGATTACTGGCCAGCCATGCTGTACAATTATTGCCAGCAGGTGAAGAAGAATCAATATCAAAGGGGAGGAAATAGGGATGGCAGTCTCCTGTTTGCAGGGCAGTCCGCCTTTCCCCTGACAGCTCTACAAGAGCAATAGCCTCCAGGGCCAAGACCTGCTTCCTGGTGACAAGGAGGTCCCACTGTCCAAGGCTCCCTCAGCCACAATTTGGCTCATATGTGACTGAGACCTAAAGGTAGGGCGGCCACTGTGTCCAGAGTCCCTTTCCTCGCACCCTGCCTGCTTTTCATCCTGCCTTGCTGCTTCCCCACCAAGTCTTCCAAAGACTGTAAAAACAAAGACCGAGACCTGGTGTAAATCAACACAGCCTGAGTGCACGTCAAGCAGCTGAACTTTGTCCTTTTCAGCCTTGATAAGAAGGCAATCCAACGCCTTCAGAATCCTGCAGTCCTCCCTGTAATCCCTAGGAAACCCCTCTGCCCAACGTCACAAAATAGCCTAAGATTTGGAGAAATAAGAGCAGGAGACCTGCACTCTGCCTGTCAGACGGGGGGCCCAGGACATCCTGGCACTGCCAACTTTCCATGGCTCACGAATCCCTTGTGTCTAACAAACTCTCTTACATTTGCCTCCTGGTTGCCTGGCATGGTTTTCAGCCCTGGTTATCAGTTGACTCCCATCTGTCGGTCCTCTTTGATCCTGCTTCTGGGGGCATAAAATACAAGACTGAAACAGGGTGTAAGTCATTGAGGTGAAAGATACGTCCACAATCCCCAACTTGTCTCCCTCATTTACCCTTACCGAGTGCCGCTCTGTGCTCTGTCCGCAGAAAGATTCATAGATTCACAGATGCTAAGGTCAGAAGGGACCTCAATAGATCATCGAGTCCGACCCCCTGCATAGGCAGGAAAGAGTGCTGGGTTCAGATGACCCCAGCCAGATGCCTATCCAACCTCCCCTTGAAGACCCCCAGGGTGGGGGAGAGCACCACCTCCCTTGGGAGCCCGTTCCAGACCTTGGCCACTAGTCTAAATCTGCTCTCTGCTAGCTTGTGGCCATTATTTCTTGTAACCCCCGGGGGCACCTTGGTGAATAAACCTCACCAATTCCCTTCTGTGCCCCCGTGATGAACTTATAGGTAGCCACAAGGTCACCTCTCAACCTTCTCTTGCGGAGGCTGAAGAGGTCTAGGTGCCCTAGTTTCTCCTCGTAGGGCTTGGCCTGCAAGCCCTTAAACATATGAGTGGCCCTTCTCTGGACCCTCTCCAGGTTATCCACATCCCTCTTGAAGTGTGGCACCCAAAATTGCACGCAGTATTCCAACTGCAGTCTGACCACCGCCCGATAGAGAGGAAGTATCACCTCCTTGGATCTGTTCTGATAGCTTCATCACACTGCTGACTCATGTTCATCTTGGAGTCCACTAGGACTCCAAGATCCCTTTCCGCTTCCGTTCCACCAAGCAGGTCATTTCCTAGGCAGTAGGTATGCTGGAAATTTTTCCTCCCTAGGTGCAACACTTTGCATTTCTCCTTGTTGAATTGCAATCTGTTGTTTTCTGCCCATTTGTCCAACCTGTCCAGGTCTGATTGTAGCTGTTCCCTGCCCTCCGGTGTGTCCACTTCTCCCCACAGTTTTGTGTCATCTGCAAACTTGGACAGAGTACACTTCACTCCCTTATCCAAGTCACTGATGAAGACATTGAAGAGTATCAGTCCTAGGACCGAGCCCCGCGGGACCCCACTGCCCACACCCTTCCAGGTTGAGACTGACCCATCCACCACGACTCTCTGGGTGTGACCCTCTAGCCAATTTGCCACCCACCAGACTGTGTAATCATCCAAGTCACAGCCTCTTAACTTCTTCACCAGTATGGGGTGGGATACCATATTGAAGGCCTTCCTGAAGTCTACGTAAATGACGTCAACCCCTACTCCTGCATCCAGGTGTTTTGTAACCTGGTCATAGAAAGAGACTAGATTAGTCAGGCATGATCTACCTGCTATGAACCTGTGCTAGTTTCCCATCAGCATATTTTTTTCCTGCCGTCTTCTCACAAATGTGAGCCTTGATAATTTTTTCAAAGACTTTGCCTAAGATGGAGGTGAGACTGACTGGCCTATAGTTGCCCGGGTCCTCCTTCCTCCCCTTCTTGAAAATGGGGACCACATTGGCCCTTTTCCAGTTCTCCAGGACTTGGCGCATGTGCCACGAGTGTTCAAATATTCCCGCCAGTAGCTGCACAATGACGTCACCCAGTTCCTTCAGTACCCTCGGATGGAGTTCATCCGGGCCTGCCGACTTAAATGCATCCACTTCCTCTAAGTGCCTCTACACCATCTCAGGGTCTACGCTTGGTAGTCTGGCTTCCTGCTGCTGCCTCTATACAATCCCAGTGAGAGCCTTGTCTTGCCCCTCACTTAGGAACACTGAGGCAAAGAACTCATTGAGGTGTTCAGCCTTGTCCCCCCTGTTGGTCACCAATTGCTTCTGCCCATTTAGTAGAGGTCCTATTCCACCCTGTGCCTTCCTTTTACTCGCTATATATCTAAAGGGAGATGATTCTCACCACTGTGAAGAGGCTGCTGGACAGATCTGGCCTCTGGAAAGGAAAATAGAAGAATGCCAGAACAATAGAAATGCAGAGATCAGAACATTTTTGTTGTGCTGGGCAAGGTTTTGTTTTAGTTGTTCTGGAGTAGCACTATAATCATGGTATAGGTTCTACAAATTAACCACGGAGTTCCTCTGAAGTATGCTGGAAATAAACTTTAAGAAACTTAGTGTCTGTGGAGTACAGTAGTTCTTTACACTGTGGGTACATTGTACATGTGCTTTAAGACGCAGTAGCCTATTATACTGCACATTAACTTGTCATGTAAAAACCCATGCAATTACACTAATGCACAGTAAAATGGGCTACTGTGCATTGTGCATCACTTTAAAAATGGCACTTTTCATACTGCACATTAGGGCAGCTTAATGCGCATGTATTTAGTACCTGACATTGGAGGTACTAAATCTAATGTGCATTTTAAAAAAGCGCATTAATGCAGGTGTAGACACACCTTGTGCATTTTTAATTGTGCAGAACCTATGGTCTAATTTTCTGGGTCCATAGAAAAACTTTGGAATAAACGTATTATCCATGAAGTGATCTACAATATAGATGGACAGGCTCCACAACAGCTGTGTAGAAACACTGGACTAACTCTATAGCAGGGCCTGTCAACCCCCGGTTGACAACCCCCTGCTCTACAGTATCTATGGAATAACTATAAATTAACCTGGTATAAGCCAGGCAGTAACTCTATATTAACTGTGGAGTAAGTCTACATCTTTTGTGGGGCAATTCTGTTAGCTGTGTAAGTATATAGCCCCAAATCCTATTTGGCAATTCTTGTTTGGGCTATTCCAGAAAATGAGCATCACCTCAAGACCCTTAATCCTAGCTCATGCTGGAAAATGTGTAGTTTCCCTACTGCTCCTTCCTGCAAAGGCTGATCCCATTTTGCCCTGCAGATACATAGTAGTAGAAATATCTCTACTAAGAGTACTGCCACTCCCTTTTGCCCAGTAGCCAAGTGCTTAGAGCACTTCTGGAAAACATGGGAGTCCTAAGGCCAAAAGGAGAGCATGCAAGAGGGAACTTGACTCTTGCAAACCTTTCCTCTCGGTGGGCCAGTTTTAAGGGGAGGGACAGAGGATGCTCTGTTCCCACCATTTGGAGGGATTCATCTGAGAGGGGGGACACAAGATCTGGGCCACAATAACTGTGTGGCAACACTCTAGTAACTCTGGATTGTTTTCCTTTTATATCTGGAGTGAGCCTGTAGCACCTGGAGAGTAACACTGTAGCAACTACATCGTCAGAAAGGCAAATCCTGAGAGCTGTAGAAAGTGGAAAAGAAGGTGGGACTGAGTGTGAGGTTGGCAGGGACACTGGTTGGGTGAGGAGCAAAAGGGAGAGGACTTTCCAACCCCCCCTCCCCAGCTTTTCAGGCTGCTCTGTACGTTTTTTTCATGCTTTTCTCCGAGTTCACATCCAAATGTTTCTGGAGTCTTGATATACATGCAAGTGTTCAGCTAGACACAGAGGTTTCAAATGATATTCTAATCATACATATGCAAGAAATAAAGTGGACAATCAGAGCAATATTTACCTACTTTTTTTGAAGTCACAGAAGATTTTCATCTTTTTAGTCACATAACCAAGTAATAACATCTACATAATTGTAAAGAACCAAATGCATTTCATTTCCTTTCATTACTAGTGGACCTCAAAGTAGTTTTATAAGAGTTGTTAACACTTATACAAATACTTATTGTATATTGCATAGTAAACATGGGGTTTTTTACAGTATGCAGGACTCACTCAGTGGAATCATCTGATCTTTCTTAAGCAGGGATCTGATGGGCATGGTTGCCTTTAGACATTAACATCTATGAACAAAAGATTTATCCTTCAATCCTACTATTAGATCTGCAAGTCAAGGCATCTGAATTTGTCTGGGGGCTTCTAGACATTATTCCAGCTGCAGCATTGCTTTCCCTATGCTATGGAGACATCATGCCATGTGAACAGCTACAGGTGCATCAAGCAGGCTGTCAGGAGCACCGTTGGAAGAATTATATGGCTAACAGCTTGGGCACTATACTGGCTGTATAGCAAATTACAAGGAAAGATACATTTCCAAGGAAAAAAGTGCATGGGGGTTAGAAGGCTCTGATCAGCAAAGATGGCGAGGAGGAGGAGGGTGCTCCTAGCCAGCATGACAAGATACAAGAGCAAAAACAATACAAAGAATAGGGGCTGTGTCCAAGTTACCTTGTCAAGAAGCATCCCTTTGTTCTCTAAAATATCCACTTTAAAAATAACATGGTGGGGTTCAATTCTAAGGGACTGCAGTGTCCACATGGATATCAGTGTTTTTTGAAGGGAATTATGAGCATTCATATGATAAGACTAAAAAAGTTTTCACATATTTATTTGCTACTTTATTGACAGGGGTAAGGCGGGGGTAGTTTGAGAACATTCCCACAAAATAAAACTGTTTTCCCACTATTGCACCAGATCGCTTCCAGAAATTAGTTGTTAGATGCTAGTTCTTCTTGCACAGGCAAATCCATCACTAACATCTGGAAACACAGAAGGTATCCACATCACATAAAAAAAAAAAAAAAGAAAAATCAACAAGATCCCTCTGTCAATTTGCCCTCCTACATAGATAGACATTATCCTAGTTTAAGCAAGCCACATGAAAGTCATGGAAGTAGATTCAGTTTTTTCATTCACGTAAGTGAAAACAAAAAAACTTAGCCAGAGATTGCCTAGTAAAATCCACCGCTGAAACTCTGTTCAGACACCCACATGTTCAAGGCTTGGCATACAACCGCACTGACATTCATGCTTTCCCCCCGCCCCCGCGAGCACTCTTCCACCTTCTTGGTAACAGAAGCTAAAAATTATGGAGTGAAATGAAAAGAAGGGACTCCTGTCCTGAGCTGCACGTCCCCGCCTCTCTGGTATCCATCACAAAGAAAAGAAAGGTCTCACTTTCCTTAGAACTGAATCAATTATATGAAAGAGCAAAATCTCCCTGAATGCAATACATCAGGGACATTAGAATTAGTGATCTGGAGTTTGACAATAATGGTATTGTTTTGAAAGGAAGTTAACATTCATAATTACAGTTATAACCACATAGGAAATGTGTGTAACCATCCTTATGAAGTCCCTAGTGGTTGGAGAGGGTGATTTTATTCAGAGTTAAGGCTCCAACAGAAACCCACTTGATTCTCCTACATTTCTGGACAAAGGGAGTTTGACATTGCATCTCACTGGAAACCAAATCAGAACTCTGAATGCAAAAGCACCCAAGGCTAGATTCTAGTTCACCTATTGGGTATCTAAGTCTATCTAATGTGCCTGGGACAAAGTACAGACAGTCAAGAAGCCTGAGCCCAAATCCATTCAATCTTTGCAGGTTAGTCCAAGATTGACCTGGTAAGCAAGTCAACAGCCACTTACCATACAACAACTAAGTCTACATCCATCCGGTTTTATGTTAAACGGGGTTCAGCCATGTTGAAAGCAGTTGATGTGCACTGAATGTTTGCCAAGTTACAGATTTGAACCAGTTTCTGACCGCGTATACCAGTTTGTGTGCAACTTTTGTCCCTAGCCTCAGTGTCTAAGTACGATTCTAAGGTATCCTCCTCAAGTACCTGATAAGCCATATTACATGCATTTTTTTGTCACAGAGTGCAACTTGACTGGAAGACTGAGTCACAAAAAAACCAATGAGGAGGAGGAAGATCCACTCACCTTTCTCAATTGCTGTTTTTTCAGGGACTGGGGCAGGTTGAACTAGAATCTATCTATGGAGGTGAAGTAACGGCCACTTTTCTTAATGTTTGAGAGTGAAATGTCATCAACTCTGCACAGGACAATACTGAAAGAACTCAGGGTGATGTTAGTCTCCCCTGAAGGTCTAAGTGTACCAAGTGGGTTGCCTACATGAGCACCTAAGACCAAAAATGCCACTTATGTGCAAGTTGGCATGCTGTACCTGAGGTGTGTGGATGACTATGCATGACTATATACTCACAGAAACTGGGCATATGAACCAGCAACAAAACGTGTGCAAGAGCCCCCAGCTTTTCACTTAAATACTTGAGTGGCTAGGGCACTAACAAGGGCAGCCAGAGATCTTGAGTCCTTCTCAAGAAGAGGGTGTTTGGATCTGGGTATCGCTGACCCCCCAGAACAGTACTCTAACCACTACACCAAGGGCCAGAAAATGTCCAGCCCTTTCCCCAGTGCTCCTTTTTAAATATGGCCCCTTGGGCAGCCATGGAGGAAGGTATGTAGGTGTGAAAATAAGTTTAACCAGGCATCTTACTTGACTAAGAAGAGAGAAAAAGAGAAGAGAAAAAAATGCTAATGCTGATGCTATGTGTTTTAAAATGTTCTAAGATAAGGAAAAACCTTCATGCCTTGTTTTGTCTGTGTGCAGATGTTAACCTCCTCCTTTCCGCTGAACCAGAAGCTGATAACTGATCTCAAAACATATTGTTTTGTTTTTTTCAAAATAAGTAAACTGCTTACATGTGACAAATGAATGATCAACATCTTTCTGTTTCTCTCAAGGTTGCTTTGTCTGAACCCTGCATCTTTTCTCGCTGTCTAAAGTATAAATACGCTTGTAAATTTGTAGAGGTCAGAGTTCCTTTCAGAACTCTCCCTGTGATCACTTGTATAGCTTTAAATAAACCTAGATGGCTCTGCCAATTCTAACACAACCACAACGTGCAGTTTGGTTTCTTCCACAATTTGCTGCCGTGACTTGGACAGAGACGCCCGGAGTGATCAGTTGAGCCACAGACCGTCTCCTCACTGATGCCCCGGCTAGCCAAACTAAGGTAAGAGACCTTTTGAAATCTCTACTGGGGCTTTTCAGTGAGAGACTGCCTGTGTGTCTTTCTGTTCGCTGCTTGAGGCTTACCCTATCCAATCCTTCTGCTGCCAGAATTGTCAGACCCACTATGTAAGTAGGAACTGTGAATTAAGGTTAAAGAAAAGAGTAAAGAAACTGTGTTGTTGTTGTCAGTGAATGAATCCCTGTGTGAACTGAGTTAAGTTCTGCAAAGAACTATGAGGTCTTTCTGAAGCTAGGAGTGGAAACCTTGTGCAGCCGCCCCGAGGACACCAGACTGTGTGCTCTTTGAAAGCAAGCGTGCAAGGTGGAAAATCTTAGACTGAAGGAGATCAGGGTTGTGTGACAAATTTTCCCTATCCCCACTCTCATGAATGAGCCATGTCTAACAGTGAGCAACTGCATTGTGTGCCAGTGCTATGGACATTAGCCACAGCATTTCTGTCCGCTAGCAAATCTCATGACCTGACCAGACACCCTAAATAAGCCTCTCCTGCGTGAAAGACCTGTGTGAAATGATGTTAAGGATATGGGGAGCGGAGGGTCTAAAGATGTACCGGCTCTGCCAGAAGGGACTCCAGCATTGTACGTGTGCACACACTATGGCCATAAGAGTTGTAAGTTTCTAGGTGAATGGAATGGGTATACCAGAGATGATGCTAGCTTGCAGTTTCCCCTGGAGGGAACATTTGATTTAAGTAAAATCCTTCATCTCCGCGGAGCCCTTGAGTCAAGAGGCAGTAAAACACCACAGACTCAGTGGGACAATTTTTTGATTAGTATACAGAAGGTTCCAAAAGACATCAAGAATCTCAAGTTCAGAGCCTTAAGGACTCCCAAGAAAAACTAAAATCTCAAATAAAAGAATTAAAACAGAAAAGTGAACCAAAAGGGGATCCCCCATCAACAACATTATCAGCACTAATACAGCTTTATCCACAATTGACTGAGAATGAATCTGTAGAAGACATAATTGATTTTTTTAGTGTGCCACCCCCATACTAGTCCCAGGGATCTCCTAAACCCTGTTAAGCAACTCCCCAATATCAGGGAAGAACCCCAGAAGTTTAGAGAGGAATTGGAAACTGTAATCAATTGTTATGAGCCAACATGGGCTGAATTAAACCAATTAATGAGAAGTATTCTGCCATCCGAAGTCCGTAACCGCCTCATCGCACAGGCTAATTGGCCTCTTCAAGACCCCTGAATGGGAGGTCACTTAGTAGGTGCCCGAGAACGCCTTCTTGAAGCTGTGCTTAAAATCTGCCCCAGGAAAACTGACTGGGCCAAAATAAATAATTGTAAGCAAAACAAAGGAGAATCCCCAGCAGACTACATGGATCACTTGAAACTCGTATTTGAAAGACATTCTGGCATTGAAGATGCAGCTGAAACTGCCCCAGAAGCAGTTGCCGCAGCTTTTGTCCAAGGACTTCTTGCTAAAGTCCAGGAACAGCTGCGTATAATTGCTGTAGGTTGGCAAACTAAGATGCTTACAGAATTAGTCACCTTTGCTAATCACTGTACAGCCTGCCAAGAAAAGAAAAAGGAATCCATGGAAACTAAGCTAACGTCTTTACATATACAAACTTTAGGCAGAGGTAGAAGCTGAGGTTTCTATCAAGGGCAATTCAGAGGCAGGGGATGTGGTCGTGGGATGGGATAAGGAAAATTTCAGTCCCAAAATAATGACAGTTGTTATTATTGTGACCAACCAGGACACTGGAAGGCTCAATATCCTCATCAGCCTGGCCAGCCAGGGATGGCATTTAACCAGCCATCACCTCTCACTCAATTTTCTGTCCTGAATCAAGAAGCCTCCTGTTAGAACAGCCTGAGGAAAGATAACATCATCACAGCCCCGCTTCTCTCACTTAATCGAGAGGATCCCTTTGTTTCCTGTTTAATAAGCGGTACTCCTACAAAATGTTTAGTAGATACCGGTGCAAGTCGCTCTAGTGTCCGAGCTGAAGCATTTTCTTCAGCCCCCCTCTCCTCTGCTGCTGTAAACACTGTAGGAATTTCTAATCAGATAATCCCTCATCCTGTTTCCCAAACCTTACATGTTTTTCTTGGCCCTGTTTCTGATCAACATGACTTTCTCCTCAGTCCTTGTTCTCCTGTTAATTTGTTAGGCAGAGATTTGCTTTGTAAACTCAGCTGTACTATTTATTGTTCTCCTAATTGTGTTTATTTGGATGTTCCCTGTGTTAATGAAATGGCTGTACTTGCTACCCTCGCTAGCTCTCCTCCTGAGCCTGAGTCCCCTAATATTTTTGTGTTACAAGAGGAAATCAGAAAGGCTGTCCCTCTGTTTCTCTGGTCCCAACATGCTAATGAAGTAAGGCAAATTCATACTGCCCAGCCTGTAAAACTTAGATTAAACCCAGCTAAGCCATTACCTAAAGTTGCTCAGTATCCTTTATGCCCAGAAGCTGAAGAAGGGATACGTCCTGTTATAACAGCTCTTTTGCAGCAATGTATCATTGTCCCGACTAAGATCCTTGTAACACACCTATTCTTCCTGTAAAGAAACATGGAAAGAATACCTATCACTTTGTACAAGACCTCCATGCAGTAAATTCTGCAGTTTTACCTACTTTTCCTGTTGTACCAAATCTAGCCACTATTTTGTCCTGTATTCCTCCTAATTCCTGTTATTTTACTGTTGCTGACTTGTGTTCTGCCTTTTTCTCTATCCCTATACAACCTGAAAGCCGGTTTCTCTTTGCATTTACCTATCAGAGACTTCAGTATACCTGGACTCGATTGCTCCAAGGCTATACTGAATCCCCTTCTCTTTTTCCTCAAATTCTGAAGGTTTTAGATGACATAATATTTAAGGAAAATTCTGTGCTTGTGCAGTACGTTGATGATCTGCTCTTAGCATCTACCTCCCTTAAAGCCTGTAAAGCTGATTCTCTAACTCTCCTCACCTCTCTTGCCCTAAAACGCCATAAGGCATCTAAAGAAAAGCTACAACTTTACTCCCTCGTGTCCACTATTTGGGTCATGATATTTCTGCTATGTCTCTGTAGTCAAGCCACTGCAAAACCTGACTCTTGTTAATACCCCTGAGCCTTTGCCCTGAACTTCAGAAGCCGAAGCCACTTTTGCCTCTATTAAACAAGCTCTGTCACAAGCTCCTGCCCTAGACCTTCCTGATTATACTAAACCACCTTTTCTTTTTTTTTGTCATGAAAAAGACATATTTGCACTTGCTGTGCACATGGAGACAAGCACCGTCCCATTGTATATTATAGCTCTGCACTTGACCCAGTTGCAGCCTGACTTCCTCCATGTCTTTGTGCTATAGCTGCAGCTGCTATTACTGTTGAACTGTCCTGTACCCTTGTATTAGGTTCTCCCCTTACTGTTGCTGTCCCACTTGCTGTAGCAGCCCTTTTACTAAAAACTAAAGCTCAAAACCTTTCAAATGATAGATGGACTAAGTATGAAATTTTGCTTCTTTCTGCTGGAAATATTACTTTAACTAGATGCCCTGTTTTAAACCCTGCCTTCCTGTTGCCTACTCCTTCAGATGGTGAATCCCACAGTTGTATTTTTGTTACTGCACACCTAACAATGCCCCACACGGATCCAAAGGACACCCCCTTGCAAAACCCAAATCTAGTATTTTATGTTGATGGGTCATGTCAAAGAAACTCAAAAGGCTCTCTTGTTGCAGGTTATGCAGTATGTTCCCAATGTGATGTTATAGAAAGCCATCACTTGCCCAATGTATATTCAGCTCAAATTGCTGAGCTTGTGGCCCTTACCAGGGCTTGCACCCTAGTTTCTGGTACCTCTGTTAATATTTACACTGATTCTCGCTATGCCTTTGGTATTGTACACGATTATGGTCAACTTTGGAAACAAAGAGGCTTCCTCATGTCAAGAAGTGCCAAAATTAGTAATGGTCCATATGTAAATAACTTGTTAAATGCTTTACAGTTACCTTCTGCTGTTGCTATTATTAAATGCCAAGCTCACTAGAAACCTTATGATAATGTTACATGTAAAAATGCTCTGGCAGACTCCACTGCCAAAGCTGTGGCTATTTCCACTCCCCAGGCTACACCTGTGTTTTTGTCTATCTCAACTAACCAGTCTCCATTGGCAAGTCTTCATGACATTGCCCTCCTCCAAGATCAGGCTCCAGAACCAGAAAAATATACGTAGAGACTGGTTGGGTGTTTGTTACACCCTGACTATTTCTGGCACTCCCCGGATGGCCACCTGGTTGCCCCAACAGTCCTTCTTCCCCATCTTGCTCTCATACACCACAGCACAGCACAGCACAGCACACATGAGCAAAGGGGGGATGATAGAAGCTGTTAAGCTTGATTGGTTTGCTACAACTTTTTCATCTGTAGCTCAACAATACTGTTATACCTGCCCTATTTGTCAAGCCCATAATGTGGGAAAGCCTGCAAAAACAAAAAAGGCAGCACATCCCCCACCTTGGGGGCCGTTTGTGAATTTACAAATAGATTTTATTCAAATGCAGAAATGTTGTTCTTATGAGTATGTTCCTGTTATTGTATGTATGTTCTCTGGATGGGTAGAAGCCTACCCATGTGCAAAAGCTGATACCATCACTGTGAGCAAAACGTTGCTCAAAGACTTTATTCCAAGGTTTGGTATTCCTTTATCCATAAACTCCGATAGAGGAACTCATTTTACTGTGCAGATAATGAAAGAAGTCTGCAAAGTCCTGCAAATCCAGCAGAACTTTCATTGCCCGTACCATCCACAGGCCTCAGGCCAAGTGGAACACCAAAATGGCATTTGAAAAAAATAAACTGGCCAAAATTTGTGCTGAAAATCACTTAAAATGGCCAGATGCACTCCCCATAGACCTTATAAGTATGAGGTCTACTGTCAATCGAAAGACCAGACTTAGTCCACATGAAATCCTGATGGGAAGACCCATGCAGCTCCCTGCCTCACCACCTGTTGCCTCCCCCTTTTACGATATACATTTATTTGATGATACTATTCTAGACTACTGTACGGCAATAATGAAGTGTGTTAAGGCTTTTCATTCACAGGTACAAGCAGCTGTCCCGAAGAAACCAATGAGCCATGCCATTCCATCCTGCCTGGTGACTAGGTTCATGTAAAAGTCCATCAATGGAAGTCATTGCTGGAACCCCACTGGAAAGGCCCATTCCAGGTACTCCTGACAACCAACACTGCAATAAAGTGTCAAGGACTCCAACCGTGGATCCATGCTTCACACATTAAGAAAACATCAACCCTGTTAGACTTAGAGTCTCTTCTATATCAACCTTGTAATCAGCTTCCACAGACTGGTAATGAGCCTAGCACCTGTCAACAGAAGAGCTCAAGACCAGTAGTGAGCCAAACGCCTACTGGCGAAAAGGATTTGCCACTACAGAGTGAGGAGGATTTGCCACTACAGAATGAAGAAAATGTACCCCAATGACACCACTATGCCCTTCGGGAAAGGAAAAAGGCTTCTACCTAGTTCCTGGTTCCCGAGGTGGATTTGGTTAGTCATGACTTGGGTACTTCACAGTCTTTCCTTTTGGATTATCTTATATGAACTTAAAGACTCAGCAGGTAAAAGAAACTTTGTAAATCAGACTAGACTTCAAAACAGGTCAAAAAGATCACTCCCACACTGGCATGCTCACCAAAATGCTTTTCTTCAACTGTCTTATCAATATGCAAAGGATTTAAATGTTTCTAAATGTTGGGTATGTCCCCACTTGCCTCCTAGTACAATGACAGGGGTGCCCATGATTGCTTTATCCCTTAATTGGACGACTTTGTGATATGCATGTTAAAATAGTGAAAAGGTAAAAAGAAAGAACAATTATAAGTTAAAAGGCCCATGGCTATAAATATCTAATATGTTGGGCCCAAAAGGCCCAAAAGTGGGGAATGTGGAAATAAGTTTAACCAGGCCTCTTACTTGAGTAAGAAGAGAGAGAAAGAGAAGAGAAAAAGATGCTAATGCTGATGCTATGTGTTTTAAAATGTTCTAAGATAAGGAAAAACCTTCATGCCTTGTTTTGTCTGTGTGCAGATGTTAACCTCCTTCTTTCCGCCGAACCAGAAGCTGATAACTGTTCCCAAAACATAGTGTTTTGTTTTGTTGTTTCTAAATAAGTAAACTGCTTACATGCGACAAATGAATGATCAACATCTTTCTGTTTTTCTCAAGGATGCTTTGTCTGAACCCTGCATCTTTTCTCGCAATAAATACACTTGTAAATGTGTAGAGGTCAGAGTTCCTTTGAGAACCCTCCCTGTGATCACTTGTATAACTTTAAATAAACCTAGATGGCTCTGCCAATTCTAACACAACCACAACGCAAAGTTTGGTTTCTTCCACAAAGGCAAATAAACATTCAGGTTTTAAAGCCAGAAAAAAAAGTGGCAAATACATTTTATCAAACCTTTAACAATAAGCAAGGAAAAGAAATATATGTTAGTAGCAGTAGACATAGCCGCAGGCTACCCAGAAGTGTGGCCTACGGCCAAAGCAACCAAAAAGGCAGTAATATGAGCTTTACAAAAGGTAACAACTCATTTAAAAAAAAAAACAACACTCCATTTAAAAACAAACAATATCTCATTTTAAAAATTGGATAGTAAAGCAATAGTGTAAAATAAAAAAAAAAACATCAATTCAGCATCCCTTATCATTCGCAAAGTCAAAAAAAATAAACAAATTAAATCAGAAAATAAAAATTTAAGAATTACTCAAAAAGTTAAAAAAGGTGTTCAACAAATCGCTTAAATATTACAAGCTTTGCAAACATGTGAAGAAAAATTAAAAACTAGTCCTTTCACCCAAATAATAGACCAACCCCCTAAATTCCACTAAAAAAAAGAAGCAAAATCAAGTCTAAAACAAATGAATCAAAATCACTCCCTCAGACCTCCGTTAAAAATAAAAGTAAAATTAATTTCCCAGTCTAAACAATAAAAGAACAACAAAGTCTAGTTCTAGTGTGAAAACAAAGCAATACCATATCAGTCAAAACCCACACAAGCAAATACAAAGTCCCAACTGACCAAACAACTGTTTTCCACAAAACGCCGTAAAGGCTAAGGTACTGTGGCATTAAAACTAACCTAAACTAGCTATTAAAAAAGCAAACATCAAAAAGCACCCGTTATTAAAAACACAATAGCCGTCAGGCTAAAAGAGGCCTGAAAAATAGGCCTATACCCTGGCTACTAAAAAACAAGCGTTAAAATACAGCCACTAAAAGCAACCTGGCCCAATACTTCTTACCCGCCTATAGCCTGACAAAAGAACGTATCTAAAACACTCTTATTTCACACCTAAAATTCCAGCAATCTCCAAAGCTAAAAGCTAACAAAAGCCACCCGTAACCCTTACCAAGTGCAAGAGTGTGCCCAAATCAACACCACAAAAACAAAGAAAGTGCAACTGTGGAAAACTACCCACCGTACAGTATGTGTGTCCAACATCAACGAAACATTACGTTCCTCTACAAAATAGCTGTAGTCCCGAAAACCAATTCATCTCTGTTAGCCTACAACAAGAAATATATCACCAACACGGAAGGGTTTCAACCCGGAAAAACAAAAAAAGGGCAAAACTATGCAAAAAAAACATATAAACACGCGACAGGCTTCAAGTAAACTTTGTATTTATATTTGCCAGTATTGCAAAATCAATAGCAAATTGTACACCCAAAAAGCATCCCATCCCAGCAAAAGTATAAGAGGCTTCATATAAAAACAGACCCAAACCTAACTGACTAAATACAAAACAAAAACTAAAAAACAACAACAACAAAAAACCTATCTCCTTCAAAATTTCTATAGATCCTACCCACTCAAAGAAAATTCCCACAATTATAAAAAATAAAATCCCCAAAACTTTTATAATGTTCCCGTCATTGTTTTTTTTTTTTTAATTGTAATCCTACAGTAAAAGGTTCATGTCACCCAAGTCCATCCATAGTACAAGTAAACAAAACCAATCCTGTCTGCTTAGCAAACAAATCCCAGTCTACATCAAAAATGCCGCAAAAATGCCGCAACCATCCTAAATTCATTAAAAACTACCAAAACGGTGCTTAACCAAATAAATATAAAAGTAGTAAAAAACAAGATTACTAAAATAAAACAGCTTACCCAAGAAACCTTAAAAAATCAAATAGTAACTAACACAAAATATCCAAAAAAATCATGTCAGAACCCTAACCATAACAGTCCAACCGCTCAAACAATGACACACCATCATACATTCAGTGTTAAAAACAATACAAAACCTCACAAACAAAACAAGTTCTGCTATATCTTACATTACCAAACGAACTTTTATATTGCACCAAGATAAAAAAAAACAAATGCTTTAAAACAAGTCCAAAAACCCAGCGATTATATCCAGTTCCTATACAAAATAGTACCCAAAATACAAACCCCTTTTTACAAAAATTATTTCTTCAAAAATAAAAACACCCTTAAAAAATATAGGCACGTAAAATCAGTAAAAGTAAAAAAACAAAACTTAACCCCTCTTTAAGTATGTCCCCATCACTATAGTATTAGCAAAAAAAGTTTAAACCCCTAAATCCCCTGCAAAGTAACTCTTTAAAAAAAAACAAACTCTTAAACCCTAAAAAATATACACAATACAAACAGCCCAAATAAATATACTGTCGTAAAAACTTCCTAATAAATCCTTGTCAATTACACCAAAAAATATTTAAAATTACATTTTCAATAAAATTTTCAACCAAACAACAGTAATAATTAACAGTACCATTTAATATCTATGTGTAACTTCAGTAAAATAAAATAACAAAAAAAATCTCCCAAGCTCCTATTAAAAAATACAGTTGTAACACTACCGGGGTAAAAGTAAAAACCATATCTATACTCAACCTACTTATTCCCAGTCTTTAACCTTAACAAAAGTCTTCCCAGTAAATTAAACAACGTCATTAAATCCTTCCTATAAAACTGTTTACCAACAATTATAAAAATTTAAAAAACAATTAGTACTTATACTAACACTCTAAATAAAAAAACAAACAAACTTCCATATAATACCCAAAAAAGTAAACTCCTAAAACTAACAGCAAAATTAAAATCAGTATCTAAACATCACTAATACATTTTCCTAAAATATAAACCCATATAGACAAAATTAATACATTTTATGTTACATCCTATAATCATTACTTTATTATACATCATTATCTCATGTTTTTTTAATGTGTGTACTTACTTGCTATGCCCAAAGGCTATATTAACAAATAATAAAACTAACAAATTACATCAACAACTATATCATCCTAAAACATTTTAATCAGCATAAATATGTGCAAATGCAACCAGTCAAGAAAAAATTGGAAAACCCATTCCATCCCCCAAAAAAACCTTTAAAAAAACACAAACTAACACCCCAGCAAAAAACACAACTTCACAAAACCCAAAGGCCACAAAATCATAACCTAATACTTCTGCTACTCTGCTGAAAACAACCCCAAAACTGCTTTCTATAGCTATTCTAAAAAAATACCCAAAATAACATCTATAAATAAAACTTCAACAAAGCCCAAAGTAACCCTGCTTTGCAACATAGAATTAAGCTTACTCTAACCCGTAAAAAGTAATAAAACTTAAAACTTCATATAATTAAAAAATCCCCTAAAAATAAAAAGCACTAAAAACAAAAATAAAAATCATAAAAACAAAACCTTAAACAAAACTACTTTAAAAAAAAAAAACATTAAAAACCCAATAAAAAAATTAATCTTGCCACCCTGAACGCCAGGTAAAATTCCCCAAACCCATCAAATAATAATATAAAACAAAGTAAAAAGTGTGTTTGATCCTAACCTATGTGCTAGCAACGTATAAATATAATAATAATTACAATGTGTGTATATATATTATATTCATTACAATAAAACTCATACATAAGTTTTCCCTTAACATGTAACTTATAAGTTACTCGCATTCTCCCTTAAAAAAAACACAACCCCACAGAGAGATCAAGAAGCCTCTACTCAAGCCCGAGCCTAAGCCCGCAGGAAAAACACCATTTTTTGCAGCGTGCCAGGCAGGGTTACCATGTCCATCATTAGCACACTGCAGGGCCCAGCAGCCACCTCAGCTTGAGCCTCGGGTAAGGAGGTTGACACGCAGAGGGGTTTCCATTTCAAGGACCTTTGAACTCCTGGATGGGCCAAGGAGTTCAAGGACCATTGAACTCCTGGATGGGCCAAGGAGTTCAAGGACCATTGAACTCCTGGATGGGCCCCCACTGGTAGAAAACAGGAAAGAAAAGTTACTTCCCAACTTTGAGTGACTGTGTTTCTTTTTCCCTTGGGGTCAGCATCCTCGAAGCCCTCCTGCAGGACATAAACAGAGAAATCAGGCAGAGAGACTGAAAACAGCAGCCCTCAGGGGAGAAGGCTGAGAAACCAGAGAGAAGACAGACTTTTTTTCCCCTTCCCTTTCAACTACATTTATAACTCTGTGCAGGGACTAATGATCAAAAAATTACTTTAAAGACATGAAACCAGGGAACAAGGAGACCTGGAGGAGAAAGAAAAGGACAGAAGAGATTGGGTTTGGGTTTTTTTAGGAGCTTTGCTATTACGAAAGAAACAATCGATGAATTTGGGTCTTAAGGAAAGTTGGGACTGCAGATGAAATTGGAAGCATGAGAAAAGACCCCAAAGCCTCACGAAAGCCCCAAAAGCTTGAGCAGCATTTATGTGGTCAGCGCGGTTCCTCTGCAGGAGGCAGGATGGAAACCTGGCAGCACTGGATATATCCACGCACAGGGCTGCCAGATGATTCGACATGTCGAGATCACGCCTGGACTGCGCACCCATTGAACAAGAGCCTACGGGCAGCATGACCCCACTACATAATGCTCGGGTTGAGCATTTCTGCTGGAAGGCATCTTTGAAAAATGAAGTGAAAAAGGCCCAAAAGGCTGGATTGGGCGCAGAAATGCTCCAATGTCCCAGCTACCACAGGACGCATGGGTGGAAGTAGCAAGCAAGGGAGCAAAAGGCCTCGGACAGCCTGCCTGCCTGTCTTTTCCAAGAACCCAAGGAGAGGTCGTGGTTCACCCGCCTGCAACCTAAACATACTGGAAAAGGGAGGGAAGAGCTCCCCTCATTGCATGAGAAGATGGAGGGCAGGAGTCATTTCCAGGGTATACACGGCCAGCGGGCTGCACTTTTCCAGAAAAGAGGCCATCTCAGAAGTAGCAAACACACCTCAGAGGCAAACGTGTTGCGGCGGCCAAAACAGCTGAGCGCACTGCAAAGGGAGCCTTAAGGGCAAGGCACGGCCGTAATCTAGCCTAGCGCTAACAAGGTCTGCACGGCTGGAAAGACATCTCACAGGAGACTCAAGTGAAGCAAAACAAAAGAACCCCTCCAGATCAGTGCTCGCCAACCTTTTTAAGGCAACAATCACTTTTTGAAGTAAAGGGGCAACCCAGGATCTACCACCCGACAGTGGGACATCAGCCTGTTGGGGTTGGGGGGAGGGGTGCAGTGGGTGACCACTGCTCTATGTGGATAACCCCAGGTATGCTTTTCTTTTCATGTGATGTAAAATCGGAATAACTCACTTGAGGGCAATGGAGTTCAACTAGGAGAACAATCAAGGATAAAATCGGTTTCTTTTGGTGAGAAGAGCCCATATCCAGAGGCAGAATTTGGCTCTTTGACCACCTTGGCCCCAAAACAAACAAGCCTTTATTCTTTTGTGGGATGGGATCAAAAGCCACTGTAAATCTGGGTCTGGGAAACGCCACTGCTACTCCTCTCCACGGCCAGAAGGAACTGCTGAGCTTCTAGGAGAGATGTCATGGTCGATACCTGGGAGGGCTCCCTTGCCTGTTTTGTTTCGCTTTCATAAAGCGCTTTCATGCAAGGTGGGGGCAATTTTAAAGACCTGCAAACCACAGAGCAGTGGCTCTTGGAATTGCCCAAAGAGCAAAGAAAAAAATCTCTCTTGTGAGCTCAGCAATTTTGCCAAGGAGTAAGGAGAGTGTCAATAGAGCTATTATTACAGCGCACTGAGATGCTGACAGACACATGCCACCCTCCATCACAAAGTGCTGCTAACTTGCCCGCAGGTCTGTGTGCAGCTGGATGGAGCTGCATGATGCCAGCTTCATTTGCACTCTTTGAGGGGACAGTGGAGCATGGCAGTGGGAGCTGACCCTGTCTCCCCAGAAGCTCTCGCTTGGTGATTTCTTACCGGAGGCTGCATACCACAAAAAGCTGCCTTGTGACTGTAGCAACACACTGGGCACCCTCCGCCTCACCCAGACCCAGGGAGGAAACCCTCCTCCCCTCTTCCTTTTTTCTGCCCTGAAAAACTTCATTTCAAAATTCCTAGGTGAAATGTTTTGTCCAAATCCATCCTGGCCCAGGATCTTTGATGACTCCCTCACCATTGGTTGTAGCGACATCAGTTTTTTTTTTTTTTTCTCTTTTGAACATGTTAGCCAGATCTTCTCCCTCCAAAATCAGCGGGTGCTAAATATTATTGCACACAGATTCATGCCAGGTGTCATCGCTGAAATTGGCCTGATGACAGGAGCACTCTATAGAACATGAACATGTAACCCCGCTTGATAGCTAAGATGCTCACGAAGAAGACATTTTCATGCTGAAGAACAAGCTGCAGAGAGAAGTCGCTTCAGCCATTATCTACAACAGCCCCTGGAAGCACTGCAGGAGTCAGCACTGCAACATGAGATCCCCCTGAGCTGAGACTGTGGCGGCTACATCTGCTTTCAACAAGCTAAAAATAACAGAGGGAACAGTTTGTGGCTGTGTCTGAAAACAACAGAGAGAAAAATCTAGAACTATAAATAACATTACAAACTCAGGGAGCTCACATTTTCCTTACCAATGGGACATACAGCAGGCCCTCCATATCTTTTTCAGTATGGTCAGTTAACAAAACCCAACAGGTACTAAGTGGGGCTATATAACTACTGTATACAGCAATCTGCACCTCGGCATATGTAGCGCAGAACAAGGGCATTTATGTGTTCCAGACCGATACTGAACATGATGCAAATCTGCTTCACGGTTCATTGTGCAATGCCTGCTCCCACTTGCAAGAGTTTTGGTCAGACTAATGCAATGGGACAAGTTGCATTTATGTCACTGAAGGAATCGAGGTAGGTGTCTCAGACCTAAAGCCTCAGACCAGGTGTTGGAACAGCAGGTGGCATAGGAGGTCCATGCAATGCCAAGGCTTGATCAGAGTCTGTAATTAAATCCAGCAGTATTAGGAAAGATCAATGGTTCCTGAAGTGGGGCAGCAGAGAAGTTCCCTGTCCAAAGCAGCTGGGATCTGCCCCCCTGCCCAGGCTTGGAAGAAAGGGCACATCATGATGGGGGCAGGGCGTGGAAGGACGGGGTCCTGGCGGTTCTCTGCTAAGTCCATGTTCCAATGCAGCATTGTCCATGAAAGATGCTATCCTGATTGTAACCCTGGGCATGACACTACATGCGTCCTCACCAGAATAATGGGATCCTGGGGTACCCGGTAGCCAGTAGCCCTGCCCAGCCCCACTGAGAAGCTGCTGCAGTGCCCCCGAGTGGAGAGCCTCCCCTTATAATCAAGCACCCTCGCAGACAATTCCCAAACTATTTACAAGATTTAATTATTTACAACATAACAAATAATCATTAAATAAGCACATAGATATACCGACTAATAAACCCTCAAGAACTTATTTACACAGTCTCTCACTTGCACACGGTGTACTGGGGATCCCGTGTGCACTGCCCCTGGTGGGGTATCTCAGGAAGCAGGACTGTCTGTGTCCCTGCACATGGTCTGTAGATGCTCCCTGGTGTTGGTGTCTGCCTCCGTGCTCCTGGAGTCTCCAGGCAGCAAGCATCAACTCCTCTTCTGCAGACCCTGCAAGACAGCCCCCCCCCCTGCCTTTGACCCCCTTCCCCGACTCTGCTGTGAACAATGTCTGGGCTGCAGGCTGTAGCAACCCTCCTGTCCCCAGCCTCACAGCCCCGGCAAATGCAGCCCCTACCTGGGCTTTGCCTGCCCCTGGGGCCCCTCACCCATCAGGGAAACTAGGGCAGAGCCCGGAAGCGCCCCCCCTCCCCTGACTGGCTCTGCTGTGCTCACCCAGCCACACCGGGTGCAGTCAGGTCCCTCCAGGCTTGGAGTCTCCACACAAGCAGTCCCTGCCTGATCCTACCGCCGCAGCCTCCTGGGCCAGAGAAAAGAACTGGATATTGTATCACACTGGATACTGTGTCACTCCCATTGCAGCTTCTGCTGCTGCTTCCTCAGGGCTCTCTCAGGGGTTCCTCGAGGGACCACTGGGTTGAGACTCTGAATCCGGTCTCTAGCCTGTCCCTCAGCCCCCTCTCTCTCTCTTATTCCCTGCCGTGGGAAAAACTGCTCTCCCCTTTTATCCAAGCCTCTCAGCCAATCCCAGGCTTTTGCTGATGGCTCTATTTAAAAACTTTTCTGGGGTTACATCACCCCTCCCACTTGCAACAAGGCTGCTTCAAACAGCGTCACTTGCTCTCAGAGCCTGCAGTGTCCCCTCTGGGACAAACTCTGTGTCTCTGCCAGGAAGCCCTTCCCCTTCTGTTCAGGTGGGTCCATTTTTTAAAGGCTGCTACATGACGTTGCAAGTTGGAGCCATTAGGATGCTCATGATGCTGAAAAGCATGGAGTCGGAGCAGTGCTCTGACACCCTGCCTCCCGCGCACCTGCTCAGGCACCAAAGACTCAACCTCACAGAACCTCAGCAGACACTTTACAAACATGCAAAAAGCGTGAGACGCATAAAAAGAATAATCCCAGAAGTCAATGGAGTTCAACACGAGTAAGAAGAACTTCTGCTCCTTCCTGGATGGATCCATACTCATGGACACCATACCAACTTCAGCAGAAGATTACAAGATGAAACCAGAGCGCTTTGTTTTTTTTTAAAGGACCCTGAAGAGATCCTGCAGCACCTCAACACTACAGGTACATCAGGATTCAATTAATCTAATCTAACTTCAATCTCGTCTTCACTAGTAAAAGGCTCACTGCACAATGTACTTTAAAAAAACAAAAAACAAAATATAGGGACTGCCACAACCGATCCCCCTATAATTCATTTGGAAACCAAGCAAAACAGTGTGGTGCACGTTAACTGTCCCCTGGCCAAGTGGAATTGTGAAAGAACGAGCTGCACACGACAGATGCTGATCGTGGCTGTCTAATGTGCTCGGATGCTACCATGACCAATACGGCGTTATAGTCTGTATAAAACAGAACGAAAGACACCAGTTTCCGAAACGTAGCAGATTGCTGCCAGACAGTTTAGCGAGAAGGATTAGATGATAAAAACTGCTCTGGGGTTTTAGTATGGGACATCCAAAGATCTTGTAAAAGGCACGCCTCCCTGTAAAACAAGGTACTGGGACACCTGGAAGAGAAAACTGATACAAGTTAGATAAGAGGTGAGTTTGCAGAACAGCCCAGGCAGTCTGTGATTATTACAGCCGGGCCGCTGAGCAGCTCTCCCAGCCCTGAAGGGAAAGCAGAGATTTGGGAGACAGCAACTGCTGCATGGATATCAATGTGCACAGTAGAAACTACCCTACAGATTGCAGTTGATCCGCGGCCATGCTCCTTCTGAAATATGTGGGAAAGCAGAGTGTGGGTAGCTCTGAAGGCAAACAGTCCTTGGCAAGGGAATGTGGAGGTGGATCGTTCCTTCCCTATTCAGGAGCAGCCGGTCCTCGGCACAGGCTATAGCTTTGCAGGAATCAGGGGGCTCCTCCTTAGTCGTGCCCCTTCACCTTGCAGTAAGCTGTCTCTTCCACTCTGAACCTCCTCTGCTGCCCTGCAACAGCTGGAGCACTCTCCTCAAGGGGTCCAATGCCTGTTCTGGAACATCTTCTAGCAGATATCGCCCCAAGGATTGACTGGGCCCTGCACCAGCCAGCAGGTAGAATGGATACATCGGCAATAGGCTAGTGCATAGCTTATGCAGCACACTCTGCCTACATGCGCATGCTTGTGCATCCACCGCGCAAAGGAAGCTAAATCACTACTGCTGCATCAGTGCCAAAAACTCCATGTATGCAGCTAGAATACTGCCATCTATGGCACTTGTACACACGACAGGGGTTTAGTCTTCAGTCCCCGCTAAATTGAAACGGTGGGCCTGATCCTTTTTTTCTTTCCCAGCGGAGCATGCCTGCAGCTGGCGGGAAAGCTGCCAGTGGGCTGAGCAGCCCCTGAGCTGTGGGGGCTCCAGTCTTTCCCTTCACGGCAGTGACTCCTCCAAGGGAAGAGTTGGATCAGGCTGGGTGCTGCCTCTGAGCTGGCAGACCACCTGGGCAAACCTTGGGGGGGGGGGGAGGGCTGCCGTGGACAGAAGGACCGGGGTCCCCCTGCAGCTCAAGGGTCACTTGGCCCATTGGCAACTCTCACCCCAGCTGCGGACAGGCTCTACCAAAAAAAAAAAAAAAAAAAGGATCAAGCTCCTCAGTGCTTCTGCCTTCAACCTGCTGAAGGCACAAGTGGCAAGGGGCCGGATCCTTTTTTTCGGTGGAGCCTGCCCGCCTCTACCATGGCTGGGGGAGCGAGCTGACTAATAGCTACAATGCATCATTGCAAACTCAACTATGCAATGATGCAATCTCATCTAAAACCCCAAAACTCGTGTGCATGCAATGTGTGACACCATTAAGCCACACACAGTGACATTTTTGTCACGTGTCCATCATCACGTCGTCACGTGTATGAGGAACCCTAATTTCATGTAGGGAAGTAGAACAGTACACGTAGTGCTGCTGAACTGAAGGTGCCCATTCAGGTCCTAGACTTGGAGCCCTCTGTCTAAAGGCAGCAGACAAACACAAGGAGGAGGAGATGCTGGTGCTCTTGGTGGAAAACCCACCGTTTCCTTAATCCCCATTTGTAACCACCAGAGCCTACCCGGTAAAGGTCTGACTCCTAGGAGCTTATTGAAGGAGAAAATTCAGACTCTTCAAGATGTTGGCTTTTATTTATTTATTTTTGAATGTGTCTGGCTGTATAAATGAAGTATGTCATGTTTCATTTGGAAAAGTCTGAAAAGCTCAGAGCTGCTGTGATGATAGGAGGAGGAAAAAAGTTCTGTATGCAACCTGGATTTTTCTTTTAGGTGAACTTCTTCTAAAGAAAGCACAGAGAAATCCCATCTATATTGCTCGGTAAACAAAGACAATGCACACAAAAGTGCCATGGTATTTAACAGATGATGAATCAACCAACCAGTAAAAAGACAAGCATTGAAAAATAGCCACACACTTGACTTGGTACGCAGTCCAGATTCCAGTCTGGATAACTACATTCTCACCACCTGACAAGAGCTGGCATGCTCAATCACAATACTCTGTTTTACAATTATTTCTGTTGGCATAAAGCAGATGAAAGAAGACTGACTTTCGAACATAAAATCTCTGCCACGCCTTGTCCATCGTGTTTGTCAGCAACACCAAACCCGAAACACAACGAAGGTCCCAGAACACTTTTACAGCAAAGGCCTCAGCACGCTCCTTGGCTTAACCTGTAATAAAGCTTTTGATTCACTTGACTCCCGCACAGACTACTCACCTGGCATTGTGAATGTGCTACGCAGTGCTCCCAGTTAAGGACACTTTTGTGATATCACATGAGGTCCTTCCCCTCAGGTGGCTTGATTCTGCAGAATAGTCTCGGGCCTGACTTATTGACTCGAAAGCTCATTTACATCACCTAGGCAGCATAAAAGAAGCGTTAAAAGGGGTTGGCTATATCCCCTTTGAAGCTGTGTTTCAATGCACGCCTTTTCCTTACAATCATTAGTCATGAGATGGGGAGGAAGAGAGAGAGGAATGAACTGGGGGCTGCTGATATAGGGTAGAAGTGAAGATAGTTGACACTAATATTTACAACAAATGAATAAGCCAGCAACATGTGTAACAGCTTGGCGTGCAACAGAAATAAAGGCTACTGACAGGTGTCCTTGCAATGCGTTGTGATTTAGGATGCTCTAAAACATCATTAGTCCAATTGACTATATGTTGAACTGGAGTGTGTCAGTGGTTCCTCTGAGTGCACAGCTGATCAGAGACAATGAACACCATCTCTCTACATTAAAATGCAGTGGAATAAGCAAATCTACATCGCTCACAAACTACAGTATGGCATGTCCCACAGTATGGATCATCGAATCATGTGGGCTGTGTAATTGCTGGCGGGGATAGAACTGTAACCTGGGTATACGTGCCAAAAACACCACTTGGGTGGCTAGAAAACTGCCGTTGAGTTGCACTAAAGAGAACAGCCTTCTGCCCTCGGCTCCTGCGCAGCACATTCCTCTTTCCAGCTCAGTGCACTCCACGAAACAAGGAAGTATCGACATCCCCGTAGCATAGGTGGGGAAACCAAGTCCCAGAGATCTGATGTGACATCACAGCAATAATTTGCAGCTAGTTTTCCCGCGTCTGACCCTAGTGCCCTCAGCAACAAGGTGACAGCACTCGGCAAGGACGCCGCAATCCTTCCTCTGGGATCACAAGCCAGGATCAGAGTTGGTAGCTGAGGAAAATGGTCCTTTTAACAAGTGTCTCTGAAGGAGACTTTGTTATCCACAGCGGACCATCCCCAACAGGTTGCTAAACAAGATGATGGACTGAAGTAATGATCTCCAAAGACCTGAGTCAGACTGGAGGAAATAAGCAGAAACAATAAGCATCTGCTATAAATGCAGGATGTTATTTAGCCAGAAAGAAGCTGGCAAGCAATGCTGCCAGCCCTGTGTGCTCTCACTGCAGTCCAGCATAGCATTTATTCACCTAAAAGTTTGATCTGTTCTGCTTTGCTCAGACCTCAAGGGACTAAAGTGCCTGAGGTCAACTTGTCCTGTTGCAATGAATGATACCACCAGTGGGTTCAAACACAGTCACACGCTCAACGTGTTTTGCTGGATCAGGGGCTTTACAGTGGCGCGGATCCTGACCACTGAAGTCAGTCATTGGGAGCTAGTTTGAGAGGCGACTTTGGTCAATGTATATATTAAGGGGTCACTATTTCCACAACGTTATAAATGGGAGAGGGATCCCTGCTGCACGGGACAGGAATCCTAGGGACAGGCGTCAGGATGGACACAGCTGAGATAAGAGCTGGCTCCACCAAAGATGTAGTGCATGACCTTTGCCAAGTCATTTTGGCCAGATTTCTAAGAGCGCCTCGGTATGAATGGGCATTTCAAATATGCGTTGGGACCTGGCTCCTGCTGATGTTAACAGAGTCACTTTTGAAAACCTCTCCAGGCTCCTGTCCACCTCTTTTGGTACCCAAATACCTTTACAAATTTGACTCGGTCCCTCGGTGCTTCATCTCCTCATCTGTAAAATAGGGAAAGCATTTCACTATTGAGGGGGGGCACAGAAGTCCTCAGCTAGATATGCAAGCCTATGAAAGTGCTACTCCAGTGAAGTAGGAGACTGTACGCCTCATAGGACCTGGTTTGGGTTTTCTTGTCCCCTCGCAGAAAGCATAATTCAGTACAAGTGTTAATGCAATATTGAAACACGAGAACAAGAGGACCATGGATGCAATGGTTAGTACCACTGAGTCGTTATCATTAAAGGGAACATAACTAGTTTTCCTTATTTGTGAGTCTGCCAAACAACTAAGCATGTGTTTTGAAATGATTTCTATGAAAGAAAGGCTCCCTTCCCTCTCTTCATATAACACAAGAAGTATTGGCTGTAAGAAACCACCCACGTAGAATATCACTTGGATTCAAAACGGGTGTCTGTTCCCAATATTTAATTACAAAGATCATTCACCCCCTAGAGCTGTTGAGGAGATTATGGGAAAGAACGTCAATTCATCTGCTTTATATTGCCCTATGATGGTCATCTGTAATACTTAGATAAAAGCGTGGAATGTTTTAATTTGGCCAGTTTCATGTTACTGTACTTTTAGGAAGACAATTATGTATTAATGAGAAAACCAGCCATTCTGGCAAGCGTGTTTCCCGAGTAGACCTTTCAAATATAGACATCCCTCACAGAAGCGGGTTTCATTGTTCTGCAGAATGAACCTAACAGAGCCCAGCGAATCAATGCGACAGATTTCAATGCAAGAGGGATCAAGGCTTCAATACAGAAATTGTCGGGTCATTCGAAGGCTTTAGTATGACGCTTGTGCCACTTTGGCCAATAAGCATGCAGAGAGCCACTTTGTCCAAGGGAAGAGCTCGGTGTGAAAGAAAGGGAATAAGGTAATGCAGGATGAAGATGTTCATCAAACTTGTGAAGAAAAACAACTACCTGCATTACCTCTCCAGGCATTTGGGCATGGGGTCTATTCTTGGTACCTGTTAAAATAAAGAATTGCACCAATGAAGATGCGCCCGTTTTACAAACAAATAAGATCAGAATTCGGTCAGGCAGGGTTTGGTGAATTGACCCAAAGTATTCCAAGGTCCAAGGAGCTCTGGGACAGATCCTGAGTAGCAAAAATCAGTATGGCTCCCCTGATTTCACTAGTGACACCAGTCGGCACCTGCTAAGAGCTGTGCCTTTCACTTATGTTTTAGAGCAAAGGACTCCACATACCGGAGCTCATAATGCGGCTATTAAAGTCAGTATCTGCCAATTGGTACCATGCTGCAGTAACCGAGATAGCCCCAAGTTGCCTCTACATGCTACTAGGAAATACCAGAGGTATTTCATGTCACTTTGGTGTGGTCTGTTGACATTTCAAACGACTCCCATTGTACTACCCTGCAAACTACATTACTCGCCTGTGGGCTCCAAGTTATTTATTTTTTAAAAGCTAGTTTTCAAAAGCAGTTAAATGTCACTATTAATGCCTGCAAGGCTGTGTGCGCCATGCAGGTTTAACTTTCAAGGTTATTTAATTCAGCTATCAAGCACTGGCCATATCAAGCAATAGCCTCGGCATCTGCCAGATAACCAGTAGAAGACACTCCCCATTCGCACATAGAGTGTACAAAGTTGGAACACAGCACCCGGGGTTTTGTCCTCTGCCCTGTGTCGGACAATTATAGCATACAAGAAAGGAAGTCACCCCGAGCGGGAACCTAATACAGCACAAGGTGAAGGTCCACAATTCCCACTGAGCTGGGTAGCAGTCATGACCACCCCGCTCATGGTATTATGAATGCCCTGGACCCAGCTCCCCACTCCTTTCAATTCATTATAAGATGGTATAAAGCTATAGAAAGTGCAGGAATGAAGAACTCCCCCTTCCCACGAGGATTATTCCAAACTGAGTATGAGAGCCTGGGGCTCAGCTCCTGAAGTGTCAAATGGGCAAAATGTGAGTAGGAAGTCTTAAAAAGTTCAAAACCATAGAAGATCCTTTCCTCTTACCTCCTGTATGACACGAGCAAAAAAAAAAAAAAATCATCCAGACATTTCTGTATTGAGCCTCAAAGAAGAGCCACCCGTAGGATCAGAGGCTTACACGGCAAGTCATCCGAGGAAAGGCGGAGGGATCTGGGACTCTTCAGCATGAGAAGAAGGCGGCTGAGAGGCGACCTGGTAGCAGCTTACCGCTGCACTAGGGGAGCACACCAAGGGCTCGGTAAGCAACTGTTCCCCATGGCACCCAAGGGGAGAACCAAGAGTAATGGCCAATAACTCCAGGAAGACCAATTCAGGCTCAACATAAGAAAAAAACTTCTTCAACAGTCAGGGCGGCCAGACTGTGGGATAAGCCCCATCCAGAGGTGGTGTGATAGCCTATCCTGGAAATCTCAAGAGGAGGCCAGACTGTCACCTTGCTCGGGCCACCTGACCCCGGCTGTCTTTCCTGCTTGGTGCAGGGAGCTGGACCCAATGATCTTCCAAGGTCCCTTCCAACCTGACAAACTATGAAAGAAAAAAACAATCCATTCCACAGCCGAAGTGAAGATATGGAATCACGCAGAATGGGATTGATGGCAAACAGATCACACAGCTAGAATAGGAGAGAATTAACAACAGCATAAAACCTCCATTAATCACCAAAGATGTACTGCATTCCTTCAAGTCCCAGTTTTGGCAAAGACTAAGTAGAAGATGCTAACTAATCTAATTACCCTAAGGAACTTATGCTAATAGACCCAATTAACCCAATCAAAAAAGGTTACGCATCTCTTCAAACTAAAGCCCCCCAGTGCGCCACCACTGTGCCCCAAGGGTGCCCCTGCTGTGTGTGCCCTGGGCAGTGCACAATAAGCTGCTTGTGCAGGCTAAGGGGTGCCCAAGCCACGACGCCCTGCTGCTGCTGATCCTCCTGGTACCCAGGCTCACCTGCGCTCTTGGTTTGGGACCCTGAGCTACAACAATCTGGCGGGCAAGCCTAGGGTGCCCTGCAACCTCCACTGCCACCTGGCAGGCAGGTGCTGGCCAGGGCTCCCCAAGCTGCTGGTGGTTCATGCAGCTGGGGAGCTGGGCAGGATGGGGTGCTCCATGCCCGAGGGCCCCTTCTATGGTGACATGTCACTGGAGGAGGCTTGTAGGGCAGGGTGGGCCACCTGTGCTGATGAAGATAGCCAAATTGTGGCCTGAGCCCCAGGGTGCCAGAATGTGGGGCAGCTACTGCATAAAGGCCATAGTCTTGCGGGCACAGCTGGACCAACAACTGTGGTCGGTCATGGCCACCCACTGTGCCTGCAAGGCCTCGACATTTATGTGGCACTGCCATGTCAACCTACAGTGCCCTCACTCCGGCATCCCACCCAACAGGGCCACATAAATGTGGGTTCGAGTGCCTGTCCCACTCAAACTGATGCAGTACCTCTGCATCGCCCCATAGCGCCATGAGGTCACCAACCTCCTCCTGGCTGTGGTTGGGTGAACAGCACAGGCATGTGCAAGCGGTTAGCAGTGGGCCTGGATGGGGACAACAAGGAGGACATTGTGGGTCCCTCATAGGGTGTCTGGGCCCCCACGTGACTGTCCCTGAGGTACCCAGCGCAGGGACATGGTGTACAACAGGGAGCTGCACAGCTGAGGCTATGCCACTCAGCACCTGCAGTCACAGGGCAGGCTGCTGGGGGTGTGCAGCAGAGAGGTGGGGCTGGCCCTGGTGCACTCGGCTGTCTGCAGGTGGCCCTGGGGGCTGGCAGGCCTGAGTGGGGGCCACAGGCTCAGCTGTACCCCTGGGATGGGCAGGCACAGCAGGGCTGTGGCCTGCCCAGGCCCCTGTGCTGTGTGGCCCCGGGCAGAAAATAGCTGCAGGCTTTTAAAGCCTGCAGAGAGGGCCTGCCAGCGAGGCAGCCCAGGCCTGGAGAAAGAGAGACTCCCAGCCACTAGCCTTGCGGCTAGCCTTAGTGACTGCGCAGACCCAGAAGTAAACTTGCTGCCAGGTCACATCTATGCATACGTTACTGCGCACATACTAAGTGCGATTAAATTTGCTCCCTGAATTGCTGGCATCATCTCAACGGGCCAAGAGATTGCCGGCGGTAAGATATGATGGAAAAATGCAGTAGCTGCCAGAAGAGCAGACAGCACCCATTTACTCAACACGTTAGCTCCATGCAGAAAGCCGGCACGTAAGAGCCATTTAACTAAGGACACGATAATGCTTTACGTTAGCCCTCTGCCTGGGGGGGAATTATACATGAAGGCCATGATCTAGCACTGCTCTCAATCACATTTCTCTGCAGTCAGTGCGACTTGTGCAGGTTCTTCAAATTAGGCAAACACCCAAGTGTTTTGTTGAAATGCCAAGTCCCTTGCAAGGCCTTCGTTTCTGGATATAGCTTCCTATTTCCTGTGAACTGACAAGCCTACAGCATGTGATCACAAGCCAGCTTTCTTTTAGCCTTTTGTGTACAATAATACACTAGGCAGATTTGTACATCCCTGGTTTCCAGTGACAAAAACAAGCCCAATGCCAGGGGTAAAAACACATTCCAACTAACATCCTCCCTTATCAGCACACAGTCCCCTACACACGTGCAAAATGAGCCCAGTGGCTATGCAGCTCTCTGTCAGGCGGGTTTTTGGTGAATAAGAGGAAGAAAGAATGTGGCTTCCTAACCAAATCCTGACTGAAGATGACCAAACCACCAAGCCACCTCTGGGACTTATAAGCCGAGCACATTTCATCTGGGTTTCATAAAGAAAGGTATGGTGCTCACTGTGCCTTTTATTTTACACAGCTGCTTTTCTGACTGCAACTGCATGCTAACTGGTAACTGAAGAGAGCCAGCAAGCCTGGTAAGTCATAATAAAAAAGCCTCATGGCTTCTTCATCCTCCTTGACTAAACAAAACATATAAAACGTGCAAAAAGAAGATATAAAAAAAACTAGTAACAAAGATTTTTCATCTCCTCTTATCCATGGTGGCCTCCAAACAATATGGTACCATCTGGGCCTACCTAATTTTAGGACTAGGCAATGACTAATACAGTGTTTGGTTATCTCTAGGAGCTGTGGGGCAGGAGGGCTGAACAGCTAACCCAGAGGTAACTGAGCCGATCGTGCAGAAAGATCAGAGTTAGTGGGTCTACTCCTGATCTCACTGAGATCAAAGTGACGCCTTTTTTAACAGTGATGTCTGTTTTAGGAATAAATACAGCTGTTGAGGAAATCAGTCCAGCTTTACAACAGTGCTGCTGGGAAGAGCCTCTCCCTCACTCTCAGTCTCTACCTCAAACCACAGAACCACTCGATTCCATTATTTCATCCACGTGGCTGCAAACTTCAAACATTATTTTGCACCCTGCTTTGATTTTGTAGAACACGGACAATGAGGGCTGGCAGGGACCTCAGGGGGTCTCATCTAGTCCAACCCTCCTCCCAAAGCAGGACCAGCCCCAACTAGATCATACAGCCAAGGCTTTGTCTAGCCAGGTCTTAAAAACCTCCAAAGATGCAACTCCACCACCTCTCTGGGTAGCCTGTTCCAGTGTTTCCCCAACCTCCTAGGGAAAAAAAAAATCCTTCCTAATATCAAACCTAAGCTTCCCTTGCTGCAACCTGAGCCCATTGCTCCTTGTTCTGTCATCTACCACCACTGAGAACAGTCCTGCTCCCCACTTCAAGTAGTTGAAGGTTGCTATTAAATGCCCCCCGAGTCTTCTCTTCCCCTCACTAAATAAAGCCAGTTGCCTCTGCCTCTCCTCTTAAGTCATGTTCCTCAGCCCCCTCGCCACTTTTGTTGCCTTCCGCTTGATTCTCTGCAATTTGTCCACATCCTTTCTGGAGCGAGAGGCCAAAAACTAGACACAGGACTCCAGCTGTGGCCTCACCCATGCTGAATAGAGGGGAAGAATCACTTCCCTGGATTTGCTGGCAATGCTCCTACTAATGCTGCCCAGGATGCTGTCATCTTTCTTCGCAGCAAGGGCACTGTCGGTTCATATTCAGCTTATCGTCCACTGTGACCCCAAGGGCCTTTTCAGCAGAGCTGCTGCTTAGCCAGTCGGTCCCCAGCCTGTAGCCGTGCCTGAGATTGTTGCGTTCTAAGTGCAGGGCTTTGCACTTGTTCTTATTGCACTGCGTGAGATTTCTTTTGGTCCGAGCCTCCACCTTGTCAAGGTCTCTCTGAATCCCAGCCCTACCCTCCAGAGGACCTACTGCTCCACCCACTTTGAGGGCATCTGCTAACTTGCTGAGAAGGCACTCCATCCCAGGTTGCCGAAGATGATATTGAACAAAGCTGGCCCCAGGACTGAACCTGGTGCACTCCACTTGAGATCAGCTGCCATCTAGACACTGAGCTGTTGACTACTGGCCTCTGAGCCCAATCATGCAGCCAGTTCTCTATCCGCTCTATAGTCCATTCATTCAACCTGCAATCCCTTAGCTTGCTGGCAAAAATGTTGTGGGAGACCATAAAAAAAGCCTTGCTAATGGCAAGGGATATCATGTCCACTGCTCTCCGCACATCCACAGGGCCAGTCATCTCACCACAGAAGGCCATCAGGTTGGTCAGGTGTGATTTGCCCTCAATGTGGTGTATCCATGCTGACTGTTCCTAATCACCTTCCTGGAAATGGATTCGTCGAGGATCTGCTCCATAATTCTTCCAATGACTGAGATGAGACTGCCCAGTCTGCAGCTCCCTGGGTCCTCCTCCTTCCTTTTCTTAAAGATGGGCACCATCTTTGGTCTTTTCCAATTGCCTGGGACCTCTCCCACTCACCACGAGTTTTCAAAGATAATGGCCAGCAGCTCTGCAATTGCATCAGCCAACTCCCTTAGCACCCTCGCAAGCATCACCTCTGGCCCCATGGGCTTGTGCACGTCCAGCTTTTCTAAATAGTCCCTAACCTGGTCTTTTGCCCTCCTCCCCAAACGGTACTGCCCGGTGCAGTAGTCTGGAACTGACCTTGCCTGTGATGACTGAGGTAGAAAAGCCATTGAGCCCTGCAGCCTCTTCTGCACCCTCTGTCAATAGCTTGCCTCCCCCATTCAGTTAGGGAGCCATACGTCCCTGATCTTCCTCTCGTTGCCATATTTGTAGAAAACCTTCTTGTTTCCCTTCGTGACCCTTGCTAGCTGCAACTCCAGTTGCGCTTTGGCCTTCCTGGTCTCATCCCTGCATGCCTGAGCAATGCTCTTAGACTCCTCCTTAGCTGTTTGTCCAAGTTTCAACTTCTTGTCAGCTTCCTTTTTGTGATTTAGCTCACAGAAGAGTTCCCTGCTAAGCCAAGCTGGGCTGCTGTCATACTTGCCAGTCTTTCTTTGACTCGGGATGGTTTGTTCCTGCACTCTTAGTCAGGTTTCTTTAAAATACAACCAGCTCTCTTGGACTCCTTTCCACACCAGCCTGGCCTCTCAGGGAACCCTGTCCATCAGTTCCCCGAGTCAAAGTCTGCTTTTTTGAAGTCCAGGGGCCTTACTCTGCTGGCCTCCTTCCTTCCTTTCCTCAGGATCCTGAACTCAGTCATCTCATGGTTGCTGCTACCCAAGTGGCCATGCACTTCTACATTCCCCACCAATTCTTCCCTGGATGTGAGCCATGAGTCAATACTAGCATGGCCGCTAGTTGGCCTCCCAATGCTTGCACCATGAAGTTGCCCCCAACACTCTCCAAAAACTTCCTGGATTGCTTGTACAATTGCAGACAGAAAGTACGGTTTTTTATACCTGTTATCCTTCTTCTAAGCAGCTTCATGGGATTGTTGCTCTCCAGTCCTCTTGTTGCTCACTCGGACAACACCAGTCTTGCTACTGCCACTGGCAGTTCAACAACCTTCTCCTCTTCAACTTGTACTATCTGGGCCTTAACTCAACTGAAATAATCTGTCTTTCCCATAGGCAAAGGGAGAAAAAATTATTTGGGGGGGCTGAGTACACGTGCTCCTCCCCGCTCTCTCCCCATCCAGCAGGTAAGTCTTTGGGGAAACGGGTGGTAGGAGGGGTGTGGGGTGGAGCACATCGAGGCCCACTTGGTGAGGGAGGGCAGGGCCTGGGGTGAATGGGGCCCCAGCCATGCCAGGCTGGGTGGTGGGATGATCAGAGCCTGGGCGGCTTGTCCAGAGGCACGGGGGCTCCCGTCACTGTGCGCATCCCAGTGGAGACCCAGGGGGCACATGCCCCCGCAATCTGTGCACAGGGTGGAAGCAACTGCAGCTGTGGGCTGTGTTTTGCACCCAGTTGCAGCTGCTACTGCCTCCAGAGTCATGCAATGCCATGTGTATCCCATTGCTGGGTAGGCAGGGGGCTTGGTGCTGAGCTCAAAGCACAGTGCACAGGAGCAGCCACCTCCTCCCCATGAACACATCGGGGGGCATGTGTCCCCCAAGACTCCCCCGGGGCATGCACAGAGGCAGGAGTCCCCTGGCACCCCTAGACAATCTGCCCAGGCTCTGATTGTCCCATGACTCAGCCTAGCCTGGGCCCATTCACCCTAGCCCTTTCTCCTACCTGCACCCCACTCCATCTCTTACCATGGGGGCCTGGATCTGGTCCCCCTCCCAGCCCCTTCTCCTTCCCAGAATAGATTGATGCTTGCTGTGCTGGACACCCAGTGATCCACACGTGGGGCTGTGATCCTGGCTGTGCACATGCCTCTCCCCACCTTCACTACAGCCACCCGGAGCCTGCTGCCTGTGCTTGGGGGGGGCTGAGCCCCCCTAGCCCCAGCCTTCCTCCACCTCTATTTCCTCCACTGCTTCTCTCTCCCCTTTTACCATTGCTTACTACATAATCCTGTTCAGCATTCTGAAAAGTGGGTTGAATGGCAGGAACTACATACAAACCCACAGAGAGCTATATTCCAGTCTCTTCTTAACTCTCTGCTTTTCTGTGGCACACGTGTGAACAACACAAGTTCTAAGGGTTCAAAAAGGACAAGTTTTGATCCCTATAACATGTTTCCCATGAGGACTTCTACCCAGCTCGGAAAATGAGGATACTCAACTCTCCACCCTCCCCCTGCTTTTCTGAAAACAGTAGGCTTTGTCACTCTTTTGCAGTTGAGAAAAGTGAAGTGCAAAAGGTGAAAAGGCATTGTAAAGGTCACAGGCATATTATTTGCACAGTCATGAATGCACAAAGTCTAGGAGACAACACATCTCATAAAAGTTAGCTCTTAACTCCCTGCCACACATGCCTATCTACCTACGCATCCCTGGAGCGGCTAACCGGGGCAGGCAAAGTCCGGCCCATGGCCCAAATCTGGACCACCAGGCCATTCTATCTGGCCCACAGGGCCCCTAAAAAAAATTAGAAAATTAATATTTATCTGCCGCTGGCTGCCTGTCAAAGATGCCAGGAGCCAGGGACAGTAGGGCCCAGGGGAAGTCAGGGCAGGATCCTGCAACAGCAAGAATTGCCCGCCCTCCCCACCCCCCAGCTGGAAGCCCCTGCCTAGTCCAGCGGTCCAGTCATGCACCCCAGAGCCATGTGGTGCAGAACAGCTGGCAGGTGGGCAGGACAGTGAGGAAGGCAAGGGAGGAGGTGCGGGGAGTGAGAGCAAATGGGCAGCTAGGAGCGCAGCAACAGTTGGATGGTAGTGCCAGGCTGCACCAGTGTCTGGGCCCAGCACTGGCGTGGCCCAGAGCAAGGGCTGTGGGCTGGCAGGGGACTATGGTGCTGGGCCGGGCTACACCAGCAGGAAGAGAGGGGAGCTGGCCCAGCTCCAGAAAGCCCCTGCTGGCCAGGATACCGCCCTCCTACCACCCCACTCTGGGCCCTGCTGGTGCTGGCCCCAGGACACTGGTGCAGGCCCCACACTCATGTCTGGCTGTCGCTGGCTCCTGCATGCCCACTCGCTCCCCCCTAACCCAGTCCCACGGTACAGGCGGGGACCAGCACGTGCAGGCCCAATCCCATGCTTTCTGCACTTGCCCGTCTGGGTTGAGCATTGGCAGTGCGGGACAAACTGCTGTTCAGCAAGTGGGAAAAGCAGCCCCTTTCTCTCCCCATGCCCAGCGCTTCCTGGTGCAGCCGCTTGGAGCCCACGTGGGGCTGTCAAGGGGTGGGGCTTCAACACCTTGCCAAAACTCGGTAAGTGGCCCGCTGCCCAAACTAACTGCCAGCCCCAAGCTAAAATGTAGATAATCAGAAATACAGTAGGTACAGAATACAGACCCAGTTCTAAAATCCCTGAGAAAGTTAAACTGTGTAATGAAACTAATCAGGAAGAGGAGTTGCCAACTGTTCTCATTCCTCCAACAACGAAATGACAGGAGAGACTTAGTTGGGCTTTAATGGTCAGTGTTGAAATGAAGCAGACAGCTTCTGGGGTTGATAGAGGCATGTTCATTTACTTACTTAAGGCTGAAAACAGCTTGTTCTCCCATGTAAATCCAAATGAAAGAAAGGAGGAGAGGTGAAGGCAGAGCAGGAAATGTGCATCCGTACATCAGAAGAAGGAATCCGGGCAAAGCACGCAGCACCAAGGTTTCGCATGCATGTGCACACTCATGCACACACACTGAACAGTATCCTCTGGAGACCTACGGACCCCACTGTTGCATGCTGAGGAATAACCGGGGTTCATACAGAACCTGTCACTCACAAGAATGATAAAGCACTGAATGTGCACATGCACACAGGTCACTCACCTTTCTGACAACTGCTTCCTGCAAAGCCACACGGCAGTCTCTGAAGAAAGAAAGCACAGCATAAACACTACAGGTAAAACTGCCCCGAAGTTCCAGGAAAGCGGAATGGGATTAGTCAAAATGGCATTTAACACAGGCATTGAGCACAGAACCCCTGGCTTTTGCAATCAGCGCCATGCGATCTTCCACGACCACTAGCAGCAAGGATAGATCTTGGTTTGATGTCTTACCTGGAGGGTGACCTCTCCAGCAGAATAGCGCATCAGAAACCACATGAAATGTTTTGGATGATATTTTCAAAACTGCCTTAGGTGGACTTGGGGTTGGCCAGCAGAGCGCAAGTCTCCTTCCAATCAAAGCTCAAGACTCTGGTTCTCTTAAATCACTTCATCCCTACAGGACTTCTCCCCGTTGGGCCCCATTTCCATTGTGCCACCAGATCCTTAGATAACCTTGAAGCTCTCAGCCCTGATGCGGGAAGAAGGAAAGAATTATGATCAGAGAAATTTGGGGCATAAAGTGCATGTCAAAACTACAGAGTGGGCTGAAGGGATGGACCTTGGCCAAGCCCAATTTAATTTACTGGGCTTGGGGAGCTCTTGCCACTAACTGATAACTGTTTACTTCTCTTTTCCCATGCAGACATGCCATGCCATGATACTGTGATGCCATTTCCCCTGAAGCTCCTTTCTATTTGTTATTAAGAGTATAAAGCAAGGGGGAAACATGACTCTGTTACAGGGTTGACTGGTTCTTCATATGGTCCGGAGCAGGAATCAGATAGTTTGCCTAATGAAGATCATACGGCTGTTGCTTCTTTGCAGATTTCTCTAAAACGGAGTTTATTGATGCAGCATTACACTGCATCTTATAGTGATCAAATACAGCTGAAGCCAAAGGCACCCTGCGCTGAAAATTGGAGCATGAGCTAATAGAGATGGGTCTACCGGCTTCTGAAATGCATTTCACTGGGTTGGCTGAGAAACTCAAAAGCTGAGCTTCCAGGAAAGCTGAGCAGCTCTCTGGTTGCTTCCTCCTGATGGTCAGTTGTGAGTGAGGAGAAAGCACGCTCAGTTAATCACCTCACTTCATGCATTTCTTCTGCTAAATCCTGACTCCTCTACCTTTTCCAGCTTGCCTCATTGATGATGCACTTGACCAGCTCTGCTGTTTTCTGCTCAGCTACTGGGACTCAAACAGCCACACCGCACAGGGAATGGCATCCCAAAATATGGGCAAGTGCCAAAAATGGCAGTAGCACAGCTGAAAGGCTGCCATTAATGTGAAACGGATATTTCCTGGAGTGGGCAACCAAGATCCTCTAAATTAGGGGGCATTGAAAAACTTGGGCCTTTATTGTCAGCCATTTGGATTAAGCTCCAGTTTTGGATTTGTGTACGAATGTACTTTTTTGGAGTACAACCTACAGCCTTTCTGGTAGAGTTTTCTGTTTATTCTCCATCTTTTTCCAATTCATCCTGGTTCCATTTGCATGCACCTAGGACAAGGGCAATGAACCTTTATGACTTCGGGTGACAGTTGATGGTAACAAAAAGGAGATACAAATTTTTATATAACAACATTTCAACAGATGTGCGAGCAGCACTTCAAGGGATTGTAACATAAAATTTTGCCCAGAAGAGTTTATGCTCCAAGGGCTCAGTTCCAAAAATCTTAAAACCAGCAATTTTTAAACTGAATAAAGAAGAAATCCTGTGGGCAAAAATATGTTCTCTGAACTATGCCTTACACTGAAAGCTGACTGCAATATTGATCGTGGAGATGCTGTTATTTACATGTAATAAGGATCTGAAGAAGACCACCTGAATCAAGGGGATTGGTGACAATCTTCACCCCAGGGTACTTAAGGAGCTGGCGAGCATCATAGCCCAGCCTCTAGGGCGGATCTTTGAAAACTCTTGGCGCTCTGGTGTAGTGTCCGAAGACTGGAAGAAGGCCAATGTGGTGCCTATCTTCAAGAAAGGGAGGAAAGTGGATCCGGCTAACTATAGGCCCATCAGCCTGACTTCTATCCCGGGGAAGATCTTAGAAAAGTTTATTAAAGAGGCCATCCTTAATGGACTGGCCAACGCCAACATCTTAAGGGATAGCCAGCACGGGTTTGTTGCGGGTAGGTCTTGCTTGACCAATCTCATTTCCTTCTATGACCAGGTGACCTATCACCTGGACAAGGGAGATGAGATTGATGTCATATATCTTGACTTCAAAAAAGCCTTCGATCTGGTGTCCCATGATCGTCTCTTGGAGAAACTGGCCAATTGTCGCCTTGGGTCCTCCACGATCCACTGGCTGGAAAATTGGCTCCGGGGTCGGACCCAGAGGGTAGTAATTGATGGAAGTCACTCATCGTTGTGTCCGGTGACCAGTGGGGCCCCCCAGGGCTCTGTCCTTGGACCCATACTGCTCAACATCTTCACTAATGATGTGGACACTGGAGTCAGAAGCGGACTGGCCAAGTTCGCAGATGACACCAAACTTTGGGGCAAAGCATCCACACCAGAAGACAGGAGGATGATCCAGGCTGACCTGGACAGGCTAAGCAAGTGGGCGGATGAGAATCTGATGGTGTTCAACGCCGATAAATGCAAGGTTCTCCACTTTGGGGAAAAAAAAAACCTGCAGCATCCTTATAGGCTCGGCAGTGCTATGTTGGCTAGCACTATGGAAGAAAGAGACTTGGGGGTCATCATTGACCACAAGATGAACATGAGCCTGCAATGCGATGCTGAGGCTAGTAAAGTGACCAAAACGCTGGCTTGCATCCACAGATGCTTCTCAAGCAAATCCCGGGACGTCATTCTCCCCCTGTACTCGGCCTTAGTGAGGCCGCAGCTGGAGTACTGCGTCCAGTTTTGGGCTCCACAATTCAAAAAGGATGTGGAGAAGCTTGAGAGAGTCCAGAGAAGAGCCACGTGCATGATCAGAGGTCAGAGAAGCAGACCCTACGATGACAGGCTGAGAGCCCTGGGGCTCTTTAGCCTGGAAAAGCGCAGGCTCAGGGGTGATCTGATGGCCACCTACAAGTTTATCAGGGGTGACCACCAGTATCTGGGGGAACGTTTGTTCACCAGAGTGCCCCAAGGGATGATGAGGTCGAATGGTCACAAACTACTACAAGATCGTTTCAGGCTGGACATAAGGAAGAATTTCTTTACTGTCCGAGCCCCCAAGGTCTGGAACTGCCTGCCACCGGAGGTGGTTCAAGCACCTTCATTGAACACCTTCAAGATGAAACTAGATGCTTATCTTGCTGGGATCCTATGACCCCAGCTGACTTCCTGCTCTTTGGGCGGGGGGCTGGACTCGATGATCTTCCGAGGTCCCTTCCAGCCCTAATGTCTATGAAATCTATGAAATCTATGAATCCAGATGTGTTGCACACTGGGCAAGTCTAGGGTTGGACCCAAATCAAAAGGCCTGGTATTAGCTCTAGCATTAGCCAGTCTCCAGCTTGAAATGCCCCACCCCAGCGAGACTCAGAAGTACCAATATTTGATAGAAGAAATATTAGACAATGCTGCCCTTGGAAACATATTCTTCTCTGCAATGTTCAATGTGTTACCTTGCATCAAGCTATTGAAATATCACCTCAAGTTGCATCCAATCAGAAGCTGACATGTTGCGACACGACAACATACAGTTTAGCAGAACAACGCTCCTGTTCACGTTTAATCCAGGCTCCGTTTACCATGGATGCTGATTACCTTTGAGATTTAGGAAAACAGCTGTGATGCATTACTTGACAAACAAGATTAAAATCCCTCACGTTCTTTACTGTTTCCACTTGCTTCCAGGCATTCAAGTGCCTGGTCTCATTAACTGAAATTCCCTTTCGCTCGTTTTGCTTTTATATGCCGACTATATATGTTAGGGTTGGAAGGGACCTCAATAGATCATCGATTCTGACCGTCTGCATAGGCAGGAAAGAGTGCTGGGTCTAGATGACCCCAGCTAGATCCTCATCTAACTTCCTCTTGAAGACCCCCAGGGTAGGGGAGAGCACCACCTCCCTTGGGAGCCCATTCCAGACCTTGGCCACTCGAACTGTGAAGTTCTTCCTAATATCTAGTCTAAATCTGCTCTCTGCTAGCTTGTGGCCATTATTTCTTGTAACCCCCAGGGGCGTCTCAATGTGTAAAGCCTCATCAATTACCTTCTGTGACCCCAGGATGAACTTATAGGCAGCCACAAGGTCGCCTCTCAACCTTCTGTTGCGGAGGCTGAAGAGGTCCAGGTGCCCTAGTCTCTCCTCATAGGCCTTGGCCTGCAAGCCCTTAACCATAGGAGTGGCCCTTCTCTGGACCCTCTCCAAGTTATCCACATCCCTCTTGAAGAGTGGTGCCCAAAATTGCATGCGGTATTCCAACTGTGGTCTGACCAGCGCCCGATAGAGGGGAAGTATACCTCCTTGGTTCTGTTCATCATGCATCTGCTGATGAATGATAAAGTGCCATTAGCTTTTCTGATGAATTCATCACACTGCCGAATCATGTTCATCTTGGAGTTCACTAGGACTCCAAAATCCCTTCCCACTTCTGTGCCTCCCAGCAGGTCATTTCCTAGACAGTAGGTATGCTGAACATTTTTCCTCCTTAGGTGCAGCACTTTGCATTTCTCCTTGTTGAATTGCATTCTGTTGTTTTCCGCCCGTATGTCCAACCTGTCCAGGTCTGCTTGTAGGTGTTTCCTGCTCTCCAGCATGTCCACTTCTCCCCACAGATTTGGGTCATCCCCAAAATGGGACAGAGTACACTTCACTCCCTTGTCCAAGTCGCTGATGAAGACATTGAAAAGTATTGGTCCAAGGCCCTGCCGGACCCCACGGCCACACCCTTCCAGGTCGAAACCGACCCATCCACTACGACTCTCTGGGTGCGACCCTCTAGCCAATTCGCCACCCACCGGACTGTGTGGTCATCCAAGTCACAGCCTCTTAACTTGTTCACCAGTATGGGGCGGGATACCGTATCGAAGGCCTTCCTGAAGTCTAAGTAAATAATTTCAACTCCTACTTCTGCATCCATGTGTTTTGTAACCTGGCCATAAAAAGAGACTAGATTAGTCAGGCATGATCTACCTGCTACGAACGCGTGCTGGTTTCCCTCAGCATAATTTGTCCTGCTGGGCTCTCGGAAATGTGAGCCTTGATAATTTTTTCAAAGACTTTGCGAAGGATGCAGGTGAGACTGACTAGCCTATAGTTGCCTGGGTCCTCCTTCCTCCCCTTCCTGAAGATAGGGACCACATTGGCCCTTTTCCAGTCCACCGGGACCTGGTCCGTGCTCCATGACTGTTCAAATATTCCCACCAGTGGCTGTGCAATGACATCAGCCGGTGCTTTCAGTACCCTCAGATGGAGCTCATCCGGGCCTGCAGACTTAAATGCATCCAGTTCCTCCAAGTGCCTCTGCACCATCTCAGGGTCTACGCTTGGTAGTCTGGTACCTTGCTGCTGCCTCTTTATAATCCCAGTGAGAGACTTGTCCTGCCCCTCGCTTAGGAACACTGAGGCAAAGAACTCATTGAGGAGTTCAGCCTTGTCTCCCCTGTCCGTCACCAATTGCTTCTGCCCATTTACTATGGGTCCTGTTCCTCCCTGGGCCTTTCTTCTACTCACTATATATCTAAACAACAATTTTTTTGTTATCCTTTACTTGGGATGCCATCCTCAACTCCACGGTAGCTTTGACTTGTCTAACTGCCTCCCTACAAGTGCGAGTAGAGGAGGAACACTCCTCTTTAGTAATCTCTCCCTGTGTCCACTTTTTATATGCCCCCCTTTTAGCTTGTAGACTGCTCTGGATTTCTCTGGTTAGCCAAGGAAGCCTCTTGGCCCCTTTCCCCCTTTTTCCTCGCATCGGGATTGTCTCCCTCTGTGCCCGAAGGATCATTTCCTTAAGGCACAGCCAATTTTGTTGCACCAATTATGTTAAAGGCATCTCGTTCCTCATTGTTCACTTCAAAGCATTTCACACTTGCAATTCACAATGCTTGAATTCACGCTCTGACAGTGCTGTGTTGTTGCAAAACTTCTGCATGGATCAAAATGCAAAATGAGGCACAAAGTGGAGAACATGACAGATATTTCAGTTGGGTTTGGAGAAACTGCTTGCTTATTTTTTGGAGCGTAGGGCCTGGTATCTAACAGATCTCACGTCTCCAAATGGCGCAGGAGTCTCATTGGGAAAGGTTTTTTTCTTGGATTTCCAAGTCTTTTTCAAGATGTTTACTATGCCCTTGTTGGCCTTTGGTTAGGTTGAAAATGCTGCCACAACCTGAATGGAACCCTGGTCCTAGATGATGACTGCCAACAAAGAAAGCACAGCAGTCCCAATCGCAATTCCAGGCCCCAATCAGGATGACTCTGTGACCATCAGGGGACGGATCCAAAAGCAACAACTACCACGCAAGAGTGTTTTGCCAAGATCCTCCTCAGGGGGCAGGAATTTCAGGAAGAAACTAGTCTGATGGCAGAAATCTGGGACAGAAGTCTTGTGACATCACTACTTTTGGTTAAAATCCCACCACGACCTTGGTCCTGACACAGTTCCAACTCAGAGCCTAATATTAGCGTCTCCGCTTCATTTGTAATCTAATCTGAATCAATTTACCCATCTCTGTCAATACTTTTTTTTTTTTTTTTTTTTTTTTTTTTTTTTTACATCTTAGTTTTAACAAAGCCTTATGAGGAGTACAGTCAAGGATATTCTTTGCCCCAACACTTCTCTTAGGCTGCAACATGCTATTCACAAAGAAAAAGTTATGACATGCCATTATGGGCTATAACTCGGTTTAGAGAACACATGAAATCAATACACAATATAATGAACACACACACATTGTATAATTAAGACCGCTTTTCTTAAAATAATCCTGAGGTTGGAGCACACAAAGAGAAAAGGGCTATGGGTCTGAAATAAGCCCCGTGCAGCTGTCTCAAGGCTGGGCCGCTTCTGGGCACTGCAAGAGTTCCTCTTGCATTGTGATTCTGCTTCCAAGATGATAGTCCAGGCAGCTTGGTAGCAACCCAAAAGGGTAACGTCTTGCTGGACCTAGTCCTGGCCACGGGGGATGACCTGGTGAGGGAATTGCAGGTCCTTGACCACATGGGCAATAGCCATCATCACCTGTTGGATTTTACTATCCAGCGCAGGGTGTCAAGGGCTTACAGCAAGACTAAAGCCCTTGACTTCAGAAGGGCCAACTTCAATGAGCTTAGGAGACTAGCGGGGGAAGCACTGAGGGCCCAAAAGATAGAGGAGATGGGAGTCCATGATGGATGGTTGAACCTTAAGGGGTGATCCTCCAGTCCCGTAGGGTAACAGGCACTGAGAGAAGCCAGCCGTGTAAGAGTGCTCAGAAACCCCCTGGGCTCAGCAAGGGCATTCAGCAATGCCTGAAGACTAAAATGGAGGTGTACAACCAGTGGAAGGGAGGGGCTATCACCAAGGAGGAGTACTCCTCCTCGGCCCGGGAGTGTAGGAGGGCTATTAGGAAGGCCAAGACAGAGATGACACTCACGCTTGCGTCCAGGATTAAGGACAACAAAAAGTCCTTTTTCAAGTACATTGCGGGCAAGAAGAGGGCACCAGGCAATGTAGGGCCCCTGCAAGACAAAAGGTAATCTTGTGGCTACGTCAGATGAGAAAGCTGATATTTTTTAGTTTCTTTGCCTCTGTTTTCTTGAACAAGGACCGGGACATCCCTCCTACCAGAGATAGGGACAATCTCGGGGATAGCTCTGTCAGTCCTTCAGTCAGTCCAGATGTAGTTAGGGATCTTCTGGAAGGGTTAGACATTTTTAAATCTGCAGGTCCAGATGCCCTCCACCCAAGGGTGCTGAGGGAACTGGCAGGGGTCATCTCGGAGCCCTTGGCCCGGCTGGATGAGCATTCGTGGTCATTTGGCTAACAATGGTCAAAAGCTGATGGAGAATAGGTTTAGGTTAAAGAGCAGAAGGCAATATTTTACAGCTAGGGTGGCCAAAATCTGGAACCAACTTCCCAGGGAAGTGGTCCTCGCCCCTACCTTGGGCAAATTCAAGAGGAGGTTGGACGATCACCCATCTGGGGTCTTGTAAACCCAGCTTTCATTCCTGCCTGTGGCAGGGGGTCAGGCTAGATGATCTGTTCAGGTCCCTCCTGACCCTCGCTACTATGAAACCCAAGGCTGCTGCCCCTTCCCACTGCCAGACACAAAAAAACCTTCAGCTCAGCTGTCTCAGGCCCACAAGAGCAAATGATGAAACAAGTTCATTCTTCAGTCTCTCTCCTTGTCCCATTGTATTTGTTCTCAGTATTTCCGCTGCAATGGTGATAGGACACAAGATGGTACCCATGTTCTTCACACTACTCCGGACCACAGCATCAACACTGTCAGCGCAGGGGGTGGGAGCCAGGGCTGGCCCTATCACAGACTTTGGCAAAACATACCGACTCTCTGTGACATGTTTCCACTCAAGAAAATGGAAATAGTCTTTACTTTCCTGGGATTTGCATTTGTAGGTTCAGTTAGCTATTCTGATTCAAAACACTGCTTGCAGAAATTTGGCTTGGCAACTCTGCTAGTTCTTTATGGGAAGGATCTGCTTTCATCGCACACAACAAATTTGCCTGACATCTGATTATTTGGTTTCTCAGAATTTTTGGTGAATTCGGGGGGGGGGGGGGGGGGGGTTGGGAAAAAAGAAAAGGAAGAAAAAAAAAGAAAAAGAGAAAGAACTACAGAAGAGAAAGAAAAAGACAAAAAGAAAAGCTATAACTTACTGCAGGGGAAAAAAAAAATCCTGACCAGCGTGGAATCTGAAATATTTAGGAGGCCTTGTATAGCATTTTAAGAGTCCGGTTCCAACATCGCTGTTCAAGTCCAAAGCATTTGTAATTCATTGTAGAAGGAAAGCATTGGCAGGTGGGTCAGTCACGTTTCAGTGACATTACTCATTGTTTGTTACAGTGAGCCATAAGCGTGCATGGTGCTAGGCGGAATACATCATCCTGACCCCAGATATGGAGCCAGCCGTTAGTGCTGATGTAAGTACCAAACATTATCATGCTGCATGGAACTTCCACGTCAGCAGAATGCCTTTATTGCAGCTGTTACCCAGACATAGCTCCTTTCAATAACTGAACGTTATCTCTGGAGCTAATCCCCTCGGGTCTAGTTATAACATAACGTGGTGTTATGCAGGGGCTGTATCTAGCCGTCTGTCTTAAGATATACTAGCATTGTGGCCAAAGATGTAACTAAAGCACAGGGCGGTCCCTAGACTTCAGCTAGCCCAGGAAAGCGTAACAGTGGAGATGTGGCTGAACAGGCTTCAGTGCAGAAACCAGAGCATACACCCCCTACACTGAAGCCTCTTTTTTTTTTTTTTTCCTCTTCATGGAGAAATTAAGTGATTTGCCCAAGGTTGCATAGTAAGTATGTGGCAGAAGAAGGAATTCAATCTGGGTCTCCTGGGGCTCAAGCTGGTGCCCTGCTCTTGAATCACCCTTCCTCTCCCACATGAAATGGAGGAAACTAAACTTATAAAAGGAATTTCACAGCAGTGTTTTGGTTTTTATTGACAACAGGTAAGTGATTTCAGCTAAGGAGGTGATGCCTGGTGCTAAGAAGTGGATCAGGTGGTTTAACAAGAATATCAGTATTCACTTTTCTCTGGCAAGGATCTCAAAGCTCCTTACAAAGGGTCAGCATTTGACATTACCCCCTGTTTGCAGATTGTGGAACTGAGACAAAATCTGTATGGCTAATCCAGTGTCACAACAGGTGTCAGTGGCCTGCCATCGTGGGCCCATTTGATCATTAACTTTGCCTGCATCTGAACTAGAATTACTTACAGCCCCACCGAGAAAATGATAACAAGTGAAGAGCCCCATGTCCGACAGAAAGCACAGAAGACATTTCGCCTGGCAAAGCACAAAGGTTTTCATCCTTGCTCTTGTGAAAATTGCAAGAAGTTTTTTTTTCCTCTCTCTTCTTCCTCCTTCTTGTTCTGTTATGATCACATTTTGGTCCCTCCCCACAAAATCTTATGCCCCTTCCGCATGGCACAGGACAAACCCAAAGATCTTGTCCATGCTGCATTTTTTTCGCACTAATCTCTAGTGTGAATTTAAACACATGGCTCTACAGGTATAACCTTTGCTGGATAATTCTTTGTCCGGCAAAAAGAGGAGGCTTTATGGGTTTAGCACCTGGTCACTCATATCCTGGGCCATTGGAATTCAGAAGGGACTGAGTGATTCCCCAAGCACACTACATTGGTATAAGGCAGGGCAGAGTGACACCTCACTCATAGCATGTGGCAAAGCAAGCTGACTTAATTTAAGGCACCACTCTGCTCTGCTTTCTACCCAACTTCAAATGGACACAGCTAACTACAATGAGGTAAGAAGACTAGTCGAGGAGGCACTAAGGTCCCGGAGGGAAGAGGAGTTGGGAGTCCAAGAAGAGTGGTCGTTCCTTAAGGAGACAATCCTCCAAACCCAAAGGGAGATAATCCCCACATGGATCAAAGGGGGCAAGAGTGCTCAAAAGCCCCCATGGCTCACCAAAAGCATCCAGGAATGGCTCAAAGCCAAAAAGGAGGCATACACCCAGTGGAAAGGAGGGGCCATCACCAAGGAGGCCTACACCTCAGTTGCTCGAGACTGTAGGTGGGCCGTTAGGAAGGCCAAAGCAGAGATGGAACTGGGACTAGCAATCCGGATCAAAGATAACAAGAAGTCCTTTTTTAAATACATAGGGGGTAAAAAGAAGGTACCAAGTAACATGAGGCCTCTGCAGGACATGCTTGGTAATCTGGTGGTAGCATCAGATGAGACAGCTAATCTCTTTAACAGATTCTTGGTTTCCATTTTTCTGAGCAGGGACAGGGACATCTCCCACCAGGATCCCCGACGGACCCAGGGGAGGCACAGCCAGGTCCAGGGTCAGCAAGGACCTAGTCAGGGAACTTCTGGTGGGACTGCTCCTGATGATCTCCACCCCAGAGTGCTGAGGGAATTAGCAGAGGTCATTGTAGGACCCCTGGCACAGCTTTGCAAGAACTCATGGTGCTCTGGCCAGGTGCCAGAGGAATGGAAAAGGGCCAATGTGGCCCCCATTTTCAAAAGAGGGAGGAAGGAGGACCCAGGAAATTATAGGCCTGTTAGTCTTATGTCAGTCCTGGGGAACCTGTTTGAGAAAATTATCCAGGAGCACATCTGCAAGGGGCCAGCAGGGGAGATGATGCTTAGGGGCAAATCAACATGGGTTCATTGGAGGCAGGTCTTGTCAGACCAACCTGGTGGCCTTCTATGACCTGGTCACAAAAGCCTTGGACACAGGTGTCACGGTAGACATAGTCTCTCTGGACTTTAGGAAGGCCTTTGACACTGTCTCTGACCCCATCCTCATTAAAAAATTAGGTGACTGTGGTGCCTATGCTTACACAATCAGATGGGTCACCAATTGGCTGGAGGGCCGCACGCAGAGAGTGGTGGTGGACGGGTATTTTTCAGCCTGGAGGGATGTGGGCAGTGGGGTTCCCCAGGGCTTGGTCCTCGGACCTGCACTATTCAATATCTTCATCAGCAACTTGGACGAGGGGGTGAAAAGCACCTTGTTCAAATTTGCAGATGACACTAAGATGTGTGGAGAAGTGGGCACGCTAGAAGGGAGGGACAGGCTACAACTAGATCTGGACAGGTTACAGGGTGGGCGGATGAGAACAGGACAGGTTTCAACACAGACAAGTGCAAGGTACTGCACGTGGGGAGGAAGAACCAGCAGCATACCTACAGGCTGGGGAACTCCCTTCTTATCAGTGCAGAGGCAGAAAAGGATCTTGGAGTCATTATTGATGCCAAAATGAACATGGGCCAACAGTGTGAGGATGCGACCAGGAAGGCCAACCGCACCGTCATGCATCCGCAGATGCATCTCAAGCAAGTCCAAGGAGGTGATTCTCCCCCTCTGTGTGGCATTGGTCAGGCCGCAGTTGGACTACTGCATCCAGTTCTGGGTGCCGCACTTCAGGAGCGATGTGGCCAGTATCAGGAGTGTCCAGAGAAGGGCCACCTGCATGATCAAGGGGCAGCAGAGCAGGCCCTATGGAGAGAGGCTATGGGACCTGAACCTGTTCAGCCTCCACAAAAGAACAGTGAGAGGGGATCTGGTGGCGGTCTACAGATTGGCCAAGGGGGACCAGCAGGCAATGGGAGAGTCCCTGTTCCCCTGAGCACTGCCAGGGGTAACAAAGAATAACACCCATAAGTTAACTGAGAGTAGGTTCAAATTAGACATCCATAGGAACTACTTCACAGTCAGGGCGGCTAGGAACTGGAACCAACTTCCAAAGGAAGTGGTGCTTGCCCCCACCATGGGGGTCTTCAAAAGGAGGCTAGACAATCACTTAGCCAGGGTCATTTGACCCCAGCATCCTTTCCTGCCTATGGCAGGGGGTCAGACTTGATGATCTGCTCAGGTCCCTTCCAACCCTGCCTGCTATAAAACTATGAAAGTATACTTAGGTCCCTTCCACTTCCCAACTTGTATCCCCTGCCACCCTTGATTTAATGTGTTAATTTAGGTTATAGTTCTACTGTCATTAAAGATACAATGGCAGTGCAATAGTTTTAACCTCATTTAATGCCCCCAATACCCAAGCTGGGTTCCCAGGCGGCAGTGTAAATGCACCCTTAGAAACATATGTGCAAGTCTATTTATACAATATTCTAGGTCTAAGCACTGCATATGATTTCCATCCTAGAACAAATTATGGAGCAAACATCTTAGATCCTTGGCTTTATAGGTCCTGATGCTACTTTGATTGAAAGATCAAGCATTCAGACATAGGGAAAGCCATTTGCTCTTCTATCCACTGGGTTTTCACTTGGATTGTGAGCTCTTTGGGGCACGGACTGGACAAGGGGGTCCCACTCCTCGACTGCAGGTTCCCCTGGGCTCCTACCACAATACCAATGATGACAGGAGTCATGCTAGGAGCTCTTCTTAGTAAGTACATTATAAAAGTCCAAGTAGGCAGAGGCCTAGGTCCAAACCACCTCCCCAGATGGAGGGCTACAAGCAGCTTAGTGATTTAAAATGGCATTTTCCACAAGCAGTTTCTTTGCTCTGCTATTGATATGCCCATCTGCTAAAAGTGCCCTACTCTGTATACTTTCAGGTCATTGGCAGTTGCTGAATACAGGCTGTTCTGGCTCACAAAGGGGAGAGGGAGAAAGTACAGCAGAGGTAATTGCATATAATCTCATTTTTTCTCCCTGGGTTTTCTGAGAATAATTTAAAGCCCATCATGTACTTTAAATTGCTGGAGCAAAGCCACATAGTCATCGTTGCAGTCACCTAGCACAGTTGGTGGGGCAGGGAACAGATGAGGTTTGAAAGAGGAAGGTGACACACCAGGTTAATACAGAGGTGGGGGGGACAAAGCTTGGGACAAGTGATGTACCAGGTGGGTTTGTGTGCAGCTGTTCTACGAGGGAGATTCTTCTGCCCGAGTTGAGAGCTCTTGCTTTGTTTTTTGACATTCAAAGGTATTTCTGTGCTAAAAAGTGGTGCTAGTGGTACTTACAGCAGACAAGACCTTCAGCTGGTGCATGCCATGATGCAAAGAAGAACTCAGATGAAGGCTGGTTCTAATCACATCCCTCCCACCTGCATCTCTAGACTATTTTTGCTCTCCCCTGTGCCACGTAGGGGGAGTGATCCTAGCACATGGGCTCTTTCTGCAGCAAAGAGACAGCAGGACAACCTTGAATCGGGGGCAGAGGAAGGCCATTTGTCCTATCATCAGCTGTATCCTAAACACACAAAGCACTGAAGTCTTGAGGACTGTGGCATTACTAAGCCCAAGACTTCAAAAATGATTAAATCAGACATACCAGGAAACTAGTTTCCAAAAAATTGCAAGATACTTACTTTTTGTTTTAAGGAGAACAATGAAAGTGGTGCTCTTTTTCTGTGTTTTTGGACCCATCAGGATGTTCACGAGTTACATTTTCAAGTTTTGTTCCTGCAAATAGCTAGGATTGTTTATGCAACATTGCAAGTTGAGATTCCTACACCTTCCCGCATCAGACATCTGGAGCTGGGATTTTACAGGACTACACAAACATTAGGACAGCTGGCAATATGGGGGCTGCCACAGTGCACAAGCATGACATTCATTGACAAAGAAGCAAGGCTTGCTACAAATAATGACTAAAAGAAAGCAACTTAAGTTGACTGACTCTTCCATCGTGTTCTTTCTGAAATAACCTCAGAATTGAATTGCTCTCCCAATGATCGAATGGCACAAACATTGAAAATGATCCTTTTTGCTGAACGGCTCCTAAGCTCTATCTTCTGAAACGCTATTTGCATTTCTCCCAGTGCATCTGGAAAACAGCCACTTCTTTTTGTCAAGCTTGTCTTTTATTACCGAAAGAGCTGCAGCTGGGGAAATATTAATCGTGTTCCTATACTAAATAATGCAACAATAAATGCCTTCAACATGAAATAAAAGCTAAATGTGAAATGGTAAGGGGAAATAAAGGTCTTGGGACTCAAAATGAATAAAGACAAGGAAAAAAACAGCCCACAGTGATAAGCAGTTATAAATAGTACATGCATTTTTGTTAGCACACAGGAAGAATAAATGTGTGCCATATAGTTGATCTCAGCATAGTGCATTGGGGTTATTTTCTGTATGAACTGGAAAATAGACTGGCATTTTAAAGGGATTTTAGGTCACTTTACAGATAGAAACATAAACCTGCATTATAGGGGTCACTGACATTTCTAAAGCTGCAGATCAGCTGCTGCGTAACAGATGCTCCCAGGGACCTTGGGGTACATGTCTACAGCGTGCAGTGCAGTGCCATGCAGAGATACCCCTATCTAGCTGTGAGCACAACACCTTGTGTACCTTCCTAGGACTAATAAGACGTACTTCTCAGCAAAGTTTCTGCCAGTCTGCATTTTCAAAGAGCCTGAGCACCGATGCCCTGCCACAGCTAACAAGCTGTTCAGGGCACCCACTCCAGATGCCCAAACAGGGGACTTTTTCCATTAGGCAAGACATCCGCCTGTAGGCATGTTCTCATCGTGTCTGAGACCTTGCAAAAGCATTGCAGCCATGTGGCAGATAGACCGAGGAGCCACACAGCATCGGCACAAAAGACAGGCAGGGGCTTAGGGAATAGGGGAGGGTGAGCAAAGACAAAGACAGGGTGCTGTGTGGGGTTCTGTCTGTTGAGGCTCACCCAGAACCACCTGGAACGGGACAGAGTAAAGCAGAGCTGCTGCCAGCACCTCCAGCGCTGACTGCTCAGTGAACAGCAGGGACAGTTTCAGCTGCTAAGATGTGGGCTGCCTAAGCAACTGCCCTGGCTTAGATGTTCCCCGCAAGCCTAGAAGGTTTATGGCTGAGGATTTCAAGCAGAGGGAAGCCCCTCTCGCCATCCTGTGAGCTGCTTAAGCCCCTCTCCTCGGCATTATCCTCAGCATCAGGTTCCTGGCTCACTTGGGCAACTCCTCACTCAGCTGGACCATTTCTGAAAATCCTTTTCCTGGGCACCTCTCCCCTCCACCAGGCTCTCCACAGGGAGCCTAAGCAATGAAGAGAAGTCTGGCTTGAGGCTGCAAATCCCCCCATGCAGAGGGCTGTCTGCCGGGCAGACACGGCCCTATTGAGCAAAAGCACATTAACAACCCTGGAAACATCTACAGCCTAACACAGCACATCAAATGGGCACAACAGACATGACAGAGCCTCAGAAGCTGCTTCTTATGCATTTCGCATATATTTGTCTGACACTGCAATAGATACTCCAATGATGTTAAATGTGGGGAACTGCACTTTTAAAGGGTGGTTTTATACAGAACCTCACCTCATGCAATGCTAATCAGACAGGAGGACCCAGATGGGGAGTGACACAGGACTTCTTCCCTCAGCATCCATGACTCTGAGTGGTGCATTATTGAGTAATGCAACAATGAAACTATAGTACTGTTAATATAATATGTTGATCATCAGGAGTTCAGTATCTGCTTCCATGCAATCAAACGCTTCTGGGCACTTGATGGTGAAGACCTGGAACAGAATTCAGGATTTTTCTTTCGCTGCAAACCCCAGGTCTCTATAACTTGTGCGACAGAAGTGCCAGAATAGCACTACTATTACAACCTATGGAGAAACCACTCGTAGCCTAGGCAGAGAAGGAAAAATGGTCAATGGGGGCAAGATCTGGATCCTGTTCTTTCCATTCATTAGGTAGTTATTGAAGCATTCAGTGCAGTTTCAGTAGATCTCAATATCCTGGAGTCTCAGCTGTGAAGTTCAACTGGTTCATTTGTAAGCAAAGCCACTTTTAGGAGCCACTCAAACGCTGCCTGCTGAGCTAGAGCACTTTGAGAAGAATTCCTCTAATGCGCTGGCAGCTCCAATGGAGCAAAGCATGGGAATGGCGTGTGATCGACAGGCCTGAGGAGGGGAGCTCAGAATCAGGACTGGTATTTTCAAACCTGGGGTACTCCTGGCACCTATCTACAACAGTTCACTAAAAGCAGACTGCTTTTCAGAGAGGCTGAGTACCTGAAGCCACCAAGATGTTGCCAAACCAGAGGATGTTAAACAACTCTGAAAATCATTTGGCAAAGACTTGGCTTGCATTTGGGAAAGACTCTGAAAATCATTTGGCTTGCATTTGAGCAAGCTCCAATTTTAGATAAGTAAAAGGGTTTTTTGGTTGGTTTTTTGGATGTTTTTGCTTGTTTGTTTTTTTTTATCTTCCACTTATAATTCCCTAGCAAGCTCATGTATCTTTACTTGTACAAGGAAGTTCAAAGACGCTGTACTGACAGCACGAGCTGGTTGGGAGTCAGATAGGTGTTGATTTACTGACACCAAAATCTGTAATGGAAACTTACCCATTTCAAGAAAAAAAAATTGCCGAGTAGATCCAAGATGGAATTTGCAGTGAGAGAGAAAGCAAGCATGCGCGAGCATGTGTGCACGTGCACCAGCCCAAAGTTGCTGATAGCCCACACTTCCATGGTCTCACTTGTTCTGCTCGGGCTTGGACTAGATGCTTGCGTGTGTGGCTCTCCAGCATCCCAGGTGAACACCTCGATCACCAGTTTTTACTACCAGGCTCTTACTGGTCCAATGAATTTTTATACCAGTGATAAACTGGAATGTTTTCAGTGGGAAGAACTGAAAGAGAACCATACCGCTCATCTCACCAGACACCGTGCTGCGATAGCTTTCAGTAACTGCTGGAGTAAGTTTGAAGTCACTAGCCCTTGAGCGCATGTCTGCAATACGTGCAAAGAGTACATCTATTTGAAGGCTACTAAAGATGGCCTTTCCTAATGCCCAGCATAACACCCATATTCACTGGTTGATCTACCTTGTTAATGAAGACAGCCACAAAAGTCCGATAGAGTATGGTCGTATCACCATCGCACAGTTAGATGAATTCTAGCGGAAACTTCCAAAGCAAGGGGTAAACAATACAATAAGACATCTTTAAATTATTTCTGCTTCTCAAAGAAATTTAGTGTTTAGTCTTTTAAAAAAAGAAGAAAAAAATCTTTGATCTGAGCCAGGAAACAACAAAACAGCTGTCGTTTTGCTGTCAAAAAGCATGAAACCATGTCTCATATGATCGGATGGAAGTTGGAATCATCATGCCATCCCTAACTGCCTGCATGCATGCATCACCTAAAAGCCTCAAGAGGGTTAAGCTATTATAGACCTGAATGGACATCATGTTTCCAACAAATGTCAAGGAGTACAAAAGCATCTTGCTCTCAACCTGGCAGCTCTACAAACAGAACATATTTTAAATGTCCACAATGAATACATCAAGCACATTTCCTGTCTCAAGTGCATCAGTTTAAATTGCTTCCTAACCTGTTCCCATTTCTATTCTTTTTCTCGACACGTATCAGACTGAGACATTCAGGCCAAGCTATGCAGAACTGGCTACAGGATTCAGCCACAAACTCTTATCAAGGTCAGTGGAATTCAAGCAGCTAAATTCCCTGGACAAACTTTGCAATTGTTAATCATGGGTCTCCTTGGAGAATTTGCTCTGGTGGGATCCAAACTGAGAAAGCATACTAAATAGCCTCTGTAAATGCCATAATTTTAACGTGCTGCTCTAAAGGTATTTAGGTAGCCCAGGGTAAAAGCTCTGCTACAAGAGAATGGTAAAGACCTTTTCACAGTTCTGATAATGCTGTCACATCACAGAGCAGATTAGTTAGTTTTGTCATGACTGAACGAGGAAGGATAATGCATATTCAATTCTCTGATAAGGAACAAAACACAGCCTTTGAACAGGATACAGTATGCCAACTCCAGATGTTAAGAAGGAAAATATTCAGCACCAGTTACACGAGAGGCCAACAAATCTCTCGGTGCTGATAACGACTTAGAAGTGTTGAATAAACTCAAGATTTCCACGTTATGCACCACGGTCTGGGTAGCTAGCACGTATGGGGAAGGGGAAAGGAGAGGCGGGGAAGTAGCAGAACGCTGCTTTTTCCTGCAGCCCGTTTCCCTGTCCTTCTGAACAGCTACCACTTGTAACAGATGCACCGTCATAACGCCAAGTTCTGCAGGTCTCCTCGGAGAATTCAAACTCGACCAACGTGTTCTCCATATAAATTCAATAACAGAGCCCTCAACCATTTTGCAAGAACCAAGCGTAACCTTTTATGGATGCCATGGTGCTTGGCTATATACATGAACCCCATATACAACAGCTCCTTCTCACCGCAGTCTTTCATCGTATTAGACATCACAGCAGACATTTATTTAGGCCTTCTTATTAGGCACCACATTACATATTGCTTTCTCATTAAAGGGAAGAAAGTTCCCTCTGTACCCAAGGGGACAGGCTGATAGCATTTGGTGTATAATGCTTTGAGATGCCTGCTTGAACGAGTCCTATTTTGCTCTCTTTTCTAAGAGCCCTGCCAAGAGACATCACCCCCGCTGAAAATTCAGGGTATAACATGCAGGTGATTCTTGGCATGCAGTGGCAAAACAACACCGTTCCTATTTACCAGAGCAGATGATCCAGCCGAATCAATTCTTTTGTAACACAGCTGGAATCACATCGCTTTTGGTTCCCAAAAGAGAGACAAGACTCCATTGAGACCCCATGGACGCAAGACCCTATTGACTTGAGTGGGCGTGGGACCAGGGTTTAACCTGAGGCCAAAACACTACCAATGCTCTCTTCTGGGATTTGCAAAGCAGCACGTCACTGTAGATGAAGTCCTCTGAAATGGGACATGGTGCTGCGGCACATCTTAGTACTCGGGAACTGTGCCCAATGCTACTGCCAGCTCTCTGTCCAGTAAGATTTTGATCTTGCTTAGAGTGGGTCAAAACCTTAATACTGCTTAGCATAAGCACCCTATCTACACCACTACTGGGGAGCCCTTACTCTACGTAAGCTGTACATTGAACAAAATGGAATTATTCACACGAGTGCTTGCTAACTGAGATTCACAGATAATCCAGCCTATGGTGATTAGCCATCATATTCCCACTGGCTTCAGTGGGAGTACAACCAGACCCTTAAATAAGCAAATGAAGTCAATAGTTCACGCTCAGATGAGTAAGGGCTGGAGAACAGAGCATGAACACAGATGAAAACAAAGCTGCATTTTCCAAAATATCCCAAGCACGCTTGATACAATGCAATAGCCTTGACTTTATTGTTGATTTTAGTCATCCATTTTGCTGCTAATTTGTAGTATTCTGTAGACTGCAGTGGGCATGCAGCTGTTACCACCAAACACATTTAACCCCGTGAGCAGAAAAAAAAAGTTTGCAGTGTGCCATTTCCCTTGCAGGTTTCCCTTGTATCCTTCTACTAGGAACTATGTTTCCTACCAAGAAGATATGCTGAATAAAATACGACATTTCAAGAGTGAAATTCTGCTGTATGTCTCAAAGGAGAGCTTGGCTGAGAATGACACCTTGTGGAAAAGCCCCACAGAACCTAGCAGAAATTGAGCATGCATCTGTAAGAGCTCTGAACACTCCCATAGGATCTGACAGTCGCTTATGGGATTTTTAAAGCTCCAGAAAATTATCTCATTCTTTTCTCAGTTCTGTGGACTGGATTCTTGGTGGAAATCAGCCTGAAATTATATTGATTTATATCAGTTGGAGATCGGTCTCTATTTTCAAGCGTAATTTCTATGGAAGCCTAGTTTTATTGCAGAATCCTACTGTAATCTATAGGATTCGGTGTTTTTCTGTTGCTGCAGAGGTTATTCCTATTCCCAGAGAAGTCAGCAGCAAATCTCTCGTTAACTACAGGCCAAATCATATGCAAATACCCTTTAATGCTCCAAGAAAGGAACATATCCCAATAATTACTACGTAAATTGGAAATTTCCAGTCTCATTAAAAAGTAAACGTTTTGCACAAAGAAAATATAATAGAAGTTCACCAGCATTGTGGTGCATTAACTGCCTTTACTTTCCAACACGTAATGTGATTGAGTTGAATGCAAGCATCACCAGTTAAAAGGCACAAGTGAATTAATAAAGTGATTACTTTCAGTATTTGTGTGCTTGCGGGTGTGTGGGTCGGGAGCGGTCTGAGGCCCTCGGGGGCGCGCGGCGGGCTGTGGCCAGCAGCCCTGGCACGCGGGTCGGGGAATGCAGGCCGGCGGACTAGAATTAGGCATGGATGCGAAGTGGTTGATTAAAGATTATTTTACTTACACCGTAGATGGTCACGGTGCAGGCAGGAAAATTGCTTGAGTTGCAGTTACAGATAGGAAAGAAGAGAGGACAAGAGTTCTAATCTCGCGAACTCTAGCCCAATCTGGCTGAAGGCTCTAAAACCGCGAGCCCGTCATGTCAACCGTGTGCGGGCTGGGGGCAAGCCGGGCCTGTTTTTGCGCACGCGGGCTGTGGTCAGCAGCCCGGGCATGCGGGGTAGGAGAAAACCACGCAGCAGCAAGGGACGCGCAGGCTAGAATTAGTTACAGAGGCGTAATGGTTCATTGAAAGATTATTTACTTACACCCAAGATGGTCGCGGTGTAGGCTGGACAGTTTCCAGGTGCAGCTCCGCTTAAATCCTCGTTGGAGGACTATGACAAATTCGGTTCTTTGGCCCCGGAGTTGTTTAGGCTCTGCGGGTTCGGCAATTCTTTCCCCATGGAGTTGTTGAAGCTCCATGGGCTCTGTTTGGTTCCCAGTCCCCAGAGTTGTTAAGACTCCGTGGGTTCGAAAATTGGGTATATAGGAAAGGGATACATCTAGGATTGTGCTCGGTGATGGGGAGAGGCCAGAGGCTGTTTAGACCTCTGTTGCCTGATTAAGAGAGGCGCGTTGGGTCCGTAAGGGTCCACATCGCTTAGAGATCTTCACACAGTGCGAAGTCTCCTTCTCCTGGTGAGTTCTGTCTCTCTCCAGTTTTCCTCTCTCTCCGACTTGGGCAGAAACTACCCAAGCCTTTTGTACGGCTAGCAAGCCAATACCTAGCCGCCACGTATGCCTTTACTCAGAATCGGCCAATAAAGTGGCACAAATCTGAATACAAATGGCGGGAACTCCTTTGCACCGTGCATCTCTGAGATGCAAAAGAAATGCACCATGCAAAGGAGGCTACAAATCTGGCGGGAAATTCCCCGTTGCACCGGAGATCTCTCCCACAGCAGAGAACTCCACCATGCAAGGAAGCTGTAATTTTAGCAGGAACATAATTTAGCGTTGCCGAAGCACACACAAACAAAAACTCACAACTTTGGGTTGTGACAAACTGAAGAAAACAACTCGGAGAAGAGCTCTGGATACACTCACATGAAGTTTGCTAGGCTCCGTGGAACTTGCGCGCAGGGAAGGGGTTCGTTGAGGGATCGCGCTCGGTGATGGGGAGAGGCCAGAGGTTGATCACACCCCTATAGCCTTCTTAAGGTACACGCTGGGTCCGTTAGGCTCCGCAGCACTTAGAGTTCTTCATGAGACGTGAAGTCCTCCTCCTCCAGATGGTTGTGGAGTCCTCCAACTTGGGCGGAAACTGCTCAAGCCTCTTATACGGCTAGCAAGCCAATCACTAGCCGCCACGTGGGAATAATTTAGAGCTGGCCAATAGTGGGACACAAATTTGCATGCGGGTGGCGGAAACTCCTTTGCCCCGGGGTTTTCTCTTTGCAACTGAGAAATGAAACCTGCAAAGAAAGCTCCTCGTGGTGGGAAATAATTCAGCAGTGCCGAAGCACACACACTAAATCACACCCTTGGGTTGTGACAGTGGGAAAATGTCGGTCATTTCACCTCTTACGGGCAGTTAAAGAAAGATGATTTTCAGAAACACACCTACAGAGGCGTGACTGCTTACAGGTCTAACTGAGCTCCTGTGTACACATTTACTGCAACCGCACACGTCCCTAGTAAATGCATGTGCAGTTCTTTACACTTGCCTGGAGTCAACAGTACTCTGCACATGTCTAGTCACCTGAAGAAGGCTTAAATGCACTGGACATTTGTCCCACATCATCTGTAGGGAGCAATCTGCTGTCAAACTAGGGACAGAGCCCAGCTTTCTCAAGTTAAAGCCCATTCCCTTAACAGCTCTGGCACATGGCCCCTTAGAGTAACAAAAGCCATATTTTTGATCTGTTAACTCTGTGCCTAATTCCCATATTGCCTTAAAGCATTTGTATAAGTCTCATTAAAGTGTTAGCCTGAATAAGGATGACACGAAGAGTAAGGCTTGAAGTTGATCAAGCGCTGAAGTGATGTTCTGAATCCTGGCCCCAAAGAAGAAACCATTTTCCCTCCCTGCTTTCTTCTTATTCCAGCTCTCTTATTCTTTCTTTTCAATCAAACAGCAAAGCTCCTATTCACAAGGATTCCTGCAGCAGAAATCTCATTGCACGCTTTCTAAAATCTCATTTGCTTACCTTTTCGCAACCCCATCAATACAGAAAGCATCTTGCAAAAGACAAGTACAAATATGTCAAGATTATCAGGAGAAAGAAAATCCCCAAATCTCCAACAGGGTATTCCCCGTGGACAGTAAGATAAATTTAAAGTAGATGCAGGAAACGGTTCTTACAATACTCATTCATTTCATTATAATCTAATACAAATAATTACTTAAGCACAAAATCTAGAGGACTTCTTAAGGTTTATCTTTCATTGAACTTTTAGGCTACAACTTCCATAACTTAATTGAAATTATCAGCTCAGTAATCACCACTGTCCTTGCATACCACATACAGTCACAGTGAGATGAAAGGATGAGACAGATTCCTGGCAAGATAAAGTACAGTAGGTTAGTGCTAATACAAAACTATATTTTAGGCTTTTCTTAACCTGTTTCCATGCAGCAATCTCCCAAAGGCCCCTTCCAGTCTTGTTTTCTTGTGCAGCCTCTATACTATTAAGGCTGTCCCCACTGTAATCTTCTTCAATGAAACCTCGTTATTTAACAAGCTTTCATTGTTCAAACAGAAACCAAAGAAAGCTGGCCTTTTTCAAAAAAAATCCAAAAAGCTTTCACCGACACTTTTTGGAAGTGAATAGCAATTCGGGGTATGCAGCTTCAGAGACCTGATTTCAGGGAGGGGGTTGACAAAAAAAAAAAAAAAATGCTTTAGTTGGGGGGGGGGGGGGGGGGGGGGAAGATTGTATGTAAAATTCAACTAGTTCTCATTTTCCTATTTAAAAGCTTCGGTAAAAATATATCCTCCCCCTACCCCTCCACCACCTTTTAAGAAGAAGGGAAAACTCCCCTGAAGACATTTCTGTGGGAATCCCCTCTATACTCTCTGATGATACTTCAGTCGTCCATCCAAGGATCTTGAAGCACATTACAAATATTTAAATGAGCTAATCCCGTCAGACTTTTTTCAGATACTGTTACTGCAGGAATTACTAACAGCCTCACAAGTTCTTTTTTCTTCATGTAGGAGTATGGTTTTACTCTTGGAAGGGGCAGCATGTTGACAAAATTGAACAATGTATATTATTATTGCCTTCAGTTTAGCAATGAGGTAACCAAAGAGAACAGACTGCAAGTTTGGATTAAGTTGATTTTTGAACTGAGTTCCCAAGCCCGGGATTTATTAACTTGCCTAATACTCAATTTTTTCCGGACACCGATCCTGTTCCGATTTTTTCTCTCTTAAACATAGGCGACCGTGTTGTTCAGAGCATCTGAGGTGAAATCTCACTAGTGTTTTGCACCGTGACATTCAAGAAAATAAGATGGCATTGAAAAAGCATTGCTATGCGATGATCCTTTGAGAGACGTGCTGCGGCAGATGGCACAGAGTTGACTTTTTGCTTTGTAACATATTGATAGGCGGTTACTAGGAACCAGAAACTGGTGTGCAATCCTTGCCCGGGTGCTATTTGTGACCTCCTCTGTTTCAGGGCTAGTGTGTAAAGAAAGCAAATGAGTTAGGCTGCATCACTGCTACCCTTGAAGTCCTTAACAAATCAACAAGTCTATGATTTCCTTCTTCATTGCAAAGCTGAAGTGTAAGGCCCCACAGTTCTGCTAGTATTTGAAGAAGGACCGACGCCATTGCCAGCAGGAGGACAACATGTTCAGAGTGGGTGATAGTGGCATTTACAGACAGAGGAATTGAGGGATCAGGCAAAATGCATGTGCGCACACATGCACACACACCCATTTTAAAGTTTGAAACAATCCAACAGCAGCTTTGAAAAGTGAAGTATTCTCAAGTTGATACCCATTCCCATATCTATTTGTATACATCATTTGAGTAATTAGACGTATTAAAAAGCCGTGCCTGTTGCCTTTGACCCAGTTTCAGAGACATAAGAAGTCACAATGGACAGAGACTGATGCTCTACAATGCAAATTGCTCTTTTATGTGGACAACACCAGGAACATACAATACAGGGAGCAAAGCATGAGTTACAAGGACAGAGACATCTGACTCCCCAGGTCTCTCTCCACTATTTATCCCCCTTCTCTCTCGCCCCCTCCCCCCCAGCCTGTCTCTTACCCATTGACTCCTCAATCTACATTTTCACTGACTACCTGTCTTGTATACACACCAGCCCAGCCGCTGGCTTCTTTACTTTCCATTCCCTCCAGGAAGAGCACACACCAATTGCTGAAACTTCCTTAGCCTGACAAAGGGTTTTTGAACCTGAAAGCTCGCTTAATAATTGTTTTCCTACTATTTAAGTTGGTCTAATAAAAGATATCAGATTCACCCAAAGAACCTTGTCTGCCTAAGGACAAGCAGAAGGTACTGCTGAATGACTATCACTGTGCTCCCTCTACAGAACAAGGAGCAGAGTCTGCTGAGCCCAACATATGCTAAGTAAATACATTGTACCCAGACTAAACTTCCTTTATGCTAAATTCGCTGAATAGGAGTCTCTCGCTTTTTCTCTCTTGCACACACACACATGCCTCCATTTCTCAAACATTTGCACTGTTTGACAATTGATTTCCTCCATGAGTCACCAGGCCCGTGCTCTAATTGTTGAGCGCATAGCTCCTACTTAGCTTCTGCTGCCAGGTTAAGGCTTTCTTTCTAACCTATGAAAGTACCTACTGACCAAGCCAAATATTGCTTGCTTGAGCACGGTACAAAAGCAGAAAAGTAAATAGCCCCTGCTCTACATAAACCAAAAAAGACATACAAGGAGTAGGGAGAAAGTATAGCAGTAAAGGGAACAGGCAGAAATGCCAATTTTGCCCCATCTGGCCCCTGAAAGCGGTCTACAGCCATGACCAAACAGAAGTGTACAGGTGCAAAGCACTTTAAAGGGGCCCAATCCTGCACAAATCTGAACCCCCATTGCATGAGGGTTCAGAGGAAGAGGTTTCAAAACAGCGTCTTCAGTAACTTGTGTCTGCTCTGCCTCCCAGCCTCCCAGCTGTTTTTAGAACGGGAGGGGCAAGGGAGCAGAGGGAGTTTGGTCTGGGGTTTTTCAGCCTCTGCTGGAAGAGGGGCAGGTGAATTGGAGCCATGCTAAAGTGGGGGGTATGAGCTCCAATTCACCTACCCCACCCCCCAGTACTGGCTGGGGAACCCTTTGAATGAGCTCCCTCCGCTTCCTGCCCCACTCCCACTCTGAAAGCAGTGCCTGGGCTAGGGGGGGGAGGAGGGGCCATTGCTAAGGGAAACCTGCTGCAGGCTGGCACCCAGCAGCTGGATTTCCCAAACCTTCCTTCTCCCTGGACCCAACAATTAACTTCTACTTGATTTGGGGGATCAATGCAACTCAGAACACCTCCTGCAAAGTATGATGAGTTACAGTGGGAAGTTGCTCTTCTGCCTGTGCCCAAAAGCACACAACTGAACCCTCTTGTAGGGCTGTGTGAAACGGCTGTTTCATTTCAGTTTTGGATTCAGCCACTTCAGAGGGACAGGGATTTGTTTTGGTGTTTTGGATCACTGTTCCATTTCAGATGCTGCCGTTTCAGATGCTGACTAACTCTGCTTCAGAGTTTCGATGCTGTTTTGGAGATTCGGATCAGCCGGGGAGAGGCAGGCACAGCTGGGCAGTTGCAGTTTCTCCCACAGCTCCTCCAGCTGTGCCTGCCTTTCCCCAGGCCGGGGGAGCTGTGGGATAAGCCCCCATGGCTGCCCTGCCCAGCCAAAGCATCCTGGTACTTATATATATATATATATACATATACATATATATATATATATATATCCCTGCACTCACCAGCTCCAGCAGCAGTGATTGGGACCCTTGGGGGCTCATGACAGAGCCCCCCCACAATACAGCATGGAGCAGTGGGGATCACCCCTACCCACCCGCCACCCTCATGGAAGCTACCCGGTGGCATGGGTACAGTGCAGCTTAGCAGGGTGCTGCATGCTGCCTGGGAGCTGGGGCTGCTGAGGCCTAGCGGTGCCAGGCTCTGGCTGACAGGTGGAGCTGTCCCAGCTCCCAGACAGCGTGCAGAACCCGCACAATGTGACAGCTGCTGTGCGGGTGCCAAGTGGGGGGATGATCCCCTCTGCCACCCACTGACCCATGCTGCCACCAGCAGCCAGAGGTCCTAATTGCCACTGCTACACCCGGTGAGTGCAGGGCTTTTTTTTTTTTCCCCGTAAGTCCTGGGAGGCTGGGGCCAGGCAGGGTATGGGGCCAGGCAGGGCAACCATGGCGGCTTCTCCTGTGGCTTCTCTGACAGTGCTTGGTGCAGACTGCACCAAGCAGAGTCAGGTGCTGGCGCTGGCCCCAGCCAGCAGCATACTGTCACCCCCCACACAGATCCAGGGGCCTGCGCCCCCCCAGGAGGGCTGCAGGGCTATGCCAGACTCCTCCTGGGGGATGCAGGCCCCCGGATCTGCATGTGGGATGACAGTAGGCTGCTGTCCCTCCCCCACAGCAATGGGACTGGAAGGGACCTCAGGGACAGATTGTAGACACTGGTCAGCTACAGATGCCAATATCAGAGCCCTCCTTCCGCCTCTTCCCCCTCCCTCTTCTTAGTTTCTGTTTCCCTATGAGCTCAGCTTCAAAACATCCAAAACATTTTGGATGGTGTGGTTTTGTTTCAGAGCCTTCCATTTCATTTCGGATTTGCTGTTTTGGGCGTCAAAATGGGCTGAAATGCCTCCAAAGTGAAATGGCTGCCAAAATTTTGTACGACCCTACTCTCTTGGGATATTCAGAGCAGAATAGTGTGTTTCATGATTCTCCCATATTCTGCTGATTGGGCTTAGGATTTTATATTGCTGCCCATCATGGTAGTATTTCCCATTTACCTTTGTCTTTCTTTTTCTGACTCTTTCCTCTATTTCGTGCTTTGGAGTTTAAGAAAGGGCCAATATAATGTTAGCAAATGATTAAATAGGAACATACCATCTGCTCAGATGTCCTTACAACCAATCAAGACCCTTCTTTCGAGGAAGCTGTTCTCATGAAGAGGAGGGGGGAGCTCTAACAGAACTGAGGACATAGTATCACATGCATTACAAATGCAAAGGGCCAGAACTGAAAGTCTTGTCCTTACACTCAAGATATCCATTAGAGCAGCTGTATAAAAAAAGCTCTCTCAAAGAACAGATTTCATAGTGTTTGTCTTCTGCTTCGGCCTGCAGAGGTGGGTGAGTAAGCAGCTTGGGTCTAAGCTGTGTCTATCTCTAGAGGAAATGAAATGGCTTCCATTCAGGGAGCTGTGGCAATCTTCAACATATGCAGCCTCACAAGGCCCTTGTGTGCTAAAGAAAGTGCTTTTATGCCTCTATTTTACAAATGGAAAATTAAGAAACCGAGAGAAAGGGACAAATGCAGAAAAGAATTAGGTATATGAAGGAGTCAGGATTTAGGTAACTCCACCCACAGTTGCAGTCCTAAAAAAGCCTGCTTAGCTGCTACCAAAACATGGAGATGCCTAAACTTCACAGCTTCCTTCCAGCTTCACTCTTAAGTTTCCCAAAAATCAAGAGTTTTACCTGTTCCCATGCCCAGAACTACCTGAGTCTTGAAAGGCTAGAGCAACCTGTGTCTAGCTGATCCCAGAGGCCTTCAACATGTACGCATCCCTCCATTTACCTGGTAACTGTTGACAGAGCCAGATACACCTCTATCACTGCTAGTCTTTCAAACCCAGCAGCAAAAGGAGGTAGCAGTCAGACTCCCCGGGTGTGTCTACATGTGATGCTTTACTATTCAGTGGACTAATTTACTGCACAGTAAAGCATCACCAGCTACAGGTGCACACATTCACTGCACAGTCAAGTACTCCACTGCGCAGTTAGTTTACTACCTGTAGTAAAATAATTGCACAGTAGTTTACTACCTGCTTACTACCAGTTGGCTACCTGTAGTAAACTAATTGTGCAGTAGATACTGCATAGTAACGCTTGTGCAAACACTGACTGGGAGCAAATTTGCTCCCGGTCAGTCTATGCAGCAGGGAGCCATAGGGGCAGGAAGCCCTCTGTCCCCAGCCCTGGTGCTGCTCAGCTATCTGGCTCCCCCTACAAGCTGGGAGCCAATCAGTACTGGGACTGGGAAACTCTCAGCCTCCTCTCCTGACTCCTGGGACATACCTGGCAGCTTTGGAGAATGAGCAGTGGCTGGAAACTCATCCTCTGTCTGTACACTGGAGCACTGTGGGTGGTATGGAGCCGGCTGCTCCAAGAAGCAGACCGGAGATGGGGATCCAGCCCTTGCCTGTCCCTTGGAGCAGGTCTGCACCTTGTTGAGCTGCTCTGGGGATTGGGCGAGGGCTGGAGTCCCAGCCCCTGCCCACCTCCGGGAGGAACATGCCGCTGTGTCAAAGCAGGGCAGCTGCTGGCAAGCTTCATTCCCCTCCAGTGGGCAGGAGGCTCACCAGCAGCTGCACCACATCTGGGACAGCTCCTAGCAACTACTTGCTGCTAAGGGAAGCACTGCCTGGGAAGGGGCTAGCTGGCAGCTATGACCCTGCAATGGCACAGGGCCAAGAGAGCTCTGCTCACTGTAGGAGCAGCTCTCTCCCAGCCCCATGCACATCAGGTCCCCTCCCAATGTGCATAGATTCATAGATGTTAGGGTCGGAAGGGACCTCAATAGATCATCGAGTCCGACCTCCTGCATAGGCAGGAAAGAGTGCTGGGTCTAGATGACCCCAGCTAGATGGTTATCTAACCTCCTCTTGAAGACCCCCAGGGTAGGGGAGAGCACCACCTCCCTTGGGAGCCCATTCCAGACCTTGGCCACTCTAACTGTGAAGAAGTTCCCCCTAATGTCCAATCTAAATCTGTTCTCGTGTGCATGCAGCTGCTACTGGCACCAAGTTGGGCCAAGCCAGTACAGTCACGTGCAGGATCATTGCTGCCTGCTGTGAGCAGCCCAGGCTCCATGGTGGGCAGCAGGGGCCAGGCCAGGGCCTGGGCTGTTTCTAGCAGACAGCCACAAGGCTGCAAGTGACTACACCGGGTACCTTAGCCCCAGCCCAGAGCATTGCTGGCAGCAGCTTCGCATATGCCTCAGGGAGCACAGCAGGGAAGGGGCAAGGGCTGCGCTGCCACAACATGGATCAGGCCCCTCATTGCTCCCCTGCCATCAGCCTCTGGGACACCGACATCTTTCAAGTCCAGGTTGCAGGGTTCTTTACCCCTCTGCCCAAAAACGTTGCTGACCCCTGAGGTACAAGCTTTCAAGCTAGAGGCATCTCCACCCTTTCTGAGCTGCCAGGAACAAAAAGAGTACAACTGAGCCACAAAGAGAGCAAAGGAAGAGAGCAGGATTATGCAGCCTGGCTTGATAGGAAGGGGCAGGAAGTCCTGGGTACGGGCCCCAGTTCCCAGGAGTGTTTCTGCATTTTATCTTTTTGAAGAAAGGTGCAGACACTGTGCTGGGAGCAGGGACTAAACCCGGGACTCCCCTCTCCCAGCTGCCTGTTTGATCACTCTGCTAGAAGCCTGTGCCCTCTTGCGGTTACTTTCTGGCTTATTGCATCTGGAATGCTTTTCTGCACAGCTGCACGACGTGAAGAGGACCCCATGGAAGTCTCCGGTATCCCAGCTTGGCATCCTATCAATTAAAGCAGACTTCCAGGTCCTGCCACTTAGTTGGAGATGCATTACATAACAGTGTGGCTCAGTCAACATGACAGATCAGTACTGCAAGCAACACTCGAATTAACAAAACTTTAACAACAAACGCTGTTTCTAATTTCCTCAGGGCCATGATTAACAACAAGAAAAAATGTGGCATGGGGAGGGGTTGCAAAAGGGAGCTCACAGCTTTTGTCAATCTGTTTAAAAAGTATGTTTGGGTTCGTTGTCTGCAAACCCCATGCTGAGCCTGGGATAGAGCATTTGCCCTGATGAAAGTGTCGGCAGGTTTACTGGTAATTAAATGGTTATGTGTCCATCCACTTAGTATGCTAGTAAAGAGCAAATGAATTCAGTTCAGATGAGAAAAGAGGAATGAGTCCTAAATCACTTTGCTTGGAGATGTGCTGCAAAATATTATTGCTATTTTACTCTGAAACAAAAAATATCTTTGATCATAACCAGAGTCTGAAGCACTTGCATAGTGCTTTCCTGATGGACCGCAGTAAACTAATGTGGTAGCCTGTCAAGAAAATAGTACTAACAGAAATAATATTGCTCACCTGAAGTATGTATGACAGAATGGTGAGAGATTTAATCTTTAGAGGGGCTTCTTTCTTCCATTGATCACCTTTTTTCAGGGGTTGGGCAGCCAGCTGGCCTGTGGTCACAGAACTACACTGGGATGCTGAAGAGCAGACGTTAGAAAGCAACTCATCAGACCCCACCCCTATTTAGAAATATGGAAAAGGAATCATGGTCATGACCCTTTGTGAACCTCCTCCTCCTCCTCACCCCCTCCTAGGTCTTTGCACAAGGCAGCAAGCCCAAAATCACTGATAGTGTTACCTTTGACACCAGTGACCCTAGAGAAGTATAGCACTTCAGTGGTGTGTGTGGTGGGCGAGTGGTAGGCCGGGCTGTGGCCAGTAGCCCCGAAATGGCAGGCGTGTACTTTTGACCGATGGAGCGGAATTAGGCACTGAAGCGTAGTGGTTGAACAAAGAGATTATTTACTTACGCCGTCGGTGTACACAGCGCAGGAAGAAGAACTGACTTAGGTTACAGTTGCAAACGTGAGCTCTCTGAGTCAGACAAACTGACATGAACGGCTTATCAGGCCTGCAGGGCATGGGGGTACGTCAGGACAGTCAGCAACGGGGAGTCGTTGATGGGTGATCAGACCGCCAAGTTTTCTCCGAGATGTGCGCGGAGTTCTTCGACTTGGGCAGAAACTGCTTTAACTTTTATATGACTAACAAGCCAACCACGAGTCACCAAAAGTGAATAATTTAGAACCGGCCAATGGTGGTGTGCGTATTTGCATAAAGGTGGTGGGAACTATTTACTGCACCGGGGTTTTTCACTATAGTGGAAAATTCCACTGTGGCGACAAATTCCACTGCATCAAATCAATGAAACCTTCCACTGTGACATAGGCACTTAACTACTGGGTTCTGACAGTGTGAAAGTCAGGGAGCAGATTCAATTTCCAAAAGCCAAATTTCAGAGCAGAAAAGAAACACTTGACTGCCAGCCACAACAGGCTGACCTTCATGCACATTGATGCCTCGGGAGGAATGGAATAAATCTCATCCCTTTGCTCCTTCTGGTTTGGATCAAAGTGTAATAAAGTTGAATAGTCACGATTCAAACTGAACAGCAGCAATTCAGCCCAAGAGCCAGCTCCACTTTCTGACATGCAACCAATGAACATAATATACATGTGCAGGAAAGTCTCATCTTGCCCTGTGGACTGGAACAACTGCTGACAACCAAGCCCAAACCCCTAAGCAGCGAGGGACTGGTTGGAAGTCCGTTCTCACTGAGAACCGATGCTTCGGCGACTTAACTGTAGCCAAGATGCTCCAAATGAATCTTTACCTTTGCAGAAAGCTCGCATGTTGAGAGGTAAGTCACTGGGCTGAGTCCCAGAAAATCTGGGCTACTATATTATACTAGACAAGTTACTTCATCTCTGCTTTCTAGCCTTTCTGTAATCTTTTCTTTTTTTTTTTTAATCTTGATGGTAAGAATGTCTTATTCCAGTATGAATTTCAGTTCAACTTGCTGTACCTTTCCCTGCTAGGTAGCCAGTGTGATTCTCTAAAATAGTGATTAGTTCAAGTCATTCAATTTACTGGTCTGTTTATTCCTTATTCTTTTCAGTCTGATACAAGCCAAGGTGGATCTTAACACAGCCAAAGGGCACGCACCTCTAGTTAATATTCAGACGGCAGGAAGTGTTTGTATCAGTTTGGAGCACACAAGAGGGGGGATTTTCAGGGCTAGGGACAGACATGCAAAAAGCCAGAGCCTGAATTGATTCAGTCTTTCCAGGTTAGTCTAACCTGCAGAGAGTGAACAGGTTTGCAAGCGGATAGATGTCCAGCACATGCCTGTGGTGGGTCAAGCCAGACACCGTGGGGTGCTAGAGCAACCCTCCCTTTCACAGGGAAGCTGAGCTGAGGGGTGGGAGGGGCTTATGGCCGGCCCCGGCAGGCCCACCTTTGTGGCTCCCTTATAGCTCGGAGCAATCCGGGCATGCAGGGCTGCCTGGCCCCAGAGGGAAACTGTGTGGAGCTGCAGGCATGATGCACAGCCACGATAGGGGCAGCCAGCACTGTGCTGGGGGCAAGGAGCGCAGCCCCATGCAGCCCGCCCGGTTGCCTCTATCCCCGTGGCTCTGCGCTGCGCCTGCAGCTCCACACTGGACTCTGCAGGGAAGCAGGGGCAGGAAGTGCCTCCACTCCCAGCAGAGTGTGGGAAGCAGCTGGCTCCTGTGCGGGGCTGGAGCTGCAGGCTCAGGATTAAGGAGCAGAGCCACAGGCATAAGGCAGGCTCCGCTCCCTCCCCCTGTGCAGCACTGGCTGGCACCATGCACGAGCATCCTGACCTCCCCACCTGCTGCTGCTGCCAGGCAGGAGGGGCTGCACACCAGGGGGGAGGGTGTGGGGGTCCCTACAACCTTCCTCGCACCCCACACACCCACACCCTGCCCAGCTGAGCTCTGCACTCCCGCTGCCCTTCTGGGAGGAGGAGGAGGAGGAGGAGGAGGAGAAGGGGGAAGAGTTTCCCCCCGCATGGAGCAGAACCTCCCCCTGTTCCCCACCCCCGCTCTGGGGCTGGGCAGCATCGCATGGAGCCTCCCCCACCACCGTCCTAGCAGGGGGGAAAGGGGAGGTGGAGGAAGAGTCCCCAGCCCTCTTCCCTCTGCTCCCCAGCAGACAGCCTGACCCTGCCTGAGGTTGGGGAAGAGGGGAAGGAGGGAAGAATTAACCCCCTCCCTGCCCACTTTACCTTAACAGGGCCATGCTGGCCAGTGTCTCTGCTAGGGCAGGTCCCTGCTCTGGCTGGAAAGCAGAGAGAGGGGCCAACCCTGCTGTGGAGCAGAGAGCTCTGCTCAGCCCAGAGAGCATGCTGGGATGCTGGGGGCATCTGGTTTGTCCTAAACCAGCAAAGAAGTCTGAGTTCCAGCTCCACGTAACTGCAGGAGACGTTGTAAGCATCTAGCACCTTTCAAGAACCCACCGCAAGGGGTTTTGCATGTTCCCAATCAACTGCACAGTTTTAGAGGTTAAGCCTTAAAAAGGGTGGGAGGGGGAGGCGGGAAGCAGGGAGACAGACATAAGACACATTCAAAAGGAAAATAATTCTGCTCAAAAGTTCAAGCGCCATTTTAAATTTCAGCTTGCTTTTTGCAAGAAAGGTTGTGTTTGCCATCCAGGTCTCGGGAGCCACTTCTGAGCACCGCGCAAGGAGGGTTGTGTTATACAGCAGCACAAGGTGCAAAAGGAACAAGACACATTACTTTGATACAAGTTTTTCCTCCTATTTATTTTACCTCTCCAGCCTGATGCTATTAACAGAGAAAGTAACAGTTGCAAAAACTGTTTGGATTTGACAGGCCCTTCATTGCAGCTGAAATTTGTTCCAATCTCTACCAACAGCAGGGACGCAAACACAAGCGGGGCTGGGATGCAAAAGATCTTTATAAGCCAAAGGGTTTTTTTTTTTTAAGTATCTACTGTTTTTGGGGATACCCAGTCTGAGATACCTGTGAGAGGACTGCTTTTCCAGAGTGGGGAAAGTGCTCCACATAATCTGAAAAGCAAAGTCTGAACCCTCTTCCAGCACTCAAAGAAAGGACTATTAAAGATGTCCTGTGATCTGGCACCTTTGCATGTGGACGTCAAGTCAGGCACCACTACACAGGACAGCCGGCCTGAATGTAAACTCCGAATTTCTGTCTCTTTTCAGCAACCAGCCTTGTTTCACAAGAATGAACACATGCCTCTCCCTCTAGTGAAAGCCAAGTCTAAAGCCCTAGTCCTCCTCGATCTCCTCCTGGTGTGATATAAGCCAGAATTAAGCACCCACTACAGGCTGGTTTGAATCAAAGTGACTCACCATATTTTAAAAACTGTAATCAGTCTAAAGTTTGAAGTGAAACGTCATCATTCTTCTTAAAAAGAGGCAAATGATCGTGTTTGACCATTTCATTTTTTTCTAGTTAAAATGATAATCATACAAAACTTGACAAGGCTTTTTTTCCCTGAAGAAACACTGTGGTTTTAACATACAATCAGTTCTTAATGAAAATCTTTACACTGAAGAAATCCTAACCTGAGCTTTCTATCAAGCAGCGGTTCTCGACCGTTTGCACCTTACATCCCATCAACCATTTTGTCAAAAACCCTGGTCCCACCATGATGCAAACAAAACCCTACTTTCTCCAAGAAGTGTATTTTTATATGTATCTGCATTTTAGTATTATATTAATCATTAATGGACTTTTTTACGGACATTAAAAATTGCAATAATTTTGTTGAGAATAAGTTTTCTTGCTATAATTGTAACGTCCCACCTACCTGACCTTTGTGTCCCACTGGTTGAGAAACACTGTTATAAAGCCACATCCATTACCGCATTGCTGATGTTACTGGGATTGAAATGGCTAGGGGCCCCAAGCCAGAGGGTTTCCACTTGGATCCATCCCCTCCTGCCCCGCAAGTGAGAGGACATGTAGCTGAGGTTCACTGGTTAAAGGTCATTACACTTAAGTTTGAACCTGGATCTGGAAGGTCCGAGTTTGGGGTAGGATATTTAAATCCGCACATTAGGTCCTAGCCCATCCACACATTAAGGCAAAGGTTAAATCCACCCGTTTCACTTTCTTGCTTCAGCCAGTCCACAACGTAAGAATAAAACTGGCCCATCAAGTTCAGTCCCCTGTATGCACAGGCAACCAGTTCATAAGCCCCCTCCCCCCCCCCCCCCCCAAAGCAAGCCCACTCAGAAGAACAAAGTGAGGTATGATTTGAGCTTCTTATCCAGCAGCCAAATCCCACCCTTGCCCCGCCAGACTCCACCCGTTCAAAGGTTAAATGTCCACTAAAAACAGGAGCCCACAATTATTCACTTCCATTTAACCAGGACTACAGTGATGCACAGTCCAAACTGTGATTTAGGACGAGTCTGTGTGGGTAAGACCTCAGCTAGTGTAAGTTGGATTTGTTCGACTGAAATCAAAATTGCTCCAGTTTACACCAGCTCAGGATCTGATTCTTTTTTACCTCTTCAGGTCCTTACTAAGAAAAATGCCAGCCATTTCCTGGCTGCCACCCCCACAGCAGCAGATAAAACAGTCTGAAAGCATCTCTTAAAGTGCTTGTTTACATGGTGCTTTTTGATCTGAGAAAAGCACTGTCTTGGGTACAGCTACTTGTCTCACTGGTTGCAGGCAATGTATAAAAGTGCGATTGTGAAGGTATGAGCTTTATCTAATCCGCAGAAATCCACAGCACCGTGGAGGCAATGGAGTCCAAATGTGGGAAAACGATATTTAGCAAAGCCAATGCGGGAAAATGATATTTAGCAAAGTCCAAATGCAGGAAAATGATATTCAGGCAAAGCCAATGTGGGAAACTGTCTTCTGTTGTTGCTGCTATTTTCATTCTGCTTCACAATGAAGAAAAATGTTGAAACATCAGTGTTTTGCAAAAGGGACAATCTGGTTCCTGCTCCACTCTTGTTCCCCAATGCGGCAGATCTAATGTGTGGATAGCGAGCAGGATACGGCAAGGCAATAAGAGAAGGTGCATTGAAGGGAAGGAAACACGAGGACCACAGGCATACAAATGTGTCGATCTTGCAAACCAGAGCCACAGAAGTGCAATTGAGGCAAGTTTGGATGAGGTTCTGGACAGAGACTGTAATTCATTCTGCCAACCATCAGCACGTGAAGTCTAACCACAGCCAACATGTTGAGGGGAAGAGAAAGGGAGAACGAGACTACAAACTGATTCAGTAATCCAGTTTACTTCTTCATACAAATCTTTCCTTGCTCTGATCTTTTGGCCTCACGGTAACACTGAGCTGGATGCCAGATTCAACTCAAAGGGTCACAAAACCCTGGTGTAAATTTAGAGAATCCCCCTTTTTTTTTTTTTTTTTTTATTAACAAGCCACTTTCATATAGCTAAGGTCAAGATGCAAACTATCATATGAAATTCCAATCTCCTCTCTATATTATGGCCAATCGTAGTAAGGTAAAAAATTCCTGGGGACTCATAAACCAAAGAGAACCAAAGGGGGCTCAACTCTACTTTCAGACACCATTTCACAGCTCCCAGGTGCTGACTACTGACTTGGCTGTTTTCCTGAAAACTAGCAAAGATGCACATTATGTTTGGTACCGTGCCACATAAAGCATATCTATACTAAAGCTGGGTTGACCGTTGATGTGTTTTCCTGGTCTGGTAGCAGGTCAAAAAAAAAAAAAAAAAGAAAAAAGAAACAAAGGCCAAAAACAAAACAAAAACTGTGTTTGGGGAATGACCCAAAATTAGTTTGTAAGGTTTTTTGACAAAACAAACAAACAAACAAACAAAAAAAACCAAAAACTTGAAAGAATATCAGTTTGGGGGTCTCGGAAACATTGTGTTCAACCAGAATTTGAAATAAATTTCAGACCAAAATGTCATTTTGAATAAAACACGCCAAAAGGCTTCATTCTAATAACATCATAATTAAACATTTCAGTTTTTCAGATTAGTTTTAAGGGACAGTTCAGGGAATACATGATGATTTGCAAAATGTTTTACTTGATCCATTTTTCATTGAAAAAAACTTAACCCCACCCAAGAAAAACAAAAGGCCACTGCAGAACAACACTGCACATTTCTGTTAAGTTTGCAAGGGAGGATTGGGGCAAAGGGTCTTTGCTACTTGAATGCTGCATTTGATTCAGCTCACCTTCCACCAGCACTATCATAATTTTCTTGTAGGTCCCACTTAAACAAGATGGAGCTGATAATGGGCGTTTCCATTCTTGCACTAATGTAAACCCAAAGTAGTTGTATCTGTTTTGTTGGATTGACTGCAGCTTGAGTGAGAGCCAATGCTGGTCCAGTGACTAACCGCGATAGAGCTCTCTCTTCTGAAAACTTCAGTGTTTTACAAACGGATTTATCAACTGCATACACTGCTCGACAAGTAGATCAGATTATGTATCTACAGCTACACACAGAAAGAAAACAGGTAGCCCAGCCCTGAAACGTAGGCACCTCTGGGGTGATTTATGATGACTGCTAGGTCACGTACAGCATTGCTGTATGCATGTAGTCTAAAACTGAAACAGAAAAAAAACAGAATCGACCACTATCCAGTTAAAACTGTAGAAGCAATTTTAGGTAGAACATCTTCAAATGTGATTTTCGGTGCCCTGTGGGCTTAGGACAAAAGTGGCGCGTGGATACTTTGCATCTTCTGTGTTGTAACAGGTTTGTGTGTAAGAGTTTAGGGCTGCAGCGTGGTGGAAGTCAAACACCTTCAACTCCCATGGCAAATGGCTTGAAGGTGTGAAGGTCCCACCCACATGAAATCGCTAGGTGGTCTGTTTATTATTGTGCTGACTTCTCTGAACGTGGAAAGGCACCAGATAAGTCATAAATACAAAGGACAAAGTCAGTGATAAAAACCCTGGTTCTTTCTCACTCAGCAAAACCAGACCTTCAGTTCAAGCCATACCCTTCACTCTCTTGGACTTACTGGGAGAGGAGCATGCAAGACGCTTAAGTGGAACAACCCAAGACCTTGCTTGTCCCAGAGTGGTGCAGGATCTGTGCGAAGCAGAGGGGCTTTATAAATTCAAGGTCATCCTGCTGGATATTTCTTGGTCTCCAGGCTTATGAAGTCTTTTACCCCTTGGTGAAAGGGGTGCTAAGCAATGACCCTGGCATTCAGGCTGTTAGGGTTGTTTTCTCGGGGCTACTAGCTCTGCGGATGCTGCTGCTATGTTGGGGCTTGACACTGCGGCGCAAACACTTCTTTTGAAGACCCAGTTGTTAGCTCAGCCACGACAACCTTGCAACATGACGGCCTCATGAAAAATTCTACAGGTCCGGCTTGAGCTTGCTTTGCAGAACCCATCAGCACGTAATAAAACCCCAACTAAGGTGCGACTGCCTGCACAAACAAATGGACCGCACGGACACTAAATATAAAATGAATGCTTGGCAGCTGGGTCCTACCTCAGCTCTCCAAAGCACAGCAATTCAATGGTCAGGGTGAGCCTGTCCTATCTCAGGACAGCCTCACAAGAGTGTTGCACTTAAAAAACAAATTTCTAACCTAGTGCTTTACAAATTGATGTAATGCTCAGTTCATGAATAGCAGAAAGGCTTGCTTTGATAACTACCAACAAGTTACAAAACTAAATGACAGTAAAGGTTTCAAATGTTTTGAACCCCATGCAGTATGAATATAAGGTCCCTTTGGCCTCCACTTTGCTTCGCACGAAGAGCATGTACAACACTATCAGTCCAATTGCCATTTTGCATGATTAGCTCCCTACTCTAAAAAGCAATACCTTCTCCCAGACCATTCAGGTGTTTCTGCTCCAGGGCCAACCAAAATGTGAAAGCACTGAAAAAGAGCAAATATCTATGCTGAGGTTATTTCTGCAAAAACAATTCCTCTGCACAAACACAGAGCACCACCGAAGCACGGTCACCCCTGGCATGCACATTTAAATCCCTGAGAAGAATAGCACCACAACGGAGCACATCTTAAGGAGCGTTCAGCACTTTGAATGCTTAATTTAGTCCTATGCTCTATATAGAGTGCATGTAAACATTCACACACATCTGTAAAGCCTGGTAGATAAAATTACTTAATGACATTAAAATGTTTCAGATATCTGAATAATTTATCTTCTACTCCCCCGACCCCCAGCATCTACTTATCTACTTCTGCCAGCACATTGCCTGTAAGGTCTCGAGCACCAGCATGATTTAATTCATATTAATTTCATTGCAAAACTCTCATTGGCCTCAGTAGAAGCTGGATCAGACCTTTGACAAGCAGCGATTCTTTTCTCTAAATAAGGAGTTGAGTGAGATGCTCTGGCAAGGGCTATCATGATGTCAGATGATCACTTCTAATTTAGTTTTCCAGGGCATTTTTTATAAGCTTTCATAAACTATCTCCCTATTTGTCCAGGGGTGCTTTGTTCACAGAGACTGCAAAGGGCGCTCCAAGGGAAGTACTGGACACAGGAGGATGAACTCCCTATTGAGGGGGTTGCTTGCTCCACTCTGTTGCGAAGAGCTGCAAACGAATCCCGTTGTCAGAACTAGAACCGAGCTATATCGGTACATGCCTGTGGCTGGTTGTTGGACTCAACCTGTCTGATTTTCACCTGCCCTGAAGCCTCATTTGTTTATACATTGGTACAAAATGCTACAATCCCAATTCAGCAGACTATTATTATTTTTAATTTAATTTGTATCTGAGGCCACCTTAGCCAAAACTAACTCCAAATTCAAGAGTCCAGAACCATAAGTGGCCCTACTACCAGCAAACATCCTCCACCCTCACCTGGGGCTTCAGAGGTTTCCAAAACCTTTGGCGGGCATCCTACTTGCAAGCCCAAACCCAGAGGCTTGGTGTTCGGATGCCCCCGAGTTTTGCTTGCCCTTAGCCATAAAGGCCTCGGAGCAAGCAAGGGAGGAGACTCCCATTTCCATAAACTGGGCTTAAAGCAGCTGCACCTCGGCAGGTACTGAACCATGCCACAAGACCAGTTCTCCTGCAAAGCGGTTCAGGAAAGCTGTCTTCTTGGACACAGATATGTGGGATTTCCCCTACCAGGTTAAGAAGCCACAACACTTATCCTGAGCCTTCAAGAGGCTGATCTCGATGTCCTTGACGGGACGACATTTAAAGGCAGTGGAAACCTCTTTCCACCCTGTATCTGCCACAGAAAAGAGAAGGTGGGAATGTATGTAGCAGTGAAAGATATAAGTAGAGGCTGGCTGAGGGGCAGCAAAGACACAGATTGCCCAACAGGCAACTTGAAAGAGTTGTAAGTCTCCTATGAAAAGTGTTTCTATGCCAAAGGTGTCCAGGGGGCCAAGTTTGAAGTTGAGAAATAAAGTAGAAGGACAGTGAACCATCTCACAGCAATGGGCCAGCAGAGGAAAAAAAGCACCTGCTTTTGCACAACTGCTTTCTGCCAGGCCCCTGGAGCACACGTGTATCAAGGAGAACCAGGTCTGCTTCCTTGCTGGCCCTTCTAATCTGCACTTGCAGCATTTTGGTTGCAAAAAATACAGAGGCTGGCTCTTCAGTAGTCTAGGGGAAATGTACACTGGAATTGCAAACCTATGAAATATCTTTCTGATGGGACAAACCTACAAGAGTTCATGGTAAAACAAAACAGTTGTTTCATTTTGTAACCGGGTCCATATTGCTTTTGCCAGAATTGACCTATGGCTCTGAATTTATGGCCAGAGAAAGTACACCAATCCCCGTTAAGAAGCAGCCCTATACATTCTCCGGCAATTTAAACACATATAAGGTTTAAAGTCCTGACAGGATAGAGCCAACACACTTTATAATGGAAGAAATTACCGTTGATTGCCTGCCAAGAGACGTTTCTGTAAGTCACATGGAGGCCAAAGCACCAGATGACCTCCTGTGGGAGACCGCAGGCAAGAATGGATTCTCCCCACTCAATACTTTATTCTCTCCAAGTCACCGCTGTGATGTCAAGCTCAAGAGAGCGATCCAGGTAAAGGAAAATGAGAAGCCGGCTGTGCGCATGTTGCTGGGTGACCGCACATATTTAACAGACACAACACCCGGGTAAAAATCAAGTATGCAGCACTTGTGCATGGGCGATTATTCATGTGAGACCTACCACCAACAGCTAGACAACTTATGATAACTAGCTATTGTATTGCGCTTTTCACCTGCTTTACATCAAGTTTCCCTATACTATTAGCATAGCATGGGGCAGGCAGTTATTTTGAGCAGAGGGACACTTAATGAGTTTTGGCAAGCCATCAAGGGCCACATGACAGGCAGCCAGTGGCAGATTAATATTAATTTTCTAAATTTTTAGGGTTCCCGTGGGTCAGATAGAATGGCTTGGCAGGCCACACTTTGCCCACCCCTGGCATAGCTGAATCCAAATCCCAGTGCAGGATGGCATTGGAAAATAAAGGGAGCACCTGAGCGAGTAAGGGTGAGAAACATGACATTGCCAAGGAAAGTCTGTTTTGACAAAACAATTTTGTCCTGACAAGAATGGTTCCATAATAACCCCAGGTTCCTCTTGCACCGAGCGGCACAGGCAAACACACCCTACAAGTCTGGAGAATCGAGTCGTAGAGAAGTCCTACTTGTTACATCACAAAGATGCCCCTATGAGTAGGAGCGTGCAGAGAAGCACAGCACATGCATTGAATCATAGAAAACGAGGGTTGGAAGGGAGCTCAGGAGGTCACATCTAGTCCACGCTCCTGCTCAAAACAGGACCAGCCCCAACTACATCATCCCAGCCAGGGCTTTGTCAAGCTGGGACTTAAAAACCTCCAAGGATGGAGGTTGCACCACCTCTCTGGGTAACCCGTTCCAGTGCTTGGAGAGGTGGCGCCAGCACAGCTAAATCCATCCTACAGTGCTAGAGGACCGAATGACAGAGCACTCCTGCTTGTCCTATCACAACGCTGTCCCTACAAGTAGGAATACCCAGAGAAGCATGGCACGCTCAAGGACACAACAACTCGATAATGAGTTTTCAGTCTGGCTATCAACACCGAGACTGGCTTAATCATGCTGCTCCAACCCAGCTGCTCATCATTTCAGTTCACTCTGCAATGTTGGCATGCGGTGGCTGGCTACCTCTTGGCACAGACCCTGCATGGGGCAAAGGAATGGTTTGCTGAAGTCATTTTCACAGGCAGGGAGGTTGACAGTAGAGGGCATTTTCTGAAAATGGGCTACGTTTTAAAGCTGATATTCACTTACGAGTCCAGGGACAGAGGTCTTGGGATATGCAATTCTTTCCAATTTGACCATCTTGGTTCTCTGTATTCTCCATCAGTTTTGAATGCTGACATCAGATCCTCCCAGCATCCGCAAGCACACGTGATCATATTCTCCTGAGTAGCCTTTGGAGAACAAAGCAAAATGCCTTATATTATCGCTGCACGGCCAAAATACCCTATCAAGGAAAAAAGCCCCTTTAGTGTGCAAGGGCTGCTCAGGGCTCACAAAGGGAGGCTTAGGAAACCAGGATATGACTTTGATTTCTCAGAGGGCTGAGCAGCACCTCCAGGTCTGGCCTTAAGTGTTGCTAATCTTTGTGATGCTTGTAAAATGTAGTGGTTTTCTTGCCCCTTCTTACAGTGCCAGCTCCTACAGGCCCAAATTATGTGTGATTTTCTGCCTTCACTTGAGCAACCACACACTTCCAGCTGTCGGTGCAGGCAAAAGCTGGAAAACTTTTGAATCAGAAAGGGCCAAATGAGAAAGAAAGATACAGACAGACAACCACAAGTCTAGGGCTTGTAACATTTTAATTTTGGTGGTGGGTGTAGGGGCAAGGGAGGGAATGAGGAGCTGGCCCCACCGCCTGCAAGCACACACATGCTTGTGCGATACCTCAGAAAATTCAAAAGAAAAAAAACAGTTAGAGTTAGAAGTAGACATCCCTCAAAGTGGTACCTTGGCTCTTTTTTGGATTTCTCTCACCCTGGATAATGAAACCAGTGTCAGCTCTGTCCAGACGGCTTATCAGGGAGTGCTGCCGTGAGCATTGGTTCCTTTGCGGACTAAGGCTTTGTCTCCCCAAATTCTCCCCCCCTTCCCCTTTATGCACCTAAGTCAGCAGAACATGCCCACAAACCAAAGCCCCTCACCAGAGGGGCAACCAAAGCCCAGACCTCACACTGGGTCCGTGGACCGAGGTGAACGGTACCCACACACCCCAGAATCATTAGCAGCAAGGGAATTGAGGCTGAAGCACAATTTGTACCACAACAGGCACCAGCCCAGCTCTAGTGTATTTGGGGTGTCATGCATTTCCGGTCCTCTCTGCCAGCATGGAAAGCCTTTGCTAATGCAACCAGATGCAGTTCACTTGCTCACTGTCTCTCAAATAAGTGGTTAGTATTTCATGACCAGAGGACCCAGTCAAGCAGAAATGCCTCTTAGTTTGGAAGGACTAATCAGGGTTCAGAGAAGCACAAAGGTAGAAACACTGTGGGTACATCCACATATGCCGGCACGTGCGTTTGCAGCAGCTCAAATAGGAGCAGTGCAAATTGGAGCCAGGGATTTTTGCTTCCCTGCGTGCACCTGGACAAGCGCTTTGGTATGGGGCAAGTTGTGCCACTTGGGGCAAAATGACCCTGCCCAGGTCCTCCCAGATCTGCAGCCAAGGAGAATTAAAGCCGGGGGCCAGCACCTGTGCTGCCCCCAGCAGTATGAAAACCTGCCCTGGTGTGCAGCTCAGGGCTACTTGCCCACAGGAGCTTCTGAGGGCCAGGCAGGTGGTGTCTGGGGACACTACCCCTTGTGCCAGTTGGACTGCTGAAGCAGCTGGGACCTGGAGTGACCCCTGCCCCCTCTACCCATGGCAGCGGTCTGGCAGCTGGGGCTGCTGCCTGGCTGTGACTGCTGCCACCTGCAACAGCATCCACCCCCTTGGACCTGCAGCCCCATGGCTGTGCATCTGCCAGACCCAGATGGGGTGCCCTCACTCTGCCATCTGGGCAGCTATCACCCAGAAAATGTGCCCCTTGCAGTGACCTGCTTTGAACTGTCCAAATGTGTCCTCTTGGCCCCAAATGGCCAACAGGTCAGCCACCTCAGCTGCCCTCCAGCTGGGTCCCCAGTTCTGGCCCTGGACAGGCTCCTCTGCCCCCGTCTCACCACCTGAGATCCTGGTGTTCCCCGTTTAAAAATTGCAAAGTCTCTGATAAGAAAACCAAATTCTCTCTTTAAAATACCTAAAATAGTCTTCTTTCGCTATCAAAATGAAATGCCACTATACAGAGAGAGATGGGTTGGGCAATGTTTTATTGATCTATTTACAAGTTTAAAGCAATTCCAGGGGATAAAACTAAGGGAAACTAATGTCACTTCTGTTCAGTCAAATCCTTAGCACTGCCACACATGCATATGAAATCTTGATGAGACTGGCTGAATAAATAACACCCTTGAAAAAAAAGTAATTATCCGTGTTTTACTCCAACCTCCCTCCAATACACACACACCTGCACTCCTGTTGCTCAACCAAGACAACTCAGTAGGATTTCACTGACATGCCCTCTGAATGGATGTGCTGTTCAGTGGGCACAAGCACAGTGCAAAGCAGTTCAGCATCACCTAGGCCTAGTAATAGTGTTTGCATCTCTGGACTTGAGCCTGGGACACAAGTCTGTACCACAACAAGTCCAAGCCTGTGCAGGTCTGGTGTGTTTGGGGTATGACATGCTTTAGGTACTCACTTTTGAGGCACCAGCAAGCCCAACTGTTGGGGAGCTCCTTGCAGTGGCTTTGTCAGCTCCTCTAAGCAAGTTCAGGTGTGGAACCAGGTAGAGACGCAAGCAGTAACTCCTTAGGGTCAGCTCTGGGATTCCCTGGCAGAGGCTCCTGGGCCCCTCTCCACCACCAGGTGTGAGCAATAGCTCATTAAAATCAGCCTGCTTCACCCACATCTGGGCTTCCCTGATAGAGGCTGCTTTGCCAGCATGGAAACCCTTTGCTAATGCAGCAAGGAGATGGGGTGAACTAGCTAACTCCGTCTCAGATAAGGAATGAGTATGTTATGACTAGAGTACCCAGTCAAGTAGAAAAGCCTCTTAGTTTGGGAGGACTCTTTGGGGTTCAAATAAGCACAAAGGCAACATTTTGGGTCTGGTTTGTCAGAGGACTGAGCAGCACCTCCAGCTCTGGTCATACAGGTTGCTGACTGCCGTATTCAGCACGAAGGGAAAGTATAATAGTAATAATAACCATGTCCCTCAGACAAATAGTAAGTATTTCATGGTTAGAGCAGCTTGTCAGATAGAAAGGGATGGGAGTTTCTAAGGGCTTCAAGAAGCTTAGGGCCAGGACTGGAGAGTGACATGGGTCTGATCTCTCACAGGAGAGACTGGCACCTGGAGTTTTAGCTGCAAGGGTTACTAAGTTTTATGCAACTAAGTTGAGTTATTTCTTTTTGCAGTCTCAGCTCCAGGAAAGCTATAACTATGTGAGGTGCTCAGCCTTCACTTAGAGCAAAGCACACTTCAAGCTGGAGAACATGTGAGCCTTCAAAGGGTAGAATCAAATGACTCAAAAAGGACAACTATAGATGGAGAGCCAGAGTGCCACAGCTAGACCTGGAGCATTACAAAGCAGGCAGCTAGAGAAGTTACAGATACCTGCTCTCTGTGTACACCCCGACATATATGCAGAGTCCTTTGGTCACCTAAACAGGCCTATCAAAATTCACACCAGTCAAGCCCCTGCTCAAGGGGCATAGGCAAAGCACAGACTGTCTTTGTTGTGAGATAAATACTAGCTGCACAAGAATAAATTATTAGAAGCAAAAATCAGCCTGGAACTGTTTGGACCCCAACAGGAACAAACCTAACCAGTCCCTGTGGAGTACCATGAACTCACACTGAAGCACTTCCACTATCACCCCTGGAAGAGGGGAAGCACCTCTTCTTGGCTTGGGCTTATAAGTGAACTGAGCTACTCTCAGAAGAGCAGCATGTGCCTCCAGGTACAGGTGAAAGCAAAAGGTGGTTAGGTTCTGCCTCATATGCCTCAGCTGTGTGCTGTCATGCCCAATGTTTTTCTGCTCTGTCCTTCCTAACACAAAAGGTGGTGAGTTCACCAATTCACTGTATTGTTCAAAAAATGATTCATGTTTAGCAGTGAGAATCACCTTCAAGGTAGAAAACAGACTAAGATGAAAAGGCTGCAAGGGGCTCTAAGAAGGCTGAGCCAGACTTGGGAAAATGTTATATGTTTGACTTCTCAGATCAGCACCTTGACTTCTGACAATAAGTGTTAGTTTTTGCCCTATGTATGTATTTATTTGATTTATCCCAGAAAAGGCTCAGGGCAGTTTAAAATAACAGCAAATAAGTCATTATATATATATAAAATGCCTAGCGCAGAAGTTCAGTGCACATAAACCTCTTTCAAAATGGCTGAAACCAGTTTAAGATAAATCTGGATGGATATAGTATCAGACATAATTGATTTAGGATAAATTGGTTTATTGAACTTGTGTCCCAAATCCCCTCCAGATACTTGTATGTGTGTGTGTATATATATATATATATATATATATATATATATATATATATATATATATATATAAATAAATTACTTATTTGCTGTTACTGTAAACTGCCCTGAGCCTTTTGTGGGATAAATCAAATAGATAAATAAATAGGGGGAAAAACTAGAGCTGCACTGACACACTGGTCCAATACCAGATTGGTACGATATAAAGAAAATTGGCTGCATCAGAAATTGGCCCAGTACAGCTGATAATTTGGCCAAAAAATGCTCCTACGTGTGGCCACCCATGTGCCCCTGCATGCCTCCACCTACATGTCAGGAAGAGCCGGAGCTGTGCCAGGCATGCAGTGGTGGTGCTATGGGGAGCTATGGCAAAATTTGGGGTAGCTGCAGCCCCCTCCATAGCCCCTGCCCTGAGCCCAGCTCCTGCCCCAAGCCCAGCCTCTGCCAAGAAGAGCCTGGCACAGCCGCAGCTCCAATCTGCAGCTGCAGCTCGCCCGCCCTGCCCAGCCCTGCTCACATCTTGGGGGTACACGCTCCCCCCATGCCCTCCCAGGAACGCACAGCAGTGGGAGCTGCCCACCCCCACAATGAGCCGTGGCTGCATCCCATGCCCTGGCCCACCCTGGCTGGGCAAAGCCTGCCCCTGCTTCCTCCCTTCCTCACTGCAGGGGGCATTGATCTGCCCCCCACCACACCCCTCCCTGTCCAGCACAACAGACTTACCAGCTGCATGCAGCTCTATTGAAATCAGATAGGTATTGGCCGATACACCTCCTTAAAAAATCAGCTGTTGGTACCAGCACCCAAAATCTCTATTGGTGCACTCCTAGCAAAAAACAACACTTATTATCAGAACTCCAGATGCTGATCTGAAAAACCAAATGTATAAAATGTTCCTAAGTCTGGCTTGGCCTTCATATGGATATAGATATAGGACAATTATAAGACAACTCCCCAAACACAGACAGAACTTGCAGGAGGTTGCTTTTGGTTATCCTTAGGGGTCAGAATGAGACATAATGGTGGGAGTGGTCCCTTTGGTATATAGGGCCCACACCATTAGGGCTCCATAGATTAAACCCATCCCTTTGAATTGCACCCAAAAAGCTATTAGAAGACAGTGAAGACTCTGCAGCACTGGGATAATTTGCTCCTGGCATAACACTTCTGTCAAAAAGGTGGGCTGCCATGTTCTGCACCAGCTGCAGATTTTGGAGGGTCTTCAAAGGGAGCCCCACATAGAGCAAACTTCAGTAGGGCAACATATGTGAGCCCTGCTTTATGTACTGGGCTTTCTCCCTCCCTCTGGGAGATAACTCTCCTCGAGTGCAGTGATTATGTGAGAGTTTCCGCTTGCATGTAAATAAAAGGAATTGTATCTCTAGGCATGTACAAAAGCTGAAAAACTTCTGAATCCTAAATGTTCAAAACTTAATAGAGCAAATAGAGAAGCACAAATGTGGTTCTCTTCATAAAAGTATTTAATTTAACCAATGAAATCTAGGGAGACAAGACTTTGCCTAAAGGAAAATGCATACTACATACTTTACTAAATAGGGGCCTCTGTTGCAGAAGAGGCAACCATCTCACAATAATAATCATTGCTGTTGATGAGGGTATCTGCCATCCCTAGGGATCTGAAAGTATGTCCTAAGCCCAAAGCACTCATGAAGTGAAATGCAGCTGTTTCTGGGGTGTAGCACTGGTTGTTTGACAACACACAGCGAATCCCCATCAAAGTCCAAACCTAGACCGAGTTTAAATCTGAAGGGGATTTTTATTGAGGTGAAATCTGGCCAGCCTACTGTGGCTCCCACCCTTACTTTTCTGAAGGGGTGTCAGGGGGTGATTCTTAAAAGCCATAAGTAATTGAAATATGAAGGATCCAGGTTCAGGCAGTAGCATAATTTCATCTTTATGGGATGTTACGTCTCAGCTGTGTTCTTGGGCAACCCTGGCACAGGATGCAGTCTGTCTGACTCACAAAGGACTCACCCACCCCCCACTCCCTCCCCTCCTCTACCTAAACAAAACTGATTAAGATGCAGTGAGAGACACACCTAAGACCCTCAAGATAAGGGTGACAATAGTGAACTAACTGCCCTAGGTCTCATTTGCATCCGAGATGGAACAAGATGACCATTCATTTACATGAGAGATGGAGAACAGAAAGTCTGAAGCAGAGACTGCTGTGAATTCTGGGACCAGAGAAGCAGGGGAGCACTGCATGATGGGGAATCTGTGCTCCAAATGTTAATCAACCCATGTTCACACACACCCAGCTCAGTATTTATCAGACCAGTTCTAATCTGGATTTACTAAGGACTTTTCCACCCCCAGACACACACACACCTCTAAGTTTAATAGGCATCTCGGGCCGTACATTCCCCGGTCCCACTATGGGAGACCTATTTAAACTTGATTGACTAAAACTCGGTTGCCGGGTTAGGGAATGCTGAGGAAAGAGACCAAGTCATAGGGGGTATGGGCAACATTTGAACAATGGTTAAGTGTTCATCACAGCATCCAGCCCATTGGAGTCCTAATCACAGGTGCTGTCATACTTTTCCCAAGACGACTGGTGGGAGTCCTCTCCACAAAAGGTTATGAACACCCCAATAATTGTCTGAAGTCTGTTAAAAGACTATAGTAAAATCTGGAAAAGTCATGCTAAGCTGAGGCGTGTGGACAACAAGTAAAACTCCAAAATCCTGATGCTGCAAGCTATCTATTGTTCCTGAAGAAACCATGAGATATCCCATCAGTATATCTGCCATCCATAGGAATTTCAAGCTAGCTCCCAAGTATTTGGTTACTCCCTAATCTTAAGTGTTTCCTGATTATAAATCAGTTTCTTGAGATGTTCCTAACCAGATAACCCCTTGTCAATAGAAAAGATAATGATGTACACAATTAAGGATGCTACGAAGAAGCTGAACTGGGGGTATAAAAAATCTGTAAAAAGAGTGTGTGTGTTTCAAGAAGAAAGATGAAGAAGAGAGAAGTTTTCAGAAGGAGAAAGAAGAAGAAAACTCCCATGCTGACACCATCCCTTGTCGTTCTTGGGATGCTGGAAGAACATATCGTCTCGCTCTTCAAGAACTGTGCTACAGACTGTGCCTGTCAGCTCTGCAGCTTGAGTACCTTGGACTGGTGAGATCCCAGCGCCCTCTCTCTCTTTTCTTTCTAGGCATAAAATTCTGAACCTGACCTGTATCAGTTAAGCTTGAGCTAAGTTTCCCCAAATACTTAGTGAAACCAGGGTAGTATTGTCATTGTTTGTGTTTGTTTTCCTTTTGCATCTCTATTACTACTAGTACTATTATATATTTCATATGCTTAGCAATAAATAACTTTTATAGTCAAACTGGTAGTAACTGGGTATATTTTTCCTTCTCTGCTTCTCTTTCCTCCCGTGCTTTGCAGCAACGCCTCTTTTACCTAAGCTAAAGATCCCTGTGAAGCCCAAAAATATTGTGGGGTCTGCTCATCAAGAGGCCAAAGATTGGGACGTGCTGAGTTTGAAACACATAAGGGGATCAGCTTGTACAGGCTGATTGACCCAGTTTGACTCAGACATGCCCTTATGAATGCTGGCCCATGAGGGTGTCAGCTGGACACCCAGCCGGATTCAGAGGGATTCTGTTCACCTGAGTGCTTGTGTCTGACTGCACTTTATTGTTGCTCTGATGAACTGATTCTTGGCATATGAGGGTGTCAGCCTGTCCATGCTGATCAGCCCTGCCAGGTCAGGTGTGTCACGTTAATTTCTGTGTGTCTGTGTGTGTGACTGATCTAGTGACTGGAGGAACCAAGTCCCATCAAAATTGAGTCCTGCAAGATAGCTCCATTGGGGGTGAGGGCTTGCAGAAGGGAAAGATACAGCTCCGTATAGTAACACAAGCAGCACATTGACAGAATTACCAAGACCCTAGAAACTATCCCTAATGGATGAGCACACACCAAAGTAATGGGCAAATCTGGTAACAGGGAGAGAGTATTAAAACAATAGCTTTAGAGTTAAGGCTCATTGTGCTGTTTAATGTATCTTCACATCCCATCTTTGCTTTTTATCACTATTACTTCTACCGCAGTATTGCACAAAGACCTCGGTGCCGTTCAGGCTTTCACTGTGGGCTAGGTACTATATAAATAGCGAGTGGGAATCTGGCATGAGGAGCTTGCAATTGAAATAGGGTAGGAAAAATGAAATGTGGTATCCTAGTGCAAAAGGTGGAGAAAAAATGGATTTGATGACTTGCCCAGGTCAGAGTGGAGGCCTGTGGCAGACCTGCGGGTTGCATCTATCACGCTGCTTTTCACTTAAGTATGAGTTTTCCCAAACACGCTCCCACTGACGTGATCATTCTTAAGCGTGTGCTGCCCCGTCCCTCAATATCCAGATATGTTCCTTGCTGGTGCTAACCCTTTTTCAGACAAAGGCTGGAGCTGGCCTTCAGCATGTGCGGGCCGGGAGCAGTCCGAGACCTCTTTTTCACACAGCGGGCTGTGGCCAGCAGCCCAGACACGCCGGGTCGGGAAAGACAGGCGGCACGCTAGAATTAGGCACGGACGCTTAGTGGTTGATTTAAGATTATTTTACTTACACCGAAGATGGCCGCGGTGCAGGCAGGAAAACTTGCTTGAGTTGCGGTTACAAAACAAAACAAAAAACTCGAACCTGAAGAACGTAAGGGTACGTCGCAATGGGGTTTCGGCGACGGGAGATGAACAAAAACCTCAGGAGTACATCGCAATGGGGTTTCGGCGATGGAAAAAAAAAAACTGCAGGACTCGAACCCTGGGTAGAGCTCTGGATTCACTCACACGAAGTTTGCTAGGCTCCGTGGAACTTTGCACGCAGGGAAGGGTACGTCGAGGGATCAGGCAGTGACGGGGAGAGGCGAGAGGTTGATCAGACCCCTATAGCCTTCTTGAGATACACGCTGGGTCCTCTAAGCACTGCGGAGCCTACCGATCTTCACGAGACGTGAAGTTCTCCTCCTCCTGATGGTCGTGGAGTCCTCCAACTTGGGCGGAAACCACTCAAGCCTCTTATACGGCTAGCAAGCCAATCGCTAGCCACCACGTAGGAATAATTTAGAACTGGCCAATAGTGGGGCACAAATCTGAATACAAATGGCGGGAACTCCTTGCAACGTGCATCTCCTTTCTGCAGCTAAGAAATGCACCCTGCAAAGAAAGCTACGAGTGGCGGGAAATAATTCAGCAGTGCCGAAGCACACAAACAAATTCACACCCTTGGGTTTTGACACAGCAAAGGTCCCTTCTGCTATACAGATAGGTGAGGAGTTTGCTCACTCCTCATATGAAAAAAAAGCAAAATCAGGGTTAGCAGATAATGTGTGTTTGATTTCAAGCCCCTAGCTACCCGGGCTAGTGAAAAGAGAAGTGGCCTGTAAATCATTCTTAAAGCAGTTGTAGATAAACTGTAAACTAATTCATATCAGCATTATTGATGCATAGGTCATATTTTGCAAGGGATTTATATGCAACCCTGTCACCACTTTACACATCACCACATTTATAAATCACTGAACAAAAGTGGCATGTCCAATAAATACTTTATGAATGTTTGCCATTAATTTCTCTTACATAATGTGCTATCCATACATTGCAAATACTGAGTAAGTTCTTTATAAATTGCATTTTGCATACTATCTATTACGGCTCAGAAATGCACTCATTCTTTTGCCACCTAGATGAAATGTGTCAAAGGACTGTTGCATTTCACTTAGGGTTTAGCGGTAGGCATCACCAGCTATTAAATAAACAGGCACTTTCATTCCTTCTCCCGCACCGCTTCTCAAGCTTAGAAGCAGCACCTCACAAGCGTCCTTACATCCCCGCTTAAAATGCTCCTTTATTGCCAAATACTTGATTTATCAAGTCTAACATCAGTGTCTATGGTACTGCCTCTTTGTGCTCCTTCTTTTGGCTGGAGCCACCTGCTCTCTTTTGCATAGATAAAAGATCTTTGACGGCAGACACCATCTTCTTGTTCTGTTTTTGCACAGGCTGTTGAACAGGGGCCTGGTTCATGACTGGAGCTCCTAGGCAGAAAAACATGCAACTAATAAACAAGGGTCTAATCACTCCAGGCTTGACTCATCCTTTTGCCACTTCCAGCTGTAAAGTTCATGCCCTGTCTGTCTTGAGTCTTTGGCAATTGCGGAATAGCTAGGGAGTGATGCCCTGGTATTGGGGCAGTCATAGTGACATCAATATTAAGGCCAGGAAAAACCATTATGATCATCTACAGGGCAGAGAACTTCATCCCATAATTTCTGCATCAGCTGGGTTAACCCTAGTTTTGGCTTCACTAGAACTGGTCAGAAACCTTTGATGAAACAAGAGTCCTTGGAAGATGCAAGTCCGTTTAAATTGAAATGCATAGCAAAAATCAGGTCAACGGTGTCAGAAGGTATCCATAGATAAGGTGATAACAAGAAGCAATTGTGTTCTGAAAGCCAAAAAATGGATGGGATCCCTAAGGAAAGGGACAGCAGCTTTGAGTAAAAAAGGTATTTTCCCCATTCTTGGTGCTGCAACAGAAGTAATGTAGTCATCTTTCTGGTAGACAGTCCTCTCCCCCTTCCTTCTTCCTCCATGTCTCGGAGGAAAAATGTGTTAGTGTGCATCCAGGCCCAAGTTAAGATGGCTACATTACCTCCACGGTAGGATGTTACACCTTGCTGCGATCTGTATATCCCTGCTGGCTTGATCACTTTTTTGGATGCATAATGCTTAACATCTACTAATAAAGTCCCCTGGCACACTACTGCAGTGTGTACATATGTAGCCCCCTCACCTCATGCATGGAATATTCATTGTGCGAAATAACTGTGGTGAGCTCGACTCCCATGCTGGGCTAAAGCAATCCCTTTTTAAGTCAAAATCCCAAGAGAACTTGGGAAGAAAAAGCTTTTTCCCCTCTTCATCAGTGTATCAAGTTCCCCTAATTCCTACCATGCTAAAAGTACTCTCCTAACAAAGACGAGTGGTTCAGATCACTAGGGAGTCTAGAGCACCGACTGGAAGGAAGTCACAACCTCCCGCAGCCGTTGTATTAACACAGATTGAACGGACTGTATCGGTTTCTTTTTAGGCGTATACAACTGCACAAGGGAGATCATGTTTTAAAAATCTATTTTTGTATCGTTATTATTTATGCTTGGGTTATATCCCAGTCCTCTCCAGAAGCTCTCATTGAGATCAGCAGCCCGTTGTGCTAGGCACTGTACACAGAGCCAGAGGCCCTCCCAGCCCTGAAGAGCGTGCAGATTCAATAAGAAGAACAGACAAAAGATAACAGGGGACACTGAAATAACATGGTTGTCCCAAAGTCCTGCAGCAAGAAAAGAGAACACAAGTCTCCCACGCAACACATCTAACATGAGATTACAAATTACATCACAAAATTAGGCATGTTAGAAGTGACATCGTTTTTCACACGAGTGAGATTAGAAATGACATTCACATTTCTAACATGAGATTGAAGTACTTTCACTCGATTGAAAAACAAAAGCCAAAAAAAGGAAAATAAAAATTAAAAAAGCAGCAAACGTTTTTGTGTGTTCAAAAAGAAAGAAGAAAAAAAAATTCAAAAAAAGCCCTTAAGTGTAATAGGCAGACAAGGTTCCTTGGGTGAATTTGCTATCTTTTATTAGACCAACCCAAATGGTTAGAGAATGTTTTTAAGCAAGCTTTCGGGTTCAAAAACCCTTCGTCAGGCTAAGGAAGGTTCAGCAGTTGGTGTGTGCTCTTCCTGGATGGAATGAAAGAGTAATAAGCACTTAACAAAGAAACCATGGCCGACCCCCTCCCTCCCCAATGCTACCCTTTGCTTTTTGCCCATGGTTCTTCTTCCAAGGAGCCGCAGGCAGTTATGCTGAAGACAACGTCGTCCCTCGACATCACATCCTCAGCAAGTCCACATTCACCATGGTGCGCTCCGCTTCTGGGCTCTGTAACAAAATCATCTCTGCCTACGGCTGCATTGCTTCCAACTTGCCAGAACCGAGACCTTTCAAAGACAGCTTTTTTTCTGGGTTCGCAGTAGTGCTTGAATGCTGCACGCACCTCTGCAAGGGTGCTGTCAGTAGGGTCTGCAAACACCCCTGGCACGTTGGTGTAGATTTCTAGGGCTTTATCCCCAATGCAGTGAAGCACGACTACAATTTGATGATCCTCTGCCTCTTCCTCAGTCTTTGTGACTGCAAGGGATAATTGCAGCTTCTGTTCCCAGCTCCTCCAGTTCACCCCAAGATTTCCAATAAAGGATAATGATGGTGGAGGTTCAAAACGCTCCATTTTTTTTTCTCTTTGAATGAAAACTGTAACCCCCTTAATCAGGCTGCTGGTGACTCCACCGAGAGACAGGTCACTTCTGAAACCACATAGTGTTTAATCTGTGCCATTGGGTTCAGGGATGGGGTAACGCACTCAGACCTCTGTGCCTGTGGGGTCCTGTCCTCGAGTCACCATTCAGCAGAGCCCAGTGGGGTGGGAAACAGAGTTGTATCTTTATTAGGAACAGGATTCAGCAACTCCCGTGCTCACAGCTTGTAGGGAGAACTACCGCCACCCGCCACCACAAACCGCATGCACAGGGCATCTGGGGAGGGAGACTGGGTCAAGAAACTGTCTCCATCATTGGTTTGGTCTTCTCTCAATGTAGATGGCTGGAGCAGCCGAGTGTGCAATTGTAGCTATGAAGCTGTGGTCTCGACTGAGTTCCAAGTTGCTCGTCTCAGCCTGCTCCTGGGAGATGGTGCCATATCCCCTATTTACATGGAGTGGCTTATGAGCCGGGCAGTATCTGATCACTCATTGGCTGTACTTGTAATAAGGCAAAGTCTTCATGTGGTGAGGAACCTGCGTGAGAGGGAGAGAAAAGGGGGAAGGGGAGAAAAAAAAAATGAAAGTGAGAAAGAAATGCATAAATATCATGCACATAGCGGAATGGGGTTTCAGTTACGTTGGCCTCCAGGCATGATCACAGTATACATTTTAAGAATCACAAAGTGTGCACAACACCTTTTGGATCCCTTATGAGGGCGTTATGGACAGCGAGTTCTGCGTAAAACATGGATTTTGCATTTACAGCACTTGCAAGCAATTGTGCAAGTCACGGGGGCTCCCCGCGTCCCACTGTCATCTGTGGTTTGACTGGCTGCAGAAATTCACATCTGTGAATTATCTCATGTCAGAAATGCGCTACAGCAACCACCAGGTAACACTTGCAGCAGATGAAAGAGTCTGTATAACTGCACTAGCTGCAATGGAGCGGTGCCCATCTTCACTTGATACGGATCCTCCTCAGCCCTGAACATTCCCCCTGAAGGCAATAAGGCACATCCTCAATCCTGCTTATTCTTTTACTTAAAATTGTTTTGTACCACACCTCTGCTAAAAACTTCCACAATGAACACAGGCACACTTGGAAAAAAAAATAAAAATCAAAGTTGTAAAGGTTAAGCCTAAAAGTAAATATTTCTAGTAAAAAAAAAGTCTGCTAGAATTCTCTTCCTAAATACCTTTTCAGGTCATTCTCCTGTCTGTAGGAGATGAGAAGATCAAGATGAAAGAAACCTGGTCTTTGGGAAGAAAAAAAAAAACAAACAAGCCCTGCATGCTTCAAGGTATATGGGCAATCAGCCTTTTCCAGAACTACCAGAAAACCCAAGCTCATTCTAGCCGGGGACATTGGCTGTCATTTCATTTTGTAACTAACACCTCTTCTTTTCAAGGGCAGGAAAGGGAAAATGGAGACCACAGGGATGATTTATCATGGGTTCTTATTGCTTGGTGCAGTTCATCTAGGGAGGTAGGAACAAGCTATGTATATTAGAGACACTAAGGCTAACGATAACTTTTGCAATGGTAGAGCAAATTCCTCTGCTGCTCAGAGCTAGTAAGTGGTTAGTTCTTCCTTTTTCTCTGAAAGCTGACTGGAGGGATTCCAAGACTCTCCGTAGCTGGATTTTAAATGAACATTTTTTTCACCTTACATGGCAGCTGAATAGCAGGAACGCACAAGACAAGTTGCTCAGTGGACCCTGGCAGAGCAAACTGCAATCACTTGTGGAGCAAGTTCAGCCCTGGTATAAAGAGGTACAATTCCCGTTTGATTTCCTAGGATTTGTGCCAGTTTACACCAAGCCTTGGATCTGTCCTTCACCTTCAAAGGCAGCTCTCTAGTGCTATAAAAGCCAGAGACTGTGTGTCTGTGGAGCTTAGAAACTGAGGTTCTGTGCTTCACAGTAACAGCCCACAGTACACTAACCACCTGGGGCCCTGTGTACATCTACTCCAAGCAAGAGTAAGAAGGATCAGAATCGCAACGACATCCCAAACTGACATATAAATGTGTTTCCCTTGTCAACCATTTCTCAGTGCTTTTCCACACCACCTCTTGCTCCACACAACATGATTTCTCAGGGTCCCTCTTAGCAGACTAGTGGCAGATAAAGCAAAACAACTAATTGCGCACAAATCTGATCACGCTCAAGGCTGGACGAGACTGGGAATATCTGCCAGGATGTCGCTACACTGATACAAGAGGGTGGACACGGTGACCTTGTGCCAAAAGTTATTTGCAGGAGATAAGCCCCCTTGTTACCTGGTGCAACCACAGGATAAAGACCCTCCTAGTCATCCTCCTAGAAGGAGCAGTGCCCTGACCTGTACAAATGGAGGTTGTTTTCCATGCTCCACGGCTAACTCTGGGTCCCATCTCCCATTCTGCTCCTTACCTGCTTCCTACCAGGACCTAAACACCTTCTGGGGAACTGGCCAAAATAAAAGTTATTCTACATTCAGGAGGTACCTTGAGAAATGCCATACACTTCCCAGGAAAGCTGACACTTGGAAACGTAAGCCCCCCACCCCAGCACCAGGTGCTACACCAGATTCAAGATCCTCAGGGTGTCAGTAGTGTTGGGCTCTCCAGTGTCCCACCAAAAAGGCATGTTGCTCACTCTCACCTTCCCACTCCAGCCTAAGGAACAGATAGGGTTGGTTATGTTAACTATAAGTATTTACAGAAGAGAAAGATTAATATCAAATCTAATACACACATCTACATATCTGCATTACATAGGTGAAACAACACCCATCCAAACCCATGACCAAAATATTCTCTGTAAGCCCAACATTAGTGAATAGTCCATGCAACAAGTGATCTCACGTACAATGGCCCTGTCAATACATGTCCAGTCACAAATTGTAGACTTGAACCCTCAGCTCCACCAGGAATTCAGTTCACTCCCATAGAAATAAATAGCAGCACTGCTGTTGCTGCGAGTGGTCACCAGACGGCAGCGCATGACTCCTGTTTCTTTTTAAACGGTAATCTCCGTTCAGAAGTCAGCGAGATGATTCCTCCCTGGAAATCAACTTCTTCCAAGCACTAGGAGGTTGAATGCCTCCCCACGTTCCCTTTCCTTGTGAAACTAGGGCTGCTTAATAGAGACTGCCTCCCTTTACCGGCAGGTCCCCTGCTCCTGCAGCCTGAACTCTCCCACAGCTCCGACCCAGCCGCAAGCGCAGGCTCCCCGTGGTGTCAGACTCTTCCTTTTCCCGGGGCACCTGAGTCCTGAGTTTGCACGGCTCCTCTCCAAGATAGGGGACTCAGCTCCTTAATGAGCCAGGCAGCTGTTACAGAAAGTTGCTGGGCTGCTACTTACTGAGGGGACTAGCTGTAAGACTACTTGTATATAAAAGGAAGGGTCAAAAGTGTTGGGGGGAAAAAAAAAAAAAATCAGTCAGCCCTGTCTTCCCGACTTGCCAGTTTAACAGACCCCATCATATCACCACTGAACTTCTTGCCACCTTTATCTTCCCCCAAAATAAACTGAAAATCCCCTACCTCCCTCCTGGATCAGAGAAGTAACTAGATTTTTGACAGACAAGGCAGTGCCCCTTCTGCCCCCCAACCTTCCCTTCTCAAACAGAGCACGTCCCACATTTGATGTTCCCACTCAAATAAAAGAGTTGTCTCACCAAGTTTCCATAATAACAATTAATTCATAGATTTCTTTACAGGCTATGACTTTTCAAAGTGCAAAAAGCAGGTAATCATAATAAAATAGCACTTAGCATTTTAACCCCACTTGGAGCAGAGTTTATTTGAAAACCCTTGATACAGAGAGGGATTCCAAGACTCTCCGTAGCTGGATTTTAAATGAACATTTTTTCACCTTACATGGCAGCCGAATAGCAGGAATGCACAAGACAAGTTGCTCAGTGGACACTGGCAGAGCAAACTCCAATCACTCGTGGAGCAAGTTCAAACCCTGGCATAAAGAGGTACAATTCCTGTTTGATTTCCTAGGATTTGTGCCAGTTTACACCAAGCCTTGGATCTGTCCTTCACCTTCAAAGGCATCTCTCTAGTGCTATAAAAGCCAGAGACTGTGCATCTATGGAGATTAGAAATTGAGGTCCTGTGCTGCACAGTAACAGCCCACAGTACACTAACCACCTGGGTCCCTGTGTACATCTACTCCAAGCAAGAGTAAGAAGGATCAGAATCGCAACGACATCCCAAACTGACATATAAATGTGTTTCCCTTGTCGACCATTTCTCAGTGCTTTTCCACACCACCTCTTGCTCCACACAACATGATTTCTCAGGGTCCCTCTTAGCAGACTAGTGGCAGATAAAGCAAAACAACTAATTGCGCACACATCTGATCATGCTCAAGGCTGGCCAAGACTGGGAATATCTGCCAGGATGTCGCTACACTGATACAAGAGGGTGGACACGGTGACCTTGTGCCAAAAGTTATTTGCAGGAGATAAGCCCCCTTGTTACCTGGTGCAACCACAGGATAAAGACCCTCCTAGTCATCCTCCTAGAAGGAGCAGTGCCCTGACCTGTACAAATGGAGGTTGTTTTCCATGCTCCAGGGCTAACTCTGGGTCCCTTCTCCAATTCTGCTCCTTACCTGCTTCCTATCAGGACCTAAACACCTTCTGGGGAACTGGCCAAAATAAAAGTTATTCTACGTTCAGGAGGTACCTTGAGAAATGCCATACACTTCCTGGGAAAGCTGACACTTGGAAACGTAAGCCCCCCAACCCCAGCACCAGGCGCTATACCAGATTCAAGATCCTCAGGGTGTCAGTAGTGTTGGGCTCTCCGGTGTCCCACCAAAAAGGCATGTTCCTCACTCTCACCTTCCCACTCCAGCATTTTAACCCCACTTCGAGCACAGTTTATTTGAAAACCCTTGATACAGAGAGGCCAAAATGGAATAACTCATATTGAGATGCATAGTTTTCTAATTAGCAAATCAATGGCAAAGACAGGAGAAGAGTCCTGGGTTAGTACCTGCCAGTCCCATCGTACCACCATGAAGCTTATCGTTTCATAGTTTCATATTAGCTAGGATCAGGAGGGACCTGAACAGATCATCTAGCCTGACCCCCTGCCATTGGCAGGAATGAATGCTGGGTTCACAAGACCCCACACAGGTGATCATCCAACCTCCTCTTGAACTTGCCCAAGGTAGGGGCGAGGACCACTTCCCTGGTAAAGCAGTTTCAGATTTTGGCCACCCTAGCTGTAAAATATTGCCTTCTGATCACTAACCTAAACCTATTCTCCATCAGCTTATGACCATTGTTCCTCATCACCCCAGGTGGTGCTGGGGAGAAAAGGGCTCTGCCTGTTTGCTGTTGATCTCCCCTGATGAGTTTGCAGGCAGCCACCAGGTGCCCCCTTGGCCTTCTCTTGCTGAGGCTGTACAGGTTCAGGTCCCTCAGTCTCCCCTTGTACGGGCTATCCTGCTGCCCTCTCACCAAGCGGGTGGCCCTCCTCTGAACCCTCTCCAGGTTGGCCACATCCCTCCTGAAGTGCAGCTCCCAGTACTGGACGCAGTACTCCAACTACGGCCTGACCAAAGTCACATAGAGGGGGAGGATCACCTCTCTGGACCGGCTTGAGATGCATCTTTGGATGCATGACAAGGAGTGGTTGGCTTTGCTGTCTGTGGTCTGGCACTGGCGGCTCATGTTCATCTTGGAGTCAATAACGACTCCAAGATCCCTTTCCGCCTCTGTGCTTTCAAGAAGGGAACTCCCCAACCTGTATGTATGCTGTGGATTCCTGCTCCCCAGGTGCAGCACCCTACATTTGTCTACGTTGAACCCCATCCTAGTCTCGTCTGCCCACTTTTGTAGTCTGTCTAAATCTAGTTGCAGCCTCTCTCTCCCTTCAAGTGTGTCCACCTCACCCCACATCTTAGTGTCATCAGCAAACTTGGACAGCGTGCTTTCCACCCCCTCGTCCAAGTCGATGATGAAGATATTAAACAGTGTGGGCTCAAGGATCGAGCCCTGGGGTACCCCACTGCTTACATCTCACCATTTTGAGTACAACCAATCCACCACTACTCTCTGGGTGCGCCCCCATCAGCCATTTTTTTACCCATCCAACTGTGCAGGCATCAATGCCACAGTTGCCTAATTTATTGATGTGAGTGGGGTGAGAGACAGTGGCCTTCTTAAAGCCATTTACTGAAGCTGTTTAAGGTATTTTACTCTTTTAAAATTTGGCTCTGGAACACAGCGAACTATAACAAAGTCAAAAATTTGCTCTGACAAAAATAAGACAAATATAAGGAGAGCTGCTTGGCCAGGTATAATCTACCAGAGTATCCAATGGAGTGTTTGGCTCACAGCAAAGCTCCATGACAGCACAGTCCCATAGACTGAGTCAAGTCACTGCACAAAATGTTGGGTGACAAGATATTTATCACCAGACAATGCACCAGTACCCATCTATTTACAGCATTTGCTACTAAATGGATTTATATCCTCTTTTGAAAACTGTACCATGTATTAATATTGACTTAGTTTCAACTGATGCTTCATTTACTTAATGTAGTGAAATGCATGTACTTTTATAAGGAAATATATCCTCTATAAATGCTATGTCGATGACAGCAGTCTATCTTTTGACTAAATTTGTATGATCAACAAGGGACAGTTTAACGTTGCCCTAAATGCTATTGTGTAAGAACATACCCTGTATATTATAAAGTGTTGCAGAGTTGATCAAGTCAATAAATGAATCTGTTCTTTGAAGTGAGCCATGACTCTATTGATAAAAAGAAGCTTATTACATTAGAAGTGCTTTAAATGTTCAAGTAAGGTTTTGGGCTAATGGACTGGATTCATTAACTGGAATTCATGTCTAAAGCCTTCACCTCTGTAGATCTTCTCTCTAAACGGTATAAACATTATAGTCCTAAGGGTAGTGCACTGGAAACAAGTATTCCTTTACACGTGGCATTTCCGTATAGTTTGTATCCATGGGATTAACACAAAACATTCAGAAGGCGAAATTTAGGGACACAAATCATCATTTCCAGAGCAATTTTGACACTGGAGAGGTTAAAGGCTCACTATCCATATAGCTGAATAGCAGCTCCACAGAAAATATACAGAACTCAGGTGATTTTACCCGAGAGCAAATGAAATCCTACAGCAATATGAAACATGGGATTCCCAAGGTTTCATAGCTGTTTGATTCCTCTTGCAGGCTCGGTAGAGAGCTTCGGTTAAGCTACAGCTTATCTACGCATTCGTGCTTACGTACATGCTTACTTTGTTGATTATGGGCGACCGCATTTTATCATGAGCTGCCTTTTATCCATGTGCTTACAGCTCTTTCCTGAACAGGGATGGACTGAAAAACTGGGGCTTCAGAAGCATGTACGCTGGCATAGATCCACTGAAGTGGAGTTATGCTGGGTATAGCATTGCTTTTCTAATGAAAAGGAAATTACACTATCACCCTTGATGAGTATAATGAAGTCAGGCTTCTTTAAACATTTTCCACTTTTTGGAATTGAATTTGGATGTGGGTTTCCCCAGAGGATGCATTTTTAACTGAACATCTGCTAGCCGGGATTGTGAAATCTGCCACCTGGTCCAAAGGTTAAGGACATTACAGTAAGGGTGAAAAATCTGCTGTTACCAAAACCTAGAAGCATGAAGACAAAATCTTTAGCAACCATACAGGACCTGATTAAATGAGTTAGAAGGTGGACACAGGGTGGGGTGTGTGTGTGTGTCCACACATTGCCACAAATGTTCCCCAAACACAACACAAAATCACCAGTTTGCCACCCAAGAAAGCCACCACGCTTCTTCCCACATTTAAGAAGGTAACAAATCACCATATTTTTACACTTTTTTCATACAAATGTTCCTAAATCACCCTGGTTCCAGAGACAGTTCCCAAATCAGCACACCATTGGCCGCAAACATCCCTGTATTCCCACACACCATTTCCACACCAAGTTCCCGTAGGACCGCACAAAGTCCCCCATTTTCACAGAAAAAAAAGTTTCAATATTGCCACACAATATTACCGAATCACTCCAGGTGTGTCACCATACTTGCACGCATAACAAAGAGCACGGTAAAACCCCACTGAACTGCGGGCATGTCCTCATCGTCTTCCACAAAGAGCATCATACTCCCACGCACACTTCTATGCAAAGTCCCCAAATCACCACACAAGATTGCCAGTTTCAAAGGAAAAAAATCCCCATGTTTCCACACAGTATTACCCCGTTACATCTCCATGCACATCCACAAAGAAGTTCCCAAAACACCCCAGAATCAGCACACCAGAGGAGCCCTTCCAGAGTATTCCCCCTAATTCTACCATGCAGTACCATGTCACGGCAAAAGCCGTGATCATGTGCTAGGGCTCAGAAGAATTAGTCTACTGTGCACTAGCATCACGTAAAAGGCACGTGGGGAAAATGAGTATTGTCTTGTTTTCTCCATTTGACAGAATGGAAGCCAAATGTGACAGAAAGTCAAATTTTGGAGAGGTTGAGCAACAAAAGCCCAGGTCAAGAAGCAAACCTGCCAAGCTGGACACTGAACTCGGATGTCCCAGTTCCAGCCCAGTGCCCTAGCTGTACGATTGTAAGAGCTGCATGGCACGTCAGTTGAGTGAGGATGAGCCAGGTGGACAAACCATTTTCAGCGGGGCACATCTGTCATGTGATAGAAACATTAGGCCTGCATGAAGCAGCTAGTAATCACTTCGGACTCATTTGATTTGGGGGACAGCGATTCAATTTGGTGATTTGAATCACTGTCCCCAATTGATTTGGCTGAATCCAATTCAGAGATTCGGCAGCAGCCAAGTCTCCGAATCACCCAGGCCCAAACCCCATCCGCTCTCCCAGCCCGGCAATGGCTGCCCTGCCTGCCCCAGCTCCCGGTAATTGGAAAAAAAAAACCAACTCAGCGGGAGCTGCAGCAGGCGGGGGGCATCCCTGCTGCTCCCCACTGCCCTGCGCTGCATGGGGGGGCTCTGCACGAGCCCCCCAACCCGTCTTTGCTCCCCAGCCCCCACCATGGCTGCCTCACACGCCCCAACTCTGGCTCTTTAAGGAAAAAAAAAAAGAGCAGGTGGGGGTTTGGGGGGGAACTAGGGGAGCAGGCAGGGGATGGGGCCTGGCACAAGGGTCCCCCTCCATGGTCCCCTTCCCCCTCAGCATCCCTGCTTACCAGCTCCAAGTCCACCTCCAGCTCCCTACTGCAGCCTCCATGGCTGCCCAAATCATCACAGCTCTTCAGATCTTTTCCAAAGATTTGGAGAGCTTCAAATCTGCCTGTACATTCAACCTGGGGGTGCAGAAGGGAATTGGCGAGGCTCTACTCACCAAGGCGCCCCAGGGGGTGACAAGAAATAATGGCCACAAGCTAGCAGAGAGCAGATTTAGACTGGACATTAGGAGGAACTTCTTCACGGTTAGAGTGGCCAAGGTCTGGAACGGGCTCCCAAGGGAGGGGGTGCTCTCCCCTACCCTGGGGGTCTTCAAGAGGAGGTTAGATGGGCATCTGGCTGGGGTCATCTGAACCCAGCACACTTTCCTGCCTACGCAGGGGGTTGGACTCAATGATCTATTGAGGACCCTTCTGACCCTAACATCTATGAATCTATGAATCGACTTGGACTTTTTTATTGGCCCCCTATTCGATTTGGACTGGGAGTTTTGGCCACCGAATCGGGACGAACCTCCTCCAAATTGAATCAGCACCAGAAGCTTTGCACAGCTCTAAGAAACATCTTGCAGGGGCTAAGGGGTGATGGGGGAATCTGGCAACACACGACTGTTTTGGCATGCATAGCCGATGACCCTAAAGAATGCAACCTGAGCACAAGACAGTAAAAACTGGAGTGACACTGCGATTTCATGAGGTCAGCAGGATCTGTAACACCAGCAGCACTGCAAAAAGAACTCTGCTGGTAAGCAAATGCGTGTTTTATTCCCCCTACCCTGTGACAAAGATGAGCCCACCTGGGAATTTTCTAACTGCCCACCCCTCCCACCAAAACAGATTTCCCCTCAGGAACCTCCAATCTTCCACTAGGGAACAATTTTCCCCCTAAAGTGGCTATATTTATATACATGTGGCTATTAGGGCTAAATAAAGATTGGCCACATGCCATTTTAATGTAAAACGCCAGGAACATGGCATGCATAATTCTTTCAAATTGCTTCTTCTAAGATGAACAGTAGAGTCTTAACAAGCACAGTAGAAACCTTCCATACGAAAGATAATCATCTAATATGCATCTAAGGAAAAGGCCTTCAACTTTGCAGAGAAATTCATGTCTTTCTTAATACCCTGGCAAATAGGGCTCCTCCTCCTCTTCTCTCCTATTGAAAGTCACTCATTTACAAATAGATATATAGATGTATAGCCATTTTCCGCTGGTGAAACAATGCACTAGGAAGACAGTTAGATGCCTCTAGATACTACATCAATGTCCTGCTTTACTGAGTGAGGTGAATACAAAGAGAAGATGCACTCCATCTGGCCCTTGGTGTCCCATCTCTATCTTGCATTGCTGTGCCTGGAAAAATTATTCAAAACCAAGCCCAGGTCAATTGTACACCAGAGACGCTTACATTAAGTAAGGTGGGCAAGATACTCCTTGAAATGACACAGATGGAAATCTGGAGCATGTAAACCCTGAATATCAATGCAAATCTCAAGTCTGACAGACTGGGGATGTTGCATCTGAGAAGCACAACCTTGTCTGCTACATCCAGTGTATTTTTCTCCTGCACTTCTACATTAAAGCAGAGAGAAATCGCTTGAGCAAGTCTTTTTCTCTACAGGAGCTCTCACAGGCTATTGCGTTTTACTAGCGCTCCCAGCAGCAGAAGCAGTATTATAAACACAGATCCAGCGCAGAACCACTGCCCACCAAGCACTGTCATCTCAAAGCCAGTTAGAATAAAATGCATAATTCCCACTGCCTGGAGTCCTGTCTGCACTAGTTTTCCCCGCACCAGTGGGAGGAGAGGGTATGTTGGAGGATGAAAATCTAAGGGGGTTCACTGAGAATATAGAGTAGCTGTGTTTGGCGGGAGGCAATAAATACTTCATCAGGATTAAATAAATTGTTTAGGCAGTCAAAACAGATCTATGGATTCTGGAGTTGTCACGCTTTCTAACATTTTTGTAACATGCATTAAAATGCAAACGTTTCTTACCGTACACATTTATTATAGTTGCTAGAGAAGGGAGTAACAGTGAAAGACTGCTCTAAGAGATCCTCTGGTCAAACCTATTCTTGAAAAGAAAAGCAGTGAAAGGTCACGTTTCTGCACATTTAGGGCCCGACTGGTAATTCCAATGAAGTTGAAGGACCTGGACCAAGATACTAATTGGGCCCTTGATCTTTCCTGCTGAACTACTAACACATTATTCCATATTTGTATTTCTCTGGCACTTTGGCAACCAGGTTGTCCCAAAAGGACTTGAATTAAGTGTGAAAGCTGCTGTGATTTCAGAGAACCATAGTAGAAATCAAGTGTCATCAGTGTAATACTCGAGATGTCCCTCTATTGGGAGGTTGGAGTCTTCCTTTGCAGAGGGATGGACTCATTGCAACAGACCTTGCCCATCTAACAACTAGGATCCTCATGTGCTGCAGCAGCTTTGTTTGCTGCCTGCAGCACACAAAATGCACAGGCACCACCGACTGCATACGTACAGTATATTCTGGAAAATGTGCGACCTGCATAGGTGAGTCCTGGTACTACAGATGAGGGCAAAACTCCTCCAGGAAAGAAAGCTGATGCATTTTTTTCTGTATTTTGATCGTACATCCAACTTGCGTGTAGCCCGGTGGCCATGACATTCCTCCTCCCCCCGCCCTACTCCTCCAGTAGCAGTTACATACACTGCTCTTAAAGCTACCTCGAGACACTTGGCTGATGCTGCTTCCCGGGAGCCCGCATCTGAGACATTGCGGAGAAGATCCCTGAGATTCTCCAGCCCATTGCCCACTACCCTATGCTCCTTATCCATGTGGGCACAAATGACATGGCTCAGACTGCTCCCAGCTGGGTCATGAAGTGCTACAGGGATTTGGGAGCAGAGCCTAAAGGGGTGGGGGCACAGGTGGTGTTTTCATCCATTCTCCCAGTTTCAGGCTACAGGCTGAGGAGGGCGAGGAAGATCAAGGCAGTGAACCAATGACTGCAGCGCTGGTGTGATCAGGAAGGCTTTGGCTTCCATGACCACAGTCTGCTCTTTGGCAAGAGAGGCAGCGAGCTGCTGGGAAGGGATGGCCTCCACCTCTCTCCACCGGGGGAAGGCTCTTCTCAGCCAGACTGGCTGACCTGCTCCACCGGCCTTTAAACTAAGCCCGCCGGGGGACGGGGGGGACACTTGCCTGCCTGTATACAAATGCCAGGAGCTTGGGGAATAAACAGGAGGAACTTGACCTCCTGCTTAACACAAATCATTACTATGTCACAGAGATAACAGAGACCTGGTGGGACTCCACCCATGACTGAACCACAGGTATAGACAGCTATCCCCTGAACAGGAGGGATCGAGTGGACAAAAGGGGTAGGGGTGTAGCTCTCTATGTCAAGGAAAGCTATGCGTCCCTGCACGCTGACATTGGCACCCTGGGTGGACGACTGGAGACCCTCTGGGTTAAAATCCATGGGGAACATGGCACAGGGGACACAATGGTGGGAGTCTACTACAGACCTCCCTCCCAGGATCAAGGGCTTGACCACAAGTTCGCCCGGGAACTGCCTGAGGCTGCACGGTCCCTGGAGGGCAGGCTGTATGAGGAGAGCCTTTTCTGCCTGTGGCAGGGGGTCGGACTTGATGATCTGCTCAGGTCCCTTCAGACCCTACCTGCTATGAAACTATGAGAGGCTGAGGATCTGGGACTCTTCAGTCTGGACATAGGAAAACGTTGTGGAGCTTGTCCAGGGTCTCGAACAGATTCCCCCCAGAGATGATGCAAGCACCTATTCTGGACTCTTTCAAAGAACATCTGGATATTTTTCTTGCTGGAATCACTTGATCCCATCTGACTTCCTGCCTATGGTGGGGGGTCTGGACTCCATCTCATATGGTCCTTTCCAGCCCCTAATGTCTATGAAATCTATGAAAAAAAAAAAAATTTCTTGGGTCTTTCAGCTAGATTGTAGGCTCTCTGGGACAAGAACCATCTTAGCTCTGTGTTTGTACAATGGGGTCCTGGATCACTAGTGGGGACCCCAGTTCTTATGATCATTCAAATAATCTCTGGACTCCCATGCCTACCTCTGTACAATACCCATTAATTCAGGACTGAGGGAGGGGAAGTGAGCCTTGCACTGAACCCTTAAAACTCAGCTCAGGCCACTGCAGGCCTGGGAGGGGGTGCCCACGGTCCTGACAAAGAATGTCCCATCACCCCCTGGCCCTTCTCTTGGCTTCACCTAAAATACCATACTCAAGCCTGAAAATTAGACCGTATGAAGGACTCAGGCTAAAGCTGTTTCCATTGCCTAATTGTGGGCCTGGGTAGGTAGGTTTTATTTCTTCGAGGTGGGGCCAGGCCCTCCCAGAGACAGTGTCACACAGAGAGACATCCCTTGGGTAAGTAGGTGCCCTGCCTTTGACAGGGCAGGTTGATTTCTCATCAGCAACCTTTCTAAACAGGAACAGTAATTAAAAATATGCAGCTGCAACTACAGACACATAGGTAGATTCCGTTCTAATTCTACCCTTCATCAAGAACCAAACCTCGTCTGGACTCTTACAAAGCCCAGAAAGCTGCCTAATGACTAAAACATATACAGCAAGGAAACATCAATGCAAAGTCTTACCCATCTTGTTGGGAAGGCCAATTTTATTGTAAGAACAAACCTCACTCCTACAGACTTCAGCAGAGGACTTGGGATCAGGCCCTGTTTCAGGCAAATGCAGATTATTCATATCCTGGCTCACTAAACTTTCTCGAAAATTTATCCAAACGTCAATGGCATCTAAGCTAAATTCACATGGCAACTCATCTGGTTTATATCAAAGTCCAATTATAAAATATCCTCCCAAGATATCTGATGAACCCATGTTTACCTAGGTATAATATTTTTCATCCGAGGATCTCAAAGTACTTTATTATGTACAATCAGGGTTCAAGAAATGTCTTGAGATGGTCCATTATTTCCAGAGAGTCTTAAGACATTCAGAAAATTTAACTTATTTATGACGGTCTTCCCTGCTAGATATGCACTGCAAATCCTAAAACACCCAGAGAATATCATGTTGTTCATTTAAAATCAACATCAACACCAAGTGTTATTTTTAGATAGCCTCTAAATTGTTTTATTAAGCATTGAGGAACATGATTTTTGCTCAATTAAAATATATTGGCCATTACTGACAAGAAAGGCCAAAGCCCCTCATACAATAATAATAAATAAATAAAAAAGCCAGCTCAGGCCCATAAAAAACATCAGAAGGGCAGAATAAGAGGAGACTATTGATAGAGATAATCTTTTAAAACAGCCATATTTTTTCTTATTTCCCTTTGAATTAAAATAACTTAGATGACCTCCCCTGTTCAACAGTCTGTGCAATACTTCTTCTGGCTCTTCCTGGTCCCTTCTCTAATTACCCTGCTTGGCAATCATAGCATATAAAAGAGCGAAATAGGTCCCATTATTTAGCAGGGTGTTTCCAGATAGCATGCTATGAGACCCCACTGGGCACCAGAGAGACAAAAGTTTGGTGATAACATTTCACATGGTTATGTGTTGTCTATGCTTCTAAATGGCACCAAGAGATAGGGAAGGGTGTTGTGAAAAGGGCAGGTTTATGATGATTTACATTACAGTAGCATAAAGCTCCCAATGAAGATTAAGGGCCCATTGTGTGAAAACCCATACAAAGCACCTTGTCCCTTCCCAAAAAGCCCACACTTAGAGCAGACAAAGGATAGGAGGAGACACTCAAGCAGAGCAAATGCAAGAATTTGCTAACAGTCCCACAGCAGTTAGCAGAGGAGCTGAGAATACCACCCGAGGTGCCTGGTTCCCCAACCCTAGTGCCTATCAGCAGATCCCAACTGCATCCGTTTTGTTACAAACCCGTGTGCTTCCTACCAAAGGAGCTGAAAGGTAACCGAGTATCACAAGGCTTTCTCATAATCTAGTTAACACATTACTTAACCAGTCATGAGGAAATGGGAAATATTGAGGACTGGAGCAGAAGCACATTCTCAAAGTTAGACTCCACACACCTCTGATCTTTCTAGCACAGGCTAATTTTGTGCTAGTTCAGGATCAAGATCCAGACCCACATTTTGTAACCTGAGTTCATCACTAGGAAATGGGAAAGAATAGGAAGGCAAGAGGTTTTCTCCTGTGCTCAGACGTGGCTTAATTTTGGTCTTACAGATATTGGCACTCCAGGAAGATAGATTAAATTAAAATATATTTTAAACGACAAGTAATGGGGGAAGACAGAGCTCCCGAACAGTTGGTCTTACCGCAGTGCCAGTCGCAAGCGTACAAAATGGGTCCAGGCCCCCAAACACATGAAAGTTTAAAAAATAATACATTTGGAGGCCTATCTTCCTGTCTTCTCCTTTTTCAGACTTCAGTGTTGACATTTCTTAGCTTTTCCGCAACACCACAAACACTAGAAACTTATTTAAGAAAAGATAAATGGCGAGATTCTCAAGTAATCCTCTCTTCTGAGAAAAGAGGTTTAAGAAAGACACCAAACAGCATAAGACTGACTTAAAATTGGACAAGATGGCAACTCTAAGTACTAAAGAAGCCGGAAGAAGCTTATCTTTTCTTCTGTATTTCTAGGGAGGAGGGAATTGTGAGACTAGGTGAAGGCTGGGACAAGAAATTTCAGTATACAAGAACTGATTAACTTCCTTGTTGCAATGCTACTATTTAAGGGTATTAATCCTGAAGACTGCTTATTCTACTGGCAATCAGGACTCATACTAGAGATGAAATCTTTTATTAGACTAAAAAGATTTTTGCCAAAGAATGTCTTTAATTATTCTTCTGTGCATTTTAAATTATTGTAAAGGGGATACAAAGCTTGGGAGAAGCTCAGTCACTTTTTTTTTTTTCATTTAGTACAGATTTCAATAAGCTACATAACAAGGTTGGAATATGTATTGCTAAAGCAGATGGATTCTTTGTGTGGGAATTTAATGTTCCTGAATGCCTCCCAGACTGACAGCCCTGGAGACTGGAGTCCTTGCTGTAGCCACCAAAGAGGTGCCACAGTTATGTTATTCCCTCCACAGAGCATTTCAGTCTTGAGATGAAGGAATAATTCAGTCCTAATGGTTGATGTGTCTTCTGTAGCTGCCAACATATTTTCCACTTGTCCCAAGCAATTTATACCATTATTATTAATATCATTTGTTACGTGATTGTGCCTCTAATCCTTGTGAAAGAACCCTTGTCAGGTGCTGTACAAGCAGAAAAATATGAAGACCTGTCAAATGAAAAATGAGCTAACAGCAGTAAACTGCTTCGATGCAGCCCAGAAAACATCAGCCAGCGCTGAAACTTTCACTCACTAGCCGCCATGATGAGATTTAAACTGACAAAGTAAAGGGGAAAAATGATCTGCTAATTACCCATCACTTCTGTCCCCTTGTCTCACACAACTGCATCAATGCGCAACAATTGGAGTAACTCCCTCTACCATACACCCCTGACATGTGATCCCATGCTGCCTCTGCCAGCCATTTCATAGGTGCAAATTGTGTTTAACTGATTTATGACCCAATTTCAAAAGGTGCTGAGTGCCTCACACAAAGCTCTGAGATGTTTTAGGCCCTGCTGACTTTAAGAAGGGACTCAGTGAATTGCAGGATATAGTCAACAGCTCCTAGAATCGAGCACTGTGCCGGGTCCTTCGTTCTCCCTCGGCTAGCTTTCTGTTCTATAACAGCTGCTGAATTAGCTGATGAGTTGATCATGCTATATATGATATCTAAAGTGTTTTACAAAAAAATCCAACTTTGCCTTGGGAATATTTTTATACCAATTCACAAAAGTCAAATGAGTGTTTCTCCCCAGAACAACATATCCCCATGATTTTCAGAGGATCAGAATCGTTTCTTAATTGCCATGTTTCCCTTTCTGCCATGACGAGCTAATTAAGAGGGTTCTTTGGTACCACTTGCTGTATGGGTACTTGAGGGAATGGCCAGGCAGTTCAATGCAAGGAGAAACCTGGATTCATACCAAAGGCAGTGGGCAGTAGAGCTCAAGTGAAAGGCATACTTGTGCTTATTAATTAAAGGGAGTCCGGAAGAGGCCTAAGCCTTCAGTGATCCCCATGGTTAATGGGATACTCATAGAGGACTGGATGTCTGCAGAGAAGTCTCAGAGCTACTGCAGAGTTTCAAAAATTTGACTCAACTGCTTGCTGGCAGGGATGGAAGCAATGTGCTGCTAAAATACGAGCATGAACAGCATGCTGATCTCAGCTGAAAGTAAATGCGTCTGAATTTCCTATGCTGTTTGTGAAGTCGGGCAGAAGCCCTAGCTGCATGGGGCTCGCCACACAATGGAGAAGGTAATACTCAAAACGCTGGTCAGAAAAGGAGAAAACACAAAGCTTAAGACAAACTTGTTTTACATCAAATTGTGTGTGAGTTTTCCCTAAGAAAAAGGTTTGAAGGTGAGAAAAGGAAAATTGGGGAATCCAGATGTTTTAGTACAGGGGTGGGCAAAATATGGCCCGCAAGCCATATTCAACCTGCCAGGCCATTCTATCCAGCCCCCGGGGCACTTAAAACATTTAGAAAATTAATATTTATCTGCCTCTGATTCCTGTCAAAGACGGTCCGTCAACCCTGCTGGCGCAGCCCAGCCTGGCTCCATCAAGCCCCTGCCAGCCCAGGGCCCATGCTCCTGCCAACCCACCCAGGGTAATAGCAGCACTGACCCTGGTGCACCAGCACAGGCCCTGCACTTCCACCCAGCTGTTGCTGTGCTTCACGCACCCGCTTGCTGCCCTTTCTTCCTGCCTTCCACAGCTATTCCCCTGCTCCCCTCTCCTCCCCTCCCAGCACCACGTGGTTCCCAGCTGCAGCGCTGAGACTACAGGAGCAGCTGGGATGTAGTGCCGAAGCAGCATGGGGGGACGGAGGGAGGGGGGTGGTGCAAGGATGGATGGCGAAGTGGCAGGAGAAGGGCAGCAGTGGCAAAGTGGGGAGAAGTGTCTGCGAGCAGCAGCATGGGGCCGATGCCTGTGCCAGTGCCCTGGGGCCCCGGAGACGGAGCCCGGGCTTGGAACAGCAGTGGTAAGGGCTGTGCCTGCTGTGGGGGGCTGCGGGCAAACCCTCCCCCTCCACACAAGCCACAATCCCCCCTAGCCACCCTCCCCTCGCACACTCAGAGCCCCCCACAAACCCCGTACCCACCCATAACCCACACCTCCACACAACCCACATGCTCCCTCCCCAACATACCCACACACCCTGACAAACAGCACACCCCCGCAACAAATCTCTACCCACCCGCCCAGACCCTCCCATGATATACAAGTGTAAGATTTCATTTGAAGCTATTATACCATCATGTCTATGTACGCCACACAAACACGTGTAAATCAGGACAAAAACTGTTTGTTTGTTTTTTAATGAAATTAATTAATGTTGTAGTACATTTGATTTTTAGAATATAATTTGGTACTTTTCTGGTTCGGAGATGACAAACCCCCTTGCTGAAAGGAGTACTTCTGGGGGGCAAAGGTCAGGACTTCCAGTCCCAAAATAGTGACCAGGGGGCGGGGCACCTGTCAAGGGGCAGGGCTACCCATGCGACCCTTGATGGCTTGCCAAAAGTCAGCGACCCTCCAGCCAAAATAATTTCCCACCCCTGTTTTAGTACATTCCCTCGAATAGAGAGCCTGTTTTCAGCAACTGGATACATGATCTATGTGGTTGGACTCCCTCACCTGCCAGGAGTACTTTTGATTTCATTGGGATTTGGCGCACACGTAAGGAAGCTGTGAAACACTGTATGGTCAAGATCTTTGTTCACTTACTAGCTCAACAGGCAAGAGCCTGGCTGAAGAATGATGGCCTTGTAGTTAAAGTGCCAGATTGGGACTCAAGGGACTGGAAATAAATCCTTGGCTTTGCCACAGACTTTCTGGGGTAATTCATTTAAACTCTCTCAGTGCCTTGGTTCTGCATAAATGAAGCTAAGAGATGCTCAAGCATCATGTGATACCCAGATGCATGAAGCGGTGAGATAGGACAGAGAGGTGATTTTACCTCTATATCCAGTATTCACCAGACCAATGCAGACATGCTGTCAAGAGTGAATGCTGCATGCAGGGTGCTGCCTTGCAGAGATGCACCCAAGGCACCATGCTGAAACTCCTGAAAGTCGCCTTGTTGAAAAGGCAGTTAAAGGACACCTTAATTCCAGTTTACAAATACCTTAAGAGGGAAACAACTGTAAAACGACTCTTTAACCTGTCAGAGACATACCATATTAGAATAAATTAATGGACACTGGAGCTGAACAAATCTAAATTAGAAATAAGACAAAGGATTTAAAACTAGTGAGGAGCATGCTGCCAAAAAAAGTCATGGATTCATCATCTCTTGATGCCTTCAAATCAAGACTGGATGTCTGTCTAGACTAGAAGACATGCTATAGTTAAACATATTTTAGATTGTGTGTGTGTCTTCACATATACATAATGCACATATGGTTCAGCCTAGAGATAACTGTGAAATTTAATGACCTAGGACACACAATTTAATCAGGATGACTGAATAGTTGCTTCTGGCTTTAAATTCTATGAATGATTTATTTTTTCCCCACCCTTGGTTGTCTTACCTATTGAGATTACAGACTGTTTAGGGCACAGAATGCATCTCTGTACTCATACATAGCACCTTGCCAAAATAGGGTTCAGTCAGATCTGAGACCTTTAGACCCACCTTCAAATATTATAACTAGAAATGACCATTATCCATAGCCAAAGCAAGAATGGAATAGAAATCCCAATAAAACTTTTCAGGACATATTAAATTTTAGAGCAAAGGATTTCCTATAGCCTTGTAAAACAAGAGGGAAAAATATCATATCGAGCTGCCTTAAAATAAAATGAAAGCCAAAAAAAAAAAAAAAATAGCAACAGCGCAGTAGCCTTTTCACAGGATCCTTAGTACAAAGAAAGCTGGCAGGTTCAAGGATCTTTCTTACAGAAAATGGCCGAAGCTCAGAGGTAGGCAGAAAGAGAGGCCAAAAAGGGAGAGGGGAAAAAAGAAATACTTCAGACGATAAAACATCAAAAGGATGCAGAAGTGGAAATGAAAAATCCGAACTGACTCTTTGGAAGGAACACAGGTGGCAAGCAAGCTCTTTCTATGATATTCATGCCGTTGCTTGATGCAAAGATGATGATGGCATAGTCCCAAGCCATGCTTTTAAAAGCAAACAAAGCAGACCTTGCATCTAACTGATTAGCAACCAACACAAGGCAAGCAGAACAAGTACCTAAGTGCCTACCTGAGCAGAGGAGAATAATATCACTGCATACAGAAAAAAAGCCACGGCCTGATGCACAGGAAAAAGTCACCATGACACTGGCTTCCAGTGAGACTGGGCTGTATCAATATTGGCTCAGTAAACATACATACACAGAGGGAAAGCTTGTTTTCTTTCCCGGGATCAGAAAGCGCTGCAAATGCGCAGTGGCATCTAAAGAGCAAATTTAACACATTTGTAACTGAAGGCTCTGTATCCCTGTGCATCAAATGCAGCAATTTGCACTTGGACCTAAGGAAAACAGTGGCTCATTCCTGGAAATGATTACTTCATTTTAAAAGGAAGGTGTGGGACGATATTTGTGGAGGAAAGGTGTTAGGCTAGACCTCAGCACATGAAACCAATGGTCCTCATCACAATAACCCAATGGTCTGTTAGGCTTGTGTGGTGATTGACAAGCCTATCTGAATCAGTTTTACTTCCACAGATGGTAAATGCTTTAGGGTACCATCTGTCAATATGTCTGTCCAGCATATACAACCATGGGACCCTTCTCCAAGTAGGGCCTCTAACACTAGTGTAACACAAATGCTTAAAAAAAATAATATGTTACCAAGTTGGACTCGATGATCTGTTCAGGTCCTTCCGACCCTAGAAACTATGAAACTGTAAGTCACAACCAGTGTGTTGAGATGCGTGTGCTCAAGTTTGATAAAGTATCTCTAGTTTAAGGCACTCAAAAAACTGTGCTGATGCTCTAAGGTACTGAGGAGCTGCAGTGCTAATTGAATGCAATGTGCCTTTGATTTCTTTTGCATGTGGCCTGAACCCTTGTTGTGCCTACATATAGATTTAGATGCCTAATTTTAAACAGCAAGTCCAAGATTTTTGTTTATCACTAGGCCCCCATGTACCCACGTTTTGTATTAATGTAACTATTTGTATTAAGGGTGTGCTTTGTTTTAAACAAATTGAGCGCATCTACATGTGCATATTAAAGTGAAGAAATAAACTCTGAAGTTTATGCTCCAGAGTTTATTGCTGCAGGTGCACAATTTGAATGCACACCCAGGGCTGCAGCACGTTGAGCCAGGTTGGAGCAGACACAGCTGGCAGGTCTCAATGGGCTGTGGACAGGCTGGCTGGGGCACAAGGGTGCTTCAGAGCAGGGCTAGCCAGCAGTGAAGCACCCTCATGCCCCAGCTAGCCAAGGCAGCATCTACATGTGCTTTGCTGTGGAGTAAAAAATGCCGCAACAGGATAGTACTTGTATTTACCTGCTGCAGAGTAAATTCATTTACTCCAGCCTAACAGGGGCACACATGTAAAAGTGTGACGTTTACTGCACAGCTCATTAGTCTAATGCACAGTAAACATCTCGTGTGGATGCGCCCAGTAGCTACATCAGCACAGCCCGTAGTGTAGGCCCAGTTCAATGGGGATAAAGATGACTCTTGGCAGAATAGCTTACTCCACTTCCTACACTGGAATACATTATACTTGTCTAAGATTATACCATATAAAATGGGGAGACTATGGCAGAGAAGATATACATCTTAATCTCTGCAAGTATTATTACATTTGTCCAAGTTTGGCATAGTATCTTGAGAGGAACTAACTGTTCTGATGTTTTCAAAATCAGCTTCTAATTTCTACTTAGCCTAATGCTCATATTTTTTTTTAAATTTAGGGATGCCTTTAATTTGTCCCAAGATGAGGACCCACAACCAGACAGATCCCAAATACAAACTCTTTTTTGATGAAAATTTAGGCCCTGAGTTTCAAGAATTGGGCTTGCATTCTGTTTATAGTCATAATTTGCAGCTGGTTCAACCCAGGCCAAATCAGCATGCTACTTGTATTTAGCAAATAATACTTTTGTGAGCTTGTTCAGCTGCTTTGGGACTAGCTTTTATTGAAGGCACACTTACAAATAGTATATAGAGAGGTAATAAAAGGTCATTCAATGCTTTAACAAATGTTCACTAGCTGGAGATGCTAACAGAATCCTATAATCAGCATATTAACATATATAACAGCTGCATGCTGATGTCCTTATAATCATCTTTAAAATCTATTAATCACTTAATAACACTTTATAAACTGTATCTTTAAATATAAAGTGTGCTTGATGAATTGCTACATGGTATTGGAAAGCATCTTTAGGGTTAATGATCATTTTGGCTTTCCTGCCCATCAAGGGGAGCTGCAGAATCTTGTACCTTGTAGACCAAAGGGAACAATGGAAGAATACAAATGAAAGATACCCTCAACTACAATGTGTGTTTTCTAGCATGCAAATCCCTTGTTTTTTACATTCATAACGAGAGAGGAAAAATGTTACAACTGTGGTCCTAAGCTGCTGCAAAACTCTTTTCATGTGACAGAAAGACCTCTGTTTTGGGAAGACAACAAGACTTTAACTCAAGGATACATGAAAACTGAAGAATTAAACCCAGTGCAACTCTCAGACAGCAGCATATGGATAAAGCAAAGCCTTGAGAATTTCATTGGGTGGAAGTAAAAATAACCCAGCTTCTGCAGAACTCCAAGTAAAAAAATTCCTTTAAATGAATTACTTCAGGAGTGTCAGGGTCAAAGTCTCCTTTGTTACTGCCAAGCTTCCAAGTACCTTGCAAGATATTCAGCACCAAACTGTGGCACATGGCACGCTGTATCACCTTGTAGGGAAGGTTTAGAGTTTGGTGGCGAGAAAGCTTGATGTAACCAAACAGAAATTTAGCAGTGTAACTTAATATGTCATTGAAAGTTCACATTCACTTCCTTGATAAGAAGCACCCAACAAAACTTAAATGTTAACACTTGTACAGTGCAGGAGCATCAAGGACTAAAGATTAACTCATGGGACAGAGTGTCTTATGGTTTGGTTTCGGTTACTCAGTCTGCCACCTACCTCCTGAGGTGGCCTTTGCAGAGTCACTTAACCTCGCTGTGCCAATCTACAAAATGACCGTGCAGTTGCTTTCTAACACCGTGTGTGATTCTGAGAATTTCTCATTTGTGTCTCTACTACACTGATTGAAAACTTAACCTTTTATTTAAGCCCCCAAATTATTTTTGATTCAACAAAATGATTTAAATTTAGGACAAGAATTTTAATTGTGCTTGTTTTTTTTTTTTGTTTTTTTTCCTGGCTCTCCTCTTGTTTTTATTATCCTATTCCTTTGTATATAAAGCTAGACTATTTTAAAAGAGAGACAGAAGGAAAGAGAAATTAAGAATCAAATAATTTTAAAATTAACACCAATATGTGAGGGTTTGAATTTGAAGGCGGGTTTTGGTCGATATAGCATCTTTTGGAGGGTGAGGGACTTTACAAAAAGCTCCAACCCAGACATCTCTTTGCACTTATCTACCATTTTTTGTCCAAGGACAATTTCATATCTTTTATACACGTGCACATTTTCAAAAGTGGTTCATGCTGACTGACGAGGGTTTCCACTGAACTCAATACAAGTTTTATTATTGACTTCAGTGGGATCACAGTTAGGTCAGTGTCATATTGAATTAAATAGTTTGAATGTTTGTGAAGGTTGCCCATTAGCCAGTTTCAGGAAGAAGATAAGATTTATCTCCTTATCTAGTTCTTTGTTTTGGGGACTACGTGCAAAAGGTCCTGACTTTGCTTAAAGTCTTAATTTAAATTTCATCTTTTAGAAATCTTTTACAAAGAGAGCAAATATCCTGAATTCCAAGAGATCAAACCCTGAGGCCTTTTGACCAGGTTGGTAAGAAAAGGGCATTTGCAGTGATATGGAAGTTTCCCAAAGGTAATTTAAAATGCTCAACAAAGGTAAAAGAATCTGTTGAGGAAGATCCGAGCCCAAATTTGGGAGCAGTGATATATTGAGTAGGAGGAGCCCACTGACGGCAGCTCGCTCAATAAAAACGGTAACTTGCTGTCCCAATTTGGAGGTGACTATACTTGTAGAACAACGAAGGAAAAATCGCAAGTATAGCCCGTTTCAGACTGATCACCTGAAACTACCCTCTCCGTGAACACGGATCTCTTAGTTCACGCTGAAGCTGCGGAGCACCTGAAAAGGACTGAAGGAAGGGGACTTAGTCCTATCACTGCTGAGGCCAGCCTTTGAATTGTATTGCTGAGCCCATTTCATTGAACCGTAGTACTGAGGCCAACCCATTAAATCGTACTACTGAGGAATGAAACCATATTTTGGTATTTGGCTTCTTGGAATTCTAGGATTGTAAATATATTATGAAAATAATAGTATTGATTCAAATTTAACTTTTAGTTGTAATTGTAGTTGTTTTTGTAACACTAATTCTTATAGTATTGTTTGGGAAGGAAGTGCATTCGGAGCATTGTTTCTGATATATGTAATTATTGTGTTTTTAATGTTTGTGGTGTTTCTTAAAGCTAAGCAGTGTTATATACGTAGCAAAGATTTTTAAAATAAAATTGTGTTGTATAAATTAAGTGTGTAATCATTGTGAAATCGTGCAATCAGTTAACTACTCCCCCAGCCAGTGCATCAAAACGAATCAGTAAATTGTGTGGGATTTTCTCTATTCCATAACCCACTAGAGACAGTCAGCAGAGCGAGCTCTGAAAGTTATAGCAGCAACTAAGCTGTATCATAAGAACATTAAATGAAAAAAATAAAGGCTGGGAACATGATGGAACTAACTGGGAGAAGGACTTACCTGTGCTGAACTCAAAACATTTGCCCATGCACCTGCACTTACACCTGCAAATGCGTGTACAATGGCATGTCTTGCACATGAACAAGCCTAAATATGTGACCTGCCTGTAGAAGAATATCCAGGTTTGGAAATCTGGACTAAGAGATTCAAAGCGGGGCATAGAAAACATGACCTACAGACCAGTCAGCCTTACCTCAGTCCCCCAAAAAATCATGGGGCAGATCCTCAAGGAATTCATTTCTAAGCACTTGGAGGTGAAGAAAACGATCAGGAAGAGTCAGCATGATTTAACCAAGGGCAAGTCAGGCCTGACCAACCTGACCGGCTTCTCTGATGAGATGACTGGCTCTGTAGATGCGGGGAGAGCAATGGATATGATATATCTTGAATTAGCAAGGTTTTGATACCGTCTTCTTTCAAGCAAGTTAAGGAAGGCTGAGTTGGATGAACTGACTGTAAGGTGGACAGAAAGCTGGCTGGACTGTTGGGCTCAATGAGTAGTGATCAACGGCTCAACGGGCAGTTGGCAGCCGGTAGCAAGAGGAGTGCCCCAAGGGTCAGTCCTAGAACTGGTTTTATTCGATATCTTCATTAACAATCTTGAAGATGGGATGAAGTGCACCCCGAGCAAGTTGACACCAAGCTGGGGGGAGTAGTAGATGCGCTGGAGGGTAGAGTGACCTAGTAGTAGATGCGCTCAGAGTGACCTAGACAAATTGGAGAATTGGGCTAAAAGAAATCTCATGAGGTTCAAAAAGGACAAGTGCAAAGTCCTGCACTTAGAACAGAACAATCCCATGCACGGCTATAGGCCTGGGACCACCTGGCTAAGCACCAGTTCTGCAGAAACCGACCTGGGGATTACAGTGGACCATATGAGCCAACAGTATGCTCTTGTTGCCAAGAAGGCTAACGGCATAAGGGGCTGCATTGGTAGGTCTGTTGCCAGCAGATTAAGGGAAGTGATTATTTCACTCTATTCAGCACTGGTGAGGTAAAATCTGGAGTGCTGTTTTCCAGTTTTGGGGCCCCCACACTAGAAAGTATGCAGACAAATTGAACCGAGTCCAGCAGAGGACAACAAAAATGGTCTAGAGGTTGGGGACATGACTTATGAGGAGAGGCTGAGGGAACTGGGCTTATTTAGTCTGGAGAAGAGGAGAGTGAGAGGGGATTTGATAGCAGCCTTCAACTCCCTGCAGGGCGGGTGGGGGTCACAAAGAGGATGGAGCTGGACTGTTTTCAGTGGTGGCACGTGACTGAACAAGGAGCAATGGGCTCAAGTTGCACCAAGGGAAGTTTAAGTTGGATATTAGGAAGAATTTTCTCACTAGGAGGGTAGTAATACACTGGAACAGGTTACCCAGAGACGTGCAGGATCTCCATCCTTGGAGGCTGTCAGGGCCCAGCTCAGCGAAGCCCTGGCTGGGATGATCTAGTTGGGGATGGTCCTACTTTGAGCAGGGGGTTGGACTAGGGTTGGAGGTCCCTTCCAACCCTCACTTTCTATGATGCTATGATGCATTCATCCTTTTTGCAATGACAGAAAACGTATACTGGATCTAAGCCATGAATTATTTCCATGACAAGGAACTAGTTAGGCAGTGCAGGCATTTCTGTGTATATTACTAGGCAGATAGTCAGGGAGAGACCATCAAGAAGGGCTCTAGAGAGCCTTTCCATTGACATTTTTATAGGCAGAACAAAAAGGACAAGTAAGAAAAGAAGAAAACCGCACACACTCACCAGAACAGATAGCTTCCATTTTAACACTCACACATAACAACTGTGCCCTTAAATGCCACCAGTTTTGATAAGAGTCTCTGTGTAGATCATACCCCTCACAACCCCCAATACACTTCAGTTATTCTCAGTCCATCCCTGTATCCATTTTGAAAGGCTCTATTTAGGAAATCCCTCTGTGGACTTCCTGCCTCCTGTCTAATGGATACGTCCTCTCTTCTCCCTGGCCAGCTCATTTGGCAAGCCCAGGCCCGGTTTTTTCCCTTCCCTTTTCATAGATCACTACTCTTGAGACAAAACCCTTCTCCTCACCACCGATGGTGCCCCTGCAGGGAATCCAAGCTCCAACACAATACTGCTCTTCTGCATTATGAATGAGTAGTATGGGTTCAGGCCCTACTCCAAAGCCTGGTACAACCAGTGGGAGGCTTGATTCCAATGGGTTTTGAATCAAGCTTTTAAAAATTATATTTGATCTCATTTACTCAAAACTTAGTCAAGTTTTGTCTTCTCCCCATGCTTCAGTTTTCTCTTATGGGAAAAATGCTACTTACCTGAAGTAAAATGCTTAAATATCTAGAGATGAGATGTGCGGTGCAAAAGGTAGATAATTATATACTAATGTCATAGAACAGATACAAGATGCCAACAAGCGTCTATCCTGTCACTAAAAGGTGACCTTGCCATCACTGGTCCAGTCTTCATGGCACTCGGAAAAAAGGACCCTTGTAGACAGAGCAAGTTTATATTAAATCCACAGTCTTCACAGGCATTTTAATATTCATAACTGTCTTTTATTTTTTTTAGACCAGATTTTTTCTTTTCATTCTCTTCTTATGAAACACCTTACATGCAAAGTTTGGAGAACATTGTCATAATCCCATTTCGGTGTTTTTTCCTCCCCCTCTGAGTTAAGGTTGCTAACAAGTTCTGATTCTACTATTTGGGACTGTTATTTAAGTGAGGTTGTCCTGATAGTCGAGAGACAACCTTAAACCACAAGCCTCTTCAAAAGGATTTAGTAATTATCTAATGCCTACTAAGTCGCTGTACCTTAGCCAATGGCATTTAAATTTACCTGGTGAAACGTAAGCAGCAGCTTGTTACTTGTACCAGTTCAAATGGGCATTTTCCAAGTCAGACTTCTTTAACGAATTCTTCACCTCTGTTTTCTTGTGCAGGAACCAGGACTCCCCCACCGTGATTCAAAACGGACTCGAGGGGAACACCTCAAGACCAAAGGTTGAGGAGGACCAGGTTAGAGTGCTTCTGGAGGGGCTGGCCGTGTTCAAGTCAGCAGGTCCAGATGCTCTCCACCCCAGGGTGTTGAGGGAGCTAGCAGGGGTTATTGCAGGGCCCCTGGCATGGCTTTACGAGTGCTCGCGGTGCTCGGGCCAGGTGCCGGATGATTGGAAGATAGCCAATGTGGTTCCCATCTTTAAAAAAGGGAGGAGGGAGGACCCGGGCAACTATAGGCCCATCAGTCTTACCTCAATCCTGGGGAAACTCTTTGAGAAGATCATCAAAGAGCACATCTGTGATGGGCTGGCATCAGGGATGATGCTTAGGGGCAACCAGCATGGTTTCATTAAGGGCAGGTCATGTCAGACCAACCTGATTGCCTTTTACGATCAGGTCACAAAAGCATTGGATATAATATTAGATATAATAACGGCCACAAGTTGTTGGAGAGTAGGTTTAGATTAGACATCCATAGGAACTACTTCACAGTAAGGGTGGCTACGAACTGGAACCAACTTCCAAGGGAAGTGGTGCTGGCTCCTACCCTGGGGGTCTTTAAGAAAGTGCTTGATGCCTACTTGACTGGGGTCACTTGAGCCCAGTTTCCCTCCTGCCCAGGCAGGGGGTCGGACTTGAAGATCTACAAGGTCCCTTCTGACCCTACTTCTATAATTCTATGATAAGTGACCTGTTAAATGATGCAGGGAAGTAATGCAGAGAGAATTAACTCAGGGAAGTAATGCAGTGCTGTACGTAGCGACTGATTCTCAACGATCAGTATCTTCTGGCCTTCTCTCCACATATTTCTGCATACAGAATGGCTCCTTTTCAAAAGCAGCCTGGCAGGAACACTGCTGACATCTCCACCAGGACGAGCTTTCCATTTCCATGCTTTCTCACTATGCAGCTGAACAGCACAAGGCAAAGCTACGTATTGCATGAAGAAGCTAACATTCCTTATTCCCACCGCAGTGCTATGAAAAGCTGAAGACTTGCTCCAAAGAGCAGTGGCTGCAACTTCTAGGCCTTTGCTAGCAACTGAATCGAGCAGGCTTGGTACATAAAATCTATGCTAAGCAATCTATTTTATTTGGCTGCAGCACAGGCAGATGTGATAAAAGCTGGTTATGTCTAAAATGCGTACTGCCCCCACCCATCTCAGTTCAGTCCTAAAATGCCTGTCTTGAAATGACCAAGTAGCAGCAAGTCAGTTGTGCTATAAACACAAAGCATGCAGGAACATTTCATGTCAAAGAATGCATGGTATGTATAATAAGAGAGAGGACCAAAACTCTCTTTACCCTGGGCAGCTCTCACCTGTAGCTCATACAACCTAGATGTTGCAGGTAACATGCATCTAAATTAATATAAATGACATGAGCACACACACACTTTACTATTCATTCCATCCAGGAAGAGCACACACACTAACTGCAGAAATGATTATTTGGTCTCTGGCAAGTCCCTTAGCCTCGCAAACCATGTCTATACTGCTTGCTTGCTGAGGCCAGCAAGCTCTGCTTGCTCCCTCCCAATCTGCATGCACTCAGGCCTGGCCAAGGGGCAGCACAGATGTCTTAAAGAGGTCTTGAGGCTCTGTCAAAAAGGGCTAATGACCTGCACTAAGGACCCTTCTAACCCACATGGCCAGCTTTGGGCATGCGCCGAGTGAGAGTGGATAGGTCTTGTTTCTTAGCTGCCAACCTAGGTTTAGTGCACAGCCATGGCATCTAGCTCAGTTCCATATCCGTAAAAGGGGGATGGGGGGGGGGGTTAAGGCTCTTCCTTGCCTCATTAAGTTTTCTGAAAATCACATTGCTTAGGGTGCTCAGCTGTGCCAGTAATGGTAACGGGCTGCTCCCAGGAGCACCACAAATGAAAAAGGGCCTCTCTGCTGGGTGATGTCTCTAGAAACAGGGTGTTTTCCTGGGGGGAAGAGGGACGCAGGAGTCTGCCATGTCACTCCAGCATCAACACCCACATTGATGCCATCACAAGCTCTGCTCCACCTTTAAACCCACCAACATTTCATGCCGACACTTTTCATATTGAACTTCCTGTTTATACAATAAGAAACAAAAGGTGTAGAACTGAGGGCAAGGAGTCTTAAATTTACAAGGTCTCGGGAGCATCCAGGAATTTTGGCTGGATTTGCAGAAGAGCTCAGGTGCCATTTAGGCACCTAACTAAAGGTGCAGTGAGATTTTCCAAATGGCTCAGCAAACTGCAGCTGGATTTTCCATACCCAACATGCAATTCTGCCATGAGCCAATATTTAAATGGGAGCTAAGCTAAAAGTCTGACCTTTCCTAAGAGAGCTAGGCACTCTAAGCCTTTGCATACATTTTACTACAGCTACTTCTATAGCCTCTTTAGTGCCAACACCTACACCTGCAACAAATATTAAGGACCCTCCAAGATTTACTCTGTCCTTTGTCAAGCAAACCTCTCATTGGTCTAACCTTCAGGTCATCTACCTAACATGGTGCCTAAAAGCATACACACAAACCGGCTCTCATTCATCAAAATGTTTTCTTCAGAAATGTTTTACTGATGAGCAGCTGTGTTCCTTTTCTCCTTAGTTGGTTCCTGTATGCAGATACAGAGCTGCAAGTGAAGCTGCATCCTTTTTACCCTTGACTTCGATGCATTCAAAGGAGAAAAGGGAAGCCTACACAGAACTGGGGGAGAGGAAAGCCAGGGAGATTCAACAGTGTAAAAGAGGAACAAGACACTGAAATGCATCATGCTTATTCTCACAATTTCAGCAGATGTTAATTATCTAGCAAATCAGATGATCTTCAGCCCCATCTGGAATAAAGTTGCCAGTGCACTGTGCCTGCAGGGTCACCTCCTTTACCCCATTCCCTCCAAGCACCCCCATTTCTTTGCCACTCTTCTCCAGTCCCATTTCACCAAGCCACTATTCTCTGCTCAGCCATCTTTGCTAAGGGAAGGAAATTCATAACAGAATTAATAGGATCATTTGTTTTTAAACTCTCCAAGTTATTTCCTCTTCTCTGTTTCCTGTTTTCTCTGTGCTCCAGGATCCTGTAAAAACAAGTCCTCACCATGTACACATCAGTGGCTCCACTGAAGTCAAGGGCACACGAGGAATTAGGACATTCGACTCCAAGATCTTTGGGCCAGAGAGTGTCCTAACGTCAGCCTTATACAAAACAATGCATGTTTTCGGGGCTCAATAATTAACTAATAAATGGCACTTGACCAACACTTCCTTTTCAAAATAGTGTTACAGGGAACAGATCTATAGTTTCTCAACAGGTTTTTTGACATGACAGTCCTTCAGTGCTTTATCTCCTCCTACTGATGAGAGGAGAAGGTGGATGAGCATAATATAATGAGACTGATTTAGCATATGTGAATGGAAGCAATGACTTCCTCATTTTTGATCCCAATGAAAACACTTGGGAACATCAGGCACGGGACGCTGTCCTGTCCGAACAGGCAGTCTCATTCGCCAAATGTTGAAAAGTGGTTAGATTAAAAAGTGAACCTGTAAAAGTGGCAACTCAAGGTTCATGTCAATGATATCTTGAACGGTTTTGCTTCAGCTTCTCAATTTACAGGGAAAAAAGATCACTTTTTAGTTTGTTGGAGGTGTTGTTATTCTTGTTATTTTATAGCTTTGATCCTGAAAAGCAATAAGCCAGCAAACTTCCACTTGAAGAAAGCAAACATCTTTGTAGCAGGACCCCAGCCCAACACACAGCGGCATGGTGCAGATCAGTATACATGCATGATAGTATACTTTGGTTGATAAAAACAATTGCCTTTTGAGTGCAGTCTGAGCACTCATGCAAATAAGTGAGAAAAACGCAGGTTGCATACCGGCACGTACACAAGGTAAATACCTAAATAAAGCAGCTGCAGTTGGTTAACAGAAGAGCAAGAGCCAAAATCATAAGCATGGCATTATTTAGCAAGGCTTGCCAGTAGACTAAACAGGATATGATGAACCAGGTGCTGTGATTTGACTCCACCGGGTGCCAATGGATTTACACCCATTTACAACAAGGCTGAATCTGACTCTGTACCTGCATTTGAGAGAGTCATTCTGAAAGTCCAGTTTGTAAATGCAGTCATATAACTTGCTTCTGTTGCTCTCTTATTTGCAAGGTTATGCCCTGGTTCAGGGAAGCTCTCTAAATGCACACAGTGCTTTAAGCAGGTGACAGGAGTCCCTGAAGTATTTGGGGCTGCTTACATGATAGAGTGCCGTCCTGAGCTGGAATCTAAGATGCACTGCTTCAATTCTTGATTGACAGAAGAAAATGGGGGGTTAAGTATAAAATGTAGCCAGGCCTTTTTAACCACAAAATCCACACTGTGAAAACAACAGGGGCATCCTACACAGCCCTTAGGAATCATCAACTATCTCTAATTTCCATTGATAAAACTTTCAGGAACCTTCCACTGGTTATAAATGGAAAGGTGAGTTAAATAATCCTTCCTTTCCTGCTGCCCACACATTTTTCAAACCATGAGATGGTCGCTTTTGCCTCTGAAAAAAGAATAGATAGGAAGGATTTTTAAAGACAGGCAATGATTTACAAAAAGACAAAGTGGAATCAATAAAAACTTGAGCCACTTCAGCTTATCCTTAAAAACATATTTGAGACCCTGACTTTACTTTGCCTCTAAATCTTTCTTGTGTGTGAAAGCTGAGCATGGGAACAATGAATGAGCCAGTCGGGACTGCTGAAAGACGGCCCTGAGTTACGTGTCTCTCTCACAAATACGAGTCCTCTCGGACTACGTCTTGTCTGACTACTTCCCCTTTTCCCCAGTTATGAAACTTTTTTTTGCTGAAGATACCGAGGAAGATTCTTTTCCTATTGATAAGTGCTGTACAGAGCATGTCTGTCCTTTTACAAGTTGAACCTGGTAGCTATAGGGATGAAAAATGTTAAATCCAAGCTGAAGATAGTAGGAGCTTATGAATGTTACATGAGTCTTCAGTGATCAGGTGCTTTAATGTCTTTTCTAGTCTTCTCTATCAATAGCCAAGGTATACAAAATCATCATGGAAATACAGGGTCAACTTTCCAGCAGGTGCATAGACAACCTGTGGCCTCAATCCAGCAGATATTTATACACGGGCTTAACTTTATTCACATGAATAGACGCACTGAAGCAAATGCTTATTATTTAATACTTGCATTACAGTAGGGGCTGGAAACATCAATGCCACACTGCACTAGGTGCTGTACAAGCAGTCATGGAAAGGCAGGTCCTTCCCCCAACAATTTACAAATCAAATATCAACTGGCAGACAACACACTAGCAAACAGAGGGAAATAGGGGAAATAATCCTCAGCATGAAAAGCAGAGGTGACAGAACACGAGCCGGCAGCCATGCTCATACCTTCGGTAGACACCGGGGAGATGGGAGTTTTATGGAGAGATCTGAGAACGCGGCTGTTTGAGTAAATAAAATTAACTTGACCGTACTTGCCTGCAAACGTTCGACCCGTGGCGACCATGTGGAGTCGGTCGGTCCCTTCAATTGTTGAAAGAAAAAAACAAGACTCTTCCCCAAGTACAAACCTAGAATAGCTGTACTGACGTTGGCAAAGTTACTCTAGGTTCAGAGCGGTGGGAGAGAGGAGAATCCCCCTGAGGAGTCTAATCCAGTGAATCCTATCCAAGTGCTTGTCCAAAGTTAAGACTACAGGACAGATCCATACATTTGCACTTCTCCAATGCACCGATGAAATTCACAGAGTCCTAAATGCTGGGGCAGGACAGGACCTCAAAGGACTATCGAGTCCGACTCCCTGCCTGGGCAGGAAAGAGCACTGGGGTCAGATGCCCCCAGCCAGATGCCTATCCAGCCTTGTCTTAAGAACCCCCAAGGTAGGGGAGAGCACCACCTCCCTTGGAAGCCCATTCCAAATTTTGGCGACCCTTACCGTGAAGAAGTTTTTCCTGATGTCCAGCCTAAATCTGCTCTGTCAGTTTGTGACCATTGCTCCTTGTTACCCCAAGAGGCACCCTGGGGAACAGAGCATCTCCAATCCCTTGCTGCCCCCCTAATGAATTTGTAGGCGGCCACAAGATCACCTCTCAGCCTTCTCTTGCAGAGGCTGAAGAGGTCCAGATACCTCATGAGTCTCTCCTCATAGGGCTTGGCCTGTAAGCCCCTAACCATATGAGCGGCCTCCTCTGGACCCTCTCGAGTCTACCAACATCCTTCTTGAAGCGCGGTGCCCAAAACTGGACGCAGTGCTCCTACTGGGGTCTGACCAATGCCACATAGAGGGGAAGTATCACCTCCTTGGATCTATTTGCCATGCATCTGCTGGTGTATGATAAAGTGCGGTTAGCTTTGCTGGTGATTTCATCACACTGATGACTCATGTTCATTTTGGAGTCCACTGTGACTCCAAGATCCCTTTCTACTTCTGTGCTGTTGAGAGGGTCACTTCGCAACCAGTACATCTGCTGGATATTTTTGCACCCTAGGTGCAGCACTCTGCATTTGTCCTTGTTGTACTGCATCCTATTGTGTAGTGCCCACTTATCCAACCTGTCCAGGTCTGCCTGCAATCGTTCCCTACCTCCGGAGTGTGCACTTCACCCCACAATTTAGTATTGTACGCAAACTTGGACAGAGTACACTTCACACCCACATCCAAGCCACTGATGAAGACATTGAAATGTACAGGTCCAAGGACCGCACCCTGCTGGATTCCACTGCCCACATCCTTCTACGTCGATAGCGACCCATCTACTACCACTCTCTGGGTGCGACCACTAAGCCAATTTGCCACCCACTGGACCATGTAAACATCTATGTCACAGCCTCTTCATTTATTTATGAGAATGGGATGAGACATCATATCAAAGGCCTTGCTAAATCCAAGAAAATGACATCCACCTCTACTCCTGTGTCTAAGCATTTTGTGAACCTGTCATAAAACGAAACCAGATTGGTCAGGCTTCATCTACCTGCTACAAACCCATGCTGCTTTCCCTGCTGCATTGATTTTCCCACTGGTCTCCCACAAATATGATCCTTCATAATCTTTTCAAAGACCTTTCCAAGGATGGAGGTGGCACATGTAATTTGTAGAAATTACAGGGCCAGATCTCAGCTCAGGTACACAGACATGCTAATGCAGGTCATGGAACTGTGCTGACTTGCAACTAGTAATTTAGCTAATACTATGGATTGCATTGTCCTTCTTAAGATTGCATCAGAATCCATTTAGATGCCAATTTCTGATTAAATACCTTTATATTACATTTCCTTTATTGTGCTCTTTGCTACTTGCATCTGAACTTGTATCATTTGTGAGCACACTAATCTTCAGCTACCCCTGCTTTCTAAATCCACAAGAAAGACTAGAACATTTACTGTTAAAGGCCATCTTGCACTTTTACAAATGGTCTTAAAACCTTACTTGAATGATCTTTCTTTGCAAGGCAATTGGTCATAAACAGATGCTCAGACTTTGTCTTCCCAGCAGATGACCTTTACTGCAGCATCACCATGGCCTGAAGTCTCATTATTGTAAATCTCAAATTAAGATTACTATAGGCCTGGAGAAAGTATGCAATATAAACCCCCTTGTTTACTACCCCGTGGTAAAACACACACCTTTTTTATTCAATTGCCATGATCACACACCAATTAGAGATATTTTCAAACCTTAAATAACTTCAGACATATAGCATCTCCTGTGTCTCTTAGTGGTCATGCCACTCAGATACTGGATTTTGACTCATTCTTTAGAGATGCAATTCTCCTATGAGTTGTGCTGGCATAAATCAAAGGGAATCTCATTGAAGCTAATGGAGCTACACTGGATTTAAAAACCAAACCAAACCCAGGAGTGACAAGAGAAGGTGGTCTTGGGGGTCACACTGATACCAAGACAAACCCAGAGTAATCCCACTGAGTTGTTTTTTTTCTGTACCACTGCTGACAGTGATACCATACCATAATTCACACTGCTTCTGGTGGCAATGGTGAGGATATGCAAGGTCCCTTGATTTCAGCAGGGATATTGCTTTAAGCAAGTTAAACGCAAAGCAAGACTTCTACTTATAATCAGGCTCATTAGAGCAAACATGTTGCAAAAGTGACTGGTGCTTTTGGGTGCCCAAATTCATATATCTTAAAGGGTCTGGATCTTCAGAAAAGTGCTCAAAAGATCAGGTCCTGGGAAAGAATCTCCAGTTGGTCACTCAAAATCAGTTGTTACACTTAAACAATCTTGACCTTACATTTTAGCATATCTGAACACCAAAGACACTGTCCAAGCCCTAACCTGGTTTAAACCCATCCTGCAGAAGTCATTGAGAATTCCCAGGTTGGGAAGGAGCCACAACAGGCCATTCATGTTTCCCATTAGGATGCTTACAGTGATAAGAAAAGCCAAGTCTAACCTGGCTTTAACACCACAGCAGCAGACGCACAATGTCACATAAGCAGAAAGTCAGTTGTCCAAAGAAGTCTTTGTTGAAATGGCATAACACAAATCCATCTTACCATGTATAAATGGGCCATGGGGATCTAAAGTACAACCCTTTCTTATTTATTAATGTCCTAATTATTACAAAATTACAGCTCAACATATACACATGCGTATATGCTCCTCACACACACACACACACACACACACTCCCCAATGACTGCCAGTTTTTTTTACTTACACTTACAGAGCCAAAACGACACCTCATGTAAAAGGGTGCAACTCTGAGCTACATCCCCTTCTGCCGTCTCTTGGTCTCTCAGTTGAAACTTTCCAGCAAAACACACCAAACCAGGCATTTACAAATGTTATTTTTGACTTTTGCCCTACTTTAGGACCCAAGTTCAGGCAAGTCCATAAACAAGAGCTCCCATCTGTCCTGATTCAGCAGAGCACTCAAGTGAGTTAAGCCAGTGCTCAAGTCTCATTGTGCTTAATTATATCCCTGAACTGCAGACTGAATATGGAAAAGAGAAACGGCATCATCTTTTTTAAACCCCTGCCACATAGGTTGGAGAAGCCACCAGGTGTAATACTGACCCTACTATACAGATTTCCCCCCCAAGCATTCTACTCTGTGTTCCCTAGACCAGCAGGTGCCTTAATCCCCTCCCAGTTACACCAGTGCACATTGTTAGTGACTCCCGTAAACCGTCCCTGATTTAGGCTTAAATTACTTAAGCTACACTTTAGGGCCTCACAATATGAAGGGTCTCTAAATAAGAAAAAGAAAACTGGCTCAATGTCAAGTTTTATAATAGGCAGTTGGTAGATAAAGGAGATATGGGAAAATGACTCTTAATATGGACATTTTCATCCTTATGTGACAAAAGTATATATACACTGGATTATTTTCATCGTATGCGGCCTCTTAAGATGGACATAGTTTAGGGCCTCAGCATGTCATAATCTGGCACTGCTCGTAAAGCAACTGGTGTGAAATGGGTCCCGGCAAGAGGAAATTCAGGCTCTAGATGCGTTTAACATGGCTTAACATACGTTAAACATGCGTTTAACATGGTTTAACATACCATCTTAATCTCATCCTTGGATGAACCTCTTTCAAGTCTGCACTGTTGAAAATAACCACTGGCACTTCTCCGACTGTTGTCATTTAATTAAATAACCTTTCACACTGAGCACACCCAAAAGCAAAAAGGCTCATTAATCTTTCTAGTGATTAAAAATGCCGCAAAAGGTTCAAACATTTACCTCTCCTTCCCAGCTGCTGAAACGGTTTTAGGAGGATTGGGGTTCATACCTCACATTCCCTGGAGCCAGAGATAGTGTACTTGCAGGGTCCAGATCCATTAATGGATACACCCATGGTTGGCTTGTAGTCCACATAATACTCCTGTAAAGGGGAGTTCATTTGCCTTTCAGACTCTCTGGCATTTTTTCTGCACCTCTTCATAAGAGAGTGCTGCTGGAGTTGTTTCACGCTGGCTGGGTGGCACCTCCACGACACGGAGATAACCAGCAAAATCATAGCCACTGAAAGAAAGAGGGCCACGCTCCCAGCAATGATTTTGTGAAAGGAAACACGTTCGTACTCCGGTTCCACTCCAGGTGCCGGCAGGTCCGGAGAAGGACTTGGCATAATGGAGGTTGGCTGATTACCTTCCAGTTTAGAAAGGGTAGGTTTGGGAATAAAAAGTGGCCTCTGGGGCATTTTAGGTGCCTGGTATGATCTTTCAGAGTACATTCACACAGATTTCCGGACAGAGAGATTTGTATTAGTGAAAGCCATGAATTGATGGTCTCCTGAGAGATGCTGGTGAGTTTGTCTGCTTCCAGGTTCAGCTTGTGCAGGTTGGGCAGGCGGTGGAACGTCCCGGGTTCTATTCACGTCTTGTCATTCCCCGATAAATCCAAGTTGTCCAAGGAGCTACAAGTCCACGTAACCCTGGGCTAGCAGACCGGATCCTATTCCACTGCAAATAAATGGATCTTAGGTTGAAGAGGCGTGGAAAGTGGACCAAGCTGATTTTAGAAAACTAGTTGTGCTCTAGATGGAGCTCTGTTAACTGCAGGAGGCCAGCAAAAGCATTGCGGGACAGACTCCGCACACGGTTGTAGCCCAAATCCAGAAAATCAAGGTTCCGGCAATCTTTAAAAACTTGGACTGGTCCCATTTTCAGCGAGTTGGACCACAAGTGCAAGAACAAGAGCTTGCGAAGGCCCTTAAACTGCTCCGACTGTAACACCTGCAGCTTGTTGTAAGAAAGGTCCAGGTTGCAGAGATTGGGGACCAGGTGAAATGCTTTGTTGTGCAGATGAGTAATTTTGTTGGAGTTTAGAATTAGTTCCTTCAGCCTTTGGATCCCCTGAAACGCATCTTCAGCCACGGACCTGATGTAATTATGGTCAAGATAAAGCCAGATGAGCTGATTCAGGCCCCAAAACTGATTTGATTTAAGCTTCTGGATGCTGTTGTAGCACAGCGATAAGCCTTGAGATCCTCCAGAAATATTCTGAGGGATATCTCTGAATGCGTGAGATTCACAGTACACAATTTTGCTATCACACCTGCAGTTCTTGGGGCAAGTGCGCTGAGCCGCAGTGAGCATACCAGACAGCACCGTAGGAAGTAGCACTAACACCACACTCATGCCTCTCAGCTGCTTCATTAAACGGAAAACTGCAATATTAAAAAGAAGACAAATGTGCATTGTAAAACTATTAAAATAAATCACATGGAGATTACTTATGTCAAGGGGTTTCTACTGGGGCATTGGAGGTCCAGTGGATTTGGAGACAACCTGTTTGTCCCTTCCTGCATTGTTTGCTATGTAAATGCCTGTTATCATTCCACTTCCTAGCCTGCCTCCCTGTCCCACCGCACCCACGTCACCACCACCACTGTGGTTATTCAATTACTTGTGTGTGATTTATGATCCCAAAGATGGGCTGAGAGCCTGTCTGCTCTTCCCTTGATCTCATGTACATACGCACACCACGTAGCAGATATATCCTTATCACTGGATGCTGAGGTTTTAACAATAAACGTATCTGTCAAGTCACTGTTCTGAACTCACTGCAGGGTTCGATTGGAAACTCAGCCCCTGCTTTGGTAGTTCAACAAGAAGTAAAATATTTCTTAATAAACCCAGCTGCTTGTAAATCTTTGCCAGCCTGCCCCCCCCCCCAAAAAAAAGAGTATAAAAAGGAGCTACAGTGATCAGCTGACATATAATAAAGTTTGACCTGCATTTGAAACATGCCTTTATTGCAAAATGTAAGGTTTTCATCTACTCTTTCTAACCAGCATTGAGGGATCTTTTTTCATGTGGAAAAACAAAAGAATGCACTGTAAACACACGTACACAAACACTATCATAAAGCATACATGTGTATTATCTATATTGTGTATCAGATGTAGGGGACCCCAATATCATGAGGATGCCTTCATTAATATACACAGCTCACAATTTAGTTTTGAAGGTCGCATTATATGTGCATTATATGGATGTAAACACATCTACTGATATTTGAATATCTATTATTTTGTACGTGTGTTATTTTGATGTACTGCATGTGCATACCTACATGTATGTGTGTATATATACACATGTACACACACATACACCTATATAGAAGTATGAGTATGTGTGTATATGTATGCACACACACTTTTATACCAATGTTGTGTGACCCTGGTGGCAGCACTACCCGCAGCCATGTCCAAGTTCTTGGGATCCTGGGGTGCCAATAGGTCTCGGTCTACTCCCACTCTGTCTACAGGCTGGGAGCACCACTCACTGGAGTGCTCTCCTGCGGTGCTCCCCGCACCAGACCACACACTAAGTAACTATTTACAATAATGTATTATTTACAGTAACAACTTAGAGATTGACAAATAATAACTGAGAGACTGACAAATTTGACATCCCATAAATAACAAACTAATGTTCATTATTGAGACATTGTAGCTATATTACTTGTGCAAGCTATTGAGCTATTAACTTGTGTGAGCTATTGAGCTAGTAATGATAGCTCACTATAGAGCTGTTTTCAATAAGCTCAATAATGATCTATACCAGCAGATAAAGCAAATACTCATCATCTAACAAAAGTGATTATGTTATCAACCTTACCACTCAGACAACTTATAACAGGTATGTATATATGCTTAGTCACAAAATCCCTCTGCTTGCAGCAAAGTAGCCCACTGTGCAGTGGTTGCAGTGGAGCCCCGGGGAGCGGTGCTCGCTCTGCCTCACAAGAGGGGCGGCGATGCCGTCATCTGGACAGAAGATGGGGGGCTTGTCAGGAGGGTGGCTGCTCCGGAGGCCAGAGATTATTCCCTTGTCCAGTCTTTCCTGGGCACTTGCAATCACTCACACAGATCCCCAGACACTTCCCAAGGCAGCTCTCCTGTGGTTGACACCTGGATCACCTCTCTCAGCTGTAGGTTATTGAGCTCTCTGCTGGAGCTCCCGCACAGCTGCTTTCTGCAGCTCTCCCAGAAAACCTCCTCTAGCAACCCCTGTCCCTCCTTCCCTCCAGGGACTCCCTGCGCTCTGGGATCTTAAAGTGGGGAGGGGAACCCATTTGCACAACCCCTGCTCCTTCAGTAAAGGCAATCCTGGGTACTCAGTAGCTGGTGGCTCCTCTGCCCGCAGTAGCAGCCCTTCTCCACAGACCTTCAGCTCCCCTCTCCCCAGCTGCTTTCCCCTTTTATTTCCTGGGCTTCCTGCCCTAGATTTCCAGCAGTCGTATCTTGTGCACGCATCCTGTGTGCACAGCCTGATGCAGAGCCTTTTCTCAAGAGTGCAAACGCCCCGACTGAACTTGCACACTCCAAGGAAGCCCTTCAGCATCTTCACAGTTCCATTAAGATCAGCAAAAAGCGTTACATTTAAAGAGTCATATTTTCATCTGGACCCCCTTGCTGTTCCTCACTGCTGCTGAGCAGTCAGATTGTGCACAGTCTCTGAATAATTATGGCAAGTCTCAGAAATTTCACCCTGCACACACACACACTTTCTCAGAGCAAATCATAATTTTGAGGCCCCCTGGCTCAGTCCAGAGTTGTAGTCCCACCCATCATTTGGCTGCATTCTTCCATCAGAAGAATTGATTAAAGGCCTGTTATCTTCTCTGTAAATAGTCATTTTATTATTTGTCACACACATGCACACACCCTGTGCTACAGTTATTAATTCCAATGTTAAACCAAGAGGCAGTAAGTGAAATCATTCTTAATCTAAAAAGCCCTTATGTGTCTCTCTCTTTCACTTCAATGGTTAGGTCTCTAATTTAAATCCTGATCTTTCCCTCTGACCAGAAGCCCTGCCCCACTCTCACCACACCGTCCCTGGTATTGGGCAGGGTGGCAACTACTGGGCTGCCACCCGGGTTACATAATGCAAGGCTGGAGAGGCATAATTACAAACACCTTTTTTCCAAATTCAGAAGCAGTCAGGTCTCACAGACAGAGCACTGTCCTGGGACTCAGGATGCATGGTTTCTACTTTGACTTTCTGTGCAACCATCACTTCTGTAGTGTTTCATCTCCCAACCTTGATCTACCTTGCTTATTTGAGGGCCTGATCCAACTCCTGCTAAATTCTTTGGAAAGATGTCAATAGGCTTCGAATCAGGGGCATACGATTCTTGATGCATGGACCCGATTTTCCAGATGGTTCAGCCCTCAACGTGTAAATATTTTCAGAAAATCTGGCCACTTACTGACATGCCTAAGATGGATCCGAGCTCCTTAGAAAATCTGTCCTCATTTGTATGTGCTGTAGAATGTCTGAAAGTAATAGCCAATGTGTCTAGAAAGAACTTAGCAAAATAAACCTTGATCCTATCTGAGGTCTCTGTATGCTACCACTATTCATTCTACCAGTATTAACAAAAATAAAATCCCATCATCCTTCAGGGCCAGATTCCACGCCTGTTTTTTTCTAGATTTCTTATTCCTTTATCAAGCAAAAAGATTACTGGCTCCAGTAGGAGTGTTTCTTTACATTAAAAAAAAAAAAAATATGAGGGTTTAATATTGCAATCAGCTTTAAATGAAATCAAGGTCACCAAACAGTCTCTGCTTTCTCCCTCTCAACCAGTCTCAGTCAACTTCAGGAGTCACACCTGCCAAAAGAGTTCAGTATTTGGCTTTCATTGCCTAGGGCCAAGCAAAATTCCTCACTGCCAATAAAACACAGAAATAGGCTCAAGTCAGCATTTTTCATCCTGTTCCACAATCCCAACATCTCACTATTGAGATATGTCTTGATCCAGGTTTTCCTTTTATCTTCTTATAATGATTTGGGGCCAATGCATATAATGGTTCAAAGTTTTGAATTTGGATTAATCTGCATGACCAACTATGAGGGTGATTTACAATTATCAAGATCAAGCTGTAAAGCTAGTCCCATGTGCAACCAACCGGGTTCAAGGTTTAATTGTGATGACATGATTATGAAAGCAACGTGTCATCATGATCAGCATCATTCTTATGCTCATTCAGATGTAAGACCAATAATATTTCCTAATATAAATGGTGCCAGAGTCTGGGATCCTGGGACTTGGAATAGACAGTTCGCTAAGAAGAAGTACACGGAACAACTAAGGCTGAATTGAATCAGGTTTTGTTCCCCCACCCCCAGATCAAGGAAGATCTAAAAAGACTGAAAACATTTCCACGTGGTTTTCTTTCCTGGGCTTCTGTATCACTTCCTTTTCTATGAGACAAAATGCCAGAACTGTCCTCATTCTAGACGCTCTGAGCAAGAAAATAGCTTTATTTGTTGCTTGAAAATTTCATGAACGTTCTCTCCTAAACTTTTGATTTTTAATTGGAAAAACATAACCCCCAAAATTGAAATCTTTGGCGGTTCCACCAGTGCCTGCTCCCCAAAACATTTCAGTCAACAACAACAGTCTGGGTTTGTTCTTGATTTTCTCACAAACCATAGTGAGAAAACTAGTTCAATAGTCAGAAAAGTGTACAACATAGGAATGAAAATGTTATTTGATATTTCTACTCCAGGTCTATCTAGGCACAGAAATCACATAAATCTTGCATGAAGAAGTTTAGGAAGGTGTATGAGGTTTGGATGCTCCAAAAGACAAGGTGTCCTGCCCGCTATCATCACTAACCTGCAAAAATTATCAATACTAATAACCACTAACCTTGCTTACACTGCAATCCATTCTTTATCATCTATACTGATGACTGCATTTATTTAATTCAGCTCCCAATCAATATAATAACAAATCTGGGGAGTGGGGTGGCGGGGGGTCATTTTGACTCTCATGATTTCTAAATCACGGGATTCTAAGAAATAAGACTGTGTTGCAAATTCTTTACATTTGTCTTCTTGTTTCTGTGCATTTAAGATGTGTTTGAGTCCTGTTGTAAGGTCTTTTTTGGAGAACTACAGGAGTCACAAACTTACACATGCTGAACCCTTTATCTGTGAAATCTGGAGGGACGAGGGTGCTGTCCCCAATTAAAGAACAAAAAATTCCCCAAACAAATGATCTCAAACTGTTTCACACAATCAGCTTTTCAAAAGCCCTGCATAGATTCATAGATGTTAGGGTCGGAAGGGACCTCAATAGATCATCAAGTCTGACCCCCTGCATAAGCAGGAAAGAGTGCTGGGTCTAGATGACCTCAGCTAGATACTCATCTAACCTCCTCTTGAAGACCCCCAGGGTAGAGGAGATCACCACCTCCCTTGGGAGCCCGTTCCAGACCTTGGCCACTCGAACTGTGAAGAAGTTCTTCCTAATGTCCAATCTAAATCTGCTCTCCGCTAGCTTGTGGCCATTGTTTCTTGTAACCCCCGGGGGCGCCTTGGTGAATAAATACTCACCAATTCCCTTCTGTGCCCCCATGATGAACTTAAAGGCAGCCACAAGGTCGCCTCTCAACCTTCTCTTGCGGAGGCTGAAAAGGTCCAGTTTCTCTAGTCTCTCCTCATAGGGCTTGGTCTGCAGGCCCTTGACCATACGAGTTGCCCTTCTCTGGACCCTCTCCAGGTTATCCGCATCCTTCTTGAAGTGTGGCGCCCAGAATTGCACGCAGTACTCCAACTGCGGTCTGACCAGCGCCCTATAGAGGGGAAGTATCACCTCCCTGGACCTATTCGTCATGCATCTGCTGATGCACGATAAAGTGCCATTGGCTTTTCTGATGGCTTCGTCACACTGCCTGCTCATGTTCATCTTGGAGTCCACTAGGACTCCAAGATGACTTTCCACCTCTGTGCCACCCAGCAGGTCAATCCCTAGGCTGTAGGTGTGCTGGACATTTTTCCTCCCTAGGTGCAGCACTTTGCATTTCTCCTTGTTGAACTGCATCCTGTTGTTTTCTGCCCACTTGTCCAAGCTACCCAGGTCTGCTTGCAGCTGTTCCCTGCCCTCCGGCGTGTCCACTTCTCCCCATAGCTTTGTGTTATCTGCAAATTTGGACAGAGTACATTTGACTCCCTCGTCCAAGTCGCTGATGAAGACATTAAAGAGTATCGGTCCAAGGACCGAGCCCTGCGGGACCCCACTGCCCACACCCTTCCAGGTCAAGACCGACCCATCCACCACGACTCCCTGGGTGCAACCCTCTAGCCAATTCGCCACCCACCAGACTGTGCAGTCATCCACATCACAGCCTCTTAACTTGTTCACCAGTATGGGGTGGGATACCGTATCGAAGGCCTTCCTGAAGTCTAAGTATACGACATCCACCCCTCCTCCTGTGTCCAGGCGTTTCGTAACCTGGTCATAGAAAGAGACTAGGTTGGTCAGGCACGATCTGCCCGCCACAAACCCGTGCTGGTTTCCCCTCAGCATAATTTGTCCTGCCGGGCTCTCACAAATGTGAGCCTTGATAATTTTTTCAAAGACTTTACCAAGGTTGGAGGTGAGACTGACTGGCCTATAGTTGCCTGGGTCCTCCTTCCTCCCCTTTTTGAAAATGGGGACCACGTTAGCCCTTTTCCAGTCCTCCGGGACTTGGCCCGTGTGCCACGAGCGTTCGAATATTCCCCTCAGTGGCTCTGCAATGATGTCGGCCAGGGCCTTCAGCACCCTCGGATGGAGGTCATCCGGTTCTGCCGACTTAAAGGCATCCAGTTCTTCTAAGTGACTCTGCACCATCTCAGGATCTACGTATGGAAGTCTGGTACATTTCTATTGAGTGCCACAGGAGTTGGACTGTGGCTCTTCCACAGTTTGAAAAGCCCCAGCCACTAACTGGTTGACAAATGGAGGTTTTCTTCATAAAAGCTTTATGATTTTTTTCTCGTTTTGCTAATTACATTTTTAAAAATACTGTCCACCACGTCTAATCAATTATCTAGATGCATTGGCTGCCTACCAATGTCATCCCATTCACAAAAACTTTTAAAGTGCATGTAAAGCTCTAATTATGACTGCCTCAGCCAAGTCATTGTCTTATTCATTTAACTGATTAAAAAACATAGGGCCAGGGGAACCGTTTCAAAACCCAGGCCTGTGTAACATCTGCCAAAGAAGTTTCCCCCAACATTTCTGCATGAAGTCCATAGCTTCTGCCTCATACGTTTCTGAAAGACAGAAAAGGATGGAGAATCTACCACATCCTGTCCCCCTGGCTAATTCATCTTCTCTTGAACAGCTTGAGGATGAGAGCTCTGGTCACACAGGCTCTGAGAGCTGCAGTTTATTGCTTCATGCCATAGTGATCCAGCAAACAGCCGTTTCACATATTTTCCAAATGCATGGATGTAACGTGCTTGCCTCCCTTGTATGCCAACCTAACCCTGTTGCTCACTGCTCCCCCTAATGAACACCGTTATTTATATTTGACACAGGCAGTATTCAGGCAGACCTCTATAACAGAGACTCAGCATCTTTTAGGCACATAGTTCAGAAATGACTGCTTGTGCACAGGTATGTCTGTAGGACCCTCAGATTTACTTCTCCTTTATAGTCTGGTGTGAGCATAACCCATTGGTGATCACATACTGAGATCCTACGCTGTGCGAGCTACAGAGTACAGGAGTATGCTACCGCCCCCGGCTACATAGCCTGATACAGCTTCTAAAAATACCATATTGCTTGAAAGAATGAATCTCAAAAGACACACAAGAAACAAAGCCTCCGTTTTTGGCAGCATTTGTTGGAGCTGCCGGGAATCTTGCTAAAAGCCCTCAAATTATTCATTATTTCTCTCTTTAGTACATCGAGCTCCAGGTTCTCCAAGCATTGGTTTCATGTGCGACATTTATTTTGTGACACCGAACACGCAAGTCAAAACTGAGCAATAACTACACAAACCCAGTTCACACCACATGAATCAGTTTATCTGCCCTTTGGGATGGAGATTTTTTATCTTGGCTGTTTTGGGGCAGCAGAAGTACATATTCATCACTTAGAAAGGAAGATCTACAGGCATCCATCAGGAATATATCTTCTTGTGTGCTTTAATTCAGAATGAATCAGCATTGGAAATGGCCATTTAAAATATTGTTCAAAAGAAAAGGCATCTTAATTTTAAAATGTTGTGTTTGTTGGTTTATCAGCAGCAGCCCTGCTTTTGACATATATTGTCACTTTTGGACCAAACAACAGGAAACAAGCCTGCCCCTTTAAGCACTTTTTTTTTTGTTTTTTTTTTGTTTTTTTTAGAAATGGTACTACTAGTTGCCCCCCAAAATGAACACATTTCAGTTTGGGGGAATTGTTTTTCTTAATTAACAACTAAAAATATTTCTACCCTCCTGTGAGGTAAGGAAGTGACAATTTATACATGAGGGACTGCAACAAATTTCTATGCAGGTTGGGCACCTAAATACCTTTGGGGATCTGGATCTACATAGGATCGCAGGAAAGTAAGGCTGGAAGGGAACTCGTAAGGTCACCTGGTCCCCTCCACTTGAGGCAGGACCACCCCTGACTAAACCATCCCAGCAAGTGTCTGTCTTGAAAATGTCCAGGGATGGAGACTGAACAGCTTCTCAACATAGCCCGTTTCAATGCCCGACCTCACAGTCTGGAAGTTCCTAACAATCTCCAACCTCCATTTCTTCTGCTGCAGTTTGAGGCCATTGCTTCTAGTGCTGTCTCCTACAACCATGGAGAAAAGTCCATCCCCATATTGTCTCTATAGTCCCCATTCAAGTATTTGAAGACTATTAACCAATCTCCCCATAATCCTTCCAAGCTAAACATGATTTGAGCAAATGTCTGCAGCAGAGCTTTAGGATCAGAGACTAGCCTTGTATGGCACAGGCTAGTCATCTTTCCACACCTAATGTTATCTTGCTTTTCTTCTCATATAACCTGGCCCTCTGCTTGCAGAGGGGGCGGCAGGGGGGTTGTGAAACATTCACTGAGCAATAAGGGGGCATTTTATACTCACTTTCCATTGGGCAAAGTAAAGGGTCATTACAAATTTGAACTCTGGCGAGGAGGTCTGCCTTTACTCTTCCAAGTTCTCAGCTTCGGATGCGCTGCAACTTCTTGACAGAGACATGGAGCCAGGCATTTCCAAACCTAAATGCACAAGCTAATATAATCTGAACAAGGAGACAAGGCTCTGGGGCTCAGGGCTCTTGCAAATGCAGATCAGCACAAAAGGGGAGCTGTAAATACTTGCCCAAGAGGCTTACAGCAGTAGATACTGCAGTGGTACTAATGAGGAGCTTGCTGACAGGTGTAAATTGTTGCCCGTTGCTAGGTGTGACAGGCTGAACAAGGGCAGAATACCTCTGATAACAACAGCACTGCAGCGGCAAGGCAAAACTCTGTCCAGCTTCAGAACGGCGCCACGTTTTACCAGCAGAGGATCTGAACCCCTAATAACCACCAGATTTTTTAAAAAACTCAGTTTGGGTTCAACTTATTGTAACAGCCACCAAACCTGGTGTTATCACAATCTAATTTTCAGAAAGAAAGGAAAAATCCAAATCAATTGGAAAAGGTATTAAAAAAAAAATTGCTAATGAAACATCTCCTTTCCTTGCTCCACTCTAAATTAAAATTTGCTTTTTAAATTCAAAACAATGCTGAGGCATATAATATGCCATGTACCCACTTTCCATTCCTCTCTTGCACAGTAATTGGGTCTGAGGTTATCATTTACATTGAAGATCATCCTGGAGTTAGTAATTGGGTCTGAAGCTCTATAACAATAATTCAAACTGGGCACTTGTTAATAAATGTAAATTTGTTTCATCCTTGGAACAATTCAAAAGGCTAAAAAAGTCACCTGTCTTTACTCCTAATGTTACTGAAGAGGGAAACATTTAAGCCTTGCAGTATCAGGTTATTCCATTAGCGTATGGTAATTTATGTTTCAAAGTGGAAAATGAGAGTCCTGGCATTTGTGGAGCACCAGCCAGGTCCATTTTTAAAGCAAGACAAGATTCACTAAACATGTCGATAGCATTGTAACGCAGCCCATTTTACAAGCCACAAAGGGAATGTTTCCATAACTCTTTCTCTGGATGATTTCTCTAAGGATGTTAAAGCCTTATTTAATTACTGGATCAAGAAGGTGGCCTAATATTTACAGCCAAAGCCACTCAAACTGGTCAGGGCCTCAGCAAACTTACCCCACCGTGGGGAGTGACACCCACAAAAAAGTTATTTTGGAAGTGAGTAAGACTCACTCCTGTGTAGACAATAAGTGCGAGGGCTGCAAGCTACTTAACGCCCTTCAAACATGGAGTTTAGTGCAGTTGTATTCTTATCCTCAACTGAAGGCTGCCATGGTATAAATGTTAAAATGCTTGTGCCCTCCACACCCTAGAAAAGACTCATCTTCCCACTTACGTTATTTCATTTCTAACTCTACAGTCTCCATTTTCACAGAGGGCACATTTTAATCATTTATAAAGGGCTGGTAGATGTTTTAATCATGGTTATTCATTGCTAATGAGTTTTATATGCAGCTTACAATAGTTTATATGTATTCATAACACCTCCCCCCCCATCCACGGCCCATTGCTGAGTGGGGGAAGAGGGGGGTCCCCCAGCAGCTGATCGCTGAGCCCAGAAACGTCAACAGTGGAACCAGCGGCAAAAGTGGAAGTGGCGTCGGGGGACCGAGTACCCTCTGGAGGGCCCCCCACCGCCCCAGTGCCTACCTCATCAGTATGCCACTGCTTGATCCACTGGATGCAGGTTTTCATTAGTGTGGGACTTACTTCAAGAAACTTTCCCAGTGATTTTCAAAATCTGGCCCTTTATTTGTATGCCTTAATGACAGTGAGCATTATTGAAAACCTGCTTTTGGGGTTCTAATGGCTCCTGAAAACTCACTGTGCAGTGCCATGTGCATCGTGCTTCTCCACTACCGAGTGTTAACAAAAGGCGCCAAACTGATCAGCCTAGACAATGACGCTATCTATCCATGCAGTAGGTACCGCACGGCCAGCAGCACTTCAGGCTCTTCTCATGCTGTCCCACCAAAACACTTTTATTCCTGAGCTGGAGCACATACACATGGGAAGGCTGTTCAGTCTCCAAGGCACAAAGCAAACCTTTGGCTCAGCTACTGAAAAGGTCAATGAGATTATTTTCTAGTGCCTAGAGTGATGGGGGTTTGTGATGTGTACATCTGCCCAGGAGAGCCTGGACTAGCATCCCCAGCCAATTGTTACACAAGGCATCACACTGCCACTAGCCAACTTGGGCTGGCTTCAGAGCAAACTGGATTCAAACCAATGACCTTGGGTGACAAGCTCAGAAAAGGGGAGAGCTCTTTTATTGCTGGTCTCCAAAATAAACTCCCTTTGTATATGAATGACAGCAAGAGCTCAATCTAGCCAACACTTGCTTCCATGGCTGCTGACCCACAAAAGCTCCACAGACCCTTTGGGTTTTGCTGGTGTATATGCTTGTCACAATGGCATACGTGACACAGGCTCCCTTCGGTTACAGGGTAAGGCAATGAGGACAAAAAAGGACCTACATAAATAGCTCAACCATCACCTGCTAGATTTATTCTTGTGAACTGCAAAATTTAGTAACACTGCGTTTTGTTATGTTATAATGCAACAAAAGACCCCTCAGTTTGCAGAACAGAGCAGAATTCAGTCATCCATGTCTTTGGCAGAAAAACATCTCAGTGTCTCACAAAGATGCTTAAGAGAGTAATGCGGCGTCTCCACTGTTTGCAGAATTCATCTAGCCTTGCAAATCATAATACAAAAGCTGTTCCCGCTCCCCCACAAAAATAAAATAGCTCCCCAAGCAACTATATGAGTTGCACATTATTTGCCCATACCCTCTGTAACCACAGCTTTGGTGCTACTCAGTGTAGGAGGCTGCTATTTACACTGGGGGAATGGGGTGCTAAAAAAAAAACAACAGGTTACATAAATATATACTGATCAGGGTTATTTTAAATTCAGTGAGCTTGGCTACATTTTAGACATGCCATTGAATTAGTAGCGAGGAAGCAGGATTTATACACCGCATTTGGGTACTAACTAGCATTAAATTCCATTAAAATGTACAACCCTCAAAATTTAACAATACTGCTGATTTCTTACCATTTGGACAAGAAAAGATCTTCAGGATTATGACCCAAGCCATACAAATTCCTACTTCGGGCTGAAATCAGCTGTGATCAGCACTGGGACACTTCCTATTGATTTTTTGGGAAGTATCAGGACTGAGTTTGGGAATCTAGTTCCCAATGCATTTGTTTAAATTGTTGGTTGTTTCTCTTTGTACCTGTTGGATTAACTGAGGTGAAATCAGATTTGGCAAAAATGGCAACGCATAAATCTGGCCTATGGTCCTTACCCTGCTTCAAGCCCCATTGGCTGAGACCAGAATGGTCTAAAAGGGCCAGAGTGGTGTACAGGAGCCCTTCAAGAACTGGCCGTAAACGTGGGAAGACAATTCCACACCACAGGTTTGAGCACAGGGGTGTAACGCAGCACCCGGTGCTGGGTGAATTATGCCAGCAGCCTTCTCAGGCTAGGCAGCAGGCCCAAATCAGCAGCCTACACAGCAGGCCCGCCTTAGTTTATTTCCGTTTTTAACAACATCACATTTAGTTTCCCCCAAAACTACCCGACAGCAAAATTCTGGCATGTAAAACCTGGCCCTTAACAAGAGACTCTCCAGTGGAAGAGAGCAACCGGAAGGATGGCCCAGTGGCTAGCGACTGGGGGACCCAGGTACAAACCCTGCTCTGCCATAGACTCCCTTCAAGATGCTGAGCAAGTCACTTAGCCTCAGCCCCTCGGTTTCCCATCTGTGCTCCATAATCACACATCCCTACCTCATGAAAGAAGGGGTCGTGAGATGCTCAGACATTACAGTAATGAGGACTCACAGGTGCTATGATATAAATGCTGCAAAATACCATCTGCTCTGGGCTTACCTGAGCCCTTCCAGAATTGCAGCAGGTTTTGGCTGCTACATTTTAGATGTAGCTTTCTATGGCTAGCATTGCTGAAGAAAGAAGTTTAAAGTCAGCAGTACATCCTTAAAAGGTAAAAAACTTAGATGAGCAATCACAGGGATCCTCCAGCTGAACTGAGTAAAAACTTGCCATGTGCAACTTACTGCAAACAAGTTAAAACCATTAAAGCTATATATGTAAGGTTGGGATCAGCTACTTTTCCCAGCATGATTCCAGTTTAGGTGGCAAATTCGTGGTTGACCAGCTAGCAGCCTCAGCACTAGTTGTGACAGTCATGGTAGTGAGCATAACAGTAGGTGCCTACTGTGGACCTTTTGCTTATGAACTAATCCTGTTGATGTTAACAGGATTTGTATCAAGAGAAGATGCAGAGTAATTCATGTTGGATTTTCTTCCATCATGAATCTATGCGGTACAGATTTACTTACAAAAATGGGACGGACAAATTAGTGTCTGTAGAGCACACAGAGCACAAGTATATTCTCTTTCTGGCGGGCACTCTGCTCTAAGAAAATGTATGTGCTACGTAACAAGACACTGTCACTGTCAGACTAATGATGGGTAGCAGCAGCCTAAAAGAAAATGATGCATTTTGTTAAAGTATTTTTGGACCATCCCACAGAATTTAATACTACCCCTGCTATTGATTTTTTTCTTCACGTATGTGTAGAAAGGACATCATTCACTAGTATATCCTACAGCTGTTCAGAGTAATTTCTATAGGTGTCAATTCGCTCCAATCATCTCTATGGGACCAGAGGAACATAAGATCTTTTTTTGGAGAAATTGTTCAATAGTAAACTTAACTATGGATGTATCCCCACACCACCGAAATCACAAAGAGTGAAAACGTATGTGTCAGAGGTTGCAATATTTGCCTGGTAAGTCGCAGCTTAAATTATTCAAATTTATTTATTTATTTTTTTTAATGGATGGAGAGCACAAATTAAATTAGTCAGGTGAGCAGGCTATTGGTTTAACCATAGCTCAGTTATTTTCACACTGCGAGGATAGCTGCACTGTTTGACTGCAGCCAAATTAAACCATTGCTTCCATTATGAAACTTGGCAGCACTAAAACACAGGACAATTTCAGACTTCAATCTGAAAAGCAGGGGGAGCCTTGCATTGGCTTTACTGGAAACAGCTGCTGACAAACGTTCCTGACCAGATCCTGGTGGGACCAAAGCACAATTAACAGTGTAGAGACTGAGAGCCTAGTGGATTTGGGGGTATCATGCTGTTCAGTCATTTAATAATAGGCCCATTTTTCAGCTCTCTATTTAGTGGAAATGGGAAACCAAAAGACTAATTCTTCACTCAGCTCAGATTGGATTTATGTAGCTTCACTGAAACCAATACGTCTCTGTGTTTAAAGTGCTTGAAAGTCTGCCACATCAATGCACTTTTATAGTGCTCAGGGTAAGCTACAATTATCCTGGTCTCAAAAGCTTCCAAAAAAGGAAGGCAGAGAGAGAGAAGAGAAAAGAAAAGAAAAGATCAAGCCCACTACTGCCAACCTCAACCATTCAAAAATAATGAGCCAAAACCCCAGCAATCATGTGATTAGGTAAAAATATTAATAATAAATTTCGATGCCTTCAACTGCTGCCTTAGCTTTAGGGTCTATGTTTTCCAACTTTTCTCTGCAACTGTGAGAACTAGAGATTCAAAATAAAAGGGGCCATAAGATCTTAGAAAGTTATCTAAACTAACCCCCTGCTTAAGCCATTCCTGCCTCACAGGTGTTTGTAAGGACTTATTTTTAATATGAACAGTTGATTTTCTTGTGTAATTACCCACATCCCTCAAAAAACAGCATAGGTGAAGTCAATGGCAAAACTTCCCAAGCATCAATACAGCTAGGACTCAGCTTATGTATCACAAAACTCGTGATCAAACCAAGAGAGTTTGCAAAAATGATTTACACACACAGTTAACTTTAATACATGCCTACTGAAGCCAAGTATCACACTCATTGAAGCTTCATCTTTCACACTCATTCCCAACCCAAGGCATAACAGGGTAATGTTATATGTCATTAGAGTATGCTGGACCATTTTTCTCTTTGGCCATGAAAAGATGGGGGTTAGATCTCGCGGATGGCAATTATGTGTGACAGTACATGTGCAAGGAGAAAGGGATTCATTTCTTTTCTTTTACTGAAGCTGCCACTGAATTATTGGGTTTCACGGGGGATAAAGGAATGATGCGTCTTCCATTTGCAAAGTACTTTTTACAAAATAGCAATGAGGCACCCAGAGCACTGGATAGGTCTTCCTCTCTCAGTTTGTACAAAACTACCCGAGATGCTTGCAGTGTCAGAGCTTAGGTTCATTGCCTATTTTAGTTTCTGGAGTAATAGCTTACATTTTTTCATCATAACATAAGGGAAATTAAATAAAGTTTATTTTAATGGATGGAGTATGGACGAACAAAAACACTAAACGAACAGAAATTAGTGCTAAGGTATGCCAAGTGTTGCCTGTGGGTGTCACATGTTAGTTCATTGTAAAATACCTTCCCTGTTTCTTTGTAAACCAGGTACAGCATAGAGAGAGAAGCAATCAGTTTGATTCCTCCTTTAATTTAATCTCCCATTTCACACCACAATGCCTGAGGAGGGTGAGCCAGCCAGACACACAGTCAATAAATAGAAATTGAGGTCAAGTTATGTCTAAGGCAATACCAGTTTACATACAAATCCTGAAAATTGGAACTACAATCTGAAGTTATCATCTACCTTTTGGCTAAATAATTAATAATAAATACCATTTTGTATTCCTACCACGCCGTGCACTCAAGAACCACAATGCTGCAATGAATGACTTCTAATTAATTAAACCTTCCACACCGAATGAATTACATCCATTTCGTAGCTACAAGCAGGTAGACTATTATTAATCGTATTTGCTTACCTCCTAGAGACCCTAATTCAACTGAGGCCCCTTAGCTAGTCACTGTACATACCGGCACTGTAACAGCACGAAATAGGGTGAAGCTGCCCTGGTGTTGCTTTTATTTACCATGGGAGAAAGCTGAGGGCAAGAAGGAGTCACTCATGTCACTCCCCACGTCCTTCTGATTTGCTATCATTTGTCCCCCTCCCTTTTTTTAAGACATCGCCACCCAAGTGATTTCCCCAGAGCAGGGTGTGTTCTCGCACACATCCCAGTCATTACCTTAATCCTCCACCTTCATCATTTTAAATACTAGTTTTAAAAGACTACCACCACTGACCATATTTCCCACCTCTCCTTTCTGTAGCACTTGCACCTTTTTGGTGGCTTCCCCAATCACATACGGACTCACTCCAACCTCACTTAGTTGTGAAACGAGGCTGCATCACAGCACAGCACGAAGAGGCAAGAGTCCTAAAAGCTCTGAGGCCCGATCATTAAATTCCCACGTATTTCATTTTAAACCTGTCAGCCTCTCTTTGTGAAAGCAGAAACTCTTGACAAAATTGGCTTCATATTTTTCTTCTGCACAGAGCTCCGCTGATTCAAAGATCAATTTTAATCTCTGGAGGGATGCTGCATGTGTTCATTTTCAGTTACTCATTTTTGCTAACAGTTCAGCCTCTGGAAGATCAACATTAGTTTTTTTTTCTATTTAGGTCAGCCATCTTTTTCCTGAAACGAATCAAGTGAAAGCTTATTCAGAGCACTATTAAAAAAAAACAACTCCTTCATGGTAGCTGCATGTTTTGTATAGCTGAAAATGTACAATGGATTAAAAGTCATTGCAAAAGTTGGTATAGTAGGAGCTATCCAAAAAACTTCTGATCCCAGCAAGCAGACATTTATATGAGGTCACGGTTGTGATCCCCAAGGCTTTCTCCTGATGGATCTAGCCTGCTAACACAACTGACACTGTATGAAGTCCAGACTTGCCTCTATTAGAAAACAAAAATACTCTCAAACCAAAGTCTGGCTGCTCCTGAAATATTTCTTTCTTTCCAGCCACGCACTACCCTGCCTTCTGCTCGACTTCACACTAACCCCGATAACTAGCTCTCTCTACCAGTTTATAGTCCCACAAGATAATGAGCCACCTGCCTCAATCCATCAGCAGAGCCCATTAACCCTTTCCATGATGAATCAATACCTGCCAAAAAGGGTGGGAAGCTTCAAGCAACCACTGCTGGCTTGGCACTGTGGGCCCAGAGCCGTCCTGATTTACCAAGGTTGAATCAAACAAAAATTATCATTAGCTGAAGTTCAGTTATGTCCTTCCACCCAACAAGTGGGTTCCCTTTAAAACTGGCTGGTTTGCAAACAGACGGCCAGATCCTGCTGTGTCTGATTTAGAAAATAGCTGTATTTGACTCTTGATTTGACACCTTGGCTCAAATCCTGCAGTTTTGAGCCATTTGGCCCTGTTTCTATGAAGCACTTAGGCATAAGCTCAACTTGAATCGTAGTGCTTAAGATCAAGAGCCTCAAAGATGTTTAGGTAACTTTTTTTTTTTTTTTTTTTGGTGTTAACTCCTACAGAAACCAGTGTAAGTTAGGTACCTCTACAGCTGTGACCATCTTACGCAGACCTACCAAACACTTGAGCTTTTCAAAGCGTTTCCCACCACCCCCACAGTCTTGCATCACAAACCTTGGGAAAAAAAGAGGGGAACGGGTTGTACCGCAATACACCTAAAAGCTATAGGACATAATATGTATAGCAGGAGTATACACTTGTTGGTATATGCATAATGTACACAATACCCAAGCCTATCCATAGTTTTTATTTAATGTTGCAGACCCATGAGTTTATGAATTATTCACATAAAAGTTATGCTTGGTAACCGTTATGATGCTGGAAGAATGTCAGTTAATTATAATGGTGTTGTAAGAGTAATTATCTAGAGCTCAATTATACAAGTGCTTTATTTTTACCTAGGTTTAATTAAAGAAATAAAAATAATAGGCAGGTGAATGTAAAATAGACCATACTATATTTGCTGCACGCACACTGTAGAAGCATCGTTCTATTCTACATTGCAGCAGCAGCAGCTATACAGTACATCTGTGCCTTACTCACAGTACGTAGCACTGCTTCAGATTTGCTGGACGCACTTCTAATCTGGTGATTTAATACCTTAAAAAAAAGTAGCACAACTCAAGAGTTGCCATAGCACAGAAGGCAATTTAGTAGATTATCATAGTGCTAAATTGTTCCTCCAGAAAAGCATATGTGGATATTACAAAAATGATCTGATAGCTTATTAAAAGTGGCAGGCTCTGCCCTAGGTCATCAGCATAATGGCTAAGAAGATATAAACCATATCTCACCAACAGAACTGTGTGACCATGTTGGAAAGCAAAGGGGAAGGGGAAAAAAAGAGAGAGGGAGAGGCAGGGGGAAGAAAAGGGACAATACTAATCAGCATGCCAAGCTGCAGGGTTGATGTGGTGTAGAATATGAATGTAGCTGGTGAACAAGAGGGATCAATTTGAAGTGGCATCCCCTTAAAGCCCTGCCGATGAGTAAGGGCTTTTGTCAACCCTGCTATTACCAAAAGCCTCATTACGATGAAAAAATATAAGCAAGGTAGGTTTTTTTAATTTTATTTTTATTCCCCCCTAAACCATTTTTCCTGTTGCATTAGCTGATCACCTTCATATCTTTTTTGTCTTTGCAGACCACAATATGGCATATTTTCCCACTTGACATCCTTTGCGTGCCAGTGCAGTTCTGCCCTATTGCTACCACCATAGGCAAACCACAGGGTGAGTTCATAAAATTAGTGGATGACCCCTACATGGTTTTTGACAGACATTAGTCACAGAATTATGCCACTTAGGAAATGGTACTACAAAACTGCACTTGGGCGAGCCACCCCTTTTTGAGTGGAAATCTAAAAGTTAAATAAATTCATGAAAAAACAAGATTCATGCAAAATGAAAATATTTCCCTCCAACCCAAGATGATAATGCTATAGGGCATATGTAGATGAAATGGGGGCCCTACATTGAAGTGGTGTTTTTTTTAAAAACACCGCTTCAATGTAGGGCCCTTTAAACCCCTATGTTGTGCACACACACGAACCTACCTGCCTCTCTGGCAGTGGGGAGGGGAGAGTGAGATGCTGGCAGGTGGAGCGGTCCCTGGGCTGTGTGAGGGGACTGGTGCTTCCCTCTGCAGCAGCGGTGGCACCCGCCCACAAGCACCTGGCTCGGGCAGTCCCAGGGGACACCTCAGCCGTAGAGGGAAGCACCAGGACTTCGTGCAGCTCAGGCAAGCAGGCTTCAGGGAGGGAAAAAAAAAGATCAGGTTCGCTGCTTTTTTTTTTTTCTCTTGGGCTGAGCCTGCCTTCCCAGGCTGCTGCCAGGCTGCCTGCATGGGCTTCCTGCAGAGCCCCTGAGCTGCACGGAGCTCGGTGCTTCACTTTGTGGTTGTAGGGCAGCAAATTAAAACTCCTCGAAGGAGTTTTAGTTTGCTGCTCCCCAAGTCATTTAAGGTGCATTATGCCAACACTTGCAAACACCAAGTCCATTAAAGTGGTGCAAAAGCATTTAACCCGCTTTCAAGTGTCATGCACGCATGCCCCTTGTTTCGTCTACACCCGGCCATAGTCATTACTTATGCTGAGCTCAACATAGGTGTGAAATGGTATCATGGGCCAAGTGCACGGCTTTGAAATCTAAGCAACAGGTCTGTAACATTTCAATTTTCTAGAGCTCCAGGTTCCCGTCCCAGCAGGGAAAATTTGTTCTTCTGTGCACTTTCGCAGAAGGATTTGTTAACGTGTGAAGGTTTTCCAGAAGGGATCTTAAAACCTGGATACAGGCTGCGGAACACCATCTAGTTAGGAAAACCTGGTCACTTTACTGTGTGCCAAAATCTGGTCCGAGTTGTAGGTCTGGAACACTTTGGAAAAATCTCCCCATCACTGACCTGCCTGGGAACAGAAAGTCTGAGAGGACCAAAAATTACAACCACATCACCTGCATCTCTCGCTAGGCTCTGAATCACAAGGCTTTCCTTCTACCAAAGTCATTTTTTTCAGGCAAGAAAGAAAGAAAAGAAAAAAATATATAAGAAAATGCAGGACAACGATTACAAGGTAAATTATAAAGAGTTTTGCATAGAAAGACCTCTATTAGTAAGTTCAATTTACAAGTAGTGATGCAGCAAAATCATTGTCAGTCCATTTTGCTGAAGAAGGTAAGAGTATATCTTACACCAGGGAGTGCTCCCTGTTAAATACTGCAGTCTATCTGAAGCAATGGAAGGGGGTCAAAGAAAAGAAGAGGAATTCTCACAAGAGCCCAAGTGACTGAGAACCCTGAGCTCTAATGACTGTCAGTGGGACTTTAGCCCTGTGCATCAAAGAGCTGGTTTGCAGCACCTGCACCCTGAGCTGAGGAGCACTACTGACGTGCAGGTCCAGGCCACTCGCTCCTGTTCTCTGTGTGCTAAACCTTGGGGAAGGAAGCTATGTCCCAACAAGAAAGCATGTGCCCAGATCCCTCCTCAGGCTCCATCTCTGCCGTGCTTAGTGGTCCATACTCAGGACTTCCCAAAAGCCATCTCAAACCATTGCCTTATTTCTGTGACTGCCAAGTTCAGAATGAATCATAGGAAAGTAGGGTTCGAAGGGATCTCAGGAGGTCACATCTAATCCAACCCTCTGCTCGAGGCAGGACCAGCCCCAACAAGATCATCCCAGCTGAGGCTTTGTCTAGCCAGGTTTTGAACCCCCCAAGAACGGAGCTTCCACCACCTCTCTGGGTAACCTGTTCCAGTGTTTTACTACCCTCTGAGTGAGACAATTCTTCCTAATATCTACCCTCAACTTCCCTTGCTGCAACTTGAGCCCACTGCTCCTTGTTCTGTCATCTGCCACCACTGAGAACAGTCCAGCTCCAGCCTTTTTCAAACCCCACTTCAGGTAGTTGAAGACTGCTATTAAGTCTCCTCTGAGTCTCCTCTGATCTGGACTAAATAAGCTCAGTTCCCCCAGTCTTTCTTCGTAAGTGGGAAAGGCATATTCTCAGTAGCCCTTCCTAGCTTGATTTGGAGACACCATAACCATGCCCTAAGGACCTGAGAAATAGGACTTGGTGTCCTTATTCACTGAAGCACTTTTCAAAAGTTTGCTCACCCATACCAGGATTTTGTTCTTGCCCAATGACATACCTGGTGCTGAGTGAGACCTAGTTAAATCTAGCCCCTGCCCAAAGACTTTCATTGTATACTGATGAACCTAAGTGACAGGGCCTAATTGCAGGGTTATATGTGCTTGGATGTATGACATCAAAAATAGTTAATGGTCAATAAAATCAAAAAATGGTTGCCAAAGGGAGTGCTGTTAATCATGGAGACAATGCACAACCACAATAAATTGGCATTCCAAAGCACCTAGTGCGGTGTGGGGTCTAGATGGGGAAAGGGGCAGTGTTGAAGAGATCAGGTTTTTGCATCACATCTCAAGGGAAAACGATTGGCACTTGGGGAAAAATTTCAGATCCCATTTGCTTCCAGTGCCAAAGCTTTTATTCTTCCACAAAACTTTATTTCAGCTAAAAACGAAGTTTGTTCCTCTGCAAAGAAATAAATGAACCCAGGAGATCAGCTATGGTAATTACGAGAGCTGGTGCTCACTGGGAGTCTGATTTAATTTGCACTAATGTAAACCTAGAGTAAATCCACTAAAGTCAACAGTTACGGGGTTAGACTGGGGGTGTAAGAGCAGAAGCAGGCTCCAAAGAAACATCAACCAGTCAGACATTTTGGGCGGATATGTGAACCTTACATGCAGGGCACACTAAAGAAAAGGGGTGGGAACACTGCTCTTCACACAAATGGCCTCCTGTTTTTTGCACTGCAAAGAACAGGATGGCATGGTGCACACACACACACAGACCAACAGCCAGCTGTGGGAACGGTTACCATCTAAGTACAGAAGGCAGTATAGGTTATGATCTAAATATATTGGCACCAATATCCCTTTTTTTTAACAGGTAAGGAGTGGTGGCATAGAATTTTTAATAAGAGGAGGTTTTGAAACTTTTTTTTCTGAGCATTTTTTAAGTAAACCAGTAGGTCAGTCAGAATTTGTAAAACTCTTGGGCCATTTGTAGCCATGCTCCCTGTTTTCTACACCATGTTAACGGATTTGCATCACACAGTTGGAATCAAATTTCAATTTGAGTTAAGGGTTAATAGATGATCATTGGCCACCAGGGAGATTTTCACGTATTTCTGCACTTCTGCAGTAGAGATGGCAGGGGGCTCTGGACACTTCCCACCATTCATAAGCAGGACCACAAAACTGCACTCACTTGCTACACCTGGTGGAAGGCACAAGTAACAGCATACCCAAGATACCTGTCATACATATGTCTTAATTAATATGGCTTAAATTGCCTAGTTCAGACTGCCTTAGTGGGCATTAACTTTAATCCTTTAAATCCAATTTTAATTCAGACTACTGATATCCATATGTTTATAATGATGGCTCTAGTCTGGATTAAACCTAGAAATATGTAATGTCTAGGATATAATGTCTAGGATTACGATCACTAATGCCAACTTCCATGGGTTTATCAGGTAGCCAATAGTTCATTAAATGACTGAACTTCATAACTAACTTTACCCATGTCAGTAGCATATTTGAAGTCAAGGTCCGTGCACCACTTAGCCACTCTGCAAACTTTAGCAGACATACTAAAGTATTTCAAGTTAGACATGAGCTTATGTCACGCTTCGACCTGGAAGGCTGTGGGCAGTGGGGTCCCGCAGGGCTCAGTCCTCGGACCGATACTCTTTAATGTCTTCATCAGTGACTTGGATGAGGGAGTCAAATGTACTCTGTCCAAGTTTGCAGATGAAACAAAGCTATGGGGAGAAGTGGACATGCCAGAGGGCAGGGAACAGCTGCAAGCAGACCTGGACAGGTTAGACAAGTGGGCAGAAAACAACAGGATGCAGTTCAACAAGGAGAAATGCAAAGTGCTGCACCTAGGGAGGAAAAATGTCCACCATACCTACTGCCTAGGGAATGACCTGCTGGGTGGCACGGAAGTGGAAAGGGATGTTGGAGTCCTAGTAGACTCCAAGATGAACGTGAGTCGGCAGTGTGACGAAGCCATCAGAAAAGCCAATGGCACTTTATCGTGCATCAGCAGATGCATGACAAATAGGTCCAAGGAGGTGATACTTCCCCTCTATCAGGCACTGGTCAGACCACAGTTGGAGTACTGCGTGCAATTCTGGGCGCCGCAATTCAAGAGGGATGCGGATAACCTGGAGAGGGTCCAGAGAAGGGCCACTCGTACGGTCAAGGGCCTGCAGACCAAGCCCTACGAGGAGAGACTAGAGAAACTGGACCTTTTCAGCCTCCGCAAGAGAAGGTTGAGAGGCGACCTTGTGGCTGCCTGTAAGTTCATCACGGGGGCACAGAAGGGAATTGGTGAGTATTTATTCACCAAGGCGCCCCCGGGGGTTACAAGAAATAATGGCCACAAGCTAGCGGAGAGCAGATTTAGACTGGACATTAGGAAGAACTTCTTCACAGTTTGAGTGGCCAAGGTCTGGAACGGACTCCCAAGGGAGGTGGTGCTCTCCCCTACCCTGGGGGTCTTCAAGAGGAGGTTAGATGAGCATCTAGCTGGGGTCATCTAGACCCAGCACTCTTTCCTGCCTATGCAGGGAGTCGGACTCGATGATCTATTGAGGTCCCTTCCGACCCTAACATCTATGAATCTATGAGTCTCTGGGCTAAATCAGGATTTTAAGAGATTTAGCACACAAACATATTCTGTGACATTTTAAAATTCACTGGGGGGTATTTCTGAAGCATCAGCAAAAACACCAAACATCTAACATTTCCTCTCCTCACAGCCACCATCTCCACCTAGTCTATGACATGTCATCCAGACAGCTTCAGAAACACTTGTGTTCCAAAAAAATCTACAGTGTGTTATAAAATAGCTGAAAATATCTCAGGTATCAGTTCAAATATAGCTGCTTTATTAATGGATATGTTTTATGACAGCATAGGAAGAATTTTATGTTGTCAGAAACTAATTTTGCAAGTCAACATTTATGCCAGGACATCTGAGCTAACGAGCTTACCCTTCCAAGACTCCAAATGGGATCTCGTGTGGGGATACGAGCAAAAATCTACGGATCCCGCATGCTCAGGACTTGAGTCTTGTGGCTCGCTTAAGAATGAGGGACAAGGGAAAAAGCAGTAGATTATTATATATCAGTTTTGTTTTGTTTCTGAAGAGATGAATTGCATTTTGAGGTTGCCACCTTTGGGAAGTTTAATTTAGATTGATCTTTTAAAATTTTGATGTGTTTTTAAATTCTCTATCCAGTGCTCTGTACATTCAAGAGCATTGCCATTGTGACAGTCAGCTTAAATATTCATGAAATGGTAAGTGCTTGCCTAAGAATGACTGATCTTGTCATGGTGCTTTCTTCTTTTTCAAAACATACCAGCATTCATAAAACTGAAGAAATAGTTATTATTAGATGTAATAATTTAATAATTATTACATTCCACTGAAGCTGTTATTGGTGAAATATTTGTGTGTTTGTCCAGGGCATCTGGGATATATTCAAAGGCACTCTCTTTTAGCATAAATCTAAACAGAAAGTTTTTCCAGTGTTGCAATGGCAAAATCAGACCCTAAGACTATGGGAAGCAGCAGCAGGTTCCTTTATCCTCCCAAACACATTAAAGCCTTATGACTAAACTAACATTTTCCCACTGAGTTGTGCCAATCTTGTTAAATTTGCCCATGAAAACAAACATTTTTTTTCAAAATAAAATGTTTGGTCTGGAAAAAATATGTTTCCCAAACAAAACAGTTTGGTAATTTTTCTTCTGAAAGGCAATGTTTCTGTTTTGTATTGATGTGGTTACATTTACATTATCCTATAATAGGTCAAGAATGCCCAGGGGCGCCATGTGCCAGTCATGTCATATCTTAACATTATAATAACTGAAATATCCATTACTTTATGTTAGATCATGTTATTAACTTATTAAAAGGTTATTAGCTAGTTACCACTGACTAAAAAAAATCTGGTTTTCTAGATCAAAGCATATCTTATATTTGTAACAGTCTAGAGGTCTAAAAAGTTTTGGAGTAACGTCCTTACATGCCACGACTATTAAAAGATTGCAGAAGGCTCTGTAATGCTACAACCACCATACAAAACATTACACTTGCAACTCTGAATTAGCCCCTGCTAGCTTCACTGGGGCTACCTAAGGGGAGCAGAGTGACATTTAAGTTAAGGAAAGGATGGGACTATGTTTAGGTCACTAGTCTGAGAAATGAGAGACCTGTGACTTTGGGGAACTCACTGGTCACACCTGTATGGCTAACCTCCTGTGCCAGGGTGTGGCACCTTCAAACATGCTGGCTATCTTCTGACAGGTAGGCTAATTAGTCTCTGGGCACTGCTAAGCGGGTTATGTAATGATTGCACCACTGGAGACAACAGCACTGGGATGATTCACCTGAGCAACTGAGAACTTGGCCTACTGAGTACATGTTAAATAAAACGGTCCGTCTTTCACTCTGAAGTAACTTCCCCCTTGAACTACTACTGCCAACTACTACCACCCTTTCTCCTCTGCCTTTCAAAAGGCTTTTTAATGTTTCAGCATTCTCAGTTGATCTCCAGTCTCTCTCCTTTGACGCCTTAAGCTGGCAAACTATTAGCCACTTAAAATGGGATCTTTGGCACTAACAGCTTGACTCATTGTAGACTAAGTATGCTTTATCTAGACTTCTTGAGTGGCAACCTTGTTGGCTCTTCCCATGAGCCTTTATTAAGTTAGCTCTATTTGTTTGTAAATGAATTGGTAGCAATTTCCAGGCTTGTAAAGTAACTTTGCATCACATCACTAGGCCACTCACAATATTCATACCATTATTGTGTAGTCTTCTTCACTGATTAATAGACAGCAGCTTTGCAACTGTAACTCTGCATTACCATCTATACCACCCCAGGCCAGGTATTAAATATTACCATTCAGATACGACAGTGCTGTAAAGCCACTTTGGACTGAAAATGGAAATCCCAGCCCAGCATCTTGGGAAAAGTAGCAACATCATGCACATAACAGAGCAGTGACAGGGCTGGGTATGTACGTTTTGGTTTGCTGATTCACAGCCTGATGCTGTAACTATTAGGCCAAGTCCTCTTTTTTACCTACCCTACCTCTGCAGTGGATTGCAATAACATGCTCAAGAGAAAAAGGACCAGAATCACGAAGCTCGTATCAGAAAGAGAACTTCCTCCGACTTCAGGGTAAGTTGGATCCATTGTTTCACTCAGATGCATCTCTAAATTTTGAAAAGCACTATTTTTTCCTTCAGGTATTGAGTGCTTAGATGTGTCATTTCTTTCCCCAGAGCACGTAAAGGGAGGGGAAAAATAGAGACCATGAGAAGAACATTATTACTTTCCACCTGCTGAAGAACTGTAGGAGGAATTTATTTTTTCTTTGCCACTTTCTTTTAAGATTGTACAATTAAAGGAAAAGTCAGGAGATAATGAGATAAATAATGAGGAAGGGCACAGGACACACGTTTCCTTATTATTAGAATGGTGCAAAACTTAGCAGCTTTGTTTTGCAGGGGCTTGCACTCCCAGGTGTTTTATTTTGGGTTTCAGGCAAAAGTTGAGATGACTTGCACAACAGATGAGCCAGACTAAAAAGCGAAGAACCTAGGATGAACCTGAAGCTACCAAGGATGAAGTTTCTTTTTCTTTTTGGTCTTATTATTGCCACTAGCGTATTGGCTACAATCGTACCTTCTGTCAATCTTACATTAAGCAGCAGGTACAATAAAAAGGTGAACCAAAAAATAAATAAATAAAGCCAGCTTTTGAAGGAGATATAATACTCTGACACTACCTGCTTATGTCCATTAAAAATTGCTTGGATTTTTTGGGATCATGTATTAAGTCTGGATCTCCAAGTCTAATTTGGGCAGGTATGTACTGCCTGCCTGCCTAAAATCCACCTTGTTTTAAATATAAACCAGATTCTTTTCTACCGTTCTTCTCCACTTCCAGGCCTAACGTGCTGCGTATCATCCCACGGGCTTCATTAACAATCGTGTCTTCCAACCAGAACTGGTTGCATTTCAGTGAAGCACGAAGCCATCCCAAAGTTAAGATATTCAAAGGCGACCAGTTTCTTGGGTGCTCAGCTTGGAACAGCTTTAAGGGACTTTTGATACGAGCACAGTGAACACCCAGCAATGGACACCTCTCCCCACTTCTGCAAATCCTGGCATTTGCAAATCTACTAACAATATATTTTTTTTAAATAATGCTTCCATGTGTATCAATTGCAGACATTTGGCTATTGGAGGAGATTTCCAGGTGTATCCATGGCAGCTAGATACTCAACTCTCATTGAAAGTCAAAGCAAATTAGGAACCTAGCTATCATTCTTGTCTGTGGAAAACTATCCCCATTATTATCATCTGGATTAATACGAATAACACAGAGTTCCCCACCCTGAGTTCTCAGTCTCCTTTCATGAAGTATTTAGCATAGCATGAGCTCTTGAATGACAACCCGACAGTGAAGAGGAACCAGATTACATATATGCTCCTTTGGTATACATGAATCAATAAAACACCGATAAATAGAAACCACACTGGAATTAATTCATTTTTGACCTACTACTCCTGACAACGGTAAAGATTTAGCTGAGCAACATTTTGACTTACAGCTGCCTTACTGGGCTTGCTTTGCTTAGCATACATCAAGAAAATGATGACGACCTAGACCAAGTCTTGACAGATTTTGACCTATTCATTGATTGATGAGCTCCAATTACTGCATCAGATTCAGCAACATATTTTACCTGTAGTTTGTGTAATCACTCATATGCTATTCTTCTTTTACAAGATAGTTTAATGTTGTGCAGTTTGATAGATGAAGTATTTTATGCACAGCTACACAAAATAAAAGTGATTTACTTTCATTAAAAGAAGGAGATGGCAAAATAAAATTTAAGGCCAGATCCTGATATTCTTATTCATGTTGAGAAGTTGCAGACTGTCTGACACTTCCCACAAAAATCAATTAAATGCCTCATGATATGAACACTTTTCTTGGGCAGGAAGACCGGGGAGATGTAACCTAGCCATTGGTTGCCTTATGTGTTTGCAGTACTTGTAGGGACAGCTGGGGAGAAGGAAAATTTCTGGATGGCTCATTCATTACTAAAATAGTATATCTGCTCAGAAGCAGGGAAAAAACAGAGAGTAATATCAAGGCAGCAGGCCAAGCGGTGCCTGAGCTGCGGGGTGGGGCTGGTGGTTCCCTGCGCAGCAGTGGTACTCCTCAGGCAGCATCCACTGCTGGCACCCGGCCCAGGTGGTCCCAGGGGCACTGCAGCTGTGAAGGGAAGCACCAGGCCCCCGCGTAGCTCAGGCAGGCTCCAGAGAGTTTAAAGAAGATCAGGCTCACTGCTTTTCCACACACCCCTTCAGCAGAGCCTGCCATTAATAGGAGATCCTGTGCTGGAAAGAAAGACTTTTAGGAGCATAGGTCTGGAAAAGATCTCCTGGGTCACTGAGTCCAATGCTGTCACAGGCAGCCATGTCACATGAGCCTATTCATAATTTTAACATGTTTCTTCTTAGAATGAGCTGTTTTTGCTGTCACTGGGTTTGGCCAGTTGCATGTTTTGGTATTTTGTTTCCAGGCACTGGGGCTTCCCCAGTCCATTAGGGTGCCCAGGCTGCTTGTTGTAACTATGCAGACAGCACACCTGTGATAAAAGGCGTGAGGCTGAAATTGGGAAAAGAAGGAACGGATACAAGCCAAGATGGAGAGCTGCCCTGGAGCAGCCATTTGAAGTACATCAAAAGTGTTCTTGAACCTGCAAAACCTGGGTCACTTCGTGCAACCTAGTTACACCTTTTCTGTTCACCACTTACATGCACACAAAGCCTGGGTGTTCTTGTAACACATAAAACTTTGAAGACATACACACTGTCCTCTCCCCACAGCAACATACACCACCCATGATTGTTTTCTGCCATTCAGATTTGGTGCCAGGTTTTGCTGGAGTAAGGTACTGCTCAAAATGAGAAATGACAACCAAAATGATCTCTTGGTGACCTATGGTCTAGGGCAGGGGTTTTCAACCTTTTTTTGGTTGGTGTGCCCCCAGCAGGCAATCAAGAAGTGGGGAGTCCCCCAGTGGGTGATCGACGAGAGGGGTGGAGGTGTTCAAAACCGTGGTAAAGTATCAGCGGCGCATGACAGCGGTGAAAACAAAAGCACTGGCAGCACATGGGGTACAAGTAGTTCAAAGTGTTGGCGGCCCACCCCCTGCTTCTGCATGCCGCAGCCGCATACCCCCTAGAGCTCACCTAAGTACCCCCAGGGGTACGCGCACCCCCGGTTGACAACCCCTGGTCTAGGGGAAGGAAGAAGAAACCCGTAACAACAGAGAATCCACAGCAGTCTGCTGTCCAACATCACAAGAGGCCTTTGATTCATTAGGAAATGGTGTCTCAAATTTTCCTCTGACTTAAATTAACGCAGAGCTACTGCCCATCCCACCAGGTACCTTAAGTCCGCCTAACTCTATTGAAATCCATCCTATTTTACATCATCTGAGGCTCTGCCCCAATTAAATTAAATTAACAAAAAACAAGTTCATATTCAGAGATACCAGATGATGACCAAAAGGGGCTGAAGGAATTCCTGGTACAGCTCAGCTGAAAGGAGATCTTCAAAGGATGCAACTGCCTCGCTCTCACCTGGAGGTTAATGTTGAAAACTTAGTTCACAAACAAGGCAGCATCAGTGCTCTCTGCAGGGGGCTCTAGCCTTCCAGACAACTGCCCATCGACCAACCGTTGTCATGACTATTAATCTCTGCTCAAGAAACAGTCAAGGACTGGAACGACAAGGTTATTCCAAGTCGGGGCTCAGGTGCATTGCCTGGGCTGCAGAAGAAATCTGACAACCAAGGAAGAGATGAGCACCAAAAAGAGAAGAAAAAAAACATACCTGAAGGCACCTATTTTAGGGTAGTGTCTGTATATATACCTGCTCTTGTTTCTAGCATCACGGTCACCCCGCAAACAGGGAGAAAGCAGAACAAGTCTCTTCACAGAACCGGTCTTGCCAGCAAGATAAGCAACATATAGGAGACAAAAGTAGGAGAAGGAAATGAGCCAAATTTTGTTCTACCATTTAATGGGATAGGCAAACAATTAAGGGAAGCATATAACCACTTCAATCTCCTCCCAAATCCAGGCTTTTGCACAGAATTGCTGAAATGATGGCTTAACTCATGATCACTGACTGGGAGCTGTATTCTTCATAGGAATCTTGGGGTTTCACTGAATGTCTTGACCACTAATTCCTCACTCCTTCCAGTATGAGTCAAGAACTCATCTCCCAAACCATTCATCCTGCATATGCCAGTTCATAAAAATCAGACCCCAGCCTATTAATTGCTTCATGAGACTTGAGCACAGAAAAAACTGCATGTTTTTTTCCATTTGGGGACAAGACGCAGGTTTGTACTGAGCACTCCGTTCTAAACAGCTCTGCATTTTGTTACATGTCAGAACCTGGACCTTGTTTTGGAGGTTAGGATAACACAGGCCGTTGTCCTCTTCTACTGACTGAACACGATCATAAGATAACAGCCTGGTATAACTAGTAACTGTAAATCCTGCAGCTTAAGCAGCAGAAGTTGATATTTTTAGGGCTAAAGGCTCTAAATTTACTCTTAGATTAGACCTTCATGCACGTGGCTATGGGGCAGGGCTGAACTACTACCCAGCATGTCCACGGGTGGTAGATAATGGAATGACCTTCAGGGAAGCAGACGAATAAGCAGCTATAGACCAAGCAGCGACAGTGCCTCCACGATGTGGTGAAGACAGCAGGTGGCAATGCTTTCCCTTCTGAAAAGCCACATATATCCTTTGACAGTGCCATGACATGGCGAGTATAGGTTGCTACTATAATAAGCCTACCCGGGCTCCAGCCATGGGTCTACAAGTCCTCAGTGGCAGGGCAGGTTGAAGAAAATGTTAAAATCTCAATGGCTATGAAGGCGGATGAAGGCTGCCGCAGATCCACAGTTACCTTGGTCTCTTCATCTCAGGCTCTGCTACATACTCCTGATGCCCAAGGGATGACCCATCCGCTGCTTTTACCATATAAGAGACAGAGAAAACAGCGAGTGCTTAAATCCTTGCTAAGTCTGTTCTACATCTTTTGAAAGGGGAAAAAATCCAAGTGTCCAAGTTAGTCAAGTGCATCAAACAAACTCCCACATGCATCTAGATTCTCAGCACAAGTTTTAGCATTTGGGAAATCACCATGTTTTGACTAAGAAAGCATAGGATAGTTTTTTTTTTTTTATTATTATTATGTTAGACTAAGAGCACCATCACAATTCCGTCTTTCCTGTGACCTTCCTCTTCAATTTTCCAAAGCACATATGTATTTGCTTACTTCTAAACTCATGTAACGGTGTTACTAAATATTTACATTACAGTCTAGCCCAAAGGCCTAAATGAGAAGCAAAACCCTGTGATAGGAAGTCCTGTAGGATCACATAAACCCATAATTCTTGTTCAGGAAAGGTTGCAATCTAAGAAACAAGAACACTAATGTAATGCAGCAAGCAAGCAAAAATCAGAATATGCTGAGTGCGACTGCAGTGGAAGTTGCTGAACTACAGCAAACAAAAGCTCAAGTCGGTGACAGAGCTGGGAACAAAACTCCAGGCCTATACATTCGGTGTTCCCTTCCCTACACAAAGGAGCTTCTCCTTCTGTACAACTTGTCAGCTTCTCAGCTTTGCAGTTGCAGCTGTAAAATCTATGGACTAATCAGTCAAGTCTATTGTTCAATTGAAAATGCTTCAAAAATCAATTTACCAGAGTAATCCTGTTAGACAATGAAAACAGGAGACTGAGCAAACGTCACGTCAATCTGAATAAGCAACGCCTTGCTATAATAAAATATGGATGTCATGCCACATGTACCGTAACTGATGTTTCATATGATAATGCAGCCTGACCAGCGAAGACTCAAGTATAAGTGAGATGCAATTGGATTGGGAAAATGTGCAGCTTAAAAGAATTAAGCATAAAAAGCATCAAGACATTAAAATTAAGCAGCATGGGCAGCAAAGTAAGAAATAATTCAATTAGTAAAATCTGCATTAATGCAAGCAGAAAATTTACTATAGGAAATAAGTATGTACCTCACAATCAGCATGACTTGGATCTTTAATGGCATCTTGTTGTATAGAGTAAGAACTGCGTTGTCAGCCTGAATAAATACATTTAATTTGATTTATGTTTGTTGTCCTGGCGAACTCAAAGCAGTTGAATTTACATTTCCCACTTTGCTTTTAATGATGGCTGAGCCTTAGTAAAGCAGAAATGGGCAAAGAAAGTGGTAGCTCCAGTCTGTCTCTATATTTAGGTTTATTTTAGGAGATGGAGCACAGGTTTCAAAGCCAAAGCAAAGTTAGCCTCAAAAATCCAATGCTCCTGAGCGATCAAGCAGGCCACACGCAGTATCTGTGGAAACGACCCAAATGCAGCTAATTTAGCTGAAGTCCAGTAGGGCGGCCAGCAGTGTAAATATTTGCATGTGGAAGCCTGCAGTTTATGCTGGAAGGTCAGGAAGGGAAAAACAAGGAAGTCTGCTGAGTGGGAGGAGGCGAGACATTTTATAATCCACTGAGAGAGCTCTGCCTGCTAACAAATTTCACACATCAATCTGAGGCTCTTGAGATATTGCTTTCAACAGCAATATAAATTAATTCAAACATGCATTATACATCTGATTAATTTTTGGCTAGTGACATTTTAGAAGTAAAATACTTGTCAAGTAATCTCTCTATTGTGTGGAATACGATACATCTCCAAGTGCTTGTACTTTCCATATGTGGGAGGCTTGCTGATATTAGTAAATCTGAAGCCTCAAACTGCCTATGACTGCTAATACTCCAAAGAGGGTTTTTTTATTTGTATTTTAATTGTTTTTTTTTTTTTTTTTGGAGTTGCTGTTGCTTTGGCAGTAATGGCAATGAAAATGAACACCTTACTTCACTTGGTCTTCAGCAGTTATTTTTATTACAGTAATGCTAAAAGTACTCAGTGTACTAATTGTTGTACATATCCATCCATGCTATGCTATGCTATGCTATGCTATGCAGCCCTTTGGTACCACAGTACTTCAGTACCCACCAACTTTTAATAAATTTATCCTCACAGCAGACCGTTGAGAGACAGAACTGACTCTGTCCTTGCTCTAAAGCAGGAGTGGGCAATTATTTTGGGCGGAGGGCCGCTTACTGAGTTTTGGCAAACCATCGAGGGCCGTATGATGGGCAGCCCAGGGTAGCTAAATATTCATTTTCTAAATTCTTTAGGGGACCTGTGGGCTAGAGACGATGGCCTGGCAGGCCGCATTTTGCCCACCCCTGCTCTAAAGACTAGGATCAGAGGCACAGAAAGTCAAGGCATCTTTACATTGCCTCTGCACAACATACAGAAGGCACCACAAAAGATCATGACACATCCACTCACTCCTGCCTACACATATCAAAGCCCCCAAATTAGGCAGTAGATTCAGTTTAGCAACCTAATCAGCAAGCACTTAACACCACTTTCAGGCATGCCACTTCATACACCCTCAGGACCATGATACACTGTCTCCTGCACTTTAAATTGGCCATGTTCACCAATTTCCAGGCTTTGGTAAAGCAGAGTAGAACCAAGAGTGCAGTGTTTAGGAGTAAGCAGAGCCTTCTTGGGAGCACCTGTAGGATAATGGAAGTGGCATGTGCATGTCCTAAGGGACCTGTCCAGGCTCACAGCTTATCTAGAACTTGAACCCACACCTTCTAAATCATGTCCTGACTCCTGGACCACCCTTCCTTCAATGAGTCCCTGTCTTGAAGAACATGTAACGTAAGTGGACCCAAGACACACAGAGCAAGAGAACGATCACTTCTATTTTAAGCATGGGAGACTAGCGACACACACACAGACTGAAACCACTAGATCAGTCTCTCCAAACCTTGGCAGAACTGGGAAACAAAGCCATATTTTTCCAAGTTAAGTTTTTAAATGTCTCTGCCCTCTCCAAACCGAATGGATTAGGGATTGTGAATGTACATGGAGAGAGGTCAGCATCAGTTCAGTAGCTGGTATCTATGGAGTGTAGTGACTATATCCTGTAGCTCTTAAGGAATGGATTCACATATCAAATAGATTTTTCCCATTTCACCACAATGCTGAATTGGGTGTGTATAGTCCTCTCATTCTGAGGAGGATTCAAGTCCAAAAGGTCTAAGAACGATCTAACATTTGCTATTTCTTCTTTGCCAGTTTGCACAGCTTGATGCATTTCAGTTACAATGCAATAGAAATATAGGTGCTCAGATGCCATGGTAATGGCCTGATATGGGAAGCTATATAAAACTCTTCCTGTTTATGAACAATTCATTAAAATAACAGAGTTTAAGTCAGAGCAAAATTTGGCTTTCTTTTGACTGCAAGCTTGTCCAGACAATGATGTGCCATAACGTGGGCCCCGGCAAACATTCATTTAAAGATGCAGTTGGATCATCCCCAATCCCAACAATTGTTTCTTCTGCCATGTCACATGTGGGTCAGATCCCAACCACAGACCCGATACTTGCCATTCCTGGGGGAGCCTGGGATCATAATCCCAGGCTTCTCTTACATAAGCAAGATCAAAGTAGTTGCTCACACATCCAGGCTTGGGGCCAACAACCAGTGAATTGTTGGCTCCAGGGAAGGACTGCAGTGGGGTCTTGAACCAGTCCTAGCATGGGCTAGGCTGTACCTACAATCAGCTGATTGTTGACCTTGGCCCATACCTGCTACACATTCCACTTAAGGCACCATACAAACCAGCTATAAAACTGTTCTACATGATACATAAAACATTGTTATGGCTGGGTTGCCATGTTATGGCAATTGAGTGCACACGTACCACCCTTGCCATTTATGCCATGGTTAATATGTTGTATTTATACTGTAATTAACATGTTGAGGGGAGCCTATAGCACAGTTCACTCTTCATGCAGTGCCATAGTAAGCTGACTGTCTACTGAGCAGAAGCAACATTTTATTGGGAAACTAGGAAGCTTCCAGCTGTCCAGCTTTGCCAATTTTTTCACAGTAACTAAATTACCTGCTTTGGATAATTTCTAACCTGCAATGAATTTTGCTCCACCCCCAGATTTCACAATGGGACTCTACAGCAGAGCTGAAACCTTAGACTAGGCTGTTGGGCCTAATCACCTGCCCACGTAGGCCCTGGAGAAGTGACTGCATTTATCCTGTGGGCCCAATCTAACGCACTCTAATTTTTACTATTCAGATTGCTATTCATTTCTTTGGTTCAAGTCTTGGGTGTTCATCCCATAAAGCTTGGGTTTCCCCATGCAGGCAGATGGCAAACAGCCACCATGTGTCTCTCTAGTTATTTTAGTGCAGATTTTTAATGGAAAGGAAAAAAAAAAAGGCTAGATTTCCATTATACATTTGCCTATGCCGAATATGTTCTTGGTGCAATCACTAAGTAGGATCCTCATTTAAAGGTCAACTTTTGCTCATTTCCCTAAGAGGATTAAAGCAGAAGCATCGACTAGACGTCCTGCCTAGCCTATTATAGATTCATTGATGTTAGGGTCGGAAGGGACCTCAAAAGATCATCGAGTCCGACCCCCTGCATAAGCAGGAAAGAGTGCTGGGTCTAGATGACCCCAGCTAGATACTCATCTAACCTCCTCTTGAAGACCCCCAGGGTAGGGGAGAGCACCACCTCCCTTGGGAGCCCGTTCCAGACCTTGGCCACTCGAACTGTGAAGAAGTTCTTCCTAATGTCCAATCTAAATCTGCTCTCTGCTAGCTTGTGGCCATTGTTTCTTGTAACCCCCGGGGGCGCCTTGGTGAATAAATACTCACCAATTCCCTTCTGTGCCCCCGTGATGAACTTATAGGCAGCCACAAGGTCGCCTCTCAACCTTCTCTTGCGGAGGCTGAAAAGGTCCAGTTTCTCTAGTCTCTCCTCGTAGGGCTTGGTCTGCAAGCCCTTGACCATACGAGTGGCCCTTCTCTGGACCCTCTCCAGGTTATCCGCATCCTTTTTGAAGTGTGGCACCCAGAATTGCACGCAGTACTCCAACTGCGGTCTGACCAGCGCCCTATAGAGGGGAAGTATCACCTCCTTGAACCTATTAGTCAAGCATCTGCTGATGCACGATAAAGTGCCATTGGCTTTTCTGATGGCTTCGTCACACTGCCGGCTCATGTTCATCTTGGAGTCCACTAGGACTCCAAGATCCCTTTCCACCTCTGGGCCACCCAGCAGGTCATTCCCTAGGCTGTAGGTGTGCTGGACATTTTTCCTCCCTAGGTGCAGCACTTTGCATTTCTCCTTGTTGAACTGCATCCTGTTGTTTTCTGCCCACTTGCCCAACCTATCCAGGTCTGCCTGCAGCTGTTCCCTGCCCTCCGGCATGTCCACTTCTCCCCATAGCTTTGTGTCATCTGCAAACTTGGACAGAGTACATTTCTCTCCCTCGTCCAAGTCGCTGATGAAGACATTAAAGAGTATCGGTCCAAGGAACGAGCCCTGCGGGACCCCACTGCCCACACCCTTCCAGGTCAAGACCGACCCATCCACCACGACTCTTTGGGTGCGACCCTCCAGCCAATTCGCCACCCACCGGACTGTGTAGTCATCCAAGTCACAGCCTCTTAACTTGTTCACCAGTATGGGGTGGGATACCGTATCGAAGGCCTTCCTGAAGTCTAAGTATATGACATCCACCCCTCCTCCTGTGTCCAGGCGTTTCGTAACCTGGTCATAGAAAGAGACTAGGTTGGTCAGGCACAATCTGCCTGCTATGAAACCGTGCTGGTTTCCCCTCAGCATAAGCTGAGTTGCAGTAAGTCTGGAAACACACAAACCACAACTTCCCTATTAATTTGCATTAAGATATCCAGCACTCAGGATCTCTCTGTTCTGTGGAAATGCTTTTCCTTCTCTTGCCCAGTCACCTGATTTTTCCTTTACCTAGGATCAGTTCCTAGATTTTTCCTTTTTCCAGACATTTCCTCAGGCATGAATCAGGGTATCGAATGTGTTTTCAAGCATGCATTACATCACCATTCTAATAGTGGAGTAAGAGTTTGCTACTAAAATTGGGAATTACTTTCTTGAAATGGTTTGTGCTAAGAGTGTCTCACAATTCTCTCCAGCATCGGGCCTGACCCTGAACTGGGTTCCATGCATAGAGATGTTTGCAGCATTGCCAACATGGATGGTTCAAACTCATGAGATTTACAAATTATTTGGGTATTTTTTTTCATTGGCCTCCAGTTGTTTTCAGCTGATAGGGTACATGTGGGTCATATTGTCAGCTTTTCTTAACAACAACCAGGAAGGGTGTTCTCCCATACAAACATGATTCCAGGCATCCTGGCTTTAAAGGAACATGACAGTTCACCAGGAATCCTAGTTTTCTGTTTAGTGTAGAAAAATGCAGATTTTCTCATTTTAAGGGTAGTAACTGGCAGAGCAGGGTGAAGAAGCCCAGTGAGCCCCATGCCACCATGGTGAGGCATCCCCTGCCTGCCTGGCAGCAGCAGGGGTGGCACCACAGAGTTGTGTCCCTCACTGCTGCCAGGTGGGCAGGGAGCACCTTGCCATGATGGTGTGGGGCTCATGGCAGTGGCACCAAGCCTTCTAGCCCACCCTACCAGATCCTGCCCACAGGACCAAGGAGGCCCCCAGGGGGAGGTCAGCAGAGCAGTAATCCCCGAGCCTACAGCCACCAGCCTACATCTGCATGTCCTCATGGGCTCTACTCCATCTGTGCCACCCATGGGGAGGGGGAGCTGGGCTCCGCGCTCTGTTCAGGCCGTAGCAGCCCCTGCCTCCCATGGTTGGCAGTCAGTGCTCAGGCACTGTTGGTGGGGGGCAGAGGGCTTCAGACCTGGGTTCCCAGCTCTATAGCCCTGGCAGCTCCCCCCCCCCCCCCGCCTTGCAGGGCTGGGGGGTGCAGGGGCTGTGGGTGGGGAGTGAGGGGTACCAGCAGGGCCAGGGGTTGTGACTTGGGAGTGAGGTTTAATGGCATGAGCTGGGTACCGGCCTCTCAAGGCTGCTCACTGCCACAAAGCAGCTGGGGAGGACAGCTGCAGCTGGACCTACATCCTAGTGAATGAAGGGGGCAGGGGAAGCTCTGATTTTCCACGATAAGAAACCCAAAATCAAATGCTAAAATTTATAGGCATTTAGAATTTAGTTTGCTATAGTGATTGAGACACTGGTAGGTTTCCAAATTGCTTTAAAATTGTAAATATATCAATAAAACATTGTGTTCAAGTGATACACACACACATGCACACATACACACGGCTACACATATGCATTTACAAATATAGTGGTGGTCATTTAAATCATGGGAAAACTAAAATTTTAGGTTTTTAATTAGAGAATTTGCTATTTTTATCAGAGAGTTTGCAACTTTTAAACAGAGAAAAGCAGAATCCCTGGAGATTATGACACTCGCATTAAAATCAAGAGTTAGTGGCACTGCCTCAGTGTCTGCCGCAGACCTGAGTCATTTCAGGATCTTCATGGATTTTGCTGCTTGCTGTAGTAACTAGAAGAGAGATCACATAACAATTTCTAGATAATCAGTAGATCCCAGTTGGGCTAATGGGCTTTCTTAAATTATTTATATGCTATTCAGGTCTTGGTGGTTGGAAATCATTATTCTGCTGTATTTCACTATGTCAATCTCCACCAACGTTTCACAAAGATTATGCCATTCCCACTTGCAGGCTTCAAATGCAGAAAAGGGCAGGATCCTGAATGAATGTAATCTTGTACACTAGTCATTTTTGGCAGTTAAAATAATGACTTGTGGCCAGTGACAGCTAATATAAATTAGAGCAGCCTGCTGGGGACTAGGCTTGGTACCTAGCCAGCTCAGGAAATAAAAATGTGAAGCTGAACTTTCTGCTGGTTTTGCATTCTCCTCCTCAATTATGTTAGATCCGGGCAAGACTGAGGGCTTTTGCCCCAACAGTCTTATCAGGCACTATTCTTTCAAGTTTATTCTAAATAGAAGAGACTGACTATTACTTGAATGCAAATTTATCCCACAAGCTAGATATAAGATGCTGGCAATCACTGTGCACCATAATACGTAACCAGGGACCTACCTAAATCACAGTTTCACAGATTTTGCAGCAACCTAAATGTCCATGATTGCCAGGAAATCTGGTATTGGTTGTGATTTCCTGCAAAATTAGCCCCCTCCACCCCCACAAAAAAATACCAGTAGATCACTGATGTAACCAACCAGATTGCAAGGAGATGTAACCAAGAAGTGCTGGCTAGATGACATTTTCATCTTAGGATACCCCAGCAAGATGCAAGTAATTTTCATCCTGAACCAAGATAGTCACATCAAGGAGCTGCAACCAAACAACCACCACCAATTAGTGGTGAGGTCACCAAGGCCCCTCTGCCAATCAGCAGTGAGGGGCAGGGCTGTTACAAAACACCCACAAAGTCAGCTCAGTGTGCTGCAAGCTGTGACAAACCCTTTGTCTCACTGCTATTTATGCAGGTACCTAGACATAACACAGCTCAAAATACTTGCCATTCAACTCTGATTTAGCAGGTTTAGATCTATACAGTTCTCCTGCACCAACTGTTAAGGGAAGTGACTTCTTAGTAGGAAGCGCTGGAGCACTTGAGATGCTCTGGGTGACACTTGCTGTCATCAGCATGATTACAACCATTATACAGAAAAAACAACTAGTCATAACTACAAGGCATAAGTGTAACAGCAGTATTTCCATTCATTTACTCAGCTCGAAGCTGGCAATTCTCTTTTATTTATAAATAGTCACCCCAAAGCAATGCATTTGTCCATATTTCAATAATATGATTAGGCAAGTGCACTTCTCTATTCCCGGATGGTGAAATATTCTGGATGTCATTCCACATTGGGTGTATTTGGAAGAATGAAACATAAGGTGAATGCTCTAGATGAGGAATAAGCTTCTTTTTATGGAGAGCTATATGTCATGTCATATAGGATTGATGGCATTTAGAAATGGAGCCATATATCTTCATGAGAGCAGATACGTTATAACGCGGTTTGGTAGCACAATCAACAGTTTTAAACACTGACAGAAGAACAGCCAGACAAGTTTGTTTTCCAGTGTTGCCACCAATTCTTGTTCTGACCTTTAGGAAACCCCTTGGCCAACCTGGGCCTTAATAAGTGAGGAAAATTATGTTTATCACAAGCATGCTGTGTTTTCAGTCTCATTGATAACAGTCCAATTCACCAATGCATTTAAACATTTCTCTGACATAAAATGCATGGATAGTCCTATTAATTTCAGTGGGCTTGCTAAAAATAGGTGGAAGCCTACCTATCTTGCTGAATCAACTTAAAAGCAATGTCTAAACCAACCTTTCCCAACTGGTGTGCTGCGGCACACTGGTATACCATCTGCCAGGCATGTCCAAATGTGCCGCATCATTTTGGGGTGAAGCCAAGCTCCCCGCCATGCCCCAGCCAGCCAGATGGGGAGCATGGCTCCAGCCAGTGATTCAAGCACTGCACCACCTGCTCCACACCCTCAGGAGAGAGGCCATGTAAGTGTGCCATGTGGTGAAAAAGGTTGGGAAACACTGGTCTAAACCTCAGCTATAATGAGAGTAATGCTGTCAGCCTATTCCAAAGCAAAGAATAGCTGTCACCATGACAGGTATGAACTTCAGTAGAAAGAGCAAATTTTATAGGGCATGAAAGACGATTGCTTTGTCTTGTGCAGATCGATCACGTCCTGTCTGTACCGGTGGCTGAGGGCATGCATCCAAGACTAGCAAAAGTGTGGTAGGCAATTAAGTGATTGAGTCGCTTTTGAAATGATAGATGCTGCTGGGACTTTGTGTCATCTAGGATGTCAGGACACACGAAGCCCTGTGCAGAGGTCTTATTAGTTTCAATCTAGGGTTTGAACTTAACTAGAAGGCCAGATAGGGCATTATAGGATTGTTTCTTGTTGCTCTTCTCTTTGCAAAACATTGCAAAGGGGACAACGGTAAACTATGGAACAGAGCCAGTACCCTTACTCTCACTGGGTTGTACCTAAACACCAAAAACCATCCCGAACAAACCAAAGTATTAGCATGTGATTTATGCTGCTCTATGATTAGGGTTCCCAGCTGTTATCACAATGCAAATGATCAGACAGTCGAAATAACCTGGTGAGCATGGGGCAAGTGCAGTTTCAACACCTTAGTTTGTCAAGGGGAAGAGGCTTCCCCCCATTTCTCTTAATTGGAAAATGCATTGAATTAATTTATCACACTTTACTGAAAACAATAACTGTTTTAATAAAAAAAATCTTTTTCTGCAAGAAAATAACAGCATATTAAAATGGCCTCTTTTATTATTATTATTATTATTATTATTTTATTTTATTTTTTTTACAGACATGTGATCCCAGCAATTTTTCCTTCCTGAGTGCAGAGAAGCTGGATCCAGTGATCTGTAAGGTCCCTTCCAGCCTCTAACAACTACAAGCCTATGAAAAAAACCTGATGAGATAAGTAGGCTATTTTGCTTTAATAAGAAAGGAGTTTCATGACGAGCTGCTGCTTATTCAAAGTGGTTCAATCATCTCTAATTACTGTTGTCACTGATGACTTTTTGTTGTAAGGAACTTAAGCCAGGATTGGGGTTTTCCATGGTGCCCTGTACAAACTTATGAAGATGCAACCTGGCACTGAATATTGAACAATCCTACAAAAGTATAACCAGATTTATTGGCCCATTCCAGCTTATATTCCTTTCATCATGAGGAACCATGATTTTCTCAGGGGAAAGGCAGCACAGTCTATTTGATATGGCAATAGGATAAGAGCTCATAAATAAGGCTGAGATCCTGGCCCTGACATTAAGCTCAGATGAGTCACTTCACCTCCCTGCCCCTCCTGTTCTCTTATGTATTTAGTTGGAAAGCTCTTTAGGGCAGGGATCATCACCCCATATTTGCCCAGCACTTAAAACACTGGGGCCCTGTGTTCCTGCTAGCCTGATAATATTTCTCCCCTTTGGCAAAAGTCCTTCTTAAGGGAAATGTCAGAGCTAAAAAGAAAATGGATATGCTTAGGTTCTTTGATCTTTAATAAATACTGGTCACAACCAATGCTCACTTAAAGTACGGATGCCTGATTCCTAGCCATTAAGGACGTTAAGCATCATTACTTCTATTTGGTGAAATAAACTTATTCAGCTCTCATGGTAGCCTCAGCAGTGCTTGTGGGTGCGCAGGGAAAAAAAACCCACACATTGCTGACTGTCTGAGACCAGAATTTCTTGTGGTGAGATGGGGGAACTGGCGAGGAGTTAGCTTTATGTCAGGGCTCCATTTCCTGGGTAAAGTTATTAATTTATTCATTAAAACGTTATGAATTATTGAAAAGAAAGCAACATCCTGAGATGTAGATAACAGCAGTTCTGCGTCCCATCTGAATGGTACGTTCACTTTAGCAGAACTTTTAACTACCAGTATCATAGAATCATAGAAGTAGGGTTGGAAGGGACCTTGTAGATCTTCAGGTCCAACCCCCTGCCTGGGCAGGAAGAAAACTGGGCTCAAATGACCCCAGCCAGGTAGGCATCAAGCTGCTTCTTAAAGACCCCCAGGGTAGGAGCCAGCACCACTTCCCTTAGAAGTTGGTTCCAGATCCTAGCCACCCTAACTGAGAAGTAGTTCCTATGGATGTCTAATCTAAACCTACTCTCCAACAACTTGTGGCCATTATTCCTTGTTATCCCGGGGTGGGGGGGGGGGGGCGCTAGGGGAAACAAGGTCTCCCCCAAACCCTTCTGGTCCCCCCTAGTGAGTTTATAGACAGTCACCAGGTCCCCCCTCAGCCTTCTCTTGTGAAGGCTGAATAGGTTCAGGTCCCGTAGCCTCTCATTGTAGGGTCTGCCCTGCTGTCCCTGGATCATGCGGGTGGCCCTCCTCTGGACCCTCTCAATGTTGTCCACATCCTCTTGAAGTGGGGTGCCCAGAACTGGACACAGTACTCCAGCTGTGGCCTCGCATTGTCGGCCCATATTGTTTCATAACTTTTTACTTTTATTATTCAGTTCAGCCAAGCTTTTTTTTCCAACTCTGTTTACACACTTTAATGAATTTTTAATCTTTCTTGACATATTTAGATTATTTGTTTTACAAAAGTAAAGTGCCTTAAAGTGTAATTGAGGAAAGCAATGCCTCCTCAACTATCGGAAGGCAGCAGCATGAAAGTACCTGACACTCAGGTGTTGCCCCATAGCTTTCCCTGCAGAAGAGCTATGGGGATGCCAGGGACTCCTGCTTCTTGCACACACATGAAACTGTTCTGTGCACAGGGAAATCACTCAAACATTTTCAGGAACTTTATGCAATCAAGTAGCTGAAAGGTGGGGTGGAGGGGTAAGGGTAAATGAAGAAGAGGAAGACCCTTGAATAAACAACTCAGATCCCGTTTGAGTATCTGGTCCACAAGTATCACACTGGGCTTTGTCCAAAGCTTATCATTTTAGAAAATTTGATATTATTTTGCAAGGCAGTGGCTCTGAGGAGCACCAATCCCAGACCAGGACCCCGCTGTGTTAAACACAATATGAGTCCATACTAGAAAGATGTTCAGTTAGATGCGGAAGCGGCAAGAGACGCGCGGGTGAAAGCCTGCTGCGCCCCCGCTCCCCCAAAGCCCCCCAGAGACCCTCCAGCAGCCGCGGAGCCCCCCGCTGACCCCCAGCACAGCCGGAGGTAGCAGGGCCCATGGAGAGAAGGGGCTAACCCCTTAGTGTGTATGTGGGAGGAGGCGGCTGAGTGGAGCTGGGCCGGGTCAAGCCCCACCCAGGCCCCTATTTGGCCCAGCCCCCCAGGGAGAGAGAGAGGTAGGGGGGGTACTCACCTGTCCCCCTCCAGTAGGGCAGGGTCCCCCAATCCCGGGAAGGACCCCCTTTTGCCCAAGAGCAGCTTCCCGGACAGCAGGCCCACTGCGCATGTGCTCAGTTTAAAAGGGCCTGCCGACAGGGAAAAAGCCCCAGTTAGACATGGGAGCGGCGAGAGACACACGGGTGAAAGCCTGCTGTGCCCCCACTCCCCCGAAGCCCCCCAGAGAACCTCCAGCAGCCGCGGAGCCCCCCGCTGACCCCCAGCACAGCCGGGGTAAGCAGGGCCCATAGAGAGAGGGGTCTAACCACTTAGTGTGCGTGTGGGAGGAGGCGGCTGAGTGGAGTCGGGACGGGTTAAGCCCCGCCCAGGCCCCTACTTCACCCAGCCCCCCAGGGAGCCGTGCGAACAGGCTGTGCAAACAGGCGCGCTTCTCTGCCGGCGTATGAGTTAGCATGGAGTTCGCATGGGAGGGCGCACGGGAGGGCCCAGGACCCTGCCTGTGCACCCCCCAGGGTAGACAGCCCCAGCCATAGCCAGCCTACCAGAGGCATGACACGGATGGGCACACACCGCACCCCGAGGGTCCCCTCGGGCTCCGCGGCCCCCCTCTCTGGCACCTCAGAGACGGCCACCCAGACATAGCCCCTGGTTCCGGGCTCCACGCAGACGGAGCCCCTGGCTCTCGGCTGTGGGGGCTGCCTGTCCCTTTTTCAGGCTCTGGGTCCTGGAAGGATGGTGACCTCCCCTTGTGGGGTCTGCTCCCTTTTGGGGTCTCTGGCATGCCAGCTGGAGGAGCTCCAGGCCACAGTCCAGAGACTGCGTGCCATCAGGGATTGTGAGCAGGAGATAGACTCCTACTGCCAGGCCCTTCTCCCCCGGGAGGCGGAGGGTAGACCACAGTCTCCCTCCAGGCCAGAGGAGGACTCCGGGACCTCCCACTCTGTCCAGCCAGGGGCATGGACCACGGTGGTCAAGGGCTCTAAGGCCCGCCGCAGCAAGGCCTCTGCCCCGCCGGAGCTGAGCAATAGGTACACACCTCTTGCCGCTCCAGCAGAGCCTGCTGAGTTGCCAGCTCCCACAGGCAACATGGGCCCAACTGCAGCTCCCACCCCTGCTCTCCCCAAGACAAAACGTAGGGTGTTTGTTGTGGGAGACTCTCCTGAGGGGGACTGAGGGTGCAATCTGTCGCTACGACCCCTTAGCCCAGGAAGTCTGCTACTTCCCGGGGGCCCTCATCCGGGACATTGCAGAGAGGATCCCAGAGCTCCTCAAACCCACAGACCACTATCCCATGCTCCTAATTCATGTGGGCACCAATGACATGGCTTGGAGCGCTCCCAGCTGGGTCATGAGGCGCTACAGGGATTTGGGAGCGGGGCTCCAGGGTCTGGGGGCACAGGTGGTGTTCTTGTCAATCCTCCCAGTCTCAGGCTATGGTCCAAGGAGGGAGAGGAGGATCCACGTGGTCAACCAAAGACTGTGGCGCTGGTGTCATCGGGAAGGCTTTGGCCTTCATGACCACAGCCCGCTCTTTGGCGAGAGAGGCAGTGAGCTGCTGGGAAGAGATGTCCTCCACCTCTCTCCCCTAGGGAGGAGGCTCTTCTCAGCCAGACACGCTGACCTGTTCCGCCGGGCTTTAAACTAAGCTTGCTGGGGGACGGGGGGACGACCGCCACTGCTGGCCCACTGAGCAATCCTTGCAAAGCCAGCAGGTCAAGGCACTTAAGGGAGCCCACCCCTGCCCTAGCCCTGGTAAAATCTGTGGGCAAGGAAGGAGCCCCCCAGGGGGCACTTGCTTGCCTGTACACTAATGCCAGGAGCTTAGGGAATAAGCAGGAGGAACTCATCTTCCTGCTCAGTGCAAATAATTATGATGTCATAGGGATAACGGAGACCTGGTGGGACTCCACCCATGACTGGACCACGGGTATAGATGGCTATACCCTGTACAGGAGGGATCGTGTAGAGAAAAGGGGTGAGGGTGTAGCTCTCTATGTTAAGGAAAGCTACACATCCCTGCAAGCTGATATTGGTGACCAGGGTGGACGGCTGGAGACCCTCTGGGTTAAAATCCGTGGGCAACATGGCACAGGGGACACAATGGTGGGAGTCTACTACAGACCTCCCACCCAAAGTCCTGAGCTTGACCAGGAGTTTGCCCGGGAACTGGTTGAGGTCGCATGCTCCAGGACCATGGTTGTCATGGGTGACTTCAATTACCCGGACATCGCATGGGAGGATCGCTCAGCAAAATCTGAGCGGTCGCTAAGCTTCTTCTCGTGTGTGGATGACCTCTACCTGACTCAAGAAGTCTATGGGCCAACGAGAGGCAAAGTGCTGCTCAAGCTGGTACTGGCTAATGGGGATGACCTAGTCGGCGACCTAGTGATCGATGGGAGGCTGGGTGACAGTGACCATGAGCTGATCACCTTCACCATCCGCCGAAAAGCTGGCAAGTCAGTCAGCAACACGGAAGTCCTTGACTTCAGGAAAGCCGACTTTGACAAGCTCAGGAGGCTTGTCAGTGAGGCCCTAAGGGACTGTGACCACAGGGAGAGGGGAGTTCAAGAAGAGTGGTTGCTCCTCAAGGGAGCGATCCTCAATGCACAAACTAAGACTATTCCATCTCGGAGGAAAGGCAGCAAGAGGGCACAGCAGCCCCCCTGGCTCTCCAGGGACCTAGCAGACCTCCTGAGGCTAAAAAGAAAGGCCTACAAAGGATGGAGGATGGGAGTCACCTCCAAGGAGGATTATTCTGCACTGGTCCAGTCCTGTAGGGAGCAGACCAGGAAAGCCAAGACTGCAACTGAACTCCAACTAGCTTTGAGCATCAAGGACAATAAAAAGTCCATTTTCAGATATGTGGGGAGACGGAGGGAGAGCAGGGGCAACGTTGGACCCCTGCTGAGCCAGATGGGGCAACTGACGTCCAGGAAAAATCAACCTATTAAATAGGTACTTTGCATCAGTCTTTCATCAGTCCCATGGGACGCCCATGCCCGTTACAGGATAGGGAAGTTCAGGTGAGGGTGATCCCCTGCCCTCCATTGATGCTGACTTCGTGAAGGAACATCTTGAGAAGCTGGATACCTTCAAGTCAGCCGGCCCTGACAATCTTCACCCCAGGGTACTCAAGGAGCTGGCGAGCATCATAGCCCAGCCTCTAGCATGGATCTTTGAAAACTCCTGGCGCTCTGCTGTAGTGCCCGAAGACTGGAAGAAGGCCATTGTGGTGCCTATCTTAAAGAAAGGGAGGAAAGTGGATCCGGCTAACTATAGGCCCATCAGCCTGACTTGTATTCCGGGGAAGATCTTAGAAAAGTTTATTAAAGAGGCCATCCTTAATGGACTGGCCGACACCAACATCTTAAAGGAGAGCCAGCACGGGTTTTTTGAGGGTAGGTCTTGCTTTACCAATCTCATTTCCTTCTATGACCAGGTGACCTATCACCTGAACAAGGGAGAAGAGATTGATATCATATATCTTGACTTCAAAAAAGACTTTGACCTGGTTTCCCATAATCACCTCTTAGAGAAACTGGCCAATTGTCACCTTGGGTCCTTCACGATCCACTGGCTGGAAAATTGGCTCTGGGGTCGGACCCAGAGGGTAGTAATTGATGGAAGTCACTCATCGTGGTGTCCTGTGACCAGTGGGGTCCCCCAAGGCTCTCTCCTTGGACCCATACTGTTCAACATCTTCATTAATGATGTGGACACTGGAGTCAGAAGCAGACTGGCCAAGTTCGCTGATGACACCAAACTTTGGGGAAAAGCATCCACACCAGAAGACAGGTGGATGATCCAGGGTGACCTGGACAGGCTCAGCAAGTGGGCGGACAAGAATCTGATGGTGTTCAACACCGATAAATGCAAGGTTCTCCACCTTGGGAAGAAAAACCTGCAGCAACCTTATACGCTTGACAGTGCTATGTTGGCTAGCACTATGAAAGAAAGAGACTTGGGGGTCATCATTGACCACAAGATGAACATGAGCCTGCAGTGCGATGCTGCGGCTAGTAAAGCGACCAAAACACTGGCTTGCATCCATAGATGCTTCTCAAGCAAATCCCGGGACATCATTCTCCCCTTGTACTCGGCCTTAGTGAGGCCGCAGCTGGAGTACTGCGTCCAGTTTTGGGCCCCACAATTCAAAAAGGATGTGGAGAAGCCTGAGAGAGTCCAGAGAAGAGCCATGCGCATGATCAGAGGTCAGGGAAGCAGACCCTACGATGACAGGCTGAGAGCCCTGGGGCTCTTTAGCCTGGAAAAGCACAGGCTCAGGGGTGATCTGATGGCCACCTACAAGTTTATCAGGGGTGACCACCAGTATCTGGGGGAACGTTTGTTCACCAGAGTGCCCCAAGGGATGACTACTATGTTGAACGGTCATAAACTACTACAAGACCGTTTCAGGCTGGACATAAGGAAGAATTTCTTTACTGTCCGAGCCCCCAAGGTCTGGAACAGCCTGCCACCGGAGGTGGTTCAAGCGCCTACATTGAACATCTTCAAGAGCAAACTGGATGCTTTTCTTGCTGGGATCCTATGAACCCAGCTGACGTCCTGCCCTTTGGGCAGGGGGCTGGACTCGATGATCTTCCGAGGTCCCTTCCAGCCCTAATGTCTATGAAATCTATGAAACCTTTTCATCTCCCTTATCCCTTAAATCTGTAAATTAGGGATAAACACTACTCTCTACCTTGTAAGAGTGTTTCAGGACAAATGCATTAACATAGGATATACATTAATACACCATGGCGCTGAGAGCCATATAAGAACCCTCACAGGAAGCCCAGAAAGCAATCTCTGCCTGTATGATTATGCATCTATTTATTGTGTATATGGAATTATAATAAATATTTTAAATATTTTGCAGAGCATGAAGGAAAGTTAAATGTAACTGAAATAATTAATCCTCCTTATAGTTCCATCTTTAGTGAAAGCTCTGGAGTGTTCTCTAATCTCTGCAGAGACAAACTGCTTTTTATAAGCATTGAAACACTTGGGAGAGTGATCAACTTACACATAATAATGCCACATCCATCCACTAATTGGAATACATTAAAAGTTTAAGTTTGATCAATATTTGTCACTCTCAACCACCAGTTAACATTAATAAAGTAGATTACTGTCAAAACAAAAAAAGCAAGAAGCATCTATGAAATTGTTATGACATAATCAAGACTAGCAGTTAAAACTGATCTATAAATCCAACACCAGAACGGTGCAGTCATATATCATTAAGGGCATGTATCTTGCTACCCATCCTGTACTTGGGGTACTTTCTCCATAAAAAGTACAGTAGTCTAAGTCCATTTAGCAGTTACAAAACACTTGCTATGAAATGGCTTTGACTTGGTGTTATCGGTCTGCCTTATGCTACTTACACATGTTTAAATGAAAGGTTCCCTACAGCTTTCCAGAAGAAGGAAAAAAATCCACTTTCATTTCTTAAGCAAGTAAATAGTGCATAGAGAATTGTTTAAGGAAAAAAAAAGAGATAGAATTAGAAAGCGGCTTTTATATATTTATTGAAAACCTCCAGAAAGACCATAGCTGCCAAAGAACTGAGCTGCTGTGCGGGGAATTTATTACATAACAAAAACGGAAAAAATCGGCTTTATTTGCCAGGTATGGAAAACGGTAAAAGTTATGCAGTGTTGCCTACAGACTGAAATCCTATTAAAATCAGTGGAGAAGTTCCCACGGAGTTCAAGGACATTTGGAATGAGAACCCAAGCTTTCCATCCCCACAAAACTCAGGCACCACTTAATAACGTTTCAGCACTGGAGTTAAACTCATCTTTCAACAAACAACTACAGCATACGCCTCTTTTTCGGCACAGGAGAAGTCCCAAGCAAGAGACTGGACTTCAGCTTTGGTGTTGAATTGGACTCGAGTAACATGATTTTGGCTCATTTACATAAGAGCTGCTTTTTAGAAACACTGAGCACTTTCAGCTCCCATGCACTTCAAACAGGATGATAAGCATGCAGCATTTCTGAAAAACTGCCTTTCATTGCCTCAGTTTACCCATATACAAAATGATAGGCTAATGCTATTTCATGGAAATAGTCTGAGGCTTAAACTAATAGATCTAAAGCTCACTCACATCCTCAGAAGAAAAATGCTACAAAAATGCAAAATATTGCTATAATAAGCATTCAACAGTACAAGCCATAATAATCATTTTCTTCCCTTCTCCAGCAGCAAAGGATAAAATATAATACTTACTATGGTAGAATTACCATGTCTTGGAGAGACTATAAATGGAAAATTCACACACGATACTTCCTTGGATGAAAGCTCCTAAGCGAGTGTAAATTATTATCATTAAAATAATGATTTTGTACCCTGCTTAAGTTTTGCAGCTTGCACTGAGATTGAAAACGAAGCTCAAGGATGTCATGTGAATTTTCCACAGCATTTGGTCTCCATCTGAATTGTGTAGCCCTCACAATCAGCACACAGAGACCGCATTAAGAAAGAAGGCCCTATGGTACAGGATCCAAATTCGTTGCCTTATTTTTCTCGGATAATTTTAAAGCCAGGAATGACTACAGAGATTGTAAACAGTACCTCACCAGTTCAAATCCAGTTCAGGTAGGAAGTTGAACAGAAGAGATCATCAAGTGATGGCTCTGAGGTGTCCCATATAAAATGTGTTCTTTAGTCTCAGGGCAGCTATCATGGGTAAAAACACCACTCCATTTGGCCATTCCCTACACCCCTCGCTGCCACTCTCAGCAGACAAGCAAATCATTAAAATGACCACAGAGGCTGATTTAACCTCTCAGACCCTCAAAACATTCTTCCCCCATGGCAAGATCAAGACACGTCGGCTGGGGAAGCATGCAGAAGCTTGCCTGGCATTTGACTGGGTAATAGGTCCTTGAGAAGCAAGCCAGAAAACAATGCAGATGCCTTCTAAAAATGTTGCTTTGAGTTAGAACTGGTTTAAAATTTTTCAAGCAACCTTTTTCAATGGAAAAGATGTTTTGAACAACATCTAAAGAGATGTATTGGGAATGTATTGATTTTGTAAAAAAATAAAAAAAAATAAACCAACATTCAGTTCTGAGCAAGTCAAAATATTTTATTTCAGTCCAATCTTAACTTCTATCAAGTCAGGGCATGAAAAATCCTGCAGTTCCTATTTTCCACCCTGATTAGGGATTAAGTGAAATTTCAGGAACTCAGCATATTTGTTTTCTAATCATTTCCACCCCTGTTTTTGAGAATCTGTCAACAGCTGCTAGACATCCTTGACAGAAGTACTTCAACTGAGTTCAGTCAGTGTTTTAGGTCCCCATTCCTCTGTAAATAAGGACTAAAACACCTCAAACTTTTATACAGAAAAATGGAGAGTCCCAAATTAGAGAAAAGGATGGAAGTCGGTGAGACTAGGCTGTGAGCCAAAATCCATTTGAGTCAATGTATTCAGTGTCTAAGGTTTAAAATTACTTTATAAATTGTCACTTTTCAAATTCAAGTTCAATCCAAACATGATTTATACGTGATCAATAGATATTACAAGTACGTTGCAGACATGAATAGATGGTGTGAAGTATATGCTAGGCCCCATCAATCTAAGCTGTTAGAGACCTGGGGTTATAAAAGTAATCTTTTGACCCAGTAAACTTTATAATCATCCACAAACATTGCTTGGGATCAACGTGGAAGTATGCAGATACAATTCTTGTGTTCTACAACAAGAAGTCAGACTACATATGATCACATCAACCTTTCTGGCACAGATAACAATTCCTGAACATGTCCATCAGTCACATACTAACTACAGCTGGTTAGGACTTGTCTGATGACGTGGACTGAGGAGGATTGGGGCGGGGGGGAGGGGGACAACCATCTGTGCCTCCAATTCCCAAGTGGGTGCTATTTGAGGGGCAGGAGGAGGGGTGAGGGAAGGTGATTGGTTAATTATTCTAGTTACTCTTTTGGTCCCTCCAACTCTTTTTGTCCCTGCATCCCCAAAACAGTAGAGCGAGGTTTGTTTCTTTTTAAACATTTTTTTCAATTCTATTTTTTTTTCCTTTGAAGGAAGGGAAAACAAAAACTTGCCCAGTTTGGTCATTAGTCTTCCACAAACTATTTATAAACGGAACTTCAATATTCAAGTGTCACCATAAGAGACTGGAAAAATATTTATGATGCTTGAAACAAATCCTTTCTATTTCATGCACAGCTGATTTACACTACGCTGTTTAATGACTCTTCTATTTTTCTTGCCGTTTGCTGATCTTTTTTGGTGTCTTATTTGCCATCAATCACACCCTAAGTACAGTAATGCTCTCTAGGGCTGTGCGAAACAGCACCGTTTCATTTTGACTTTTTTTTCGCCATTTCGATGGGACAGTGTTTCATTTTGAGTTTCGGTTGGTTTTGAAAGCACTGTTCCTTTTTGTTTCATTGCAACTGTTTCGACGTTTTGCCCTTAGGATATAATGGGGAAGCACAGAACTGCCTATAACTTTGTCATGTTTTGGCAGATTTGAATGAAAATAGCAGGGATGGTAGCCCCTTCTGAGGCCATGAAGCCCACTAAGCTTCCAGGAGATAGGTGAAGGGGTTTCTGGGAAACTGCACCTCAAGCTGTTGACAAGAAAAACTCATGTCACTTGTAAATGTGAAGGCACAGGGGGGTGAAAATAGCAGGCATGGTAGCCACTGATGAAGCTGGGAAGTTACTTGGTATTTATCTAAAAGTTTTTTGAAGATACTCCACATCCCTGGTGTTTAACCCCAGAAGGTTGAGGGTATTCAGCATTTCAATACCCAAATGATTTAGGAACACCTAAATGGTGTAGGAGCTTAAAACAAATCAACTCGCAATAAGTCACTTTTAAAAGATATTTAATGCAAATAAATGCCAAGGGGTATTCTTAAAAGTACATAATCGCTTATCTGCCACAGATTTTACTGAGAATGAAACAAACAGGTATGACAGGATTTGCTTTTAAAAATCCTGTTTTCATATTTTGGTTTCTAAGTAACTTTAAAAAAATTGGGCCAGCACAGATAATCCTCCCACAGGATCTGGCACAGATGATCATCGTCTTAGCCCTCTGAGGTATGGAAGGGGTATCTGTATTTCCTGCAGAGATGTAAGGGCACTGAAGGAGGGAAAGGACTTATTAGAGGTCAGACAGGATGCTGGCGATACAGCTGGGAATCTAAGTTAGTACCCTCTTTGCGCTTAAATTTCACTCCAAACCTTGTAGCACTTCATAGGAGTACACATTATGTCCAACTGACTGATAAGGAAGCAGAGTCACAAGGAAAATTGGGTCATTTCACCACATTAATGAAAGACCCAAGGCCTAAGTGAAAAACCTGCCAACCTGACAGAGCCCAATGTCTTAGAAAGGGTTGAACACTGACCCACATGTAGCACTTCTGAACAGAGAAATCAAGTGGTCCCAGCAATCCAAGATGCTCATGCACTATGGAAAACCAGTATCATTGTGTAAGAGAAAAATATATCATAATACTGACAAGCTTTCCTCATGCCTCTTACCTTTAGATGCATCATACTCCTTTACACATAGTATACAGATTTTCCATGGCCTTCAGAAGCAAGAACCTATGAAAAGTTTTGGACATTAGGGCTAGGGGCAGACATTCAAAAAGCTGGAATGATTCAACCTTTGCAGGTTAGTCTAACCTGGCTAGGATGAACTGGTTTGTAACAGGACAAACGTTATCTCTTGACTGAGGCAAAGCAGGAGAGATAGTCTTCCCTCTACCCGCACTGGTAGCCGAGTTTGCCTGCCCTCGCCGCCATGCTCCCTCCCTGGGAATAGGCCCCCTGCTGTCCCTTCCACTGGCAGACGAGGGAGGAGGAGTAACCCCTGTCCCTGCCCCTCCCACCCCAAGGGACCCTGCTGGCCAGGATCCGGCCATGTCCCCTCCCCGCGTTCGCAGCAGGAGAGGGCAGGGTCCTTGTTGGGGGCAGCAGCCCTGTCATAATGTGGGGGAGTGCGAGCCCCTTTGCGGTGGGGGCACTGTGCTGCAGGGCTGGCAGAGCTGCAGCGAGGTGTGCGCAGTAGCACCGGGGTCCTGAGCGGGCCAGAGCCCTGCAAGCCCCCTGCAGTGCTGCTGTGCTCTGCAGAGCGGCCCTTCCCGGGAATAGGCTTGCTCTCCAGGAAGCCGTGACAGGCTGCTGCCTGGCGCAGTCATCTACCGCTTGCTGCTTTCACTGCCAAGTGGGGGGGGGGGTGCCTGGGCCCTGCTGCTCGGTCTGTGCTGGGGGCAAGCCCCATCCCAGCAAGAGGAGGCTCATTCAGCCGCTGGCCCCAAGTATAGGCCAAGCAGCAGCTGCGGCTGGGCTGGGCAGATCCTTTGCAGTGCCAGTGGCTGAATCAGTCCCTTCATGCAGTTTCAGCCATTCTGAAACTGGTTTATGTTCACTGAATGTCTGTCCTGTCACAGGCTTAAACCAGTTTCTGATCACTTAAACCGGTTTATGTGTAATGTCTCTCCCTAGTCCACGAAGTCATAAAGAGCTTCACTGTTTTTGCAAACCTCCTCCCTGTTATTTTACTCTTAAACGTGAACTTATAGAGCAGTATACTCTTAAAGACACATCCTCCCTCTTCCTAGGTGCCCTGCTCAGAGCCACTTATTTTGTGACTGACTTCATTGCTGCTTTATTACCCTTCTTAAGGAAGGAAACATCTCATTCTGATAATGGGTAGCAGAACACACAAAAACATCACTGCAAGTAGACATTAGTACAAATACTCTGAAATGCCAAGCAGCCTGGGACTAGCAGATGTGAAAACTGAATTATTTCAAGTGTTAAATAACACAGGGTTGAAATCTGGACGAATCAACCAGTGAGACCAGGAGGATCCAGGAGGACATAGTAGCAGTATCCAACATATGCAGCCAACTGACTGACACTTAGGACTTCAGCTGAAATGAGTAGAGGGTTTCAATAGCTATGAGTAATGGGGAGTGAGTCATCACCAGAAACCTTGTTGGTTGTCCCAGGAGATGAGCCAAAGTTAAAAGATCTTTTATGAGGTGCTTAGAAAATCCCTTTAGGCATCAATCTGCATGCTTAGGTGCCTAAACACCTTTAGAAATTTGGCCAGAAGTTATTTTCCTCTGTGATAAGTCTTCACTATTTAGCAGGAATGAGCTCTAAAAGACCACCATTCCTCCGGCTGTAAGCATGACAAGGGCACAGGTTTACAGGGGCAGAAGCAATTAAATGCTTCTTTAGCCAAATGAACATAATGGAAATTTTGTCACGATTTAATTTCCTTTGCTCTGGAATCTGTTGGATATGAAAGTATTAATTCATTAAGTTGCTGTGCCAATTCATGCTAATGTTATTTAGGCTAAATTTCCATTTGGGCACCTGGTTTGATCTACAGCTCTGGTATTTGAATTAGCAACTTCTTCATTTCCCTATTCTCTTTATGCTGGAGCCGTGCGTGTGAGCAATCAGAGTTCCTTTAGGCAAGCCATTCATTGGGAAAAGCAACACAGTGTCTTCTGGCAGCAGATATTCATTTCATTTAGCTCCCTTCCCAACCCCTCCCTCCCATTAGAGGATAACATATTTGCCATTTACTGCTGCTCTCCAATATATTAATTTCAAATTGTTTTAGTTTTATTGTTGTTGTTTTAAGCTTCCCTGGCTCTTGATGTTTTCAATCAAGGGAAGAGGAAGAATCCAACCTGGAGTTAGACACCTACCTATCTTTATGCAGCTGGTGCATCCATTCAATGTGTACCACTTGGAATAGGTCTGAACAGGAGACTTCAATCCTTGATTTGGATTTATAAGGCTGGATCTTATGCTAGGGTAAGTCTTATTTAAATCAACAAGGTACCACATAGATTCCGTCACCTGGATCTGTACCAGTGCTGCAAACACTCCTGCCCACTGTGTTTGTTCAAGGCTTGGGGCCCTAAATGCACTGTACAAATGTCACTTCAGCACTGAGAAACCTAGAGCGCATTGTAAGTCAACAGGAAGAATCTCATTGCAATAAGCACTTGTGTGGTCCCCATAACTGAATTGTCTCGGTACCTCACATTATGCCTAGAAGATGGGGAAGTTCTGTTATCCCCATTTTACAGATCTGACACTCAGAGACATTCAGTGACCTGCTCCAGACCACACAGACATTATGGCATAGCAGGAACTGAACACAGCTCTCAAGTCCTAACCGCAGGACCTGCTTTCCTCTCCCAGCCTCCTAAACCTCTCAGTCATATTTCCCAGTAAGACCAAGGCTCCCAAATCACTTGTGAACTTGCCAGCATTTTACCCCCAGTCCTGTTAAACCTTAACATTCCTCTTGTCCTTCAGGAAAGGAGGTTTAATAGAAGCCCTCTGCACTGTGAAGTTTTAAAGGTCCGGGACTGCAGAAACACCAACCAAGTAGTATATGGCACATGCTACAAAAGAACAAATATTTCTCAAAAATAAATGCATATTGCTTAAAAATACCTTACAACTCTGCATACTTGCATAAGTGTAGTGAAATAGCAACCTGTCTGTAAGGTTTAAAGTCTAGTAAAAGTGAGATGCCTTAGACCAGGGGCAGGCAATTATTTGAGGCAGAAGGCCACTTGCTGAGTTTCAGCAAGCCATTGAGGGCCTCATGATAGGTAGCTCAGGGCAGATTAATATTAATTTTCTATTTTTTTTTAGGGGCCCCAAGGGCTGGATAGAAGATCCTGGAGGGCAGCATCTGGCCCCCGGGGCGCATTTTGCCCACCCCTGCCTTAAACACTGTATAGGATGAACAATAAAAGCCTGGTAGTGAACGCGCCTTCTTAAAATTGTAAGGGAATGTTTTAATGTGCTCAGAATTTATGCCCTTATGGATGTTTTAATTGAATGAAGCTGTAGATCATTTTAAGTCGACCCCTTAATTCAGGCTGTTCTTTTTCCCCTTCCTTTGAGATACGAGTCCTTGGGGTTCCTGTCAAAACGTTTGCTGCAAGGCAAGCAGGGAAAAGAGAGGCAACATTTACATACTACAGCTGAGAGGACAACTGTAACAACCAATTCCTTCAGGGCCAATTATTTGCCACAAAACTGAAGGACTGGGGTATTTCTGACTTCAGGAACTTTATTTTCCTGCTGCACTTCAAAGTACCCAGGGGAACTTTTCCAATCTCTTCTCCGATGCCTGATGAAGGGTGTCTGTGCCTGAAAGCTTGCAACTAAAACATTTTTTTGCAAAAAAACCTTGTTGGTCTAATAAAAGATATCACCTCTACTTCTTCTTTTCAAATAGGAATCACTGATAAGCTGTAGTTGCAAAATGAGTATTAGTAGTTATCGAGAGAAGCAATTGCAACTACAGCTTATCAGTGATTCCTATTTGCAGTAAAAAAGTCAACAAAATTGAGAAAGAGAACAACAGAACAGAAAAGAGAACAGAATAGAAAGGTCCATTTTTTTTCTACATTTGTATTTTCATCCAAAGTGAGAAAAGGGTGTTTGCTTGTTTTTTTTGGTTTTCAGGAAGCAAAACATTGTTTCCAATATTCTGCTCCCCTGCTTCTTTTTTTTTTTAAATGTGGGGTGTTCACATTTTTCAATGAAAAGGAATATTTCAGAAAGGCTGGGGCTCTGGGTCACTGAACTAGTGGCTCATCAAGACATAAGATATGATGCAAGGAGCACGCAGCATATGAAAAAAACTAGACCCCTAGCAACAGATTGATTTTGTCCAGGTTTTGCATTTCCTATGGAGAATAGCAGTGAACACAGCAAAGCCAACCCACACATCTCCAATAGTGAACACGACCCAAACATTCCCACTCACTCGTGGAAGGAAGAGTTTTGCAATGTTGTGACAGCTAGGTGAGAAACCATGAGAGACATCTGAACTCCTCTCATTGTAATTCCTCCTGCAAGGGCGCATGGACGATTACTTGTCTTCCACGGCTCTGGACTCTGTTATTAGTGCTGTTTGCTGCTCATTATTTCTGTGCTATAAAAACAAGTGAGAGAGAGACAAGCCATTCTTTCCCTTTCAAAATAACTTTCACAAGAAGAAGCTATGGAGAGGAGAATGGCTTTCTGAATATGTATGACCTCAGGGCCTTAACAAATCCTATGCTCTGGGCCACGTGGGATAGGTTAGCTGCTAACCAACTTCTCTAATGCAGAAGTCCGTTGGAAAATGAATCATCATATCTGTTCACAGCCAATGTGCTACATTTCTTTGTCTACATTTGCATGCATCATGCTTGCTATTGCACCTCAGTTATTTATTTAAAAAAGAAAAGACAAAGAAAAAGAAAAAAATAGGCATTATTTTGCCAAACTGACCTTTGCCACATACTCACGTTCCATATTAGCTCCCACTAACCAGGGAACCAGAAGTGAAATGTCACTGCCGACTAGTGAGAAACACTGACAGTGCAAGGAGGATGATTTATTCCTTAAATTTGATTCTTGTTACAATTAAGCTACCTTTCCCGAAGAAAGACGATAAACCCAAACAGCAAACATTTTCAAAGGAAATAAAACCACTTACCTTGCAGTTGACAAATATTGTAAAGTTCTCCACACAGATAATAAACTTAATAATAAAAGTAGAACCTAGGTTTGATCTTTTGAAAAAAAAAAAAAAAGTTATGTAAAGTTTAAACCTGGATTTTAAATGTGATATTTATTTTGTACAGATGCACATGTGCATATGTGTGTGTGTGTCCCCACATGCATGCACACCTGAAAATACACAGCTTCTAGTAATAGATACTGTCCATAAATAGTTTTCTGGCCCCAGAACATAGGCACGTCCATGTGAGAGAAAGAATATACAGTCCAGATTATCCAACACTGATACTCATTTTAGGTGCTCATTTTTAGGTATTTTGAAGGAGCCCAACACCTGCCCTCTGAAAAAATTAGATTGTTTTTAAATGCCTCGGACTAGGGACCTGAAAACTAAAAGAGCCAAAGTCAGAATATATTGGAAAATGTAGCCCTGCGGGGAGAAGTTTCAAAATCGCTGTGGAATAAAGGTCATTTAGCACATTAGTGGCAAAGCTGGGAATAAAACCCAGGTCAACTACATCCTAATTTAGTGTTTTATAGGGGTGTCTGAAACGGGAGCTGAATCGGATTAGGCCTGAATCAGGGACAGTGATTTGATTCATTGATTCGGCTCACTGTCCCTGATTTGATTCGGCCAAATCCGAATCTGAACATTCAACGCTGATTCAGAGAATCAGCGATTCGGACATAGATACAGCTTGAAATGTGTTTTCTACATACTGTCACAACCCAAGGGTGTGATTTTGTTTGTGCGTGCTTTGGCACTGCTAAATTATTTCCCGCCGCTCGGAGCTTTCTTTGCAGGGTGCATTTCTTAGTTGCAAAGAGAAATGCACGGTGCAAAGGAGTTCCCGCCATTCGCATGCAAATTTGTGTCCCACTATTGGCCAGTTCTAAACTATTCCCACGTGGTGGCTAGCAATTGGCTTGCTAGCCGGACAAGAGGCTTGAGCGGTTTCCACCCAAGTTGGAGAACTCCGAGGAGAACCCCGCAAGGGAGGTCTCCACAACCATCTGGAGGAGGAGAACTTCACGTCTCGTGAAGATCTCTAAGCGCTGCAGAGCCTATCGAACCCAGCGCGTACCTTGAGAAGGCTACAGGGGTCTGATCAACCTCTGGCCTCTCCCCATCGCCGAATGATCACTTGACAAACCCCTTCCCTGCGCGCAAGTTCCACGGAGCCTAGCAAACTTCATGTGAGCGTATCCAGAGCTCTCTGCTTCGAGTTATTTTCTTCGGTTGACGCGACGGGCTCGCGTGTTTAGAGCCTTCAGCCAGATTGGGCTAGAGGTTCGCATGGAAGGAACTCTTGTCCTCCTCTCTTCTTTTCTGTCTGTAACCACAACTCAAGCAAGTTTTCCTGCCTGCACCGCGACCATCTTCGGTGTAAGTAAAATAATCTTTAATCAACCGCTAAGCGTCCATGCCTAATTCTAGCCCGGCGGCCTGCATTCCCTGACCTGCGTGCCAGTGCTGCTGGCCACAGCCTGCCGCGCACCCCCGAGGGCCTCGGATCGCTCCCGGCCTGCACATGGCGACGAGGATGGGATCAGGGGAAGGCATGCTGGAGCTAGAATTAGTTAAGAACTGCCCTTGTCGCAGTGGAAAACACCAAGTAGAAAGCTTTATGGAACTGGAGGCGCATATCGCTTACCACCAGGCGGGCGGAACGGGTGAGAGGTTTATCAGCGGATGCCTTTCGCTGAAGGGAGAAGAGGGAGCTTCTGAAGATGGAGCCCCAAGAGAGAGGGAAGTGTATCTGCACCCCGCGGCATTCGGGTGTGTAATGAGCAATGAGCGGGTCCTGTTCAAGCCCCTTGACACTGTGTCCCTCACGAGAGTCAACCTGGCGGGCACAGTAAACCCGACCCTCACCCAGGAGTGTGCCTGTTGCCTAAGATGTGCTCAGGAGAGTGAAGAACCGGTGCCGATTGACCGGTTCGCCCCCTTTATGCTGGCGTCTAGATTAAGGGGTTGTGAGCTTCCATCCGAGCTCCGTGAAGATCTGGAGATGGAGGAACGCGCCGCAGATGAGAGGGTGGCCTCACAATACGACAAGGGGGGAGTACTAACTGCAACTTTCTGTACAATAACAGATTTAATGAAAAAGAATTTAATTTTAAAAGCCCAGCTGCGTATGGCCATTCGAGCGGTCAAAGAAGCATCTGCGAAAGAAAATCTTGAGACGCCACATCAAGATGGAACCAAGAAAGGGAGACCGCGTGGAAGAACCGGAAGAGAAGGGTGGAGCTTAGGAGGAACCCGCGAGAGTTCGGTCAGCAACTCCGCCCACCGATGCAGCGTCGTTTCCGGCGACCCAGCCCACCGACGCAGCGTCACTTCTGGCGACCACACCTTCTTGTCGACGGAAGGGAGAATCGAGCGGAGGAGTACATCCGCCCCTCCTGCCTGAAGAAATAACAGCAGGAATGACTCCCGCAGCAGCAGTTCAGCCTGTAATAACAACTAACCGAGTTGCTACTGCCTACTATGCTCGCACCAGAACTGAACTACAGGATTTGTGCAGAGAATCAAGAATCCAACCTGAAGAAACTCTAGCTGTATGGTTGGGACTTTTGGTCGTGGAACTTGGATCCAACCTGCTGAACCAGGAAGAAGCAAGCTTCTTGGTCAGACAAGCTTCATGGAGTAGAGGACATGTCACTGACGTCGACATGGTGGCGTTCAACATTCACTGGCCAATTCCACTGCCAGTGCTTGTTGCAGGACTGATCGGTCAGAAAGCCCATGCATGGCGTAACGGCCAGCCGGAACATACCGGCACAGAACAACTCATGCTAGCGATCATCGGAGTCTCGTACTGTGCCTGGAACCCCAGAGCATGTGCGCTGGGACTGACATCACTCCAGAGAATAAGACCATGGCCTCACCGTCATCTACGAGACCCTGGAACTGTTCCAGTGACTGTTTACAGCATAGATAGTTGTCTTGAGGTTTATGGGTGAAAGAACATCGTCGTCCTCCGGATTCTGCTTAACCCAATGTTAAACCAACCCGTGAGTAATCTTCTGCATCAGTTGTCATGACTGCGTATCCTGATGGAGCCAAGATTGTCTAGTGATCGGGAACGTCGACACCCGACCGAGGCTCAAGGCGCAAGACATCATGAATCCGACCTTCCATCATTGCCACAGAGAACACCAGAGGAGCGATACATGTTTAGATTTCTCCTACAGCGTTCCGGACTCAATAAGCCACAACTTCAGATTTTAGGGGACGCAGGCCAATGGCAACTGGCCTATGAGTTAGGTTTCCATTATCTAGAAGAATTAGACGACGGCTCCTCGATGATTTCATCTAGTTGAGTGTGCAAGAGAGGGTAGATTAAAGTAGCAAACACCTGTATTATATGTTTTAGAAATGATAGTGTAGTTCCATGGAAATTTTGTAAATATTTTGTTATACGTTAACTTATCTTTTGAGGGTTTTGTTTACAGATCTGGAATTCAGAGTGCGTGGTGGAGAGAAGCCCCAAGAAAGATAACATCATCGGAAGATCATCGGAAGAAGTGAGGGCTTGAAGCGCGACTTAGCCATGACGCCCACTGAAGCCCTGATCATGCAGTTCTTTGTTATGAATCTAATTATGTGTATATGTATTTGTGCTGGTTATTATTTGATTCGATCCCTAGAGGACGAACTTCTTATGTTTGCGAATTTTGTGTTTACCCGTTTAGTTCAGTGACCCGTGATAAGAGCTCTTGATCACCCGAGTGATGAGCGTGCAGCATAATTCAGCTGTGCCTTCAGCAAGGGGGGATGTCACAACCCAAGGGTGTGATTTTGTTTGTGTGCGCTTCGGCACTGCTAAATTATTTCCCGCCACTCAGAGCTTTCTTTGCAGGGTGCATTTCTTAGTTGCAAAGAGAAATGCACGGTGCAAAGGAGTTCCCGCCATTCGCATGCAAATTTGTGTCCCACTATTGGCCAGTTCTAAATTATTACCACGTGGTGGCTAGCGATTGGCTTGCTAGCCAGACAAGAGGCTTGAGCAGTTTCCGCCAAAGTTGGAGAACTCCGAGGAGAGCCCCGCAAGCCACCATCTGGAGGAGGAGAACTCCATGTCTCGTGAAGATCTCTAAGCGCTGCGGAGCCTATCGAACCCAGCGTGTACCTTAAGAAGGCTACAGGGGTCTGATCAACCTCTCGCCTCTCCCCGTCGCCGAACAATCCCTCGACGAACCCCTTCCCTGCGCGCAAGTTCCACGGAGCCTAGCAAACTTCGTGTGAGCGTATCCAGAGCTCTCTGCTTCAAGTTACTGTCTTCGGTTGACGCGATGGGCTCCCGTGTTTAGAGCCTTCAACTGGATTGGGCTAGAGGTTCGCGTGGAAGGAACTCTTGTCCGCCTGTCTTCTTTTCTATCTGTAACCGCAACTCAAGCAAGTTTTCCTGCCTGCACCGCGACCATCTTCGGTGTAAGTAAAATAATCTTTATCAACCGCTAAGCATCCATGCCTAATTCTACCCCGGCGGCCTGCATTCCCTGACCCGCGTGCCAGGGCTGCTGGCCACAGCCCGCTGCGTGCCCCCAAGGGCCTCGGACCGCTCCCGGCCCGCACACATACCTCGAGGTAGCAGGCATGGCTCATGAACATTGCGATGCTGAAGTGGATGGAAGGTCCCACAGAAGTGCGGGGGGCCCTCCTCATGTTCACCGGTGAACCTGGAAGTGGATCAGACGTACTTGAGGTCCACTTCCAGATCCACTAGCGAGTGTGCAAGAGGCTCCCCCTCTACATCCCTCTGGCTAGGCAGTTGGCCATGGGGGGACTCTGGGTGGCCCCCCAGACCCAGGAGGCACCACTAGCTGAGCTGGTGGGGCATGGAGGGCCGCCCCCCCCACCCATGTGCTCCCTGGCAGACCCGGAAGTGGACTGGATGTGCTTCTAGTCCACTTCTGGGTCTGCTGCTAGGCACACTGGGAGGCCCCCCACGCATCTGTGGGGCACTCCATGTGCCCCAGCATCGCAGCATTCATGAGCCATGCCTGCTACCTAGAGGTACATAGAAAAAAACATTTACAGCTGTCTCTATGTCTGAATTACTGACTGTCCACATCAATTTGGAGGGTTCCAATTAGATTCGGAGGGATTGAAGGTTCTCCTGATTCGATCTGGATTCGGAGATTCAGCCACCAAATCAGGCTGAATCTCTGCTGAATTGCATCAGGGACCGAAGCTTCACGCAGCCCTAGTGCTTTATTTACCTTCTAACACTAGACAGATTATTTCTTCTGAAGGAAGTCTAAAGGTCCAAGCCTGTGCAGGCTTCAGCGCTCTTGTTTTCTCTCTATTCCTTCATTAGCTTCTGTCACCTGGGCCCTCCACCATTTTCCTCTTCTTTATACTGTGAAACAATGAGATACAATGTCAGGGTCTGTTCTGTGCTTTTAGGACATCCGTTTATTCTTCTTGATCTTCGCACCTTATGGAAAACGGAGAGAGTCTTTTTAAGTCATTTCCCCAGCCTTCTGACTCTCAAAATCCTATATTTAAGTCATTTCCCAGCCTCTCTGATAAAAATCCTATATTTATGTCATCAGAATGACGGCAGTAATCTTCAGAGCTGTAGGAATCCACAAGCATTTACCTGACAGAATTCCCCTAATCCAAAATAAAAATACAATCCCAAAGCCTCTGTAGCGGTACATCTTTTCTAAACTATTAGAGAGAGACTGAAAACAACAGCTAATTATGACATCCCACTCCACATAGGGCAAATTCGAGCTCCTCTTCCTTCTGGAAGCGATGCAGGAGGGGAAAATGAAGCTACATTTATTGCACCTAACCTGAATCTTTGCATCTCCATTGAGTTTCCATCTTTGATGCAGATTTTCACAGAACTTGGGCAAGTCACTTCATCTCTCTCGGTGCCTCAACTCCCAACTGTACAAAATGGGGAATACAATACTGTCATATCTTACTGGGGCTTCAAGGGCCCAATCCAGAGGAAGAGCTCTCGCACTGTGGTGAGGAAAGGTCAAAGTAGCACTTAAAAAATTTCTCGCTGCCCCCTCAAACATCCTTTTTAACTGTGCAGGATTGAGACCTGAGCTTAAGTTACATTTCAGCTGTCCTTGTCTCATGCCTTTCTTTTGTTTCTGATCCACAAGGGCTGTTTCTTTCTGCTTCTCAGACTGCTTCTGTGTACTTAGTGCAGATAAGCCATTAAAAGGTCTTTGTAACGACATGGAAGCGCTTATTGCGCATGCAAAGCAACATATCCCATGCCAGATGGAGGGTTAAGTAAAGGGTTAAAAGAGAAAGGAAGCAAAAGGCATGAGTCCATTCTGAAAACAAAATACAAATGACAGAAAATATTGCCATTATTTATGTCTGACACAGCGGATTTGTATCTTGTAAAGCTATGTAATTCCATTTATTTTTCTACTTGCCTCCCTCAGCAGTTTTCCTCTTTTCTTCCCCCATGTTCTGTATTATTTACTGATCATACAGCATCTTGTTTGCTCCATTATTCCTCATTCAAAAGTAAGAAATAAAAGTTTCTCAATAAAGAAAAAAGGACGGGGGGAGAAACAAGAGCTAAAAGCCTGCGGTTGGGGGGGGGGGGAATGGGGCAGAGGGATTATTTTTTAAAACTGTTAAGACCTTGCAAGCCAAAAAAAAAAAGGAAACTGCATCCCTGCTGAGTCAAAAAAATTAATCTGAAAATACAGCAGGCTTAACTCTGACTGACAGGGCTGGGAAAAGCAAGAGCTTCCTCCTCAGTTGGAGGATGAAGCAAAGGGGAGGGAGGCAGAATGCATCACACTGGGCCTAAAGATCCCACATTATATACACAATAATAAGAGACCAGTGTACAACGGCAACAACCGAGTGGTGGAACAGAACTCATGCATTTACTTCATGGTAAAAACAGGCTGGAGTCAGATGCTGCTGACTTTACTAAATGGGGGTGTCATGGCGGGGTCCTTGCGGAGGGCCGTGATCTCCTTGAGGCCCTCTCACTGCGCTACTTCGGCCCGAGGGCACCCTCCATTCTCGCCCACCACATCTTGATGGAATATGTAATAGGGAGGCTGCCTTGTGTTTCCTCGGGCCTGTCAGCTCCTGGACCCCTCATGGGTCTCCCCGTACAATGGGTGCTACCCAAGCGCCCCAGCCTTATGGGCTATGCGTGGCTCCTACCAACCCCTAATACCACGCCCCAAGCCTCGCAGATGTAATGGACGTTGTCCGGTCTGTCTCTCTCGTGCCCAGCCTCCCGCTGGGCCTCCCCTGATGGTACGGTCCCGCTCAGGGACTCCCTAGCGGGCCCCGGTTCTATGGGCCAACCGCACGGGCACCCTCTCTGACCCTGGCTTACCGCGCTGCTACTCCCTTTCTTCTCAGGGCAACCGCAGCGCCCTGCCTCAGTCTGAGGGGTGTTGCTGCACTAGCCTGCGGCCGGACTCGCTATGCCCGTCTCGGGCTTCTCAGTATGGCCCTGCTCTCTAGGGCTCCTCAGTATGGCGCTCCCCCTCTTTGGGGTTCGCCGTGCCCACTCTGGGCTACTCAGTAATATCGCCCCTTCCCTGGGGCCGGGGTCTATGTTCCCCCACACGCAATCCGGGGTCTAGGTCCCCGTCCGCAACCTACGGGTTGTGCCCGCGACCCACTGGCCACGCTCCTCGCCGCCAGTCGCTCACGCACTGGCGTGCGAGCTGCGCCTTCCCTGGCGCTATGCAAATAATGTGCCCGCTTGGTGCTAGGGCACCCCACACTCTCTGGGGTCCCTGTGATTGAGGCCTCCTCCAACCCCTACAGCCTCACCCAAGCCTCCGGGTGTAATATACAGAGCCAAATGTAAACTAGAGCCTCCTGGCTATAACACAAACATAAAGCCCCCCCCCGGCTAAACATTTAGTGCCCAATGCTCTCAGGGCTATCATAAGCTGTACTCGCTCGTCAGGCTCCTCCCCATATGTCGGCTGAGGGAGCTCCTGCCTCTCCGGCTGCTGGCAGAGAACTGCCAGCCTGGCCTCAGCCCTGAGCTTTATAAGGGCCAGGCCCTGCCTCCTACAGGCAGCTGGTTCCCCTTGGTTGCTCCGGCAACCCGCAGCTGCGCTCATTACTTGAGCAACCCTCAGCTGGGCTCGTTATGTCAGGCCAGGGCATGCTCCCTCGCTTCCTGGCAGTTTCTCCTCTATAGGAGCAGGGGCACCGAGGTGCCCTGCGACAGGGGGCTTTTAATTGGATACAGGACCTTTTACTGGCTCAGTGGTGTCAGATGTTTAATACAGAGGGAGGAGTTTGGCCAGCTGAAGAATGTGCTGAGGTTGTTATGGAGCAAGTTAGTGGTGAGAGTCAGGTTTCCCACAGTGAGAGAGAAAAAGGGAAAAAGGAAGCGTGCATCTCTGCAAGAGACACCTTTTTGCTCCTATAGTCAACTAATAGGCCAAGAATTCAATAGGTATGTATAGCAAGTGCCCATCCCAGGGGTGGTCACGATGTGCCCTGGTGGCCTCACCCCTTGCCAGCCTGGCTCCCCTTGGGGCCCTCTCCCTGTTACTCACCCACCACATCTTCAAGTTATTAATTTCTGATTGAAGGGAGGCCACCCCATGGCTTCCCAAACCTGGTCTTACTCTTAGGATCGCAGGTGCTCGTGGTTATTGCCTTAAGGACCAATTTAGTGGGCTCCATCCTCCCCAGTACCCACTCCCATGCCTCGCAGATGATCTGCTAACACGACTCTCTGCCCTCTGGCAGGCCCAGGCACTGGAGCTTCCCTTGATGCACCCTAGTCCTCCAGGACACTAGACCCTCCTGGTCCCCCCACACAAGCACTAGACCTTCTCCAAGGTACCTACTCTCTCCTGGGGTCAAGTTCTTTCCCCGCCCTTGACTTCAGACCCTCTATTCTTCTGGACCCTTCACTTGCCGGGACAGTTGGGACCTCCATACCTCCCCTACAGTCCGTTCCACAACCACCAGCCCTCTCGGACCAGTGCCTCTGTCCCCAGGCCTGCCTCGTCCCTCTCGGGCACTGCTCTATTCACTAACTGGGATTCAGGCACCCTGGTCCTCCTCTCTCCACCACCACTCTGGAGGCTATGGGATCACTCACTCACTCTTGTTCCCAGACTTACCTATTCCAAGACCTGGCCTGTTCCTGGGCTCAGTGCTGCTTCCCCCAGGTCAGATGTTAAGGCAGAAGTCCTGCTGCTCCTCTCCTAGTAGCTCCCAGGGCTAGACTGCCTAACCAGCTCAGGCACTGGGCTTATCTAGATCAAGTCCACCCTCTCTCCTGGTCATGTGATTCCCTTATTAGCCCCTGCAATACATGCAGGCTGCTCCTCAAGCAGCCTCTGCTCTTAACATGACAGGTGCTTCCTGGCACAGTATGGGAGGACAAAATGGTCAAAACCTTCTGAACTACCCTGTTTTGGGAGTGATGGCTGTAGCTGTGCTAGTCTAAGGACATAGGCAAACATGGTTCTTTGGGAGTTTGTGCCCCAAAGCTTGCAAAAAACAATTTGTCCAACTATTGGTTTAATAAAAGACCCAAAGGACTTTGTCTGTCTAAATAACTAGATATTTTTGTCTCTGCCTTAGCCTACTCTCTTCTTTTATCTTTCCTTCTTCTTTTCCCAATTCATGACTCCAGCTCTTTACTTTCCAACTGTTTGGCTCAATGATAGCATGCACTGTACGAGCTTTTGTTTAAATCCCATGCACATATACAAGAACTTTCCCTTTTCTATCTTTGTATTGCACCTAGCATAACGTGACCAAATTCTGACCATCAGCCATCTCTGGCAGTACAATGGTATGCATATTTACTACAAACACACACGATACGTGTATGTGTAATATTTTAAATGCAACAGGCACATAGCAAGTATAAATATACGTACATATATGTGCAAGCTCAATCAAAATCTTCAAATAAAATAGACTATTTAGATTTAATCTATCACTGAACTTAGAACCTCAGAACCACCTACTGAAGTGTAAAATATGCTGAACGGCCCTTACTATCAAACAACAACACTTCCGGTCAGTCAAGTATTAACATACACTTAAAATGAATGGGCACCTAAACAGAATAAGGCACCACTGCTAAGTGTTATAAGAAAGCAATATAAATCATGTAAGAAATTATATTACCTGCAGCAGTATGTTATATCCTAAGTCTAGGCAGCACGGTCATTAATCAGCATTTGTCAAGACCATACAAAAATACACACTTTTTAAGGGTATTTCCACTATGACTCTTATTCAGTCTTCTATATTATAAACTTTCACGTGTCCTTTGAGTTGCTTGTGTTTGCCTTAAGACACAGGAAACTCTTTATCCCTTTAGCCTACTTCATTTTATTAAGTCAGAAGCCCATTCTTGTTTGTTCTAACTGGAACAGGTTACATGAAAAGTGGATTGTCAACATAGATGAATGAAAGAAAAAAAATGTGGTGGGGCTGAGCACGTACACATGCATACATACCCCCCTGCCCCCTACAGGAAAGGGAAAGGGGGGAGGGGAAAGGGCTGTGGGGGGGGGAGTGGCATTGCCCAGTGCTGCACTGCACCAACCCTGGCTGCCTCCTGGCCCCAGCCCTGGCCACACCAGCCCCAGGCCCAGCTGCCTCCCTGTCCTGGCCCCAGCCATGCTGGCTGCCTCCTCAACCTCAGCCCCACCAGCCTCAGCCTCGGCCAGGGCCCCGTTCCCAGCTGCATAACACCCAGGTGGGCCCAGAGCCGGGGGCTGGAGTGGGGCCAGCCTCAGCTGTGCCACTGGGCTGGAGGGAATGCAGCCTCTGGGACCACACATGCCCACCCAGCCAGGCCGTACACAGCCAAAGCAGGGTGTGGCAGGGTGCGTGACAGAGCTGCAGCTTGTCTGGGGACATGGGGAGGGGCAATGGCTCCTGCCACTGCACGCATCTTGGGAAAGCCTGTGACCCTGATCTGTGTGGGGCAGCGTGGACTGCCGCTGCAGGGTGGGACTGGGGCAGCGCCGGGGGTGGGGCATGCCGTGCTCCAGGTGCATGGTAGCAGCACTGGGAGCAGGGTCGGGTGAACTACGGTGTATATTGAGGTGGCTGCAGCCCTCTCCCAGCGCTGCTGCTGTCCACCCTCAGCATAGTCCTGCCCCCACCCCTGCGGGGAATAGCCTGGTCCCAGCAGATCTGGGGGCATGCACCCCCCCATGCCTCCCAGGCTGTGCATAGCAGCAGGAGCTGCACACCCTAGATGAGCTGGCTGGGGCTCAGTCCCACCCCGAGTGCCTGTCTCTCTCCCAGCCCTAGCCCCACTCCCTCCCTCACCACTGCCTACACATCCCTCCCCACCCCTGCTGCACCTGAAGGAAACCCATGGCCAGGCTTTTTTGCAACCCTATCACTGGCCCACGCTTTGGGGGGTAAGCCACATTTGCAGCCCCCTTCCACCGTCTATGATCATCAGCCAAAATGTGTACCTACATGTTAGCTCTGTACACAAGCCCAGCTCACACCCTGATGGGAGTCTGACAAGACACCATTACTTTGATGTGGATACCCAGCAAGAAGACACAAAGGAGGGAAAGTCACATTTTTGGGTATAAGTCAGATCCACGTTACAAATTTAAAACAATAAAAATAGCCCTCATGGAGGAAATTCAGTAGGTAAAACTAAAAACATACCTAGAGGTGTTTTAAAGTACCACGATAAAAAAAAAAAAAAAAAAAATCTAAAATGATAAAATCAGCTGATAACGTGGATACATAGACGCTGTTTAGCTAGCTTAATGGTGATTTTTGTGGCATGGACACAGGAAAAGTGTAACATGGAAACAAGAGAGGTGACACGTGGACAAGTGCCTTTAGATGGGCATTGAAGCATATTGAAGCATCCTGAGAGAAGGCTTCCAAGAAAGGAGATAAATTAGAGGTAACGCTAACATTATAGGAGCATACGATGGAAGAGATTTTCAAATCCAAAAGGTATGCGTGTCAAGGAAATGTTGCAAATAAAAGAGAACAAATTGATGGCTGCTACAAAACAGAAGCATTCCTAGTGATGAACTATCAAGGAACTCAGCTGAGGCCCCGGCCTCAAACGTATTCAGGAAAACAGCATGCAGATGAAGGCAAGACATGAAGCTGCTCAGAATATAGGAACAAAGACAATCTATGAACAAAACAGTGGGGAAAAACAACATCCAAAGAAATTCCCTGCTGTCCTGGTGTCGCATGCTTCTTCAGACTTCCATAGGAGTGGGAGAAACGTTAGAAACGTTTTTTGGCACCAAGTGCCCTTCCTCAGATCACTTCAGTTATCCAAGAGGATACTGCCTCCTAGATCTGTCAGAGCTCCCCTGCCCATCCAAAATTCACTACGGTCAGTGCCAATCTTATCCTTGATATCAGTGTCTACCAATGTCACTTGCATTCAAGCCATATGCACACAGACTAACTTCCTGGTGCCTCTGCTAAACCCTTCCTTCCTGCTGTTTTTGCTCCATTCTCCAACTCCCATATAGCAAATTGCTAAAGCCAAGGAGACTTGTCCCCTTACTTCCTATGAAAAAAGCTTTCTTATGGACCAGAGGCACAAACCATCTGGCTGGAAACAAAAAATGCCTCTGAATTAGGCCAGCAAGACTCAAGTTAAATGCTCGTGCTCTGTCCTGCTGTTCAGAGCACAGGAAAGGAAGAGGACGGAGCTGAAAGGGACAGCAGCAGCTTTTTCTGTTGAAATGCCTTGAATTCCTCAGATTTACTGACAGAGCCATTAAAATGCAGTTTGCAAGAGGATTTATTCTTTGTGAGAATCCTAAATAGGTTTTCTTCTGTTTTCTCTTCTTTGAAAGAAGTACAGAATTAGTCTGATGATCAAGTTTGTAGTTTGCAGTTGCCAAGTAGCTTTGAAGCAATTTAGTGATCTGTGAACTTATTTCCCCCTCCCCCTGTGGCAGACCCATGCAGTCCCATGCAACCAGGGAGGACCTTCCCACCTCAGCCTGGGAGCCCCCTGGCTGGGGCACAGCCATGCCCCCTCCCCCCTTCTGCTCGAGGGCAAAAACCTAGCAGGGACTGCCCCCCCAGAGAACAGGAATTTCCAAGGGAAACACTGACAGCAGTGGCAATAATGTATGGCTACAGTATTGACAAACTAGGTAAAATCACATATAATCAAGGCTTTACGGAAGTATGCAAGTATACTGTGTGACATGGCCTGTCAAAAGGGCACAAACTTGTTCTTTGTGGAGGTAAGTTATCTCTGTTGTACAGAGAGACAGGAACTCAGTAAGGCATCATTACTATTTTAAACCATCAGATTATTAATATTGATTTATTCCTGCAAAAGAGCAGTTAGTTGGGAGAAGACATGCAAAGGTATTAGGCTCTTTTTACTGCCAGTATTGCTTGAGAAATATAGTTATAACGGGAGAAAAAAAAAAAATGTGTATGCAGTTTTGCTAATATATTTATCAGGCTGTCATTCCAAGAAGAACTGTGTTTATGTCTTATTCCCACTCCACCCACTTCCCTGCCTCTGTTTTCAGCTATGAATGGTATGATGATAGGAGCATTGTAAATTGTAAGGCCTGGGTATTAGTCAGCTCAACTCTTGGGATTTCTTGGCAGATAAGCACTTCTCTCTCAGGACATGAAAATGTACTTCAAGATCTGAACATTTGAGTTCTGGCCTTGGGTCAACCATGAATGGACATTAACCCCCATATAGACTGGAAGGGCCTGGGAAGACTGGACTTTGAATGGCATGAATATAAAGGGTCTTCTAATAAAACCCAGAACCTTGCAAATAGATGGTTTCCACCAGGTAAATACTCAACAAAATAGCAACTCTCAGGAAAGAACACAAGGTAGGTGATGGCAGTGGATGGTACTTTGACTTATTTTCCCAGGTAGTGGTAATCTTTCTCCAAATCTACAATGAGCCCTAACTGCATAAATCAACAAGGTCCCTGCATACTTAGGAAGTCAGTGGGTCCCTATGCAGATGTTCAGTATTTGCAACTCATTTTAGAATCCAAGACGGTATTTTCTTCGAATCACTGGGAGATCGTGTGGTTCTAGGGGTGGAAGTGGGACCCTTTCCGATACAGCAAGCACTGGGGCCTATTTACAACTAGTAGAGGATCTCAGAGCCCCAAGCTGTGAGAGCCAGTGCCATTCAGCTGTACTACACCCACTTAAGGAAGAGCTGCTGTGCTGGTAATGGTCCAGAGAATGTGTGAGAAGTGAGGTTTTTATGTCAATATCTTTTATTGGACCAAGCGTATAACTGGGAGAGATGTTAGGCAAGCTTGGGATGCTGAGTTCATGATCTGCCTGATTTAAGCTAGTCTGCCCCTCTGCTGTGTGCCTTAACTGAAGGATGCTGGCATTTGACTCTTTATGGGAAGCACTCTCTTCCTCCCCACTTTCCCAGCCTCTCAATGTCATCCCAGAACCAGGAACCACTTCCCAGCTCCATTTAAAGTTGTTATGCAACAAATTGGCATTTTTACAATTGAGATGCATTTTGACAGATAACTCCCAACCAGTTAATTAACATTTCTCTCAGCCATTATTTGTCTTGTGTATCTAGAGTTTTTATGCTGTTAAATTACCTTTTATTGATGAGTGAAGTGAGGGTGGGGAAAGATTATGTACAGGAGGTTGGTCTACTTCCTATAATCCTTGTTTGCAATGTTTTCCAAAGCTGCGGTGTTGCCCTGTGGGGTCAGGCCAATGCTCAGGATCTCAATATTGCGCTGTTCGATAGCAGGACATGGTGTACAATTGCACATACACACACACAAAAATCAATTAGGTGCACACACACACACACACACACACACACACACACACACACTCTAGGTGCATACACCCCCACCAGGCACATACACATCCAAAATTATCAGCCTAGGCATATGCATACCTATCACCAATTCAAGCACATGCACACTCTAATGAGAATGACATGAAATCATACACAACACACACATACATACACATATACACACAGGCTGAACACTGACTCAGGTGACAGTGTGTGTGTGTGTTGGTGCCTGTGGTACCTATGCTTGGGGTGCTTGGTAACTAAAGAGATCAGGGGAAACGGCAGTGGGGATGGGGCAATAGTAGTGGCAGAGGTATGGGGAAAAGGCAGTGGGTACAAGGCAATAACAGTGGCAGAGAGGAGCTCAGGCGGCTGGAGCCACAGGAGCATGCGACAGGTGTTGGAGGTGGCTGGAAGTCAGAAGCAGGAGAGGGAGAAACGAGACAGAAGTCAGAAGGGCGAGGAGCACAGATTGGATCAGGGACGGAGTGACAGTAAAGCAAAACCTGACTCAGGGGTCCAAATAACAGTTTTATTAAATGAACTGTACAGCTTGGTTCCCACACACACTCATGCAAGCACTCCCACACACACTCACACAATGGCAGCAGGAGAAAGAGACTCAGTGGAAGGGTTGGCATCCAGGTAGGGAAGAGAAACATAGTCCAAGTCCTTGGTTGAAGAGAGGGTGGGGGTGATAGCTACCTATCCAGGCTGGGAGGGGGTCCTCGATGGCCAGTCAGGGTCTTTCTCCAGCAGGAGTTGTCCAGAGGAGGTCACCGGCAGGGCCTCTGGGTTGATAGGCAGCATGACATGGAGTAGGTCTGGTCCAGGTGAAGATGGCACCCCAAAGGGTCAGTCTTCACTACCCCTTTTTATGGGGCAGACTACCTCTGATCTCCTCTGGGGAGGGCCTGTCCAGGCAAGGTCAGTCCTGTTCCAGAGGGTTCCAGGTGTTCATACTGCGCATGTGCAGCCTGGGCACAATGGTGGCTGCCTCATCGTTTGTGTCTTGAATGCAGAGGGTGGTTCCAAGGCCTGGGTCATTGGTCCAGGTATTGGTTTTGATGGTGGGGTGATGTAGGAGGGGGTCCTGCTATCATTGTGTTTCACTCATCCATTCACTCTTTTGTTTCAGGCATTCAAGGAAAACCAATTTACATGGGAGAGGTTACAGAAGCGCAACATACCTATACACCATGGTATGGGGACAAGATGGGAATCAAGACTTGACATCACTTCACAGACAGAGGCCTACACCATACAATATTAATATGAAACAATAACAACCAATGCACAAATTATAGGAATACAATATAAAACAGTAAAAATCAATACAAACAGAACACTATTTACAATCTATAAAAGGGGGCTTATTACAATAATAGTATACAAGACCTTAGCTTAGCTTTCCTAGTACTACTTAAAATCACTTAGAAAGGATAGAGAGGGCAGAGAGAAAGTCAGAAATGTTTGGGGAAGGGGAGGGAATGCATTTTAACAATAAAAACAAACAAACAAACAAACAAACTGGGGGGTTTGCTACACTGGGATATTTGAAAAATAATATTTTTAAGAGGAAGAGTTGAAATCCATCATATTGGGATTCTTCTCAGAGTCCATGGGCTCTCCTTTTAAAAAGTCAGTTTGAAGGGAAAGTCAGGTTTAATGTCCAAATGGAAGGTTTAAGTGTGTGGCTTTATATTATAATACATATATCTGAAACCTGCCCCCCCCCGCCAAAAAAAAAAAAACCCAACCCCCCCCTATATAGTCATAGCCAAAGCTCACCATCTTTTATTTATCTATATCTATTGCGTGTGTGTGTATTCCAATATAATAAAGGGCTTAGCCTGTCTGTCTGTGCATCTCTCTGTCTCTAATGCTTTTGGCCAATTGTGCACGTGCTGCCAAGAGGGCGGGCAGGCGGTGATTGGCTGCAAGGGCCCAAGTTTGAGCCGCTACCAGGGAAGTTTGTGGTTTTGGTGACTATGCCCCAGCCACCCGAGCAGTGAGGCTTCCCCTGTGTCTCTCTGCCTGAAGGTGAAGCCGGGGGGGGGGGGGGGGGTCACAGTGGTGGTGCCCCCCATCACCCATCCCCGCTGCCCCCCAGAACAGCCAGCAGGGAGGGGGAAGCAGTGGGCAGGAAGGGAGGGGAGCGGGGTAGGGGGGGGAGGCGAAGGGGGGCCATGGGGGCAGCTGTTGTCAGGGCTGGGCAGTGGGGAGGGAGTGGAGTGGGAAGAAGACCCTAACAGCAGCCAGCAGGAAGGCAGAGGCAGCAGGGAGGGAAGCTGCAAGGGCCTGGGCAGGCGTGGGGGGAGGTGAAAGGGGGGTCATGGGAGCAGCTGATTTTGGGGCTGAGTGGCAGGGAAGGAAGGGAGGGAGGGAAGCAGGGAAGGGAGGGGGGATCACGGTGGCGGTGCCCTCCCTGCCACCCAGTCCTGACAACAGCCAGCAAGGAGGCGGCGGCAGTGGGGAGGGAGGAAAGGGGCGAAGCCCTGCTGTGAGGTGGAGGTGGGCAGGGCCAGGGAGCCCCTGCACCAGAGGCGGCAGTGATGGCAGAGGGAGTCTTCACATGGCTGGCCCCAAAGGGCGAGTGGGGGCAAAGGGGAGGCATGTAAACACTCCCTGAAATCCATCATTCTTGACAGGCAATTAACTAATGTACACACACACGCACACACACACACGCTTTTCTCTCACCCTTTGCTGCTCATTTAGTATCACAGGAAAAATCCACATTAGGGAGTAAATGGGCCTGTAAAATTATAGTTGAGATAAATTGAACTTAAGGAAGCTCAAAGCTGAACAGTAGCAGAAAAACCCAAACATAAATATACATGAGGTACTCCCTCTCTCTCTCTATATATATATATATATTCTAATATAATAACAGCCTTAGTCAGTCTGTCTGTCCATAATGCTCTGGGCCAACTGCAAATGCACGGCCAAGAGGACAGGCAGCAATTGGCTGGCCTGGGCACAACTCTGCATCGCTGCTCAGTGCAGGAGGTAGAGGTGGGTGGGGACCAGGGAGCTGCCATGCCGCAGCACACTGACAACAGCCGGCAGGGAGGGGAAGGGGGGCAGAGGAGGGAAGTGGGAAGGGGAGTGGGGGTGGTGCTGCCATTGCCGGGGGAAAGGCAGGGGGGGCTTGGGATGAGGCTAGGTTGGGCTGATCCCAGCAGGGGGGCAGGCTGCGCTGAGGCTGGGCCACAGGAGACCAGTGGCTCCTCCAGGGCCGTGGGTGGATGGGTAGGTCCAGCTACTCCCCCATGCCACATCCCTGGATAAGCCACTGGGCTCTGACTGCCCCATGACCCGGCCCAGCTGGGACCCCATTCCTGGTGAATGGGACCCTGGCTGGGTTGGGTCATGGGACACTTAGAGCCCAGCGGCTCTTCCAGAGGTGCAGCACCTGAAAACCAAAGAGGCAGCATGTGGCTCCCCCCAGTCTGTGCATGGGGCAAGGGTGGGCTGCAGCCTCTGCTCCCTGCCTCATTGCTGCTCCTTTGACAGCGGTGCAGAATGGCGCCATGCGAGTTCCGGCACTGGGCAGGTCAGGCAGCAAAGCACATGTGTGTGGCACCTGACACTGTGTGGCGTGGGGCACTGTGTGTGGGTGTGGCTATGTGGCTGCAGCGTATGGCACTGTGCCCGCATGTGTGGCACTGTGTGAGTGGCATGTGGCTCAGTGCGTGGCATGTGGCTTGGGTGCATGGTGGGTGGGTGTGTGTGTGTCGCTGTGTGGTGAGTGGCACTGTGTAGCACATGGTGCTGTGTGTGGCATGTGGCACACACCTAGATGTATGCATGCGTGCGGCTGGGTGTGTGTGGCATGTGGCTACATGTGCGAGTGTGGGGCTGAGTGTGTGACGTGGGGGGGGGCATGGGGCCAAACAGAGCAAGGGGGGAGGGTTTGCATGCAGTTGGATGCAGAGTGGTGGCAGCATGGGCCAGTGGGTAGCAGCGTTCCGTGCCAGCCACATTCCTGTCATTCTTGATGGGCAATTTGCTAGGACATATATATATATATGCGCCTGCATGTGATGGAAACACAAAGCTGAACAGTAGCAAAAAAACCCCAAACCTAAGTATATATGAGATACTATAAATACATACAAGGTACTAGTACCTGATATATATTTCTGTTTGGGGATTTCTTGCTACTGTTCAGCTTTGTCTTTCCATCATGTTCAGTTTATCATCTCAACTATAATTTTACAGGCCGTTTAGTCCCTAACATGGATTTTTCCTGTGATAGTATAGAGAAAGAAAAGTGAAAATGCACAGTATGTAATAGTTTCTGCACACCAACTTTCCTCATTAAAAATTTCACACAATTTCTGCAACTGGCATTACATGCCATTGCATTGTACTTCTGTCCTCGTGAAGGTGTACATTTGATTAATTCTATATTCAATGTAGGTTTTAAATATTGTGTGGTAAATAATATATGCTGCTGGAAATGAAATGGTCACATTTTTTTCACAGGACCTCTTGCTTAATTTTTGCCTAGGACAGACAATTATGGCTAAAGTAGTTGCCATCCAACAGTTTTTGTTGTCCCTGACTAGGGTTTTCCGTGGTGATGTCATCATCGTGTCCAAGTGTTTTATGAACACTGATGAATTTCTCTTCCCAACAGACCAATTGTATCCCTATTGTACACAAGGAGTTCGTAGACATGCAGAGACCCACAGATACAATTATCCAAAAACAGCCACTCATCCCTGTTGAGAAGTCTAGGGCTTGATTTTTCTGAGCTCCTGATTCATTTTACAGCACATGCTATGTTCAGAATGGAGCTCCCATTCTCCATTGCAAGGGCTCTGGTCAATCTGATCTGGGACATTTAAAAGTGAGTGCCCCCAAAATACAGAACACACATATTGGGTCAATAGGTTGCATATTAGGAGGGACTTTCCCACTATTTAAGTGGGTAAGCATCAGAACAGGCTAACCGGAGAAGTTTTTGAATCTCTATCCTTGGAAGTTTTTAAGACCAGGTTAGACAAACACTTAGCTGGGTTGGTTTACTCATGGCAAATTCTACTTCGGGCAGGGGGTTGGGACTGGTTAACCTGCTGAGGTCTCTTTTGGATCTATGATTCTATGATCATTTATTAGAGGTTTTTCTTACATGACTTACCAAGCCTCACCTACAGGCTCTCTGGCAGAGGAAGGGGTTGGCACTGGATTTATGACCCAGATAGATACTCTGTGTGGCAGAATGCTACCTGTCTCTCCCCAAAAACTCTGTTCTATGACAGTGTGGTTAACATGGGCCCTGCAGAGGGCAGACAACCCATTTCTTTAGGGAACCTGAGTTTGAGACATTCCTAAGGGAAGGAGGAAACCTGCTCCCTCTTCCTAAGTGACATCACCTGCCCGGGTGAGAGGCACACGCTCCCTATTCTTCTAAGCAATGCCAACCTGGCCGGGAGGGGGCTAGAGACCCTGCCAGTTTGCCTGGCAACCAGTGATGCATTTCCAATGGGTCCACTGGCAGCCAACAGGTGCTGGCCTCCATTGGACCAGGTAAATGAGGTCGTAAGGGCTATATAAGTGAAGAACTGCTCAGGAGGAGGGTTGTAGCCATGAGGAAAACTCAGAGAGAAGAGCTGGGCCATCTGAAACTTGCTCCCTCTCTTGAAACTCATGATCAATGAACAGCCTGCCTCCAGGGAGAATCTCCACCTGCCTCTGGCTGATGCTCATAAGTAAGCTACCTGAGATCTAACTAGATATATAGCTTCAAGTAACTCAGATGCATGATCAAAGGCTACCCCTGTTTGCTCTAAGGGATTTCTCCGATACTGCTCAACCCTTATTGGGAGTGGGTCTAGATTAGGCCTTGGGGTCCCCGCCTCGGTTCGGCTGCCTAAGGGAGACCACTATTGGTGCTTCATACTGAGGGGAGCACCTCAAGTTCTTGAAGTGAGTCACGTACCCTCGAGGGCTACTAGACCTGTGTTTCCCAAGGGACACAGAGCCAGGATCACGCCAGACCATGGGTGGTGGCGGCACTACCCCCAGGCTAGTGGGTGTGCTCCAGGAAGGGGGTCGGCTAGATGTGGGCTGCCCCCAGGGAGGCACTCGGAGCCTGGAAGGTGGTTGGGAGCAGAGAGGTGGGTGGCTCAGTGCAGGAGCACCATCTACTGGCCCACCACACCCAACCCCTCAGACTGACCACAACCTCGCCATTTGTTAATAGGCAAATTGTATTGCTACACAGTGATAGCAGATAAGAATAAGGCAAACACCTCTGTATCTACCAGTCCCAGGGTTCACAGTCATGGTACATCTGGCCAGTACACAAGCTTCACTCTGAAGTTCTCTCTTGAATGTGAGATGTCAGCAGCCCAAAGGTTGGAAGCTGAGGACCCCCCACCACGGGGTGGATAAGACAGGCTGGTGGTATGCCCTCTGTTCATGGTGGCCTCAGGTTCCCTTCCTAGGGACCCTTTGCTGCTCTGAAATCCCCTCTTTTTGTATCTTTCACCCCCTCTGATGAGACTTCATTTTTGGGCATCGGTGATTGGTCCCTGGTCATTGTGTTGCCCACGTTCTGTCCTGTCAGCATGTGGAATTTCCCAGCCTGTTTCTGCTTGCCTGTCAGACACAGCGGGCCTTGAAGAAACTGTCACAGACATGCTTTTAGAAATCAATAATCCTTGCCGTTGCCCTGGACCATTGTTCTAATGGATATCTACTTTACCTACAAGCCAGTTCCCACAAGCAAACCACTGAATACCATTTTCTAGCCATCAGAAGGGATAGAAGCTGATTTTCTAGGGTAACATCAACTGCGCTACACAGAAAGCAGCCCTTTCTCTTCTTGCCACTGTCTGCCTCATTTACTACATACTTTACAACGTTTCCCACAATAATGGATGAGTTTACATGACTCCTTCATTTTACCGCCCGGATTTGTTCATACAGCAGCGCCCTCCTTTACACCAAATGAAGCAAGTTTCCTGGGGAAAAAGTCTAGGCTGCATATTTAAAGGCTGAATCAAACTGCAGGAGCACAAGGCTCCTAAAGGTTATGTAAGGAAGCTGAATGCTTGTATTGCCTCACGTCTGAGCACTCAACTTTCCAACTTCTTTTTCTTTTAAGATTTTTTTTTCCTTTTAATATAATGCAGCTATGACTGACTAACAATTTATTGAAGGGTTTTTTAGAAGGTTGAAGTTCAATTTAGCATGGTACATGGTGGGGTAGCTTGATTCTTTGTTTCAAAAGGATACCGAGAGTTTTTTCATGATTTAAAAATAAAATTCTCCCCTTCACTTTACTTTACAGGGATAATCTCCTCAAAGTGTAAATCAAACTCTTCACTAAAGTTTCTTCTTCTGCTATTTCTTTGTGCTTGTGCTACTTTGCTACTGTCTGCAGGCCCATGGGTGCTGGGCTTTGAACAGTGTCCAGTTATCATATCATAGCATGGCTTTGAATGCTGGGCAGGTAGCAGCAGCATATATTTATTTCATAGATTCATAGACATTAGGGCTGGAAGGGACCTCAGAAGATCATTGAGTCCAGCCCCCTGCCCAAAGGGCAGGAAGTCAGCTGGGGTCATAGGATATTTAGAAGTGAAGGGCATCAGAACTTTTTGAAAATGGGGAGAAGTGTTAAGCATTGCACTCCAGCATGCTGCTGATACCACACATGCTCTCACCTGCTGCCTCTCCAGCTTTCTAAAGCCTTTCTGTTGTTTATTTTATCTATCTAGCTATAACATGCACACTGCTCTTCCACACCGCTCATCCTTACAGGTCTGGTATTGGCTGATCTTTGGGAATCTTGCTTCTCAGTCAGTGGCTTAAGCTCTCAATGGACATCACAAAAGGCAGACAGGGTTAGTGAATAGCGTTGAAAAATGGATACCAATCTAAAGCACGTACACGCACACACACACACACTTGTATATATGCATATATGTGCTTTAGATTGCAATCCATTTTTCAACACTATTCACTAATTCTGACTGGCTTTTGTGATGTCCACTGAGAGCTTAACCTACTGACTGAGAAGCAACGTTCCCAAAGATCAGCATTGCTAGTGGGAGAAGCATTTCATTGACCAAATCCTGGAGCTTCAAATTGTGATATGCTGAAAGGAGACGGAATAAATTTGGCTGATGGGGCCGATGCAATCATCATCATAAAGCTTTAATTGGCCAGACCTATCGATGTCAATTCAAAGCTTACAATGGGGTCTCTTTTGGAGCCATGGTGAATTGCTCCACCTTGTTTAAAACATGCCATTTGTTCAGTCACACTAAGTGTCTGTGACTGTACCTGGAAACCTGAATTTTACTTAGTGGTACATTCAAAATACTCAACAAGCAAATCTTCTATAAATGGCAGCTTTATAGGCCACAATCAATTGTCTGATCTTTGTACAGGAAAACTACTTTTTTTTATTTCAGTTCAACACATCCTATATAGGAGTTTATTTTGATGGGAGACTGTATTTAGAAGTGCCGTGAACCATTTGAGATTTGAAAGGTTGAAAACATTATCCTCCTGGTATGCTTTGCTTTGAGAGGTTTTTGGTTGGGAGCCAGGTCTAAGCTTCCTTGATCTCAATTGGGCAATTTCACCTCCAAAACTTTACAGAAAGCAGCCACGAACATGGGCCCTGGTTTTGCTTTCAGATGCACAAGCTTAATTCTCCTGCTTATAATGAGACTCCCAAGAGTGCTTTCCAAGGCATGTCTTACCTTGACAAGTAAAAATGAAGACTAAAACTAAATGCTATGGGAAAGTTTACCAAAGCAAAAAGAAAAATCAAAGGGGTATGATAGAAGGAAAGAGTACTTATCGAGTAGATCAGAACAAGGGAGGGATTGTGTCATTCACAACTCTCCCCCTACCCTCACACTAGGAGCACTGCCATTTGGAGATGGTGGTGTAACTGTGACTATGCACTACTGTGTTATAAAGATACTGTAGCAGAGACCCTAACCAGGATCTAGCATTAGATCTTGCCCAAACACAGACATTGTCATTGTTTAAGAAAAGTCACAAATGAGGGTCCTTGATGAAAAAGGAAATGCTTGGTGGTGGCTTGTCAAGCTTATTTACAAATCTTGGCTAGGGACGGGAATTACACATAAGCCGGCATAAGTGATCAGAAACTGGTTCAAATCTGTAATGTAACAAGTTCAGTACACATATGCTGCTTTCAAAATGGCTGAAACCAGTTTAAGATAAACCTGGATGGATATAGTAGTAGACTCAACTAATTGAGGTTAAATTGGTTTATTGAATTTCTGTCCCAGATCCTCTCCAGAATCAAGTCAACTCTCAGTCCACCAGCATCCCAGGATGCTTTGCACCTCCCCTAAAAAGTGCTCCCCCCCACATCACAGGGTGCACAGCTTAGCCTTGGTTCAAGCTGTCTGCTCCAGCTGAGCAGGGAGGTGTAGTCTAGTGCCTTGGGCTACTACAGGCAAAGAGCTGCATTTCTGGAATCAAAAGTGAATGTCTGTTCATTTGCTTATCGGTTCAATCTATGTAGCTTAGACTAACCTGTGAAGATTGAATCAATTCAGCCTTGGGCTTTTTTGACTGTCTGTATTTAGCCATAACACACAAATGTTATTCTCATATTTTTTAAGTCAGTTTGCTCCTGGGAATACTCTGCTCAGGGACCTAAATTCTAGCCCCAGCTTCAACCCCGATACATTATAGGCACTTTTACACGTGCTTCAGTGGTGGAGGTGAGGTGTGCTTTAATTAAAGTGGCTCCGAGATCCACTTCAATTAAAAGTGCCACAAATCTCCTGCATCAGTGCCCCTATGCTTAAAAATGGTGGTGGGGGCACTTGAACTAAAGTATGTTCGATGAACTTTACTTCAAGCACCCCACCATCATTTTCATGTGTGGGGATGCTGATTCAGGAGAAGCAGGAGGCTAGTGAGTGAGGTACTTGCTATGTTCCAACACGCTGGAATTTCAGTGCATTAGAGCAGCCTCCGCGCTCGTGCATAGGTGCTCTCTCTGACCTCAGCTATGTGACTTTACTGCCCGCTCCCAGTTCTCCTATTTTAACTGTTTACATTGAGTGCCCTTCGGGCCAGGAGTCCCTTTATGCAAAACAGCTTTCACAGAATTGGTTCTAATTCGCACTTTGGTAACTCAAAAAACCATCTGGCCCTCACTCTTTACCCACAATACATAACTCCATTACACTTGAGAAGGTGTTCTAACAAGGGCTGCATCACTTTCTACTAAAAGTTACTTCTACTAAATGACTCTTTCACTGATTAAGCCTTCTCTTTGCCTTCTGACAGACAAAAGTTGCCTAACAAAACATTATTGATTGCATATGCGCTTAGGTAGGCTTAAAGGTAGATGAGGAGTGAATGCAGGGACATATCTGTTCTCACACAAGTCTGAACTCTTCTCTTGTCCAGGCATTTGTTTTCAAATATTCAGTGTTGTTCATGTGTATGCACATACCTTTCCTGCAGAAACACTCAAAGGAAGATGGTCTTCTGGAAGAAGCGGAAGAGGAAGAGAACTGAATTCCACGTATTTGGGGATCTGTTAATCTCCTAAATCAAGAATTGTTCAAAGGGAGGCCACTTGTGTAGAATCAGCATCCTGTCATTAGAGAAAGAAAAGAAAAAAAAAAACAACATCAGTATTCCATCCGTCTATTTCTCTCTCTCTCACACACACACACACACACACACACACACACACAGTCTAGGTGAAGAATTACATGGCAATAAATTATTCTCCTATTGTGCGTGCACACTCAAGAGGAAGAAACAAATTGCAGCTCATGTCAGAAAACAACAGTCTCAGTTTAAAACGTACCAATCCTAGCACCATATCGGCAGGTAAAATATTTTTATTTGTCAGTACGTTATTTTCTTTAAAACAGACGCATGAGAAAATGTGCTTTGGGGAGAGAATTGGCGCACAGTTAGCATCGTCAGTGGTATTTCTGCTTCCAATTAAGGGGGTGAGAATAACGGGAAAAAGTAAGACATCACTCTTTACTAATAAACATCAAAGCAAGGAAAAATATTTTTGGCGAAAACTTTGCCAAAAACAGGCAGTTTTGGGATAGGGCAAAACTTTTTGTGAACTGGGGTCATATCAGGTTACTAGTTTTGGACAAAGAAAAGGAGTGTGTGGGTGGGGGGGATTTTGAAAAGGTAAAAATAATTTGTTTCACTGTTGTTGGAGCACAATGTTTCATTTTCCCTTTTGAAACGCATTTTTGTCTCAAAGTAAAAAAGAAACCTTGAGTCAACTCGAAACAAAGCTCTATTCTTTAGGCACCTCTGTTGAGCATCTGCAGCTCCATTGCCTTCAAAGGAAGTAGAGGCCATAAGTCCAACCAAATTGAGTTTAAGAAAAGTTATTAGCCAAACCTCATGTCCGATCAGGGACTCCTCATTTATACAAAGCTAACCTTTCTGTACGTGGCTTGGAGTCACTGAGAGGCTAGTAAGAAACAGTTTACAATCATATTCTTTTATGCAGCCAGAAACATTTATATAATGTTTTATATAAAAAATGAATGTTTTAATAAAATGAATGTTTTTAACTGTTGAACCATCTTCAGAAAGAAGTGTAAATGACAAGAGAGAAATTAAACCTCAAGCCTTGAAATCTCCTGTATATTTTTTCCTCCCACTGTATCCCATTAATTTTTAAACTAGGGTAAAGATGAACTTACTCTGTTTTGGCAATGTTGATTTGCAAATTCTTCTGAGAGAACAGTCTAAGGATACAAGTAGGAAAGAAAAAATGCCCTGCCATGTTGGGACTTGGGGCAATGGGATGCTGCCTGATATTTAATATAAATCCATAACAAATGCAACTCCATTTGCTCACCAGTTGCAATGGTTTCAATTTTGTCAAGGGTATTTTCAAGATCTCTTAACAAATGGGCTATACATTCTGAACTGTCACACGCTGGTATTAAAATGTTCTGAATACTATCAATAGGAAAGTTCCCTTAAATATTATTATATCCACCAGATTGACCAATTAATAGTTTTTACAGCCCCTAAGGTCTTGACTCCACATAGAAATTGAATTGGTTTAATTTAAGTCATTTTTGGTTAGGGACAGACATTACACATAAACCAATTTAAGGGATCACAAACTGGTTTAAACCTGTAACAGAACAGATGTTTAATGCACATAAACCAGTTTCAAGATGGCCAAAACCAGTTTGAGATAAACCTTGTTGAATGTAGTGTCAGACTAAACTGGATTTGGCTCAAACCGGTTCATGCAATGTCTGTCCCAGATCCCTTGCTGGAATGGGTAAAATGACAGAGGCTAGCTGCTCTGGAAGTGTCAGTCAGCAGAGTTCTATGTTGAGCCAGGCAGAAAAAAATCCTCAAAACCATTTTTGATAGAAAATGCCCTATGATTATGAGAAAACAGATTGGTTTCATGAATTCTTATCAAATTTGACAAAACTCCTCTTTGAAAAATATGTTATAAAATACATCTCCAACATCTCATTTAAATATTTTTAGACAAAATATTTGTTCATATGAGAACTCTTTGAAGTGTTTTTATTAAAAATGTTGAAACTAAAATGAAATGCATATACTGTAGTAAAATGATGCATTTTAATTGACCCCTTATTTTTTTGGAATTTTGTCATGAGAAGCAGTTCATAAATGCTTTTTATTTACCCTGACTTAGGATAAAAGATCTGTTTTCTGAACATCTCATTTGTTGAGTTTACCAGCTTGACTGATAATAGAAAATCAGATCTGCACTTGTTTGGCAGTGTCTGTGGTCTTTGATAATGAAGGACAGCTTTAGAGAAGTGCCCAGCCAGGGATTGATAACAGTGTTCATCTCCTCTAACTCGGTGCTCACCACCTCATTAAGAAAACAACACAGGGACATTACCAGCTACCTGTTGATTCTCCCTTTGTCCGGTCTGCCACAGCATGCACCACAGCCAGCACGTGGTCTGCTAGCTAATGCTGTGTGTCTGCGTAAGGGATGGCAGAATCCCTGCTTAGCAGGGAGTGGCAAAGGGGAAGCCAGACAGATGCCTATAGTCTCTGCCAAGCTCCAATCAGGGAGCAGAGGGGAGGGGCCAGCCCTGCTGTCCAGCAGAGAGCCCCACCTAGCCCAAAGAGCATGCTAGGATGCTGGGGGTGTCTGATTTACCTTAAACCAGCAAGGGGTCTGGGACAGACATTGCATGAACCAGTTTGATCCAAATCTGCTAAGTCTGATACTGCATTCAACCAGGTTTATTTCAAACCCATTTCAGCCATTTTCAAACTGGTTTAAGTGCACTGAACATCTGTTCTGTTACAGGTTTAAACCAGTTTGTGATCCCTTAAACTGGTTTATGTGTAATGTCTGTCCCTAGCCTTACAGCCTTGAATATAACATGAATGCCTGGACAAAATTGTTTAAAACAAATGACAACATACACAGGGCATTTCTTCTTCTCTCTCCCCACCCATTTCCTTGAAGGGAATGTGGCCTTGTTCTTGGTGTTTTGATGTTTTAGTGGAAATGGAATTTGTGGCAAATCTGCTTAACAGCAATAAATAGATAGTTCTTCTTCCCTTTGTGTAAGCATAGATGCTGGCTCTGTGACATCAGTGGAGTAGGCTGTGAATGAAGCATGACATAAAAAATCCTTGCCAATTGCACAGAGAGAATACAGAGAGCGCCCTATCATTTATTATATTGCAACATAATGTTATATGCTATATAGAGACGAAGAAGCCATTAGGACTTTGAAACCTTCCACATCACATACACCTTCCCCTTTGTATGATTTCCTTCACTACATCAACCCCTTTTTCCATCACTAGTTTGAAGTATTAGAAAGTAAACTTTAGCCATTTTCCAGTAACCTACTCCCTCCCTTTAACTCAACAGAAATAAAGAATTTACATCAGTGTAAACCCTGAATAGGGCCCCCCTTGTGTTTATTCTCATTTCTTTCCCCCCGCCCCCAGTATAAACAACAGGAGAATCAAGTCCAAGCCCAAAGATTTATATGAAACCTTATATATGAGTCTATATAGAGAGGCAGGTGTGTAATATATAACACATACACAAAAGGTGTAGGTGTTTAGCCTTTGCATATTTTTGTTCCTTTTTCTACTTCACTTGCTGAGACTTGATACTGTGCCTTGAAACTGTTGCATCTCAACTCAAGATAGAACAAAGTAAAATGAGTAAAAAAAAAAAAAAAATCCTCTCTCTAATCACTCCCCAAGTGTTCCAAGCATGGAAAAAAGTTCTAGTAACAAAATGTTTTAAACCAAATAAAATATATGGTTCTCTTTTTTTACAGAACAAACTAAATAAAGATGAAGTCTGTTTCCTGCTGCAAAAGAGCTCTTCCTAAGCACCTACATAAAGTAGGAATTATACAACAGGATGGTGTTTCTTTGTTCAAACTTCAACCAAGGTTCACAGTGAAAAAAAAGAGTTTGCTTAGCAAGAGCGCAGATGATGGAAAGGATTGTTACTCCCCCTTAGTCATTCCTAGCTCTCCCTGCTGCTGAAGACTAGGTTCTAATTGTCAATCATGATTAGTTACCTAAGCTCCCAAGTCACAGGTGGCTGATCTCCTCTCCAGTCCCAGCAGCAGCAAAGGTCATTTCTAGCTGCCCAAAACAGTTTCAACAGAAGCTTCACACCTTCATTGCACCAGGCAAAAAGCAAAATCCTGTTAGCGCGATACTGGCAAGGAAACGTGCAACGGAGGACTACAGTTAACCCGGTATTACTCATGCAATAGCCTGATAGCATTATGATGGCAGACAGTACTACCTGCAGCTGTCAACACAATGCTGGGTGGTGGGAAATAACTTAGCAACCTCTATGGTGGCAATGGCTTTGGAGACCAAGCAACTTTGGGGGGAGGTACGAGTCTTTATCCCTGGTGGAGGAAACGCTACCGAATGGCAGATGCCATGGCAGAATGGACTGGGCTCTCCAGCCTTAGTTGGCAACCAGTCCACAAGTGGAGCCCTGAAAGGCAGATGGAGTTAAGATCTTCTTCACACCAGCAGCTCCTGCGGTCAAGCTGGCTTCAAATGTACTAGTCTCTACCTTTCCTTTGGGATTAGCCAGCTAGCCTGAGAGGGGGTCATTGATTGGGCAGCTCAAGCGCCTCCATATAAACTGCCCAGGGACACAAGAGCCATAACTGAGTGCACATTCAGCAGGACAACGAAAAGACAAAATGCCTTGGATGCCCCTGCCCCATTAGGTTATATTTTACTATGGTACTCTCCAAGGGAAAATGGTAGGGGAAGCAGTGGTGAAATCAACTTATCCCAGAATTCTGTGCAGTGATGAGCATCTCTTACAAATTCAGGATTCAGACTGCTGCACTGATGCAATGAGCTATAAAGGAACATGCCTGGGTTTAAATATTAATTGCTTTGCTAAACAGAGAGCAAACTGACCACGCGATGAAGGATGAATATGCAACAAATCAAACCAAGGCTTAACAAAACAAGGAATCAAGCATATGGGCTCCCCACTCTGCCTAGAAGACACTGTTCAGCCTCTTTAACATAATTTGTTGGTACCCTTTATGCCAGTTACTGGAGATGTGCAGTAACTGGGATATTTCTGCTTAGGGGATATTTTTTTAAAAGAGGTTTCTATGCTGAACTGGAATTAAAACAAAGCATCTTTTGAAATGAATGTTTTCATTTGGAGTCAACTGAAATGTTCCTTCACAATTCCAATTTGTTTTCCATTACAGCTTACATTATAAAAAATAAATAAATAAATAAATAAATATTCTACGTGAAGCATTGAAAAGGTTGGATCCAAAAGTTTCAATATTAAATGCCTTGTTTTGGGTTCTTTTAGATGAAGTTTCACTGAGTGTGAAAATTTTTATTTCTACAAAATGTTTTTCAAAGGAAAAAAACATTGCGTCCGATCATTTTAAACTACCCTTACTTCTAATGTGCTTCTTACATGGTGTTCTAATGTTAATTCATGTAGAGTTTTAAGGCCTTTTAAGACTGTGGAGTTTGTCCACTGCCGTTCAATACTATCAAAGTCTTGTCTGGAATAATGTTTGAACATGTCCTTCAGTGAAAGAACTCTTTTTTCAAGTTTGGGCTCTTGACTTAGGCTTTCTTTCACCAAAGGAATGTGCAACTCAGGGCTGCCTTAACAAGCTTTCCTATTTATAAAAGCTTTAACTTCTTGCAACCTAAACAAGAGGAGAAAAAGGCAAGGAAAAGAAAGGGGGAAATATTGGACCCTGGTCCTGGAAGAAATTTCAACCCAGAGGACATGAGTGTGAGTGTGAAGGGAGATTTACAAGTTTCATCTCAACACAAGTAGGATTCCGTTTGCCAAGGTTAGCTGACACAAGCACAAAAATGGAGCAGCAATCAATTTGTCTCCAAGAAGGTCAACTGTGCCTTTGAGATGATGGAACTTGTTTTATCATCCAACTTTTAAAATATCTACACAGATCAAGACATGCTGTTAACCTATAAAATAATACTGAGTTTGAAATTTTAAGAGGATACACACACTATAATATATATATATAAATATATAATTTGAAGTGAAAATAAAGCATGTAGTTGGCTAAACGTTTTTTTCCAAAGAGGCCATGCTACCTAGAAGAAGTTCGACTGAAATATTCCAAGCCTTTTTTTACTGTTGCAAATAAACATTTAAAAATGGAGACCACTGCTTGCATGTGTAGTCTAACCAATGTGATAACCATTAATTGAAATCAGTGGAATAGTGCCCAGACACATTTTACATCAAGCGACTGACTGGTGCTCTCCGTGTATGGGGCAGGGGTCTCTGTGTGTATAAAATTGAGATTCGTACCAACTGGCAGCCTGATGAAACAAACCTGGGAATTTTTCCACCGATTTCAATTATTTCTACCTGAAATCTTGGCCTCATAGAAGACAGAGTCAAAACTAGCATGGATTTGATTGCAACCAGGATTTCATCCTTTGGATAAGTTTCCTAGAAGTAAAATGACAGCCTTAAAATATCCTCAAAGCTTTCAGCAGAGGTTTTTCTTCAAAATATACCAGTTGACAACTTTTTGGCAGCCATTGGTATGGTTTTGTGGTATAATTTTATTCCCATTAACTATAAGAAAAAAAAAATACAACAAATAAAACTATACCAAAGAGTAGGGGTGTGCAAAGCAGGCAATATTCAATTCAGATTTGGCTGAATTCAGGGGACAGTGATTTTGTGATTCAGATCACCGTCCCGATTTGATTCGGCTGAACCTAAATCTGAAGATTCAATTCTGATTCAGAGAATCAGCGATTTGGACATAGACAAAGCTTTATATGCTTTTTCTACATACCTTGAGGTCCCAGGCACAACTCATGAATGCTGAGCTGGTGGGGTGGATGGGGCACCTCACAGGAGCACGGGGGGCTCTCCAGTGTGCTCAGCGGCAGACCCAGAAATGGACCGCAAAATGCATAACAAAATGAATAGCATCTTCAATGCCTTGTTTCTCTAGTATTGTTCCAGACATTCACTAGCACAAGAAATTTACCCTGTGGGCAGGCAAGAGTTCAAGAAGGCACCACTTAAGAGAAGTAACAGAATCTAAGGGAAAAATTACAGGACTCCAGAGACCTCATGCATATTCTCAGTTCTGCTACTGACCCACCGGGTCAACTGAGCCAAGTTGTTTCACTTCCCTCGGCTTCAGTTTCCCCAGCTATAACAAAGAAAAAGATTGCGACTCCCTTTGTAAAATGGAAAAGTGCTATATAAAAAGGCAGGGATCATGATGAAGTGCTACTTATTCTAAGGCATATCATCATGGCCTTCTGCACGAAAGTGAACCAAGCCCTGATGAGTTCACCACCTGCATTCCCTCAGGTTTGGTCTTCATTCTTCATATTTCCCAAAGAACACCAGTCCAGTGAAAATAATGCATGAGAGGAAAGTGTCACACTCCTTAGCAGTCCTAGAGTCTATATTCTCCTCTCTATATTTTAGCTGCTCATTTTTATTAACACTGTCCAAATACAGCTTTCCTTTTTTCCTCCAAATACAGCTTTGGAATATGTGAACTGTTTTGTCACTGCTAAGTATACAGTACAAGGACCAACCTACCCCCTGTTGCTTCTCACATTCAGTGGCTTAAAAGCAATGAAAAACTGGTTCTGACTATTTTAAGTGTAGCAACGTAGCTAAAATTGGATTATATTGGCTCCCAAAAAAGTGGTATCTGGTATTGGCCTCCAGGGAAACTATTCATATGCTTTTGTACTTTCAGGAACAGGGCTTACAACCAAATATATGCACATATAATTTAAACAGACTGCAATCATAACCTCATGTACAAATGGTATGTTAGGAGCAACCAGCAGATGACACCAAGGTGGGGGGAGCAGTAGATACGCTGGAGGGTAGGGCTAGGATTAAGAGAGACCTCAACAAACTGGAGGATTGGACCAAAAGAAATCTCATGAGGTTCAACAAGGACAAGTGCAAAGTCCTGCACTTAGGACAGAACAGTCCCATGCTCCGGTACAGGCTGGGGACTGACTGGCTGGGCAGCAGCTCTGCAGAAAAGGACCTGGGGGTTACAATGGACAAGAAGCTGAATATGACCCAGAAAGTGTGCCTTTGTTGCCAAGGTGGCTAACAGCACACTGGGCTGCTTGGTAGAAGTGCTGCCAACAGATTGAGGGAAGTGATTCTTCCCTCTATTCAGCACTGGTGAGGTCACATCTGGAGTAGTGTCCAGTTTTACTCCCATCCCCCAGCTACAGAAAGGATGTGGGACAACTGGAGAGAGCCCCGCAGAGAGTAATGAAAAGAGTTAGGGGGCTGGGGCACATCACTTATAGGGAGAGGCTCAGGGAACTGGTCTTATTTCATCTGGAGAAGGGCAGAGTGAGAAGAGATTTGATAGCAGCCTTCAACTCCCAGAAGGGTGGTTGCAAAGAGGATGGAGCCGGACTGTTCTCAGCAGTGGAAGATGACAGAACAAGGAGCAATGGTTTCAAGTTGCAACAAGGGAATTTGAGGTTAGATATTAGGAAAAACTCTTTCACAAGGAGGGTAGTAAGGCACTAGAACAGGCTACCCAGAGATGTTGTGGACCCTGCATCCTTGGAGGTTTTTAAGACCTGGCTATACAAAGACTTGGGTAGGATGATTTAGTTGGGGCTGGTCCTACTTTGAGCAAGGGGTTGAACTAAATGACCTCCTGAGATCCCTCCCAACCCTAATTTTCTATGGTTCTATGACATGGCTGGGAAAGAAGCTAACTGGGTCATGCATTCAACGCAAACAGACAGATGACGTGCACAGTACATCTACTGTCTTGTATGTCCTGCCATTCACATCAGTGTTTCAAAATTAGGCACCTCTTGCGCTCTATACTTTGGTACAGATCTTCAAAAGCTCACAGCATTCTCATTTAAGCATCAAGCAGCTCTAATTTGGGCAACTAAATAAGATGCATTTGCTTTGCAAAAAAAAACAACAACAAAAAACAGGCGCGTAGCATATAAGCTTCGTTAAAGAACAAAAGGGTCTACTGGAAGGGACGCAGCTCTGACAGTGTTTTTTTTCCCCATTACTTTGTTGTCAACTCATGGATTTTGGAGTTACGTGCTGATACTCTTTATATAATTGGCCTTCTGACCTCACCAGAGAGAAATCATTAAGCAAACACTGCATTTACCAACCAAATCATTCTGTACACATTTAAATGTGTCAATCCCTGACAATCTTCACCCCAGGGTACTCAAGGAACTGGCGAGCATCATAGCCCAGCCTCTAGCGCGGATCTTTGAAAACTCTTGGCGCTCTGGTGTAGTGCCCGAAGACTGGAAGAAGGCCAATGTGGTGCCTATCTTCAACAAAGGGAGGAAAGTGGATCCAGCTAACTATAGGCCCATTAGCCTGACTTCTATCCCAGGGAAGATCTTAGAAAAGTTTATTAAGGAGGCCATCCTTAATGGACTGGCCAACGCCAACATCTTAAGGGATAGCCAGCACGGGTTTGTTGCGGGTAGGTCTTGCTTGACCAATCTCATTTCCTTCTACGACCAGGTGACCTATCACCTGGACTAGGGAGAATAGACTGATGTCATATATCTTGACTTCAAAAAAGCCTTCGATCTGGTGTCCCATGATCGTCTCTTGGAGAAACTGGCCAATTGTCGCCATGGGTCCTCCATGATCCACTGGCTGGAAAATTGGCTCCGCGGTCGGACCCAGAGGGTAGTAATTGATGGAAGTCACTCATCATGGTGTCCTGTGACCAGTGGGGTCCCCCAGGGCTCTGTCCTTGGACCCATACTGTTCAACATCTTCATTAATGATGAGGACACTGGAGTCAGAAGCGGACTGGCCAAGTTCGCAGATGACACCAAACTTTGGGGCAAAGCATCCACGCCAGAAGACAGGCGGATGATCCAGGGTGACCTGGACAGGCTCAGCAAGTGGGCGGACGAGAATCTGATGGTGTTCAACGCCGATAAATGCAAGGTTCTCCACCTTGGGGAAAAAAAACCTGCAGCATCCTTATAGGCTCGGCAGTGCTTTGTTGGCTAGCACTATGCAAGACAGAGACTTGGGGGTCATCATTGACCACAAGATGAACATGAGCCTGCAATGCGATGCTGCGGCTAGTAAAGTGACCAAAACGCTGGCTTGCATCCATAGATGCTTCTCAAGCAAATCCCGGGACGTCATTCTCCCCCTGTACTCGGCCTTAGTGAGGCCGCAGCTGGAGTACTACGTCCAGTTTTGGGCTCCACAATTCAAAAAGGATGTAGAGAAGCTTGAGAGAGTCCAGAGAAGAGCCACGAGCATGATCAGAGGTCAGGGAAGCAGACCCTACGATGACAGGCTGAGAGCCCTGGGGCTCTTTAGCCTGGAAAAGCGCAGGCTCAGGGGTGATCTGATGGCCACCTACAAGTTTATCAGGGGTGACCACCAGTATCTGGGGGAATGTTTGTTCACCAGAGCACCCCAAGTGATGACGAGGTCGAATGGTCACAAACTACTTCAAGATCGTTTCAGGCTGGACATAAGGAAGAATTTCTTTACTTTCCGAGCCCCCAAGGTCTGGAACAGCCTGCCACCGGAGGTCGTTCAAGCGCCTTCATTGAATACCTTCAAGATGAAACTGGATGCTCATCTTGCTGGGATCCTATGACCCCAGCTGACTTCCTGCCTTTTGGGTGGGGGGCTGGACTCAATCTTCCGAGGTCCCTTCCAGCCCTAATGTCTATGAAATCTATGAAATACTTACTCAAGCTGTATGTTGAATAAGCATCTCCTTTATAGAAAAGCTCCACTGAATTGCATAAGCTTATAATCTAAATGTCCTGTGAAGTGAGATCTTCATTCCCTGACTTTTCCTCACTCCTTAAAAAGAATGGCATGGGCTCAGCCTAAGAGAGGTGCATGGATGTCCTCCAAGCATCTCCCTCAAATGCTCCAGCATAAAGAAACATCGGGGGAGGAGTTTTCAGCGGGCCGGACAGCAGAGATTTCAGGCAGCCACGAGGACTGAAGGTCAGCTCAAGGGGAGAACTCTTAGATGGGCTCTGTCATCTGTGCTGGTGTCTCTCTCAGCCCATAAGGAAGCCCAAGATCATAAAAGCTCCGCGATTGCTCTACATCACCACAGATCCTGGTTTGCCCTTGGTTATGTGCTTTATGCTGTTTTTCTAAGTGGTGCAGCACTGAATCAAACCCCTGGGCTCAGAGAGAACAAAGTTGGTGAATGGCTTTGTAGGCTTCAAGAACAGAATACACCATATGCTATTACAATCTACAGGGTGGCTCCAAAACCCATTTAAAAAGGTGGCAGTAAGGAAAATATTATATTTTAGAGGGTATTCCCAATTAGTGTTGAATCTGAAAGTTGAACACATGAGAGCCATTCAATTTGGATAGCCATGATCATGCAGTAATTTTATTTGGTCTTTTAAAACGATCTCTAACAGGAAAGCAATTTTGGCTAGTTCCACCAGTAGTCAATAAAGAAAGATTTTACTGTGCTATTGAAGGAGAACAATAGAAACGTCCATCACCATTATGTGTAAGCAAACAGACCACGTATGCTGCATAAGCTATCAGAAAGTGAAGGACAACTTGAAACAGTAAGGCTAGTGCAAACTAGAATAAACTGGTTTCATCAGCTCTAAGTTACTCAGTAAGGGAAATTTAAATTAGCAGCTAGTGGCGATTAGTGATTGGTGAAGCTGTTGCTGTTATGATATCATCATGTTTCCCATATCATGCTTTGTGTAATTCGAGAAGTGCAACAGGCAATCTCCCCGCGGGGCAGTTGTCTGTTCAGAACGCATTCTTTAATAAATCAAGTCTTTAAACTTATGTTGTGGTTCGTCTGAGCCTCTGCCCAACGGACCTGGGGACTTAGATTTTCCCCCAACACTATAAACAATGCTGAAAAAAAAACATTTCTACTTAAAATCAGCCACTGCCCACACTGTGATTCCTTGACTATTTGCTGGGACAAAAGCCATCACAAGAAACAAAGAACAATAAGGAATTGAACTTGATTGATTGTGTACATTATAAGAATGAGAGGATGATTTGGTAGCTGAAGCTGTGCATTTGGGCCCATAATAGCTGGGCTCATTTCCTAATCCAGCCACTGACCTCCTGTTTTACCAAAACAATTTATTTAGCATCTGATCCAAATTATCTTACCAACATACCTCACCTTTGATGAACTGTTAGCCTCAAATAAGACTACTAATATGCTTAGTGTTAAACACATGCTTAAACACCTTTCTAAATTGAAGTCCTTAAGTGCTCCATGCCTCAGTTTCCCATGATTGATACAATAAGCCACCCTGCTGTGTGCACGCTCTGTATGAACTAACTGCTTCCCTGCAATGCTAAGTGAGCACCCTGAGCTGCTCTCTCTCGTGGCCGTGCTCATTACCCCATGCTCAGGGCCACTCAGAAGAGGCTTAGCTGCCTTATTTCCAGCACTTGGCATGTGTGGGTGGGGGGCTTCATGCTTTCCATGCATGCTCCTCAAAAACTAACAGCATGGAAATAAATCAGGCATATCCTGTGCCTGTTGTGGCCCCAGTCAGGAAAGCTCAAATGCACACATGATTTCACTGGTACTACTTATCCCATTGATCCCGATACTACTCACAACCAAGCATATGCATAATTCATTGGAGGATCTGTACAAGAAAAGACCTGTGTCTAAGACTCTTAGATGTTAAGGCTACACCTCCAAGATAATAGAGACCAAAGCTTTTTTACACAATCATTTTGGCCTCAGCCCCATGACTTACCGTTGAAATACAGGGCCAAAGGTCTGCTTCTTTCCAAGACCTGAAGAAGGGCGATTTGTGGCCAAAAGGTTGTCACATCTCTCTGCCAGCTACACAGATGGCTTAATAAAAGATACCACAATTCAGACATTTCCTGGACCGTAATAGCTACAGTAAGACTCCAGCCCTATTAGTTGTACTATAGAAATTATTTCCCCAAGGTGTGCAGTCTTGATTTGAAAACAGCAACTGGTGAAGAACACACTGCACCTCCAGGTGAATGGCAACCTAGCCCCTTCAATAAAAACCCATTATTTCTCATCTTGAACCTATATTTTTTGCTCAGTAAAAAGCAATCTGTTTTCAGGAAACCCACAAAGACACTTATGGAACAGAGTCAATTCACCTCTTAAGGTTTTCTCCAGCAAACTAAACAGACAACTTCTTCTGTCAGTCATTATTTTGGAATATTTCCCAGATCTCAAGTCACTCTTAATTTTTCTTCTGTCTTCTCCAGCATGTCAATATAGACACCAGAACTGGACAATTCATTCTAGTAATGGGCTTGCCTGAATTGTATACTATGTCCATGCACCTGTTTATCTTCTTAGGATAATATCTGGAGAGCAGGAAGCATCTCTTACTATAGGTTTGGACAATGTATCTTGACCTCACCCAGGTCCTCCAGATGCTAGTGTACTAAGTCACATAATGTGAGGAGTCACCCAAGGTAGCTGATCACCTGAATTAAGACAGAGGTCATTTCTGCATAGCTCTTGAGAAAGCAGAACTTGAATTAAAATGTTGAACTGAGATGAATAAATTGCCACTTTGAGAGAAAGCACCAGATATAAAACTCTTGAAGGATATGACCATCCCACAAGCATTCAGAAAGCAAGCTTATTTGCAGCATGCTATCATCTTAAAATAATGTCAAATACCAGTTCCAGCTACAAAAAAAGGCTTAAAGTAGATGGGAAGTTTTGTATTTCCCTGGTGTTCAAAAAGAAGATGAAAGTAAAGATCTGAATTCATGGAAACTGTATGCCAAAGTTTTTAATGAGTTGTCTTATTATTATTGCAAACAGCAACTTCAATGATCAAGCTAGGAAAAATAAGAGCAGGTATTTCTGCAAAATGAGAGTGAATGACTAGCGCTTTGAATCGAATTGTAAATAGTTTCTATAGTGCATTTATAACCGTGTCAACAATAAACCCACAAACTCAGAATGATCTAGGCTTCAATTTGGGATTCCTATCAGTTAAATCTTAATGCAACAAATACCTAAAACAACTGCATATTTTGCACTAATGTGTTTTCCTGAGTTGAAAGGGAACCTCTCTGGCTGTACTCACTATTATCATCTGCATAAGAAACATTTCTGCAGTCATTTAAAACAGCCGTGAACAAACACATTTAGACGCCTAATATGCTTGTCTGCTTATTTTGAGGTCTGATATGAAGATTTGGAATGGCAATACTCAAAGTAACAGTGAACATCATAACAAACCCCTGGAAAGAAATGGTCTTCTGAATGAATTTTTCAGATTAGACTAAAAGTGTAATTTTTCCACACAGCATAGAATACTTCCCAGTGGTAGTGGATATTCAGAGATAAGAAGAATAGGACTCAATTGGTTCTTTCCTTCAGCTTAAAAACTTATGTACCACATAGAACATGAGTCTAAAACAAGGAATTAGAAAGAGCATTTTGCTTTTCTTGAACCTCAACAGCTCAATGCCTTTGAAAATGAAAGCACTGTAAGAGCCGGTTCGAAAGCTCATTAAAGTCAGTGAAAAGACTCCGTCCAGTCACTTAAGTAGGCTTTGAATACACCCCTTTTCTAGGACTACACCTACTGTAGAATGTGGAGTATGATCCAGGTGTACACGATAAGCAGAGTCAGTGGTATAGCATTTGGAAGGGAGTCCCGGGATTATTTGAAAGTCTGGGTCTACAGTAGCAGGGGTTTAGGTTGTAGCAGTGTTGGTCTAAGGACATAGGCAGACAAGGTTCCTTGGGTGAATTTGATATCTTTTATTAGACCAACCCCAAATGGTTGGAGAACGGTTATTAAGCAAGCTTTTGGGTTCAAAAACCCTTCGTCAGGCTAAGGAAGCTTCGGCAGTTGGTGCGTGCTCTACAGCATGCACGTAACAGGCACTACAGAAGCTTGGACGCACAGAAACCCGGGCACAGAAGCACATATCTTCAAGTGCAAAAACATGCCAGACAAACTGGAAACCATTCCAGAAAGTCAGTCCCTGTACATCATATTTCTAACCCCACTTGGTAGCATTATGCATAGTGTCATTAAGATAGCAGAAAGTAAAGCAGACTTCCCACTATACTGAAGCAGTGCCAACAGCTGCCATCTTAAGTAAGTCCTAGGGACACTTTCTCTGATGGAGGAAAGAGCGGCAGAACTTCAATGAGCCCCCGGACCGGCTGGAAGTGTGTCTGAGGCTGCCAATTCAGACTTGAAAAATCAATTGTAGAAGACCTTGGCTGGCACCTGTTGCCTCGCCTGTTTGCTCTGACTGCCTTTTGCTTTGATGGGACTTTGCATGCACTTGGCTGTGATCCTTTGATATATTCCTCATAAAGCTGTCTTTTAAAGTGTAGCTGTGCGAGAAGTGTAATAACTTACTGAAAGTCTGCTCACATTTGGAGCACAGCCCCAGGGCTGGTAAAGCTCAGCTACTCTTCCCCACTCTTCCTACCTGCCTCCCAACTCTGACTAGGCTGTTTTCAGTTCCCCAATCCCTCCACCCCTGGAACTACAACCCCACACAGACACATCATCACCCCTCCCCACCGCAGGGTCATCTGTCCTTCCCTCTCCACTCCCTCCACCTGCTAGGCCCTCTCTATCCACCCCACATTACCTATACAGAATTCCTGGCACCAGCCAAGGTGTGCGCTTGCTGCTCCTGATCTATCACGGCACAGCTTAACAGTAAGATACATGAGCATAGACCAGGTGCAAATGTCTGCACAAACCTGGAGGTGCAACCCTGCCTTGCCTTCTGCCTGACTTCAGACTAACACAGCTAACTACCTCACTTTGCTAGACACAGAAGGAGGTTTGCCACACCTGCCAGGATGAATTCTCCAGGCTTAGGCAGATGTACTTCAAACCATCCCATTTCCCATACCACATACACAAGTCAGAGGTCAGGTTTTTGTCAACCAGTCCTACTCTGGGTTAATTCCTTGACAAGGTACCAAACAAACACAAGTCCAACAACATTCAAGGTAACCTGTGGTGTTCAGCTCCTCTAAAAATATTCTGCTGCCTTTGTGAATATTGGGGATTTGTACAGACCCCATGTGCATGCATGTGTGCATGGGTATGTCCCTGCTTAACATCTGCTTCATTCTCCTGGAGCGTCTCTTCTTGAAAGTCGAGAAGGCACCTTGTCCCTTCTAAAGCAAAATCATAACAACAACTAAAGAAATCAAGCCCGAAACCTAAGGAATTTTACAACCTTCGTTTAGGTAATCCAATTAAGAGCACACAGATAGAAAGGAAAAATTGTTTTTAAAAAAATTGCACTACTAACCTCAAAAAGGGAAGTAACTACTGCAAAGTTTAAAGGTGGCATTTTTATACTCGGCGTCAAGATGAAGCATGGACATGCTGGAGAACATGAGAGCCAAAAGTCTTACCACATCAGTACCAATGTGCCCTTTAATGTTTTCAGTGTTTAGGACTTATGTGCCTGCCTAGGAAGATAGGGTGTGAATTAACAGCATACCAACTACTCTTCACTGATTTCCATTATGGACAATTTGAAAGAGCTCCAGCATGGGTTCTATGCAGCTCAGCTCAATTAAAAACAAAGCAAAATTTATTTAATCCCACCCCCCAAACTCAACTAGCAAAAAATCAAGTCCCTACTGTAAAAGTAGCTCTTGGAAATAAATGTTGAGGTTAAGCAGAACCATAACAATTCTAGAGGATCTCTGGAGTTAGCTGCATTACATTGAGCTGAACTTAAAAGTATGCTCAAAGTGTTCATATACAAAGTTATTGCAGATTTGTACACAGCTTACCTCTGCATGAATAGACTGTGGCAAAGAAATCCTTAATCTGCCTCTTATTATCTCTCTCTACCTTAAGTAATGTTTTGTTTAAACACCACAAGGACCATGAGCACCCATCATAAACGCTGAAGGCTGAATATGTCTTTTTTAAGGTATCAGTTAGAGTGTTGGAAAAGAAAATGGATGAAGAGATAAGAACAGCGAGAGAAGAATAGGAGGGCAGCAGATACAGGCTAAGGCCAAGGCCCAAACTGATTAGGTACATGCCAAGCTAGTCAAAGCTAACCAGGATCTCCAGTCCTAAGATTCAAAGGAAAATCACTGTGATTTATTTTCACAAAACAGAAAGAGGTCCTGCTCTTAAATGTCCAAACATAAATACAACCAAGCTTCCTTCAATCTGAATCCCAACAGCAGTAATATAAATTATGCCTCACCTTGGCAAAGTATTTGCAGAGCAATCAAAAGCAAACACTTGAAGACTTCTCTCCTGCAGACTGCTGCACTCAAGCTCCAGCTCCAAACACAGCAAACTACTTAATTAATTAAATTCCCCACACCTGGTTCAAATCACCTCTCCAGCCCCCAAAGGGAACACCTGTGGCCATTATTCTAACCCAAGGAAAAAGTTTAACTCCTTCCCTGCCAATTTCTGAGGATGGAGAATGGTTTCTTTATTACTCATTGGGATGAAGTCTAGGGAATAAAAACATTAGTGGATTTTAAGGATTTTAAATAAACAGTGTGTTTCAATATAAGGCCCATCATGGATGCTGAAAATAAAAATGGGAATCCCAGGTTAGGAGTGCTATTGTCATGGAAGTAGCTGTTGACAGCCATTTATCAGAAGACAAGATTATATCTCATGAATAGATTGGGAATAATGGAACCATTACATTTCAATTGCCTTTGTCATAATCACAGCACCTAAGACTTGGTGAGAGTGAATCTCCTAAACAAATTGTATAATACATAATTGCATTGCTTTACAGAGAGAATATTGGAATGGAAAAGGGGCTGGAGAAATAAATTGCAAATATCAAAGATGTTATTTAGTAAAGCAAGTGGTGGGTCAACTCTGTGGATTTTCAAGGTGATTTTTTTAATCCACATTGAATATAGCAACTATTTAATATGTCTTACTGTTGTGGAAATAAGTTTAACCAGGCCTCTTATTTGACTAAGAAGAGAGAGAAAGAGAAGAGAAAAAGATGCTAATACTGATGCTATGTGTTTTAAAATGTTCTAAGATATGGAAAAAAATGTCATGCCTTGTTTTGTCTGTGTGCAGATGTTAACCTCCTCCTTTCCGTCAAACCAGAAGCTGATAACGGTTCCCAAAATATAATGTTTTTTGGGGTTTTTTTCTAAATGTCTGACAAACAAAAGATCAACATCTTTCTGTTTCTCTGAAGGTTGCTTTGTCTGAACCCTGCATCTTTTCTCACTGTCTAAAGTATAAATACACTTGTAAATTTGTAGAGGTCAGAGTTCCTTTGAGAACTCTCCCTGTGATCACTTGTGTAGCTTTAAACTCTCCCTGTGATCACTTGTGTAACTTTAAATAAACCTAGATGGCTCTGCCAATTCTAATACAACCACAACTCGAAGTTTGATTTCTTCCACACTGTGCATTACTTCCTTTGGTTTATACTTTGAGAGATCAGAAAAACTTGTCTAACTACAAAGCAATTTGAAGGAAAAAAAAACAAAAACAGAACAACTCAGACCCTCTTCATTGTGCAGAAATTTTTCCTTTGCTAGGAAGAGTATTCAGATCCTCCTCTTTTTAATATTTTATACACCAAACAACGTTGCATTTTCTGATAGATTAAGGTGAAAGGTACTCTTTAATGGAAATGCAGTGTTCTCATAAAAATCCTGATAAACAGTCATTTGCAAACTTCATGGGAATGCTCTCAATAGGCTATGATTCATTATTTGTTTCAAGAAGTACATCACTCAAAATTAATACACTAATATCTATCTAATCCAAAATATGACGGAGTACTGGCATGGCAAAGACAAACAGAAAGAAGAATCTATCATGGCTTAAGTCAAAAGCATTGGTTTAATTAGAAACTTGCCTCCATGCAGGCATAATTGTTTGACCTGGACTCCTTTATGCTACAAGAATAACACGCATAAAGGAACAAAGGTCAATATTCCAGGAACCTCGCTGCTAATATATATTATATATGCAATGCACACGTTCATGAAACAATTTGGCTACAATAGAACAATTTATAGGCCCAATACTTCAGGAAGATACTAGGAATGATGTCTGTTCCCCAAAGTAGTCTATTTAATTACTTGATAGTAGTCATTACACCAGTGTCGTCCAGCTGCGACCAACATGAGGATCACAGAAGAAAGTTAGCAAGACTTGTTAGATCATCTGTTTTAGCCAAGGCAAGCTCAACATGCATTCCTCCAAAAATTGATACATCAGACATCAAACTAATTTTAGAGCATGTCTTAGCTAAGAGGCACCAAGGGATACTAAAGGTTTTACAAACTTTAAATCACTTCACCAGCTAATTTGTGGTTGAAACATCTCATACATATCAATTCCCTCCAACACAGAATGGTAACTCAGTGGTTTTATGCATCTCTGGAGGATGTACATTGGTGATGTTCAGTATTTAAAGAATTGAAATGAAGATTCATGACACTTCAGAGAAAAAAATTGCTTGGCTATAACTGGAAGATGGCCAGAACATTGGAGCTAACACCACTATTACGACCTCTCACAAAAGAATGGTGATTTTCAATATCCAGTAACATATTGTGTGACAAGAAAACCCCTTAATTAAATAACACTGTGCAACACCAGGTCACGCAGCTGGTGAAGCCCTGATTCTGAAAGAAAATAACTAAGTCTAGCTGCCCTTTACTAGTAAAGCCCAGGGAGAGGATTGTAGCAGCTGGTACCCATACAACTTCAACTCATAGCACATTCATTTTTTTGACAAACAATTTTATTTTGGCCTCACTTGGGCCTTGAGAGGAGAAGAAGAACCTAGCACAAGAGACATGTACAGTTATTACCTTCCCCACTCCCTACCCCCCCCCCCCCAAAAAAAAGGTTCTCTTTTTGCATGATAAATGCAAAGAAGATAGAAGGTGGTTAGGCCACTGGAGTGCTGAGGCCACGCAGACCAGTACTATCTCATTGTTTCTTTGTGGTCTAAGCTCTGTCTGTAGCTCCTTATTATACCTTTTTTAGTATCTCTGGAACAAGGCCTGTTTTCTCATTTCTCACAATACAATGGACCAGTACACAGAATCCTTGAATAAAATACCTAAGTGAAAGGGCTCCAGTTGGGGTTTCTAAATAGTTTCTTCATCCCACTATTGAATCATCATCCATTCAGGAAATAACAATGCTTAGACCTGGACTTCAGTTGTGAACACTCACACTCAGGATTTAGAGCTTTGCCTCCTAGGAAGGTCCCGTTCAACTTGTGCTCACAGCTATTGCTTCAATTACCATTCCTAACTAATGGACTTGTTCTTCTCAGGAGATTACAGCTATTTACCAAATGTCAGGCGCTTGAAATTGCTTATCTAAACACAGGCCAACATGACTTTTTGTCCTGAAAGGGGAGCTTTAAGGGTAAGAGAAAAGAACTACATGTCCACCCCTACTTTAAGATGTGAGCCAACTCGCATGCAAATGGGTGCAATTTACTAGTGAGGAAGGTCAGGACCTCAGCTCTCAACAGTGAATGTTCTGCGGACAGTCTGTATGATGTAGATAACCATGCACTAAGGCATGGACTGAAGATACTTACTTCTTTCCCATAAAGTATTAAATAGCTCTTGCACAATGACCGCCTTTAATCTACATTAATCTGGTTTAGATCTGAATGGACAGCAACCTGGCAAAGCTTGTGTCCCGCATGATGACCCTCTGTTCCCCCATCACCTCATTTGGGGCTGAAAAGACTGTGTTACTGGACAACAGTTTGCTTGAATAAACAGAGGAATAACCATGACTTTGGCTAATTCTCTCCCCACTTCAGAGGGATATATAATCCTGAGATGGTGCAGAGGCACTTGGAGGAACTGGATGAGTTTAAGTCGGCAGGCCCGGATGAGCTGCATCCAAGGATAATGAAGGCACTGGCTGATGTCATTGCACAGCCACTGGCAGGAATATTTGAACACTCATGGTGCACGGGCCAGTTCCTGAAGGACTGGAAAAGGGCCAATGTGGTCCCCATTTTCAAGAAGGGGAGGAAGGAGGACCCAGGCAACTATAGGCCAGTCAGTCTCACCTCCATCCTTGGCAAAGTCTTTGAAAAAATTATCAAGGCTCACATTTGTGAGAGCCCAGCAGAAAAAAAAAAAATTATGCTGAGGGGAAACCAGCACGGGTTCATAGCAGGTAGATCATGCCTGACTAATCTAGTCTCTTTTTATGACCAGGTTACAAAACACTGGACGCAGGAGTAGGGGTTGACGTTGTTTACTTAGACTTCAGGAAGGCCTTCGACACGGTATCCCACCCCATACTTGTGAACAAGTTAAGAGGCTGTGACTTGGATGACTACACAGTCCGGTGGGTGGCGAATTGGCTAGAGGGTTGTATCCAGAAAACCGTAGTGGATGGGTCAGTATCGATCTGGAAGGGCAGTGGGGTCCCGCAGGGCTCGGTCCTTGGACCAATATTGTTCAATGTCTTCATCAGCGACTTGGACGAGGGAGTGAAGTGTACTCTGTCCAAGTTTGTGGATGACACAAAGCTATGGGGAGAAGTGGACACGCCGGAGGGCAGGGAACAACTACAAGCAGACCTGGGCAGGTTGGACAAATGGGCGGAAAACAACAGAATGCAATTCAACAAGGAGAAATGCAAAGTGCTGCACCTAGGGAGGAAAAATGGCCTGCATACCTACTGCCTGGGAAATGACCTGCTTGGTGGAATGGAAGCGGAAAGGGACCTTGGAGTCCTAGTGGACTCCAAGATGAACATGAGTTGTCAGTGTGACGAAGCCATCAGAAAAGCTAATGGCACTTTATCGTGCATCAGCAGATGCATGACAAACAGAGCCAAAGAGGTGATACTTCTCCTCTATCGGGCGCTGGTCAGACCGCAGTTGGAATACTGCATGCAATTTTGGGTGCCGCACTTCAAGAGGGATGTGGATAACCTGGAGAGGGTCCAGAGAAGGGCCACTTGTATGGTTTAGGGCTTGTAGGCCAAGCCCTATGAGGAGAGACTAGGGCACCTGGAACTCTTCAGCCTCCGCAAGAGAAGGTTGAGAGGTGACCTTGTGGCTGCCTATAAGTTCATCATGGGGGCACAGAAGGGAATTGTTGAAGCTTTACTCACCAAGGCACCCCCGGGGGTTGCAAGAAATAATGGCCACAAGCTAGCAGAGAGAAGATTTAGGCTGGACATTAGGAAGAACTTCTTCACAGTTCGAGTGGCCAAAGTCTGGAACGGGCTCCCAAGGGAGGTGGTGCTCTCCCCTACCCTGGGGGCCTTCAAGAGGGGTTAGATAGGCATCTAGCTGGGGTCCTCTGAACCCAGCACTCTTTCCTGCCTATGCAGGGGGTTGGACTCGATGATCTATTGTTGTCCCTTCCGACCCTAACATCTATGAATCTATGAATGATCTTAAATGGTGTTATATGCCAAACTCCCACTAGGTTTTTGACTAAAGCAATTTTCTTTCCTTTTGGGAAATGTGGATTAGAGAAGTGTGGCATTTTTGAGCCTATGACAGACTCCCTGAAAGCTCAGAGCAACTGAAAATGTGCCTATCTTAGGAAGAACAGCCCTCACCTCTCACATTTAAGCTTGAAAAAAATAATAATGTTCGATAATTCTGGCATCACACAGGATACCTGATAGGGCAATTACTTAAGCAACACAGAGCTAATGACATTCAGATGCGTTGACATGGCATGTGAACCCATCATTATCTAAGTGAAATAGAAGCAACTGTCATAGGCTTTATTGGTCTCTTGTGCCTTGCTTATTAGGTTGGGAAATGTATTTAGTTTTCTTTTTCTCAACTGATGTTGTAGCCTCAGCATTCAAACCCAATGACTAAAACACCACCACTCTATCTTCCTTTATTCATTTACTTTTGAACTTTTGGTGCAATATATTTTCCTCCTCCATTATCCAACACAGACCAACAGCTGTGAGCCCATGGTGGCTGTGCAATTTATATAATCTTACCGAGTGTTTTTATCCTTAGGCTGCTAATTTTAGTGTGAATCAGAAAATCAAAAATGGCCTAAAATTACTGGGTGGAAAGATCAGATGATTTAAATTGGCACAGCAGAATTGACTTCAGTTTCCTCAAGCTAAGGGATTGACTCATGTCAAGCAGCTTTGTCAAAGTTAGAGACTTCTTCCAGGTTCAGAATAACAGCCATATAACTAAGTCCAGTCAACATAGCTGAATGCATCCTTGACACCAGGCTCAACAGAAAGTCAGAGTCATAGAGAAGTAGGATTGGAAAGGATTTCAAGAGGTTTCCTAGTCCAACCCTTTGCCTAAGCCAGGATCATCCCTATCCAAACCACCCTATACAAATTCATAGTCTAACCTCTTAGCCACATGACTGAGATGACAAGACATAATGCCAGCACACTGCCACTAGGAATGCGGAGGACCTTGATAGCCCATGTCCTGCTGCTGAAGGGGGTTGCAAACTATGCTGGAGAGATCCCAGGAGATGGCCGCACCCCCTGCTACAGAGGAAGCCAAAAATCCCCACAGTCCATTCCAGTCTCACCATGGGGTGAAATTCCATCCTGATCCCAAATATAGTAGTTGGTCTGACCTCTAGTAAAGGGGCAAGACCCTCTATCCAGGAACCTCTTGGTTTAAGTCCTGCTAGAAGCCTTGCCACACCTCAGTAAAAATCCCCTGCCTTGGTTGCAGCCAACAACCAGTGTGATGGGCGACTGGTGCCTCTTGAGCCAGGGAGGGTGGAGCACCGGTCAGCGATGGTGGGTGGGAGGTCCCCGGCATCTGATTGCACTGATGGGGGCTGATTGCGCTGATGGGGGTGGGGGGGTGTCCCCCTGAGGCCAATCTCACTCACCATGGTCCCGCAGACACTTCCAGAAGCAATGCAGCCACTTTTGCTGGCAGCCCCACTCCCTGGCTGGCACTCACAGGGGGTGCACAAGCTCTCCCGCCTGCCCCCCTGCCCGTTGCCTAAACAGGGAGCGTGACCTGACACCCTGCATCAGCGCTCTCAGGGGGCACATGTGCACCCCCTACATATCACTACTGATCAGTATCTCTGAGGAAGGCTTAAAAAGCTTCTGACATATGCAGTGCAAGGGGGGGGGGGGAGTATCACTCCCAGCCACATGCAGCAACCAGCAAAGCCCGCAAGCATGGGAAATGCCCATAATAGATCATAGGCACAGCTTCTCCTAGACCACCTAGATAAGCCAGAGGCAAATCAGCATCTTCCCAGAGGCAGAATTAAGTAGAAAAGGAATAGCTGGTCAGAGAGCTATCTAACTGACAGTGCCTGCTGGGACAGCTCTTGGGTTGGGGCACTTGACACACCACTAGTAGCTGTGTTTTAAGTCATCATGTAGCTTGGAGTGCCCCAAGACACACACACACACACACCCCCAGGATTCAAAACAATTCTTCTAAGGGACCCCAGCCTTTAAGACAGCCTCAGTCCTCAGGCTCTTTATAAATTTACACTCCTCTTCCCAATCATTAATGCAATGGGGCGGGTACAGAAGAAATCTATAAATACTGTGCTATGAATGTGCAAATGTTGTGGCTGTACTACAGATGCTGGTTTCTATCAAATGCTTCTTCGTTAGGCTGTTTTAAAAAAAAATACACAATTTTTTTTTTTTTTTTTTTTTTACTGTAAGCAGGCAGTTAAACTAGTATTTTGATATGTTCAGCATGCTAGGTTATGTTTTATAGATTCTTCTGATAAAAGCTTATTGTAGCTTCAAATGCTATCTTGCAGCTTGAAAGTTATCCATTGCTAAAGTTTCCTTTCCATTATACTTAGACTTAGCTGTGAGCAAAATCGGTCATGGCATCTCACGCAGGATGGGCTGGGAGAAGGGCATAAGGAGGAGCATTCCAATGACCCTAATCCTGCAATCCAATCCCTCAAGCTTTACAATCCAGCAGTTATCAAAATGGGACCAACATCAGACCCAGAGGGGAGGGAAGTGGCTTTCTGCTAGTCCTATGAATGTGCAGATGCTTAGAAGATTTGAATTTTGGTACTTAATGAATTCCCTAGTTTCCACCCATCACTGTACAAGTTAAAGTGAACCTGGCTAATATTCCAGTGTACAAAATAGATTAAGCAAAGGCTAAAGGAGCTTGTCATTCTGGTCAGCTAGGCACTTGCATTTCAAGTTCCTGTGCTCATCCTAACCCTACCCAGGCTTCTATCACACCTGAGCTCGAGAGAGTTGTACTTTCTGTCTTCACTGAACACTCTTATTAATTTAATACAGGAGGAGCAAATCTCCCCCAACAACATAAAGGAGCAGAAAAGCTATAACCTCATCAGCAACCACAAACTAGTTCTGTATCCATTAGTTAGATGGTTCCTCATTACCCCCACTCCAGAGCAGGAACTAAGGCACTGAGAAACTGACTTTTCAAAGTCTCATGAGAAAGCCTGTAGCACAATAGGGAATGGAAACCAAATATCCCAGATGGCTAGAACATGACGTTTAGAAGTTTGCTTTTAGGAACTGGCTTGTAGGTAAAGTAGATAATGCCCCAGGGCAATGGCAAGGGTTTCACAGATTCACAGGTTAACTGATTGGTAAAAGCCTGTTTGTGACAGAAGTTTCCTGCAAGACTTACTGTGTCTGACAGAGGCAAGCAGCAGGCAGACACATAGGCTGGGAAACTGAAGACATGTACCACAGTGTTCCATAACAGAGATAAGGGACTCTGCTGCATTGGCCAGGTCACAATGCCCAACTGCACAGCCCTTATGATTTCTGGCTTTGGGGGACAGATAAAATTAAGTGGAGACCAGTAAAGCCCAAATTCGAATGTGTGCATGGGATGGGCTTTGAAACGAAGGAATATGCTAGCAGGAAAGAATGTGGACAGTATGATGACCACAAGGAAACCAAATCAATGATGCCCAGAGACGAAGAATCATCAGAGGGGGAAAAAAATACAAAAGGAGGGATTTCAGAGCAGCAAAGGGTCCCCTAGAAGGGAAGATGAGGCCACCATGGACAGAGGGCATACCACCAGCCTCTCTCACACACCACGCTAGGGGATGGGTGGACCTCGGCCTACGACCTCCAGGCTGCAGACATGTGACACTCAAGAAAGAACTTCAGGGTGAAGTTCATGTACTGGCCAGATATACCTTCCCTCTGTGAACTCTGGGACTGGTACATAGAGAATTCTTTGCATTATTCTTATCTGCTATCACTGTGTATCAATAAAATGTGCCTATTATTGAATGGAGAGGTCGTGGTTGGTTTGAGGGTTTGGGTCCAACAAGGGATCTTGATCATAAATTAAGTGCCAACACTCCCCAGCAACATGCTTTAATCACAAAACTACCCTACCTCTCTGAAAAAAGAATGAGGTTTTGAATAATTCATGAGATGATCCTGATGGACTTCTCTGTCCTTAGCAATCACTTTCTGCATATCACTGTAGCCATAGGATAAGCTCTAAAACAGAAGACGGTGCCCCATGAGTAAAACAATCTCTGATACCCATCACATTTGACTGCAATCTGGAAGTAGGAATACATCTATTTTAATACAGCACCTAGCACACAAAGGGACCCCTGTGCAGTCCTGTAAACAAGGACAAATGGCTTTATGCAAAGGGATTTCAACTGCTCAGGCACAGACACACCAGCAAAAATTATTCCTTCTGAGACAGACTAGACAGAAAATCCTTTTACCCAGGGAAGAAATACTGTCTTTAAAAAAAATACTCTATCCAGTGCTTCATTTCAACACTTCTCAGTGTTAAAGCAGGCTCTCTAAAGTATGGCACCCACACGGTAACTTTATGCTGCTGTTACAGTTTTCAGTCAAGTAAAATGATTTGCTACCCAGGCTTAAATTGCCTTTTAAAAACAAAGACCCAGGCACATATGTGACAAGTACTCAGGGTTTTTTGCAATTCGAAAAAAAATAAATAAATAAAAGGAAATAAAGGATATTAACTCCTTCTCTTTCTTACTTGTATTGTCTTTATTGATCAGGGGGATTAGTGTTAGGAAAAAAAAAAAAAAACCTCCCTCGTCACATCACTTGTGCGAGTGCAAGCACCAAGGCCTCTCTTCATATTGCTCCCTTATGCTCTGCCCCCCATGGATGAATCCTACAGAATTTAAAGGACATGAAACAACAAAATTGTACAGCCATTTAACACATCTCTGAACAAGTGACTGTACCATCATACAGGGAAAGAGGGGTTATTCTGTTTTGAGCAATGGGATTATTTTCATTGACTTTAACGGACTTTCCATTAGGCCCCTCATTAACAATGTTCCTTACTGAAAATGTCTTCAAGCTATATCTTGTCCTTCATTCACAAGAGAATCTCCCCTCTGTGCATCCATGGCCTATCTGGATTGTATTTCTGGGAGCAGGGAAGGAAGGAGGAGGAAAAAGCAGGTGCTCAATGCCCAAATATATGCCCCTGCAAGCAACTGGGCAGAGGAAAGGTGACATTTTCTATTCCCTCTCACTACAAGTGGCCTGCACTCTTGGATGGGCAGCAAAGGGAGAGAGAGCTGCATATCAAAGAGGGGTGAAATAACTTTATTCCCCACAAAACAGCATCTCTGAGGCACAGTTTATTCCCATGGGCCCTCTCAGGGTAATATTAAGTCAAATAAAAGCAGGGCTGGATTATGGTTCAGCACAATAGAGCATTGCTTAAGGCCAAGTTCTCAGAATTAGGTGATGGTGTCAGAATAGCAGATTTCTTTGCGTGCATGTTTCTAGCACTTTGATTGCAGAAAAACAAACAAACCCAAAGCAAAAAAAAAAAAAAAAAAGCTTGAAAATATGTTTTAAGCGCAACCAGTGCAGAGTAATGTGTCTGAGTCTGTTGCAGCTTCCAGCAGAAGGTGGAGCACTAAGTGCCACCTTGCCGTCAGAGCCATCCAGTTCCTGAGCCCCTGCTTTGGAGCAGTGAGTTGTGTGTACCTGTGAGGAGCAGAGACAGCACAGCCTTAATCCAAGCCTGAGTCAAAGCAGCCATACAGCGCTATAAAGAGAGCTGTCGTTCTCCATGATGACAAGCGTCTGAGTTAAAATCTCTTCTCTCCATTTTTCAGCAGGTGCAAAATGAAATAGCTTAGCTTGCTTTTGCCAGTTTTCACAAAAACTTCTCCGATGCAGTCTCTGTGCATCTGATGTTTTACTTTGACCTGATTCCTAATTGCCTGATGTCTGCACCAGCATAATCAGAAAACCCTTTTTTTGTTTTTAATAGTACCTCCTGCCCAGGCGATCATGAAAACATCCCCACGCTTGCTTGGGATGTGACCTTCATTTTCCTTTGTGAATATTCAGGCTAAAACCGGTAGCACCCTCATGCACCAAAATCATCTGTCATTACCTCTCTCCTCTTCTTTCTTAATGACCTCACAGACTCAGAAGGGTTCTGCGAGGTTAAAAACTTCACAATGGGAGAACTACAATTCGGATAATAATAAACACAGTTGGGGAATACAACTGACTTCCTTATGTTGTGAAAAATACTCAGGTGCACAGTAAAGTGGAACAAACAATAAATGTCTTCAGCTCTTAGCAGAAAGGGTGACTGCTTTCTCATGAAGTTTCTCTAAGAGTTCAAATTTGGCAAGTCAGATTCTTCGTCTGCAGACCTGCTCTGGGCTTGGATAGAGCTGTGGCAGCAATGGACTTCACTGACTGCTTTTGTGGGGGCGGGGAAAAAAGAAAAATCTGAAAATTACTTCTTGACAGGTCGGGCTGAGCACAGTGGTTTAGATAGAATAAGGCAGCAGTCCTTTCTTCTGGGCCTGCATCAAAGCACAGTGGAAGTGGGGACAGCTTGTCAGGCAGTCTACTTGATGGGGATATTTCATAGATTTCATAGATTTCATAGACATTAGGGCTGGAAGGGACCTCGGAAGATCATCGAGTCCAGCCCCCCGCCCAAAGGGCAGGACGTCAGCTGGGGTCATAGGATCCCAGCAAGATAAGCATCCAGTTTCATCTTGAAGGTGTTCAATGAAGGCGCTTGAACAACCTTCGGCGGCAGGCTGTTCCAGACCTTGTAGTAGTTCGTGACCATTCGTCCTCGTCATCCCTTGGGGCGCTCTGGTGAACAAACGTTCCCCCAGATACTGGTGGTCACCCCTGATAAACTTGTAGGTGGCCATCAGATCACCCCTGAGCCTGTGCTTTTCCAGGCTAAAGAGCACCAGGGCTCTCAGCCTGTCATCGTAGGGTCTGCTTCCCTGACCCCTGATCATGCGCATGGCTCTTCTCTGGACTCTCTCAAGCTTCTCCACATCCTTTTTTAATTGTGGAGCCCAAAACTGGACGCAGTACTCCAGCTGCAGTCTCACTAAGGCCGAGTACAGGGGGAGAATGACGTCCCGGGATTTGCTTGAGAAGCATCTATGGATGCAAGCCAGCGTTTTGGTCGCTTTACTAGCCGCAGCATCGCATTGCAGGCTCATGTTCATCTTGTGGTCAATGATGACCCCCAAGTCTCTTTCTTGCATAGTGCTAGCCAACATAGCACTGCCGAGCCTATAAGGATGCTGCGGGTTTTTTTTCCCAAGGTGGAGAACCTTGCATTTATCGGCGTTGAACACCATCAGATTCTCATCCGCCCACTTGCTGAGCCTGTCCAGGTCAGCCTGGATCACCCACCTCTCTTCTGGCGTGGATGCTTTGCCCCAAAGTTTGGTGTCATCGGCGAACTTGGCCAGTCCGCTTCTGACTCCAGTGTCCACATCGTTAATGAAGATGTTGAACAGTATGGGTCCAAGGACAGAGCCCTGGGGGACCCCACTGGTCACAGGACACCACAATGAGTGACTTCCATCAATTACTACCCTCTGGGTCCGACCCCGGAGCCAATTTTCCAGCCAGTGGATCGTGGGGGACCCAAGGCGACAATTGGCTAGTTTCTCCAAGAGACGATCATGGGACACCAGATCGAAGGCTTTTTTGAAGTCAAGATATATGACATCAATCTCATCTCCCTTGTCCAGGTGATAGGTCACCTGGTCGTAGAAGGAAATGAGATTGGTCAAGCAAGACCTACCCGCAACAAACCCGTGCTGGCTATCCCTTAAGATGTTGGCGTCGGCCAGTCCATTAAGGATGGCCTCCTTAATAAACTTTTCTAAGATCTTCCCCGGGATAGAAGTCAGGCTGATGGGCCTATAGTTAGCCGGATCCACTTTCCTCCCTTTCTTGAAGATAGGCACCACATTGGCCTTCTTCCAGTCTTCGGGCACTACACCAGAGCGCAAAGAGTTTTCAAAGATCCGCGCTAGAGGCTGGGCTATGATGCTCGCCAGCTCCTTGAGTACCCTGGGGTGAAGATTGTCAGGGCCGGCTGACTTGAAGGTATCCAGCTTCTCAAGATGTTCCTTCACAAAGTCAGCATTAATGTAGGGCAGGGGATCACCCTCACCCGGACTTCCCGGCCCTGTAGCAGGCACAGGCATCCCATGGGGCTGATGAAAGACCGACGCAAAGTACCTATTTAATAGGTTGGCTGTTTCCTGGGCATCAGTTGTCAGTTGCCCCATCCGGTTCAGCAGGGGTCCAACGTTGCCCCTGCTTTTCCTCCGGCTCCCCACATATCTGAAAAAGGACTTTTTATTGTCCTTGATGCTCAAAGCTAGCTGGAGTTCAGTTGCAGCCTTGGCTTTCCTGGTCTGCTCCCTACAGGACCGGACCAGTGCAGAATAATCCTCCTTGGAGGTGACTCCCATCCTCCATCCTTTGTAGGCCTTTCTTTTTAGCCTCAGGAGGTCTGCTAGGTCCCTGGAGAGCCAGGGGGGCTGCTGTGCCCTCTTGCTGCCTTTCCTCCGAGATGGAATAGACTTAGTTTGTGCATTGAGGATCGCTCCCTTGAGGAGCAACCACTCTTCTTGAACTCCCCTCTCCCTGCGGTCACAGTCCCTTAGGGCCTCACTGACAAGCCTCCTGAGCTTGTCAAAGTCGGCTTTCCTCAAGTCAAGGACTTGCGTGTTGCTGACCGACTTGCCAGCTTTTTGGCAGATGGTGAAGGTGATCAGCTCGTGGTCGCTGTCACCCAGCTTCCCATCGATCACTAGGTCACCGACTAGGTCATCCCCAGTAGCCAGCACCAGGTCGAGCAGCGCTTTGCCTCTCGTTGGCCCATAGACTTCTTGATTCAGGTAGAGGTCATCCACGCACAAAAGGAAGCTCTGCGACCGCTCAGATTTTGCTGAGCGATCCTCCCACGAGATGTCTGGGTAATTGAAGTCACCCATGACAACCATGGTCCTGGAGCAAGCTGCCTCAGCCAGTTCCTGGGCAAACTCCTGGTCTAGCTCAGGACTTTGGGTGGGAGGTCTGTAATAGACTCCCACCATTGTGTCCCCTGTGCCGTGTTCCCCACGGATTTTAACCCAGAGGGTCTCCAGCCGTCCACCCTGGTTGCCAATATCGGCTTGCAAGGACGCGTAGCTTTCCTTAACATAGAGAGCTACACCCCCGCCCCTTTTCTCTACACGATCCCTCCTGTACAGGGTATAGCCATCTATCCCCGTGGTCCAGTCATGGGTGGAGTCCCACCAGGTCTCCGTGATCCCTATGACATCGTAATTGTTTGCACTGAGCAGGAGGATGAGCTCCTCCTGCTTATTCCCCAAGCTCCTGGCATTAGTGTACAGGCAGGCAAGTGCCCCCTGGGGGGCTCCTTCCTTGCCCACAGATTTTACCAGGGCTGGGGCGGGCTCCCTTGAGTGCCATGATCCGCTGGCTTTGCAAGGATTGTTCAGCGGGCCAGCAGTGGCGGTCGTCCCCCCGTCCCCCAGCGGGCTTAGTTTAAAGCCCGGTGGAGCAGGCCAGCCAGTCTGGCTGAGAAGAGCCTCCTCCCTATGGGAGAGAGGTGGAGACCATCTCTTCCCAGCAGCTCACTGCCTCTCTCGCCAAAGAGCGGGCTGTGGTCATGAAAGCCAAAGCCTTCCTGACGACACCAGCGCCGCAGTCTTTGGTTGACCACATAGATCCTCCTGTCCCTTCTCAGCCCATAGCCTGAGACTGGGAGGATCGATGAGAAAACCACCTGTGCCCCCAGACCCTTAAGCCCCGCTCCCAAATCCCTGTAGCGCCTCATGACCTGGCTGGGAGTGCTCCGAGCCGTGTCATTGGTGCCCACTTGAATAAAGAGCATGGGATAGCAGTCTGTGGGTTTGAGGAGCTTGGGGATCCTCTCTGCAATGTCCCGGATGTGGGCCCCTGGGAAGCAGCAGACTTGCCGGGCTAACGGGTCGGGGTGGCAGATTGGCCCCTCCGTCCCCCTCAGGAGGGAGTCTCCCACAACAAACACCTTACTTTTTGTCTTGGGGAGAGCAGGGGCAGGAGTTGCAGTTAGGCCCATGTTGCCTGTGGGGGCCGGCAACTCAGCAGGCTCTGCTGGGGCAGCAAGAGGTGCATACCTGTTGCTCAGTTGTGGTGGGGGTGGGGCCTTGGTGCAGTGGACCTTAGGGCCCTTGACCACCTTGGTCCATGCCCCTGGCTGGACACAGCAGGAGGTCCCAGAGTCCTCCTCTGGCCTGGAGGGAGACTGTGATCTACCCTCTGCCTCCCAGGGGAGAAGGGCCTGGCAGTAGGAGTCTATCTCCTGCTCGCAGTCCCTGATGGCTCGCAGTCTGTGGACTGTGGCCTGGAGCTCCTCCAGCTGGTGTGCCAGAGACCCCAAAAGGGACAGGCAGCCCCCGCAAGGGGAGGTCGCCATGCTCCCAGGCCCCAGAGCCTGAAAAAGGGACAGGCAGCCCCCGCAGCCGAGAGCCAGGGGCTCCGTCTGCGTGGAGCCCGGAACCAGGGGCTCCATCTGGGTGGCCGTCTCTGAGGTGCCAGAGGGGGGGGCCGCGGAGCCCGAGGGGACCCTTGGGGTGCGGCGCGTGCCCATCCGTGTCATGCCTCTGGTAGGCTGGCTACAGCTGGGACTGTCTAGCCTGGGGGGTGCGCAGGCAGGGTCTGGCGCCCTCCCGCACGCCCTCCCTCGTGAACTCCGCGCTAACTCACGCGCCGGCAGAGAAGTGCGCCTGTTTGTGCAGCCTGTTCGTGTGGCTCCGGTCGCGTGGCTCCCTGGGGGGCTGGGTGAAGTAGGGGCCTTGGCGGGGCTTGACCCAGCCCGGCTCCACTCAGCTGCCGCCTCCCACACACACACTAAGGGGTTAGCCCCTTCTCTCCACGGGCCCCGCTTACCCCCGCTGCGCTGGGGGTCAGCGGGGGGCTCCGCAGCTGCTGGAGGGTTTCTGGGGGGCTTCGGGGCAGCGGGGGCGCAGCGAGCTTTCACCCGCGCGTCTCTCGCCGCTCCCGCGTCTAACTGGGCTTATTCCCGGTCGGCGGGAATGAGTGACTTCCATCAATTACTACCCTCTGGGTCCGACCCCGGAGCCAATTTTCCAGCCAGTGGATCGTGGGGGACCCAAGGCGACAATTGGCCAGTTTCTCCAAGAGACGATCATGGGACACCAGATAGAAGGCTTTTTTGAAGTCAAGATATATGACATCAATCTCATCTCCCTTGTCCAGGTGATAGGTCACCTGGTCGTAGAAGGAAATGAGATTGGTCAAGCAAGAAAAATATATAAATATATATATATGACACACAAGTTCTTCTCCTGGCTCTACCTCTGGGATCTTGGATAACCTTGGGCATATTACTGCAGCTTACTGTGCCTCACTACTTTTCCTCCCGCACTTTGTCTGTCCTGTGTATTTAGGGCATGAACTGTACCTCATTATAAGATTGTACAAAATCTATGAAAATAGGCCCATGCTCTTGGTGGACACCCATAGGTGCAATCCCATCAATCATGAAAAATCATGAGCCAGAAGGATGAGATTAGTTTCAAAAAAATATTTTTGGGGAAGGGGGAGAGGGGATGAGGAGGAGACAAGGTTTTATTATTATTTGATTTTTGGCTTGAGAGCATTTCAAACTTTTGACTGCAGCCCTGAGGGCTGCAAACTGACAGCTTAAAGCAGGGACTTTCAGATAATTTCCTTTTTCTGGGAGCTGTAGCCTTAAAAAAAGAAATCAAATCAAACAGCATAAGATTTGGAATCAAATTGTGGGAGACTTGGCAATGCTGCTATTATAAGACACGTGATACTTGGAAGTGTAAACTAGAGCTGGCAGATTTTTCACTCTTTTAATTGTAATTGATATGTCAATCCTGGAGCCTTCCAGCACAAACCTTCCCTTAACAAGAAAACAGCCTGTTATGTTTAACCAGAAACCCAATAAATGAACCAGGTAAGGGGCAGTTTTAAGTCGTGTATTACATAAGAGAATATTTAATACAACCCATGGCCAAACAAGCTTTAGAGGGACTCCCCAGGGGCTCCAAGTTAATTAAAGCCCTGTTGGATCAGACTTGAGAGCATTGCTTGTCCATCTCGCTTTGCACTGGCTAGATTTGCTATTTCAGTCAATGAGAACATCTGGTGTCTTTGGACTGGGCATTTTTCTTGGTAGAAATGTTTATTTTCATGACAACTTCTGCTTTCCACAATCTCATCCTTATACATTTGGGGGCATTTCCAATCAAAACAGTTCAGGCTACAAATACTTCTAGAAGTGCCAGTGGGGTGGGAAGTAGAAAAGTAAATCCCCCCAGTTGTATCTGGGATTTATCCAATATTTTGCCATTTTTTTTATATTCTCTTTCCCTTTTTCAAAAAATAAAAGCAGCAAGGAAAAATTAAATACAAAGACTATGTATGTATTGTTTATAATTTTATAAATGCTTTTATTTCATACCTTTGAAACCAAAATCAATTTCCTCAATGACAATCCCTTTCCCCACATGGAGCACTTGCTCTCCTTCATTACCAGCAGTTTATTTGTGTATTTTGGCTGCCTACATTGATTTTTTTTGAAAGAATAAAAACCACACCAAAATGCTTGCTTTGGGAAAATGGAATGAAATGTCACATAGGCCCTGGAAACAAATAAGAGGTTACATTTGTGGGAATGAGGTTGGAGTTTTGCAATGATCCTAAACGGTAAGAATTACTTAAATGTCAAGGATGATTTGAAATGTGTACAGCATTAGAACAGTAGCTGGACAAGTATAATGAATTCTATCATGGGGGTCTTGGGAGGTAACATAGCCACATTTGCATTGTAATGATTCCATTGACATTGCACTGGGTGGAAGGACCCAATAATGTGACTGATACCTAAACTACCATGTTAGTGAGTATTGGTGGTGCTAGCTATACCAGCCTGACGTTTGGTTTCAATTAGGTTTGTCACTCTGGAGTAACACTTTTGACTTTGGATTTATATGAAGGCAACACAGAGCAACAATTGATTCATCGTGTGTTGTATCGTGAGAGAAAGATGTTCTCATGGGTAAGGCAATGCATAAGGATTTGAGATTGAGACTGAGGTGCTGTTTCAGCCTTTGCTACAGAGTACTCAGATGACCTTGTACATGTGGCTTAATCTGAATGCCGTAACTTCCCTCTTGCAAAATGGAAATGATTATTAATCTTTTCTTGCACCTGCTTTATTCTTTTTGGGGCCCTGATCCTACAACTACTTGTGAATAGGCTCAAAAAGTAAGTATGCCCCTAAGTATTTGAAACATTTGGGGCAAAGAGCAGATACACAGTCCAACAGATAAGGAACTAAATGGTATTAGAAGATTTCTCCAGTAGGCCACACTCATCTCCTATACCAGGCCTCCGTCCCACAAGAACCAGGCAGGTGCTTAACTTTAAGTACACGAACAGTTTAGTGAGCATGTGCACTAAGACCCTCAGACAGGACACACGCATGCCACTACTCACAATTCATTTGTTTCTAATGGCAAGCTGTGAGGCTGTCTGTACCTGCCTTTTTTTCCCAACCGACTTAAATAAGAAGGGCTTCTACTAGCATAGTGCAGTATTTAGTGCCAGCAGCATAACTCTTTCATAAATAAAAGTATTCTGAAGAAAATACAGTGTAATGCCAACTAAGGGATTCAGACTGGAGAATTCACCCTCGCACATAAGCTGTTTTTACAGAGCTTTGCATGAGTGTGTAAGTGACTGTTGATAATTCTACAGTAGGTTTGTGTGTGTAACACACTCACACACACACACTGAAGTATTAGTGGATTGTACATCATTTTCTCTTGACAAGCCTAATATTATTTGACCTGGTTACTTCTAAAAGTAATAGACTAAATAAATCTCATTTATGTCATGTCAGCAATTCCCAACAGGGTGTTAGCAGCCTTGGACACTCTCGATTTGTACACCAGGTAGAATAAAATACAACAGCATGGGAAACCATCCACTCACAAGGAGATGACTATCTCACTTTAAATCCAAAAGCAAGGAAACCTATTCAAAACAAAGTGCTTGCTCTGAATGCCAAGGAAACCATGAAATCTGTAGATGCAATAGGTTAGTGATGGAAGAACAGGTATGGACTGATTCCTAGGATGTATGATATACCTGCAATTAAACTAAGCTATACCCTAACTTTGTAGGAACAGCACTGGTACCTTTGGCAGGTGTACACAATGTATAGCATCAACCTGTTCTTGGAGAAGCTCATTGAAAGCATCTCATTGCTACATGGGAGCTGAAAGGTCCCCCTCAACAGGTCCCTGCAGGCCACTGTTCCAGTGAAAGTCACTGTCAGCCCATTGGAAGTGATTGGTACTGGTGTATGGAGGAAGCCAACACATTCTCTAAGTCAGCTGTACCTAAGGGAAACATTGGATAAATTGGCCATTATGGGGAATGGAAAATAATGACAGTTTTTAATAACATGATCCTAAAGTAATTGCACAGGTTGGGCTTTAGGAACATAGGACTGGAAATGACCTGCTGGATCACTGGGCTGTATGCCCTACTATCACAAGCAACCCCAACACGTAATCCTGTTAATTAAATGACCAAGCTCCATCTTTAAATTATTACTTTTTTGCCCTCATGTAACCCAACTTGGTAAGAATCATAGACTCCTAGGAAATGAGGGTTGGACCTCAGGAGGTCACATCTAGTCCAACCTCCCGCTCAAAGCAGGACCAGCCCCAACTACATCATCCCAGCCAAGGCTTTGTCTAGCTGGGTTTCAAAAACCTCCCAGGATGGAGATCCCACCACCCCTCTGGGTGACCTGTTCCAGTGTTTTACTACCCTCCTAGTGAGACAATTCTTCCCACTATCCAACCTAAACTTCCCTTGCTGCAGCTGGAGCCCATTGCTCCTTGTTCCCTCATCTGCCACCATGGAGAACAGTCCAGCTCCATCCTGTTTTGAACCTCCCTTCAGGTAGTTGAAGGCTGCTGTTAAACCCCCCTCAGTCTTCTCTTTTCCAGACTAAATAAGCCCAGTTCCCTCAGCCTCTCCTCACAAGTCATGCCCCCCAGCCCCCTCACCATTTTTGTTGCCCAAGTTGCCCACATTGTTTCTATAGTGGAGGGCCCAAAAGTGAACACATTACTCCAGATGTGGCCTCACCAGTGCTGAATACAGCAGAATAATGACTTCCCTTGACCTACTGGCAATGGTCCTACCAATGCAGCCCACTATGCCATTCCCTTTCTTAGCAACAAGAGTACACTGCTGGCTCATATTCAGCTTATTGTCCACTGTAACCCCCAGGTCTTTTTCTGCAGACCTGCAGCCCCCAGTACTGGTGCATGGGATTATTCCATCCTAAATGCAAGACTTTGCACTTGTCCTTGTTGAACCTCATGAGATTTATTTTGGCCCAACTCTCCGATTTGTCTAGGTGCCTTAACCAGTCATTAAATGCCCTATGTGACCTTGGGACAGTCAATTAGTCTTTGCCCCAGATCCCCATCTGCAAAAAGGAGATGATCATACTTCTATTATGCCCTTCTTTATTCTCTTCAGATTATTACTCACCATCAGTGGACACAGAAGGAAGTGTGAGCCCCCATCTCATCTGGAGTTTGAGTACTATTGTAAAATGAATACCTAGAGTGAGTGTGCTTTGGGGCACAATCTGACTTTGGACAGCATTTAACACACAGGATCCTACATACTTACTGCAGTGCAAATAAATACTAGGAGAAAAATTTCCCTCAGGTAAATTATTTCATAATTGCCCACATCAGTATTTCTTGCAGGTTTCTCTTCTGCTGCCTTCTTCTGGTGACACGACATGAGACTAGAGACCCTGCTGGTCTAAGCATGGCAAATTCTGGCCAGGTACAGTCTGAGGGTGCCTGCAGACATACACAGAATAATTGACTCAATTAAGTCTGCTAAAGCATGTTAATTAGTTTATTACAGTTTAATTAAAGCACCCCCAGCACCATTTTGAAGCACCAGGGTGCTGATACACCAGACATTTGGCGTGCTTTCATTAGAGCAGCTCTCAAAGCCGCTTTAATTAAAACACCTCCCCTCCACCCCCAGACCACATGTAAAAACACTCTAAGTGATAGAAACCAGTCTAAAACCCAGAAGAGAAGTTCACTGCACATAGACTGGTTTAAAAATGGTGGAGCATGCTCTAAGATAGACCTGGATCAATGTGCTCTCAAATTTAATCAATTTAGGTTAGACCAGTGAATCTAACTTCTGTACCAGATCCCCTATCAATTCAAGTTAGGTCACTGTCCACAGGCATCCCACACTCCTTTGTGGCTCCTGCTAGCCCCTCCTTGCAGGGAGGTGCAGTAGCACTTGCCCCACTCTCAGCTTCTTCCAGAGTCCTGCCTCCTGCCTCTGGTCAGCTCTCAGCTGCAGGCAGGCAGCAGAAGTGGGGAAGGGAGGCATCTATTTTTCTGTGCACGAGCCCCAGCACCTTGGCACCAGCATCCCTGAGATATGCCTCCACACTGCATGAAGCACCCCGTGATGTACACAAAGACCTGACATGAACCCATGAGACTGGGTGCAGCCCCATGGAGCCTGACAGGGCTGCGGGACATGGACAAGCATGCCTCGTCCTACTGCCCTCCTGCAGCTGACAGATGACATGGCATCAGGAGAAGGCTTGCTGACCCATGCCCAGAAGCCAGGTTGGGCTGCTTGGGGCTGTGCCTGAGCACAGGGCTTTTCCTGGGCTCTGTGTCAGGTCTGTGTGTACATCGTTGGGGGCAGAGGCATGGTCCAGGGTTGCAGGTGCTCAGGAAAAGAGATGTCCTCCTTGCCCACTCCTGCTTCTTGCCTGCAGCTGACAGATGCCTATGGCTGGAAGATGAAGTGGCAAGGGTGGCCTGGGCATTTGGCTATCTCTAGCAGCACAGGGAGCCCTGGGAGGTGTGCAGGAGCACTCCCCAGTGTGTAGAATCATAGAAACACAGACCCGGAAAGCACCATCATCAAGATCATCAAGTCCAGTCCCCTGCAGTGGGCAGGAAGTTGTTGGGCTCAGATGAGCTCAACAAGGTACCTGTCCAGCCTCACCTTGAACACCTCCAAGGAGGTTGACTGCACCACCTCTGCTGGGAGTGTGTTCCAGATTCTGGTGACCCTTACAGAGAAGAAGTTTTTCCTTATGTCCAACCTGCATTTACCCTCTATTAGGTCATGCCCATTGGTCCTTGTCCTCCCTTGAGGTGAATAGTTGCTCTCCTAGTTCTTGATGCTCCCTACTGATGTACTTGTAGGCAGCTATCAAGTCACCTCTCAGCTGTCTCTTCCTCAGACTGAGCAGGCCTCAGTTTCTGGAGTCTCTCTTCATAGGGCCTGCCCTCCATGCCCTTAGCCATACAAGTGGCCCCTCTTTGTACCCTCTTGAGCTTATCCACAGTCTTCTTGAAGTGTGGTGCCCAGAACTGGATGCAGGACTCCAGCTGAGGCTTCACCAACACCAAATAGAGAGGGAGGAGCACCTCCCTGGATCTACTGGTCACACATTGGCTGATGCATGCCAGAGTTTTATTTGTCCTTCTGGCAGCCATGATCTGCTGTCTGCACACTCCTGTAGACACACCCCTGTGATGCACACCAGGTCTCCAGGCAGAGGTTGGGGGGGGAGTGGATTGTGGCTCTGCCACAGGCCCCAGCACCACGCTTTCGCCACTCCACAATCCTAGGGTCTCCGCAGAGATCAGCTGGGACCCAACGTGAGCAGAGTGCATGGACAATAGGACAGGATGGGGATGCACAGGGAGTTTTGTTGAACTGCTGTGCCGTGGGGACAGGGTGAAGGGGGTGGGGTGCTGACCCAGCTCACACCAGCTCAACAAAACTCCTTATATGGCCCACAAGGCCAAATAATTGCCTCCCCCTGAGATAGTCTCTTCTCCCTTTCTCTCATTTCCATAGACCCCAATGCTGCAAAAACTTAATCACGTGCTTAACTTACTGCATTCTGGGTATCTCCACTAATGCAGAGTCTATGCAGAACTTCCCTCATGTACTCTCAGTCCAGGGGGTGTCTTTCACCATGCGAACTTCTCGCACACCTTTGGCCTTTAACAGCAACAAGAAAAGTCTACTAGAAGTATGAGCCCAAGCTCTCAATATTGTAAAACATGGTACAGCTTTTAAATCTTCCGAGGTTTTTTTGTGTGTTTTACCATGGAACAAAGCTTTAAATCATGAAGACGACAGCAAGATTGCTTTTGCTTTTTTTAAAAAATGGGGCCTTGTACACTACAGAGTTGAGGGCAAGAGATCATTTTCTGCAGCAGCAGGGCTTGCAAGACAACTGTAGACATGCAGGAGACAATAAACACAGTTAACTGTCCTAGCTCCCAGTTCCTGAAGATCATAGGCTTGGAAGGGAAATATTATGAAAAGACCTTGGTCTGGGAGAGTGTTTTACTAAATATCCCATACATTTTATTTTAAGCTTCTGTTAATACAGAGGAAAATGGTACATTATATATAGGAAGCAGGAGACAGATTAAAAAATGTCAGTGCTCCCAACTTTAGCTTTAGCCAAGGCTAAATACAGACGAAGAAGAAATACAGACTTGGTGACCAACAGGTTTAATAATGAACACATCCTTTATATGACTGGTACAGATCGGTGTGACCTAGCTGCTGGCTGGTAGAACAGATTTCATGGTCCAGCATTGGTAACAATGCTTTCACCAGAGAGATTCCCCTCCAAAAAACATTTTTATACACGACATTTAGGCAGCACAATTTCTGACAAGGCATCCCAACTGGCCAGATCCCAAAGCTAGCCTAACTCCCTGCTAGTGACACCAGTTTTCACCAGATGAGGACCTGACCCACAACTGTACACAAATGCACAGCTCGCCCCATAAATACAGGCGGTGCATAAGTGGTGTCTCTTTCTACCTATATAACATACTATTTCCTCATCCTCTGGCAGAATATTTATTGTCTATATGCCAACTTACATCTATATATATATCCCTTGCATTACTGACACTTGCAGAATGAACATAAAATACCAGGTGTTCTCATTCACTTTGCACCAGTACACATGACAATATGAGGTAAATGAGGGTCTGGTAGCCATCTGGCCCCATGAAAGATATTAGGAAAAATTCTCTTACTAGGAAGGTAGTAAAGCATTGGAACAAGTTAACTCGGAGAAGTTGTGGCATCTCCATCCTTGGAGGTTTTGAAGCCCCAGGTAAACAAAGCCCTACCTGGGATGATCTAGTTGGGGATGGTCCTGCTTTGAGCAGGGGGTTGGACAAGGTCCCTTCCAACCCTAATTTTCTATGCTTCAAAGGAAATTAATTTTATTGTTATTACAGCTATGACTAAGAAGGAGGCTGCTTTGTGCCAGATACTATACAAATAACGTAATATGCAACAGCTGGTAGAAAATGTACAGGCCAAATAGACACAGCTGATACAACACAATTGGGGAATGAGAGGGGAAGTGAGTTGCCCTACACCACCGTGAAACTAAACAGCAGGGCTCAAGTAAGAACCGAGTCTCCAGACCTGCAGCCCCGTGTGCTGTTCACCGCACTATGCTGCTTTCTCAACACCAACAGAGTAGGAATCCATTTAGCTAAGGGTGCCCATTTTGTTGGCTATCTCCATCTGCCTAGGCATTTATATCATGCTCACCACCCTGGTTACCTATGTGTCTGTTCCAGGAAATCATTTTGAGCACTGCTGTATCCACCCAGTCAATTATTTTAGGAGTGGTTAGCGATTTTCACTCTTACAGAAGTAGTTTCTTGGCAACTAATAGAGCTCAGAGGAGACAACCCTTCTGATTAGAGCACAGATCTTCTTACTGACACCTCTGAACCTTTTTATGTTTGGTTGGATGTTCTGCAGACATTGGTGGGGGGGGTGGGAATCCCAACTTTAATCAACTGGAAAACTAATGTTGAGTGCAACTGCCACCTTGCTTCTCAAAAAGAAACTGGGAAACATGCATTAGGCAGCATGATTGTGATGTTTCCTTGTCCTGCATATGCAGCCTCCATGCAGAGTGTTTGTAAAGGTTTATCAGCCCTTTTTATGCACTTGGCACTGCTCACTGTGGAAGGTCAAGGCTCCTCAGGACTTTCTCTTTTGGGGGAACTAAACCTCAACTCTATTCAGCTTCCAGGGACTAAGCATTCCCCAGCTTGTAAGAGGCACTCAGCACTTGCTATGATAGATCCCATACACCTCAACTTCATATTGCTCAGAAGTGCCACGTGAGAACCAGCACATTGCTGCCATGTTCCAGGAAGAGAGAAATTCTCAGCTTGTTGTATAACAATTATTTTAAGGCTCCCCTCAGACCCTGATCAAAACTGTGAACCAAATCAGGCAACTTCACCCATCTGCAGATTTAAGGGCAAAAGGAACCACTGAATCAATCATCAGCATGATCTCCATGTAATACAGAGGTGACATTTTATTTAGTTTATTTACCCCTGAACTGTGCCCAAGTACTCATCTTTGGCTTGAATGCTCTAACAAGTTAACTAAATTTCCCACTCTTTGACTGGAGCTCCCAGAAAACCCGTGCACCAGCTCTCAGAACTGCTGGTGTGGATCGGTACGTGCAGCTCCCCAACACCTAAATTCAAGACTTGAAGGCTGAAATGTCCATGGTTGGGCCATTAATGTACTACAAAGGAAAGGTTAACTGTGTTTCTAAAATCACATAGGCAAGTCTAATGATTACAGCCAAGACACACTCAATAGTATCGCACATAAGGAACCATGAAAATAAATATGAAAAATAAGGCTCTGAGATGAGTATCTCTCTGCTATTCTGGAAATATTTAGCACCTCATTGACAAACAGAATCAGACATTTATGCTGTTTTAACAAATGTTGCAAACAAGCTCAAAACACAGGTTATTGCAGTAAACTCAAAGAGGAATGATGGTTCAAAGGTTACGAGGCCATTCCAAGAGAAGCAGTTCAATTCCTCAAGGAACTGCGGACAGGACAAGAACTGCTTACAGACTGGAAATTATATGTGGTAGGCCGCATACACCAGGTGCTAGGTGAGTCCCTTAAATGAGGGGCTGCATACGCAGGTGTTCCCTGTGCTGCTACTTTGCTATGATCAACCACTACAAAATTCACAACCAGGGTGAACACTCACTAGGAAACTTTCATTCCTCCCCTACTCTACAGGACAGAAGTACCATAGATGGAGATCTGTGGATCCTGGTGGTCCTTTTTCTGGTTCCAGCACAGGCAAGACTTTGAGACACAGAAACAGACATTCTTAGACAAAACCCAAGTGGATAAAATTACTCTTGGAGTATGCACAGAGTTAATGCCATACTTTAGAAAGCAGGTGAGGGCAGGGTGGCGGGATGCATTTTTGTGGGATTTTTTCAGCAGAGTACATTTTATCTCTGAGAAATAGGCAACGGCTCAAGCACAATACATTCTTGTAGAAAGTCTGAATCTGTTTCAGCTGAGACCTTCCTAGTCACCTCAGTGGGAATCTCCTACTTTGGGGAGCTGGACTCAGGAATACGGAAACTGTTGGCACACTGATATAGATACGATTGATATAAGCTACATATTCCCGGGGTGGGCAAAATGTGACCCATGGACCAGATCCAGCCTGCAAGCAGGCATCCAGGTGGTGGCACCACACAGCAGGTCCTGGGCAAGCTGTGCTTGGGCCCCATACTGTGCTGGCAGGCAGCGCCTAGGGCCTGCAAGGCTGGATTTCATCTCCCAGAAGTAGCCCTGCCAGCCCACACAGCACCAGCAGAGGCTGGCACCCAAAAACGGCTTGTCCAGGGCCTGCCACATTGAGCTGGGTGGGCAGGTGGGGATGCTTTCACCCAAAATACCCCCTGGCACCAGCAGAGGCTGGAGCCAGAGCCTAAGCCTGAGGATGGTTCATCCAGCTTCTACCTGGGGTGAAGCCTGGCTGTGGGCCTCCAAGCTGTCCCATCCCACCCTGCCACAGGGCCAGGATATGTGTGTGCGTGTACATGTGCTCCAGGGGCCCTTATGTCAGGCTGGAGGCCTGTGGCCAGACTCCATCCCCTCTGGGGCATCCCCTGTGGGCAGAGGCTGAATGAACTGTGCTTAGGCTTGGGCTCCAGCTTCGGCCTCTCTTCAACAACAGGGAGATGCTGGATGGAAGCAGTCCCACCTGCCCACCTGGCTCTGGCTTTATATCACAGCCCATGCTGTGAAGTCATGTAGCACCTCTCCCCCACTGCTGGCAGCCACCTGGGCCATCTACCGGGGGTAGCAGGTAATTGCCAGGTGCCCCAATTGGTGCAGGGGAGCAGATATCCCTGAACCACAGCCGGTGCCAGGGGAAGAGGCCCCACACTCACTTGCCTGGCCTGGCCAGCCTGACTCGGCTCGGTTGCACATTCCTGCTGTGGATGCAGCCAGCAAGTGCTGGCTCCCAGCTCTGGGATAGGGGCTTGGGGGTCCTACAGCCCTGAGTGGGCTCCTGCTCCTGCTCCCTCTCCCACTAGCCCTGGCTCAGCTGCAGGGAATTCTTGTGTGCGTGGGTGCATAGGCTTTTCCACATGCATGTGAGAGCATGTGTGTGGCCCTCAACAGCTCATCAAAACTGGTTAAGTAGCCCTCCAATACAAATAATTGTGTCCCTGGGGGCCCAGCTTTGACATACTTCTTCCTCACAGGTACCCTGAAGATCCGTCCTTGAACCAGACCGCTGGCCTTGGTGCTAAAAACAACTGCTTAGAAAGCATGTGATAATATGTGACCTAGCGTTAGGGAGCTAGGGTCACTTGGGTGCTAAAGCACACAGTGAATAGCCCTGAAATTGCAAGTTTGAAGCCAAAGCAAAAGTACTCCTGGTGCAGCTTGTCAGATTCCCATGAATCTGCAAATTCTACTAAATATCTTGTCACAAGGGCATGAAAAAATGAAAGGATTAGGGCAAGTTATGTGAATTTGTATCACCATAACAAGACCATTGTATTGCAATATAGGACCTGATTTTCATTTATGCTAAAACTGATTTATTCCATTTCAGTGGTGTAACTGGGAACTAAGTAAATAGAAATGCAATTTGTGCCAACTTCAAGAAACCCTTAGCACTCCTCAAGTGGCACAAAGGGAACTCATAGTGACAGAGAAGTGAGCCAAGAAAACATTTTCCTTTACTGCTTTGGCAAAGCAATTCTTCAAGCACTCCTTGGGATACGAAGTCTGCAGAAGAAGTCTTTAGCATGTAAGCTATAAAAGGAAAAACAGGGTTTCCAAAAAGCCATCTGGTCAATAATAACCTTTTTCTTCCTGTAGCCTGTCACAGAGACTTTAATTGTGTCCTCTGATCTCTGTTGAAGTTAATAAGAGGAGGGGTGTGAAATGCAGGGAACATCTACACAAGACAGAGAGCTCTTAACCAAGATCCAGCTCAACTTCATGACCAGTAAATAGGACTCCAGTATTGAAAGGAAACAAAATGACTCCGGTGCTAAAGTTAAAAAGACAGTAACAGCTACTAAGAAATAGTAAGTCTTGATGCTCTGAAAGAAATGAAGCAGAAACAAATTTCAAAGACAGAGTCTACCTGCTGCCCTCTTTAGTACTGTACATCAAAATGTGTATGGAGTTATTAAGGGGCCCAACTCAAGTATAAAGCATCTTACATTCACACGTTCATTAAGCCTACAGGGTTCAGAGTTTCTGAGCTTCAAAGTCTAGAAGAATTCCCTCTGGGGCATTAGATGATTTAAGTTCTTCTTTTTACCTCCTGTCACTAAAGGCCTCTTCTATTCCTGCAAGCATGCCATAGAAATATCAAATATAAATAGATTTAGAAAGGCAAGTTTGGACAGGAAAATAGCAGAGTCTCCTTGACAGCTTGTTCCCTTTCATTGGGCTTTGCAGCCTGCCCGTTGAAAGGAGAAAGGGAATTGTCAGAATACAGTGCTGTAAATACGCATGCCAAGACTACTTCTGGGTCTGCAGTGAGTTGGCAGAGACAAAAGTGCACCCTCTTTCCTGAAGTTGCGCTGAAATGTTTGTCCAGTGTCATCCTGCAGAAATTTGGGATATTAAGGGTAACTGGTAAGACAAGGAGGAATCACAAGTTTGTCTCTGCAATAGGGCCTGGGGGAGCAGGATTCCCTTCTATACCACAGTCCTCTGGGGCCTTGATGATCCCTGTGTGTCTTTGTTCCCTATCTGTAAAATGAGGACATGGGTCCTTTTCTCATCCGTGTTGTCACTTGGCTCTTTTTTGGAGGACTTGGACAATATTCCACTATTCAAACATATATACCAATTCAATGGGTGCTCGTCTCATCAGGAGACTCTGTAGGCACTGCTGTATTATTGACAATAACTGTGGCCCAGTTTCAACACAAGGAGCTGCACATCCCATGTTAACAATGTCAGCCCTGATTCCTGGGCTGCTTAGCCCTGCTTCTAGTATGTGGGACCTGGATTCAGGCCTGCAGATGTCTACGGACTCCTGAGGGGGTGCAAAGGCTTCAAATGGAGCTGAGAGGACTCCGCGTTTCTCAAGAGCGCCTGGCGTGAGTCAGTCCTCCTTCTGTGAGCTGAAGGCCTGTGTGAACAGGGTAGACTGAACTGCCTTCTACTTGCTAATGTGGACATTTCCTTACAGCATGCTGCATTGTTGAGTTTGAAATCAGATCATGCTCTGCAGTCAGCATTCAGGGTTGGTACACACTGCAGAGCAGGAAAGATTTCAAGAAGGCTGGAAACAAGGGTCCACACTGAGATGTGGAAGCTGACCACACTAAGCATGTGATGTATTGATCTAGTCACTATTACAGGGGAAGGAATTATGGATTTAGATGCCCTGAGGGAAGCTGGATGAGCTGCAGTTTGCATGGTGGCTGATGTACATGGAGGAGTTGGCTGACTCACCCCGAATTCCTCCTGGCAGCTCATAGGGAAACACCTCACCTACCATTTTCCTTTTGCCTTGCCTCCCCTGCTACAGCTAAACACTGCACTGACTTTCTTTCTTTAGCTGCTTGAGAAGAAAAACCTATCAGGTGTCAGTTCCTTCTGTCAACTAAAACTCCACCAACAGAAAGTCCATGCAGTTTAGCAGGTGCCATCACATTTCACATCAAAAGCCTTCTATGCAGTGGTTTGGGGGTCTAACTGGCACAAGCCTTTGGTGATCATTAGATGCTGCTAGAGAATGACATTGTCTAATGCTGTCTGGGCTTAACTGCAAAACAGTTAGGCGAGTACAAATCTGGCTGCGGGGTAGGACCCAGAGAGTCCTAATGGATGAGTCTATGTCATCTTGGTGAGAAGCGACCAGTGGTGTCCCTCAGGGGTCAGTGCTTGGTCCAGTGCTATTCAACATCTTCATCAATTATTTGGATGTTGGGGTGAAGAGCTCACTGGCCAAGTTCATAGATGACACCAAGTTATGGGGAAGCATGGTCATGCTTGAAGATAGACTGCAGATACAGGCAGACCTAGATAGGCTGGCAAGTTGGGCGGATTGGAACCAGATGAAGTTCAAAATTGAGAAGTGCAAAGTGCTCTATCTGGGGACAAATAATCCCCAACATACTTATAGGCTTGATGGCACCAAACTGAAGAGCACTGTGAATGAAAGGGACCTGGAGGTAATAATAGACCACAATGAGCCGGCAGCCAACAGGGCAAATAATACTCTGGCACGCATCGATCGATGTATCTCCAGCAAAACCAAGAAAGTGATCCTTCCACTCTCCTGGGCATTGGTGAGACCGCAGTTGGAGTACTGCATCCAATTCTGGGCACCACACTTCAACAGGAACATGGCAAAGCTTGAGAGAGTCCAGAGAAGAGCCACCTGTATGATCAGTCTGACACAGCAAGCCATACAAGGAAAGGCTGAGGGACCTGGGGCTCTTCAGCATGAAAGAGAGAAGGCTGAGAGAGGACCTGGTAGCAGCTTACCACTAGATCAGGGGAACACATCAAGGGTCTCGATGAACAAGTGGTCACCAGGGCACCCTTGGGGAAAACCAGGAGTAATGGTCACAAACTCCCAGAAGACTGTTTCAGGCTCAGCATTAGGAAAAACTTCACAGCTAGTGTCCAGACTGTGGAGTAAGCTCCCTCCAGAGGTGGTGCAATCACCTTCCCTGGAAATCTTCAAGAGGAAACTAGACCATCACCTTGCTGGGGTCACCTGACCTCAGTTATCTTTCCTGCCTTGTGCAGGAGGCTGGACCTGATGATCATCTGAGGTCCCTTCCAGCCTGACAATCTATGAATATTTATATTTTGCTTCCTCGTACTGTTGCTGGGGCTCATAAAACATCAATATAAGGCAACTAATGATATACTGGGTCCATCAGTGAGAAAAAAAGGACAGCAGTGCTATCCTTTTTTCCCCATCACTAATATATTTACTCTATTCTTTATTTGTACTACTACTGCTAGTGTCAATTGCGGGGTCAGCACAAGTGAAGAATGGCTGTATGGGTAAGAAGCCAGATTCACACCAATATTTTGGGCCCTACAAATGCAGACATGGGCTACGTGACATTCACAAAACCTACTAAGCATGCCTGGTGCCCAGCTCTTATATTTTTGTGTTGCTCTACAAATCCCATTGGGTACCTTCCTTGCCAGTCTTCATGCTACCTGCTATTTATCAAGAGATCAGCTGCTCACTCTTCTCGGCCCATGATACCAGCCTCCCTTGCATACTTGCTATTTTTTCAAAGAATAACCTTCTTGCTTTGACCCATGTCCCTTAGACAGACAAGGGGCTTTCCATAAACACCTACAACACTGGGCCTGTTCTTTTCCTTTAAATCTCTCCTTTGGTATAACTTATACTCAACACAGCTAGGCCAATGGTAGGAGGAGACAGCTGTTTACTATGGTGACCAATATTGCTGGTAATGTTTCGTTGTTTCCTTTTCCTATTATGTAGAGCGAAAGTGCATCTAACCATCTGGTACAGCCATTTTACAGACATTCCCAGTGAAATGGGCATGACTGCATGCAGCAGATTTATTAGGTTCATTTAAGAAAGCACCTTGAAGTCTCTGTGGACAAATGTTTGGGAAAGATTAAATGACAGTGGCCAGATCTTTAGCTGGTGTAAATCAGCACAAGAGCATGGAAGTCCAAGACAATCTAACACCAACTGAGCTTCTTGTGCAGTGGCAGAAATATCTGGTAGCATGGGCCATGTATTTCTACTAAGCAGGAAGGCAGAACTTGTGACTATTTTAATGGGGGAATGGTTAGACAGGGAACTGTGGGCCCTCTGAGCAGCTTGCTTTCAGTAAGGCAAGTATCTTGATTCCCTAGTTGCACTCCTATCTTGCCTCGAAAATGCAAAGACAGCAAAAAAGAGAGAGAGGGTCACATATTTAGCAAATGACAGTAATTCCCCAATGATGATAAAAAAGCAGCTTGTCTATTATTGGGCTCGTTTGGTGTTAGATTTTGAGATGAATTATCTTTGCAGAAAATAAAATGCAAATAAATACTGAGGGAAAGAGAGGCCCTGTAAACAACAGAAAGCACATCTCAGAGGCTGACAAACTTAACCAAAGTAGAAGAAAAAGTCGAGTGCCTGGTACTCTCTTGTCAATGAAGTCATTCACATGCCTCCAGCACAAAGCACAGGGGAGACGGATACCCGTTCTAAGTGACAGAGGAAACATCTGATTGCATTCATCCTTAGAAAGCTCTGAAATCGCTTCTCCCCACTTTGTTTCCTTCCCAGATAGATGCCCCAAGTGCCAGAACCCATGGTCACAAAACCCTGACAGAACAGTAACTTGCTGTGTAGACTGTTTGTGAATGAATGAAAGTTTTTGGAGAGTATATTGTGAATTGTACCAAGCAAGAAATTGCAAGTGGGTTGTACAGAACTGCAAACATGGCACCAGATCCAGATCCCTATCTGTCACAGGGTTTCAATGTAATTCAGTGTAATTGACCCTGTGACCAATTCTCTGCTCTCTCTGGGACAGAGAGAGAGGGAAAAAATCCAGGGAAAGAGAAATGCTGAGGCTTTGGCATCCTCGGCTAACACAGCACTTCAGCCCACCAGGTAGATTGGCTTCCTACTGGCACTCTCTTAGATATTTGCAATAGATTCCTTTGAACTTATTTCAGTATAATCAGAGGGAAGGAATCATTTAAACCCAAGCATACCATATGCCACATAGGGAACAGGAGAATGTTTCTCCTTTTTCCCTAGGCCCAGATCCAACAAAGCACTCAAGGGGACTATACTCGTATATTTAAAAGTTAAGCTCATGCTTATGTGTTTGCTAGAGTGTGCAAACCCCTCTCTTTCTCTCTGCCTTCCCATTTTATCTTCTAAAAGGACCCATACACACAGGAAGCTGCAGGGAATTCAATTGATCTCTTTTGTGATTAATGAAGAGACAATTCTTCCTGCAGTCCTAGCAAAAATGACTCACTTCCTTACTTTGATTGTAAGCTTTTTGGAGCATTGTGTTGTTTTGTGTTTGTATAGCAACAACAACAACAAAAATAATAAAATGAATTTCTGGTGCAAAATTGTGCATCCAAGGTGCTCTGTGGATACAAGTAAGTGATTAAAACCAAGGTTTGATTACCCAACCAACCCTGTCAAGTCCAATCAACTTGAACTAGCAGTAATTGTAAGTCTTGAACACCCAGGTAAAAGGTTTTATTGGACATAGGCAAGCAATTCCAACAGACATTCAGAACCAGCTCTAGACTTTTTAATATTCTCCATTCATTGTAAAAAGGTTATTCATCCTGGAGATTTTATCACCTGAGACCTGCTCCCCGAGGTTGTGCAACACAGTGCACATCCTACAGGTCTTTCTCATCCATTTCTTTCAGGGCATAAAGAAGACAAATGTATAGGATGAAAGGACAAGAAAGAGCCAAAAGAATACCTGTAAAATGAGACTTGTGCTAATGGTAAAAAGTCTTTTCTATTGTACTAACTCTGATAAGACAAAAATAAGACTTATTTTGTTTTCTTTTAAGAAGTGTATGGCATGTGCCATGTTGATTTAGACTTGAGGAATGTCATGAACTCACTAATTGTGGTGCTGTGCAAGGCAAGAACTCCCAGGCTGCAAGCATCTATTTGCTTTTTCACATTGCACTATCATGATGAAGATCAGCAGCTGTGGTAGGGTAGCATGTGTTGCATCAGGTAAATTTTTCCCTGTTATTTTCAGCTGCGTGCCACTTATGCCACATATCGTATTCTGACAAGGTGTAATGCAACCAGACATGTCTTACAAACTCAGGGATAGAAATCAGGGTTTAAAAAAACAAACAAACAAAAAAAAAAAACAAACAAAAAAGGCTAGCATAAAACATGAAAGCTTTTTGGGAGCCGAAATCTCATCAGCAGAACAGCAGTTCTCTCTATGATATAATCCAGTTTGGGCCAATACAGGCAAGGCATCATAACCATTTTACAAATGAGTGCCTCATAATGCAGCAAAAAAATCAGCCCACAGATACGCCCATGCTCCAGCTCTAAGGAGCTCCAATCCCAATTCCTCTCATTTCAATCCGATAAAGTTGGAATGAGTCCTACTGTCTTGTCACATCAGGTTTGCATCAACACATGTCATTCCACTGAACGCCATCTAAGTTTATACTGGTGAGGTGAGAGGAAAATCAAGTCCAATATCTTCTAAGACACAACTAGATTTACAAATCTGGGGAGAACATACTCATTTCCCTAGAGGAACTGAGTTTCAAGGTCTGACATGGTGCTGGAGAGAGGCCTGCTTCCTCTGCAATAAAATTTGTACTAAAGGACCATTAATAACAACAAGGAAAACAAACATACAAAAATACTATTATAGTTTTTCAAAAAACAACGATAATTAGCTTATTTCAGAAATCCACAACCTTCTCATTCTTGAATTCAGCCTGTCTTTGCTTCTGACTATAGACACGTTTTATGGGGCACAAACTGGCCCAGCTCTGCTGGCATCCACTGAAGCCCAATGGCACAGCTTCATTAAAACCATTTATACCCCGCTGAAAATCAGGCCTGTATCTCTATCCATCTATCAGTGGTGTTTCTGAGCCATGGCAACCCTCACCATTTTATGAATACATCCAGAAATTAAGGTTCAGTTTGAGATCCCCCTAGCGGCCTCTGCTCCTCAGCCTCTCCTATCTTTGGCAGTTTGGAAATATATTTGGTGTAATTTAAAAAGCATCATCCCATTCATTGGACAAAATCCTGCATATCATGCAGATTCCTAGATGATAAATACGTTAGCACACTTTAGTGACTGAGACCGATTTTAAATTATATAGCCCACTAATGTACATTTAACATTTTGAGGCAAACACTGCCAATAAAGACTGAAAAAGTCCAAATCAAACAATAAGCTCCTCAGCAGCCTTTCCCCCCACCTACAAACAGGAGATGGGTCACCGAGTCCTGGAAGCAGCACTACCACAACCTATTTTTATGATGCTTATCGGGTTCCCGATTTTCACAATGTAAATAAACATTTACATTGATGCAAAGGTAACAGGGATCATTTGAAGCTGCTGGATGATAGTAATTAAAACTCTGAGAACGTAGAACCAGAACTTACCCAGTATAGAGGAGGTTTTGGGTATTCTTCAATCCACTGAGCCCAGGGCCACAAACCAGTGATAAAAAAAGTCTTATCTTGTTGACACCTCCCTCTTCCCACAAGATTTTGCTGTTCTCACTGAAGTAGGTGGTGTGACTTCTTTGGGAAGTGATGGCAGAGAGTGTTCCTTCTTATCCTCCATCTTCAGGAAAGAAATTAAAACAGTGCTATTGAGAGCTTATGTGGTCTTATCCAGCTCTCCTCCATTAAAGCCTGTCAGTCAATCACACTTCTTGTGCTATCGATGTCAATTAGATGTTGACATGATTTTCTGTAAGAGAACTCAGTCTCTTGGGAGAAAAAGTCTACGTATTGCTTCCTGATGATCAGGATCCAGTGTTTTGTACTGCATGCTCTTCCAAGCAAAAACTACAATTGAAATCCTGGTTGAAAAAAGGATCCTCTCAAGCTGGAATGGTTAAGATACATCAGTTTCTGCAACTCATGCCATGCGAGGGAATGATGCAACAGCCCAAATGACCACGTGACTGGGGCAGGTGTCACCACAAGCCCACAGCAAGGCTCTGCCTTGTACTTCTGGATCTGTGCTGGGATGCAGTAACTGCTCAGTCTCGGTTACATAAAGCAGATTGCTCATAACACCTAAGAATAAAATCAGAGAACTTTTTCACCCATCAATTCAAAATTCAAATGAATCACCACTAAAAAAGTGCAAAGTGTTTTAGACAGTTAATGCACCAAATAAATGCATCGACAACTGCTTATTCGCCTCAGTGCCATTTAAAATATAAGACAGATAAAGAACAGCAGGCTAAATGCTTTGGCAGTCCGATGCATTCCAGGTCAGAACTAATTAGCTGGTGTCAAGATGCAACCAGAGTTTTTTTCCTGCTAGGAATTATTAAAACAGTAGTTCTTCCCGGCACGTCTAGATGTATTGAAAGAGCCATGGATATTCATAAAAAGACTTCTGACATTTCATGTTTCTACATTCTTACTTACTAACTGCTTCCATAGCTATCAAAACTATTAATGCCAGTCTTGGCAGTTTTCCCCTAAAACAGCAGGCCCCCACCTTCTTTCACCATCAGAGCAACACCACCCTGCTTTTGCCACTGCAGAGAGGCAACCGGAAAGTCTGTATAGTATATAGCCATACTTTCTGCTGGTTGCCATGACCCTAATAAAAGCCAGCTGAACACTGTTAAGGCAGTGGAACCGACTACACAGGGAAGTTGGGGAAACTGCTTCATTGGAAGTTTTCAAGGGAAGGCTGGATAAGCATTGGTCAGAGAAGATTTAGGAGCAACGCTCAGGCAGGGAGGTTGGGTTGGGTAACTCCAGAGTAACTTTCAGCCCTATTTTTCTCTTAATTGTTCCTTTTACTGAGCAAAGTAGAAAACCCACTAGCTTTGACGAGGCCTATGACAGTCTTTGGATTGAAGACTCACTTCATGGCAGCCACTAACCACTTCCAGCATATCAGTGGTTGGTTCATGGCTATCATCGAGTGATTTTATGTAAACACAATATTTACCAGAAGTGCAGGAAATATACTTGTGGTATGAGTCTGCCACTCTCCCATTTATAAAGGGTATTTGATGCATAGAGTACTGTGCATCAGATCTGGAATTCTCTTTTTACTTTCTGCTTCTATTCACTGAACGTTAGGTACCATATTAAAAGGTACCACAAAAAAACAAAACATTTTGTTGGGCCTTTTGCTGGTGCAGCAGCCTTACATTTACATTAGATTACATTTATGTCCTCTGTAGGGTTTATAAAGCAATCACCAAAGATAATTAAAGACATATTCCCCTCCAACTGATTTTAAAATTAGGTCATCATGTTGATTTAAATAACTGAAATTATGCCTGTGAACATTTAATGGAAATAACAACAGCAAGTTAGTAACAAGCAAAGACAATGTATTGCTTCATTCCTATCTCATTTGATATTTTTTATTCCCAGTTACAAAGAACATTTCTGAAGTTGTAACTGGAGTGTGTCCCCCCTCCCCTCTCTTTTATTTTAAGATTAAAAAGAATAAGAGGCTTCGGTCATAAAACCTGAACAATTAGAAGAAGGCAGGATTCACAGTTTGACTCAGTAAAAACCCATAATATGCATTTCATTCCTATTTATCCTGCAGAGGATACAAGAAATACACTCTACTTTCCCTTACTCTGAAATCTCTCCCGGTGAGGTAACCAACATTTAAAACACTAAATCTGCCTACAGTCGCAGAAGAAACTATGATACAAATCATAGAAATTAAGGGTTGCAAGGGACAACGAAAGATCAAGCCCAGCCCCTGCTCTGGGCAGGAATACTGCTGAGATCAACTGATCCCAGCAAGCCCAGTCTCCTCTTGAAGACTTGCAGGGCTGGTGACGGCACCACCTCCATGGGTAGTCTACTCCAGATTCTGGTTACTTGTACCACAATTTAGGTTTTCCTTGCTGTCACAGGACGGGGTCCTTAAGGATGTCCGCGTTCTCCTAAGGCCCCTTGACCATGCCAATTTGGCCAGTTGGGCACCCTCAGCTCTCTCTCACCACACCTTTGATGAGAAATATGAAAATAGGGAGCCTGCCTTTAAGTCCTCTGGGACAAGGTTTGATGGGCTTACTGAACCCTGTGGGTTCCCGGACCCCTTGTTTCACAATGGGTGTTTGGGGACACCTTAGCCTTATGGGCTGTACGCGTGGCTCCAACCATCCCTTTACCACACCCCAAGCCTCACAGATGGCACTGACATTGTCTTGCCTTGGCCTCATTGTAATTCAGCCCCTTGCCCCCACTGGGCTCTCTGCAGCCCTGTCTCTGTGCCCTCTCTGGCACCGGGGTCTCTACTCTGTAGTGTACTCTGTGTACTCCCAATGAGGCCTCCTCCTTCCCTGACTAGCCTCACCCAAATCACCGGTCTTCAACCAGAAGTTGGCCCTTCTGAAGTCAAGGGCTTTAGCCTTCGTGTGAGCCCTAGATGCCCTGCGTTGGATAGTGAAATCCAGCAGGTGATGATGGCTATTGCCCAGCTGGTCAAGGACCTGTAGTCCCCTCACCAGGTCATCCCCCGTGGCCAGGACCAGGTCCAGCAAGGCATTACTCCTAGTGGGTCTGTGCACTTCCTGGATAAGGTGAAGGTCCTGTAATACAGCCAGGAACCTGTGTGAGGGGTCAGACCTGGCTGTCTGCTCCTCCCAGCAAATGTCTGGGTAGTTTAGGTCACCCATGACAATAACATCCCTTGACCTAACTGCCTCCATAAGCTGACTGGAGAAGTCCTGGTCTAGCTCTTCCCCCTGGTTGGGTGGTCTGTAGTAGACACCCACCGTAAGGTCCCTTTCGCCACGCCCCCCTTGTAGTTTGCCGCATATTGTCTCTGCCCGACCCTCCTCTAACCGGAAGCTAATCCTTGATGATGTGAGGTGCTCTTTTACATAAAGCACAACCCCCCCCCCCACCTTTCCTCTCTGTCCTGTCTCTTCTATATAGGGTGTACCCCCAAGTGCCCACCGCCCAGTCATAAGTAAGGTCCCACCACGTTTCTGTGAGCCCTACTAAGTCTGGGTTCTTACTTGCAATCAGGAGGCATAGTTCCTTCTGCTTACACCCCATACTACAAGCATTAGTGCAGAGGCACCCGAGGCCTCCTGAGGGTGCTCATGCCTTCCTCCCATCCTCTGGACAGTTGTCGCCTCAGATGTTGACACTTAACTGTTCTTCCCTTCCTCTTGTCAACCTGTGTACTGGTGAAGCATCCTCTCCACTCCAAGAGGCCCCTTCCCCCAGTGAAGCTAGTTTAAAGCCCGTTATACGAGATCAGCCAATCTAGAGGAAAAGATAGGTCTGCCATTAGGGTAGAGGTGGAGCCCATCCCACCGCAGCATTCCCTCCTTACAAAAACCCGGGTTGTTGTCAAAAAACCCAAAGCCTGCCTTGTGGCACCAGCTCTGAAGCAGCCGGTTAACCATGTCAATGCAGGCCTCATGATGCCTACCCCGTCCACTTACCAGGAGAATGGAGGAAAATACCACCTGAGCTCCCATGCTTCTCAGCTGGTGTCGCAAGGCCTTGCAGTCCTCCATGATGTTATCCAGCTTGCCCTTGGATGCATCATTTGTACCCACATAGACCACAACCAGTGGGTAGTAGTCAGAGGGTTTGATGATTTTAGGGATGGTCTCTTTGAAATTGCGAATCCTTGCTCCAGGCATGCAGCAGACCTGTCATGACCAGGGCTCTGGGTGACAGATTGGACCATTGGTTCCCCTCAGGACGGAGTCCCCGATGACCAGAATTTTGTGTCTCCTTCTTGGGGTGTGCTTCTTTTGAGCTGGTGATGTACGTCAACCGGCTTCAAGTCCTCTGGGGACCAGTTCTTCTGCCTCCTCCTCCAGGGGCACCAGGGCTGTATACCTGTTCCCAAGGGGTGCCTGGGAAGCAGGCACAGCAGTTGTTTGGACTGCCCTGACCTTGAGAGGTACCTGCTGCCACCGATTAGTTGGGCACTGTGCACACGGGGTCTCTGGTGGATTCCTGTCCCTGCGGAGAATGGAAATACAGGTCAGTTTCATCCCCTGCCGACCAGATCCCCCACAGCATGCTCACCTCAGCCCAGAGCTCTGCCACCTGCCCCTCCAGAGCCTGAAGGTGCTTACAAGAGGGGCAGGTGGGGGAGTCACCAGACCTGAGTCCCACCCCCAGGCATCCCACCCATCCACAACCACAGCTCGGGGGCAGGTGCTTGCATGGCCCCACAAGGGCTCCATCTGTGTGGCAGCCTCAGAGGAGCTCCAGAAGGGTGGCACCATGGAAGCAGGACCCCTGGCAGCATTGTAGGACCCCTGGCAGCACTGAGGTGGAGCCAGAGATATATGGAGCCAGAGAATGTTAAGAGCCAGAGCTATATTGGGGAGAGAGAGATATGGGGACAGAGATATATAGAGCCACAGATACATGGGGACACAGATATGTAAAGCCAGAGATATATGGGGACAGACATATATAGATCCAGATATATAATGGGAGACAGTTATATGGGGACAGAGATATATGGAGCCAGAGATATAAGGTGTCAGAAATATAAGGAGCCAATAATATAAGGAGGCAGAGATATGGGGACAGAGACATATGGGGACAGAGACATAAGGAGCAAGACATATATGGAGTCAGAAATGTATGGGGACAGACATATATAGATCCAGATATGTATGGGGAGAGATATAAGGAGCCAATGATATAAGGAGGCAGAGATATGGAGGAGAGAGAGAGAGAGAGATGGGGCCACAGATATATAGAGCCAGAGATATACAGGGACAGAGCTATACAGGGACAGAGATAGATGGGAAGAGAGATATAAGGGGACCAAGATAGAATTAGCCAGATAAATATGGGGAGAGAGATATATGGAGCCAGAGATATAAGGAGCCAGAATTATAATGAGAGAGAGAGATACTGAGACAGAGATATTTGGAGCCAAAGATATATAGAGCCAGAGATGTAAGGAAACAGAGATATATGGGGACAGAGATATAGAGAGCCAGATATATATGGGGACAGAGATATAGAGAGCCAGATATATATGGGGACAGAGATATAGAGAGACAGAGATCTATAGATCCAGAGATATAAGGAGCAAGAAATATCTGAAGGCAGAGATATATAGAACCAGAGATATAAGGAGCAAAAAATATATGGGGACAAAGATCTTAGATTCATAGATGCTAGGGTCAGAAGGGACCTCAATAGATCATTGAGTCCACCCCCCTGCATAGGCAGGAAAGAGTGCTGGGTTTAGATGACCCCAACTAGATGCCTATCTAACCTCCTCTTGAAGAGCCCCAGGGTAGGGGAGAGCACCCCCTCCCTTGGGAGCCCATTGCAGACCTTGGCCACTAACTGTGAAGAAGTTCTTCCTAATGTCCAGTCTAAATCTGCTCTCTGCTAGCTTGTGGCCATTATTTCTTGTAACCCCCGGTGGTGCCTTGGTGAGTAAAGCCTCACCAATTCCCTTCTGTGTCCCCGTGATGAACTTATAGGCAGCTACAAAGTCCCCTCTTATCCTTCTCTTGCAGAGGCTGAAGAGGTCCAGGTGCCCTAGTCTCTCCTCATGGGGCTTGGCCTGCAGGCCCTTAACCATATGAGTGACCCTTCTTTGGACCCTCTCCAGGGTATCCACATCCCGCTTGAAGTGTGGAGCCCAAAATTGCATGCAGTATTCCAACTGATAGAGGGGAAGTATCACCTCCTTGGTTCTGTTCGTCATGCATCTGCTGATGCACGATGAAGTGCCATTAGCTTTTCTGATGGCTTCATCACAATGACGACTCATGTTCATCTTGGAGTCCACTAGGACTCCAAGATCCCTTTCTGCTTCCGTTCCACCAAGCAGATCATTTCCTAGGCAGTAGGTATGCTGAACATTTTTCTTTCCTAGGTGCAGCACTTTGCATTTCTCCTTGTTGAATTGCATTCTGTTGCTTTCTGCCCATTTGTCCAACATGTCCAGGTCTGCTTGTAGTTGTTCCCTGCCCTCCATTGCGTTCACTTCTCTGCACAGTTTTGTGTCATCTGCAAACTTGGACAGAGTACACTTTACTCCTTTGTCCAGGTCGCAAAAGAAGACATTGAAGAGTATCGTTCCTAGGACCGAGCCCTGTGGGACCCCACTGCCCACACACCCTTCCAGGTCAATACCGATCCATCCACTATGACTGTCTGGGTGTGACCCTCTAGCCAATTCGCCACCCAATATATAGAGCAAGAGATATAGGGGGACAGAGATATATATTTATATAGCCAGAGATATATGGGGACAGAGAGATATATTTATATAGCCAGAGATATATGGGGACAGAGATATATATATATATATATATATATATATATATATATATATATATATATATATATATATATATATAGCCAGAGATATATGGGGACAGAGATATATATTTATATAGCCAGAGATATATGGGGACAGAGATATATATTTATATAGCCAGAGATATAGGGGGACAGAAATATATATATATATATATATATATATATATATATATATATAGCCAGAGATATATGGGGACAGAGATATATTGAGTCAGAAATATATGTGGAGAGAGATATATGGAGGCAATAATAAGGAGGCAGAGATATCTGGAGGGAGAAATATCTGGTGGCAGAGATATATAGAGCCAGAGGTATATGGGGAGAGAGATATAAGGAGTCTGAGATATCTCTGCCTCCTTATATCATTGCTCCTTATATGTGGAGCCAGAAATGTATGGGGACAGACATATCTGGGGGCAGACATATATAGAGAGCCAGAGATACATGGGGAGAGAGTTACATGGATCCATAGATATAAGGAGCAAGACATATATGGAGTCAGAAATGTATGGGGACAGACATATATAGAGCCAGAGATATACAGGGCCAGAGATATACAGGGCCAGAAAATTATAGAGCCAGAAATATATGGGGTGAGAAATATATAGAGCCTGAGATATGTGGAGCCTAAAATATATGGAGCCAGAGATATATATATAAACCAGACAGAAAGATGGAGAGAGAGAGATGGAGAGAAAGATTTATGGAACCAGAATTATAAAGAGCCAGAGTTATACAGAGCCCAAGATATATGTAGCCAGGGATAGTTAGAGACTGATATATATGCAGCCAGAGATAAATGAAGACAGAAATATATGGAGCCACAGATATATAGAGGAAGAGGTATATGTATGCAGAGGTATATGTAGCCAGAGATATATCAAGCCTAAGATATATAGAGCCAGAGATATATAGAACCTGAGATACATACAGCCTGAGACAAATGGACCCAGAAATATATGGGGACAGAGATATAAGAAACCAGACATATCTGGAGGAAGAGATATACAGAGCCAGAGATATATAGAACCTGAGGTACATGAAGCCTGAAATATAATGATCTAGAGATATATGGAGTGAGAGATATATGGAGCCAGAAATGTATAGAGCCATAGGTATAAGGAGTGAGAGATATATGGAGCCTGATATAGGTGAAGCCAGAGATATATGGAGCCTGAAATATAATGATCCAGAGATAGATGGATCGAGAGATATATGGAGCCAGAAATATATAGAGCCAGAAATATAAGTAGTGAGTGATAATTAGAGCCAGAAATATATGAAGCCAGAGAAATATGGAGCCTGAAATAGATGAAGCCAGAGATATATGGAGCAACAGATATATGGAGCCAGAAATATTAGGAGCGAGATATATATGGAGCCAGAGATAAATAGTCAACAAATATATAGACCTAGAAATATGTAGAGCTAGATATACATGGAGCCAGTGGTATGTGGAGCCAGAGATAGCTAGAGACTGAGATTTATTTAGCCAGAGATATATGGACCAAGAAATTATATAGAGCCAGAGATGAATGGATCCATAAATATGTAGGGTTGGAGATATCTGGCGCCAGAGACAGATGGAGCCAGAAATATATAGAGACTGAGATATATGATTTCAGAGATGGATGGAGCCAGAGGTATGTGGAGCCTGATATATATGGAGTCAGAGATGTATCAAGCTGGAATTCTATGGAACCAGAGATCTATAAATCCAGAGATATATAGCACAGGGCATAAATTGATCTGTAGTTTTATAAGACCAAATGTATATGTAGCCAGAGATACATAGAACCAGAGATACATGGAAGCAGGTATATGTGGAGCCATTGATATATGGAGCCAGGGATACAGGGAACCAGAGATATACAGAGCCAGAAATATATAGCGTAGGACAGGTATAGATCTGTACTTTTATGAACCTGAGTGATATACAGCCAGAGGTATATGGAGCCAGAGGTATATAACGTGTCAGATATATAACGCCAGAGATATATGGAGTCAAATATATATGGAGCTGGAGTTGTATGGAACCTGAGATAGACAGACCCAGAGATATATAATGCAGGGCATAAGGGCTGGAGTTTTATGGAACCAGAGATAAATAGAGCCAGAGATTTGTGGAACCAGAGATATATAACACCAGAGATATATAGAGCTGGAATTTTATGGAACCAGAGATATATAGAGGCAGAGATTTGTGGAACCAGAGATATATAACACCAGAGATATATAGAGCTGGAATTTTATGGAACCAGAGATATATAGAGGCAGAGATATATACAGACAGAAATATATATAATCATAGATACATGGTGCCAGAGATATACAGAGCTGTAATTTTATGGAGCCAGAAATAAATGGAGTCATAGGTATATAGAGGCAGAAATATATAGAGCCAGAAATAGATGGAGCTAAATATAAAATGAGCTGGAATTTTGTGGAGCCAGAGATATATGGACTTACAGTTATATACAACTAGAGATACAGGGTGCTAGAGATATAGGGAGGTAGAAGTAAATGGACATAAAGGTATATGGAGATGTGGAGATATATACAGTTAAATATATATCAATCGAGAGAAATAAGCACACTGCTGAAGAACTGTTGTTGCTTAGTGGCTTGTTATAGAAGAAAAGGAAGCTCCAGTTGTGCAGCCACATGAGCCCAGGGATGCTCTCTCACACAAGAGTCATCCTCATTTTCTGACGTACAACCAGAGCGTTGCCATAACGTGGTACGTACCTTTCATTAGGAGGTTGGACTCCGCTGAGCGCTGTACGACTTTTGAAAGAAGCCTTGCCATTTTCGTACGGGGAATGAAAGGTACTAGCAAATGGAAGAGATTCACAAACATTGAGGACATCACTGTGAAAGCAAAAAAAAATTGAAAATTACAGCAATTACTGTCAAAGTGCAATTAAAATACTCAGGAAACACCAAGAACGTTTGCTTACAGTAGGATAAAATGACTAGCTTCCAAAAAAATGGAACACTTTTTAAGCTATTTTTCAAACACTATGAGTTTCTGTACATCTGGTCCATTAGCACACTTGAACAGGAAGCACAGGGGCGGGGGTCCCAGGAAGCTGGACACCTGGGGTGAATTTGCACAGCTGTCTGTGAGACCAGCATCAATCCCATGACAAACGTGCATGTGGCAGACTGATCTTTCCCAAAATGGAAGTTCTCTCATCCTCTTGGGCCTTGGCACCTTCTGGGCAGAGAGGTACCTATACTTAGCCCCATCAGCTGGAACTCAGCCAAAGGCAGGGTGTATAGCTGCATTTGTACAGACTAAATTAATCCCGAGATCCATAAGCATCTGTAAGGAGCAGCTTAAACCATCGCATGCTGCTTTCCAGAAACCCTCTGACACTGCACTGAGCCCAGTCTGCTCCATGCAAAAAAGCCCCTCTCGTTTTCCCTTCCTACCTCAGCTGAGATGCCGCCAACTTCAGCCTAACCCTGAGACATCCCCCCCACCCCACCATGAGAGGGAAGAAAAGGGCTAAAGCCTCAGCTCTGCACCACCCCCAGGCAGGGTGCACTCTGGGCTCCTGTCACCACAGAAAATCCCCAAGGGGAGATGTCGCCTCTCTACCACCAGCACTTAAGCTAACTGAAAGAGCACCAACAGCCTCAGGCACAGCCCCAGACAGGATACACCCTGAGCAATAGCCTCTTGATAGAAGGGTGGGGTGCAGACCAAGGTTCAAAGAAAAGGATGATACCAGAACAACCCAGGGAGAAAGGACAGGCAGCAGGTGTGGTGACACAGTGCCAGAGCAGCAGGGGAAGCACAGCAGGAGGGGGAATGCAAAGGAAGAGGCAGCAAGCGCCAGCAAAAATTAAAGGAGAGGGCTGAAATTGGGCTGAAACTCCAGGAGGGGCCAAGAGGCAGGAGCTGAGGGCAGGGAAAAGGGGGAGAAGGTGCCAAACCAAACAGGGGAGTGAGGTAAGACAGGGGGTTTAATAAAGAGAGAACAATAAATGGGGACAGGGAGAAGTGCAGCTACAGTAGCATCCCATGTTTCACATACACTAAAGGCCAACACAGCCGGACTTCCCTCAGCAACCTACAACCCACCACCAGTTTCAAGCCCAGCCCACAGCCAACTAAACTAGGGGCTGCCTCTGTGCGCATCCCGAAACCAGGCCCATGGGTTACGGGCAGTTGCCACCAACTGTGCCCGCACACCCCTTCCCAACACAACACCCAGCAAATCCCATCAGGAATCCAAACTCGTGGACTCCAACCAGTATGTGTGAAGTGCATGTTGTCCATGCCAACCCCCACCCCTCGTGGTGCACCAAACACGTTACGATTTGCACCTGGTCTAAGCTCTGAGATGCAGCCAAACAATCCTTGCATCCCAGTTCCATCAAACCTCTGTCCCCAGCACTGCCAGCCTTCACTCTTACTGCCATGACAAGGCCCTCCCGTGTGCACCCCACTATGTGAACAAGTGAACAACAAGTGAACAAGTGAACAACTCAGCCCATACTGGTGAACAAGTTAAGAGGCTGTGATTTGGATGACTACACAGTCCGGTAGATGGCAAATTGGCTAGAGGGTCACACCCAGAGAGTCGTGGTGGATGGGTCGGTCTCGACCTGGAAGGGTGTGGGAAGTGGGGTCCTTCAGGGCTCGGTCCTTGGACCGATACTCTTTAATGTCTTCATCAGCGACTTGGATGAGGGAGTGAAATGTACTCTGTCCAAGTTTGCAGATGACACAAAGGTATGGGGAGAAGTAGACACCCTGGAGGGCAGGGAACAGCTGCAAGCAGACCTGGACAGGTTGGACAAGTGGGCAGAAAACAACAGAATGCAGTTCAACAAGGAGAAATGCAAAGTGCTGCACCTAGGGAGGAAAAATGTCCAGCACACCTACAGCCTTGGGACTGACCTGCAGGGTGGCATGGAAGTGGAAAGGGATCTTGGAGTTCTAGTGGACTCCAAGATGAACAGGAGTCGGCAGTGTGACGAAGCCATCAGAAAAGCCAACGGCACTTTATCGTGCATCAGCAGATGCATGACAAATAGGTCCAAGGAGGTGATACTTCCCCTCTATCAGGCACTGGTCAGACCGCAGTTGGAGTACTGCGTGCAATTCTGGGCACCGCAATTCAAGAGAGATGCAGATAACCTGGAGAGGGTCCAGAGAAGGGCCACTCATGTGGTTAAGGACATGCAGACCAAGCCCTACGAGGAGAGACTAGAGAAACTGGACCTTTTCAGCCTCCGCAAGAGAAGGTTGAGAGGCGACCTTGTGGCTGCCTATAAGTTCATCACGGGGGCACAGAAGGGAATTGGTGAGGTTTTATTCACCAAGGCACCCCCAGGGGTTACAAGAAATAATGGCCACAAGCTAGAGGAGAGCAGATTTACATTGGACATTAGGAAGAACTTCTTCACAGTTAGAGTGGCCAAGGTCTGGAACGGGCTCCCAAGGGAGGTGGTGCTCTCCCCCACCCTGGGGGTCTTCAAGAGGAGGTTAGATAAGCATCTAGCTGGGGTCATCTAGACCCAGCACTCTTTCCTGCCTATGCAGGGGGTTGGACTCGATGATCTATTGAGGTCCCTTCCGACCCTAACATCTATGAATCTATGAAAGAAGGAGCCCCACATGGAACAGTCAAATAAGCTACCCTACGACTATACTAACTTTTACCCAACAAGCCAGGATTCTCTTGCCGTGCAGAAAACCCCACCAAGTACTAGTTAGGGGGTTGATCACAACACAACAAGACAGGGCTACAACCTGTCCCACGCCCAGACCAAACAGCTGCCCCATCACCATCCCCCAGCCCAGGCAGCCCCACTTACTGCCATCACAAAATGTGTACTTCAAACCAGAGATGTTCCTATCCCTGTCCAAACCCAAATATGGAATCCAATCAAGACAGGTCTCCAAGCCCTATCTGCATACAACCAATCAAGGCATTCTACCAGTTAGTTCAGCCCCCCAGCAACATAGCCCCCTCACCTCACCTGAGTATATGGCATGACCTAAGAACATGCTGTCTCTTCCCTGAACACCAGGTTTAGACTCAATCTCCTGAGGACCCCTCTTGCAACCCAAGCCCCAGAACACAGCCAATGCCGCAGCCCCATCCACGTCCCAAAGTCCCCAGGCTGCAGGAAAATAAGCCCCAGCACCAGACTCCCAGTGTAACTCCAGGATGCTCCCAACCAGTCAAGCCACCTCCCCACCCTGAGCCCACGAAATCCAATTAACTGATGCAGAAGCCCCCAAGCTTCCTAGCCTGCTCCTAGCTCAAAAAGGCTCCAGGCTCACACACCAAAGGAGCCAAGGCTCTTCTCTGAAAGCCTCAGAGCTCCTGCCTCTGGACTCCTGAAATACAGCGTGGATACACCCTACTGCTTGAGTACCCAGCGTACCCCAAAGTCTAGTCAGTGCCCCCACAACTACATCCCAACCCCAATAAGATGCCCCACAATCCTATGCAGGCTGCAGCCATCCCAGCCAGCCCTCATCCTTTGTGGAAAGCTTCCCAAACTCCCCAATGCATCCAACCAAGCCACGGCTCTGATCTCTCCTACCTCTGCCCACAGTCTGTCCCAACCAAATACCAACCACCCTTCCTGGCCACAGGTGGCACCAAACCAGGCTAGGGAAAATCAAATGTCTTTTTCTAGTGCAGTGACAGTCTCAGAAGCATCCTAAACAGGCACGGCTGCGCCTCACAAAGAAACCATGCAATCAAGTGCACACCAACACTGAAGGATGCATATCTTAGTACCAGTGCACCATTGCTCTAATTCAAAAACATGTCTCAGGGGCAGAGTTATGTTTATGGTACATATTTAATAAATAATTCAGTGCCTAATTATTTAATAAATAATGCAGGTGTTTATGGCCCCAGGTATAGGAAAGGCTAGGCAACCAATTCATTCCATCAAGTGTCAGGGGTCTTACACATCCACCCAAAAATCAATCACTTCATAGTGATACCTATCTTTTTCAGGAAGCGGGGCACACTGCTTAAGAAATGTGGGTACAACCGGGACATTACTGACTAGCTATAACAGACAAGAGAGCTGCAGTGATGCAGCAACATGAGGGCCAGGCATGCTGTCTCACACAACAGCCATCCTGCTTCTTGGACCTACAACCAGAGCGTAGTCCAGTAAAAGGTGCGATCTACCAAAATATGCCATTTGCCCTATATGCTAAATATCACCCTCCCTAAGTACCATATCCTCCTTAGACTTCCAGCATAATGCATCCCTGAACTGAAGTAACTAGGTCTGGACATAAAACCTGACAGTTTTGTGAAAAACAGCAGAAATCTTACAGGTAAGCTTTCAAAAACCATACTCCTCACTTTCCAATACCAATGCAAGGCATGTCTCGGTCTCCCCATAATAAATACCACTAATGACCATACTATATTTGAGTGCTCAAGTAGACCCAATTATAACACCCTCCCAGACCTGCTGCCAAAAGTAATTAAGTCCAGCGCTCCAATACATGAGGATTTTTTAAAAGAAATACAAATCAAGGGAGAGATATTCAGGCCATAGTGTCAGGGCTACGCATGAAACTGAAAACATTGCTGAGGAGCAGGGGTGCAAGAAGGCTGTTCCAGAGGACAGGCTGTACGTGGCCAAAGGGTGCCCTTTAAGGCCCATATGCAAAACTGTCAAGACAAACTGCCACGCCCAGCCTCCAATAACCTGCTTGTCAGAAAGGCTGAACTTCTTTGGGGAAAAAGCACCACCATCCCACCGATCCATTCTCCAGTCTTCCTTGCAAACAATGAGAATGAAAACCAAACCTGGTTTTTCCACTCTTCAGCAATGCAAGGGCGAGTAGACTTTTTCAGACATTGGATCCCCACTGCTCAGCACTAGTGCTCGTACAAGTTGAACAGGAGCTCGCATGGGCAGTAGTGAGGAAACCGGAACGGACCACAAAAATTCCTTCTCTTGGACACACTAGCTACTCTGACAAGTACGTCTATGGGGCCTACCAGAACGGGGCCCTGATCTTTGGCCCTCTAATGATACAATACAATCCGTACATGAAAATGGAAGCAGGAAGCCAAAAGGTGTGAGGACATACCCTCCAAGGGCAAGGAAATCAGCAGAACAGAATCCTGGAAAAAAGTAACAACTTAAAGATCACCAAATGTACTGCATGTTATAAAGAACAGTGCTCACAAGTTTTACATAACACCACAAATGCTTTGGGAAAACAAACCAACCCAAATTCAGGCCATTACGCGTATAGCCTGAGCTTCCAGTGATGGTGGCATTTCAACATAGCCCCAAGTCCCTCCTAAATACAGACTCAGGTTGGAACGGCCAGCATCATGCAAAGTGGCAACATTTTCTATTCCTAACGCATAAGAGGGGTGCCTACCCAACCGCTTTTTGGCAGACTCCGATGGAAATAAGGATCACAGCTATCTTTCTCCTTCTGGATTAACTTGGGTTCAGAAGCAGGATGAAGCCACCATACAGTATGTTGCTGTGAGTAAATGGTTGAACCTGCACAACCTGACTATAGCGAGCTATCGGTACTTTGCCATGAAAGAAGGGTTATTAGGAATACCACACAGAAGGTACCATGGGACACCTCTTTCCAGAGCTTTACCAATGAACCCCTGGGGGGCACACAGTAGCATCTGAATAAAGCTCCCACTCCCAAGGGCAGCAGCACTGAGCAAAGGCCAAACCATCCAAGCCCTTAAGCTGGTCAGGATCACTGGATGAGAGACCAAGAGGGGATGCAAAGCAAGCGTAACTTTCTGTCAGCACTGAGGACCGGGTTCAGATTCTGGGGCCGAACAGCACCTTCCTCGCCCTGGCTCTAGCTCCAGACAGAAAACCAAGAAACTAAGTTCTGACTGGCTGCTCTAACATTTGCAGACTCTCCTCCCCCTGCCCATCACCAAACATAACAAGTCCTGTTTACATGAACTATGGACAAGCTCAACAGCACCAACTAAAGGCCACCCTAACTATGGCACATTCAGCAAAACCAAAAACAGTTGTCTTTCCTACTCACAAGGCAACCCAAGGGAGGTGCCACTTGGCCCAGTTAGCGTGGAAGGGAGGATCACCAACAGCTGTCCTCATGGGGCTCCAGCAGCTACACAACCCAAAGCACCAAGTGCCGAGTAGGGAGGTCTGCACTGTAGCCTAGACTACATCATGTCAAGTCATCCCTGTTCCTCCTTGCTCCCCATCTACTGCTCTACTGTCTCTGCCCCAGGGCTGTTGTCCCCTGGCCCTGCTTGGGGACCCCCCTTGGTGCACTATGTGCCAGTCAGCCTCATGGATCCTCTTCTTCCCTGTCCTGATTTCCCCCCTCCTGCCTCACTGCCTTGTCTCGACTCTCCTCCTGCAGCCTTGCCTCCTATCTTGCCTCTACTGTCTTTATTCCAATCCTGGCTTCTTTTTCCCTCTTCTTTCTTTTTGTCCTTTGGGTAGAGACTGCCCTTTTCATGAGGCTGTAGTTGGTAGAAGCATAGGGACATTCAGGAGCCTCATTTAGAGGGTGAAGCACAGGGTGGCATTAGTTGGTTGCGTATAATGTGGAGGCTTGGAGAGGGCAGGGTGTTGGGCTTTGATAGCTACAGGGCAGGGGGTGAAGTAGTAGCTGGCTTGGACGGCTGCTGCTAGGAGGTAGTTGGTGTATGTTTGGTGGGACTAGAAGCTGTGACAACATGGGTGGAGTAAGTTGGTGCAGCCTTGGTGCTGGGGTAGATGGGACTGCTTGGAATCGGTGGTGATGGATAGAGGTTTGAATCGACTGTGTGTAACCTTGATGTTACGGCTGATTAAAATGGAGTAGGGACCCATGGGCATTGTGCCTCTGCTGCTAGCTTTCGCTGGTGAAGGGTAGCTTTCACTTTCTGCTCCAAGTTGACACACGGAGCATGAACAACACACATTGTACCTCCAGACATTGGTTGAGATTTCTGGCTTCTTTCATCTGAAAGCAGGCTCTGAAACACAAGACAACGCAGACATGAAAGCCTCAGCAACAGGCTGCAAGCAAAGGAAGGGTAAAGCTCACTCAACTCTGTCAGTGCCTCCTTTCCCCTCCCCCTCCCACCCATTTCTTTCTGACCTTTCATTTTCGAGAGAGAAATCCACCTTTACATTGCACCCACTAAAATATAAAGCAGAAAGACACATGTTTTCTTATTATAAAAAGAAAAGTGACACACACTGTGTTTTGTATAAGAAATATGTGGACTAAATCCTTATATGAGTACAAGTGTCCCACAGAAGCTGTTAAAAAGTCTATGGCCAGCTCACTCTTCTGTGCTGGGTACAGTATGTCTCACTGACACAAGGGCACACGTTCAGCCCAGGCACTCGTCTCTGCAGCATTTGCATTCCTGAAGCCGGAACCTGTTTCTTGCACATACTGTTACAAGCTTTGTCCCAAAGGTGCACATTTAGCTTGTGCAAAACAGGTTGAACAGAAAAGCCTCCATGGTCAGGGTAAAAGTCAAGTCATACATTTTAGGCATAAAATGTACACGTAAAGTGCTAGCTGCAAGTTAGCTGGAGATGCTACTATATGCAGCTTTCTGCCATGGTTTAGCAATGTGGGGAGCTATCTGCACCCCGGGCACTGCTCTCCCCACCCCAGAGCCAGGTGCAGTCACCAAGGGGCTGGCAGTCCTTCTTGCTGTCCTGGAACCAACAGTCCTTGAAGGCGGGCTCTGGCTGCGCTTGCCTGTCAGGTCCCCGGGACCACGGCACGTACAGCACTCAAAGCACTCCTCCTCAAATTGGGCGTCTCCCAACTGTTGGTGGGGGATGAATGGGAAAACAGGAAGGAACATGCAGCAACACTCATGCAAATCCCACTCGGGGTCCAGGACGACGTGCTACACTCAGCCACTCTCCCCAGGCCAGAGGCAGTTGCATCTCAGCTCCCTGCTACACTTGGTGTTGCCCCACTCCATAGCTGGCTGCAATGGGGCTGTGCTATACACATCTGTGCCCCACCCCACATCTGGGTGCATCCAGGCCCCTTTCTACCCCACCATGTCCCTGCCAGCTCATTGGGTGGTAGGTGCTGCTGGGCCAAGGCAGCCATAAACTGAGGCCAGGATGCAGTCGGTTCCATTGGAGACGAGGATAGCCAGGCAGATGCAGCCCTCAGCACAGCCCAGCGGGGAGGCCGCAGAGCAAGAGGTGGGGCAGTGGGAACCATAAATGTTGTAGTTGCTGTTGTCTGGGCAGGTGAAAACTTGGGGGGGGAGCAGAGAGAAGAGAGGGGGTGAGTGCCCAGATGCCTGGGTTCCCTAGGAGGGGGTGGGGGCTGGAGACTGAGAGCTAGGGGGTCAGGGGGCCTGGATGCTTGGGTCCAAGCACACATTAGGACCGTACCAAGCCCAGACACTAACGGGGGTACCGGCAGCATGGTAGGCAACTGTGTAGGTGCTGAGGCTCATGCAGAGGGGCTCTTCTGGACCCCAGGAGTTGCACAAGTTGAAGTGGCAGGTCCAGGAGAATTGCGTGATGGGCATCTGGGCCTGGCACTGCCTGTGGGGGCAGGGGACAGCAAGGCAAGTACACCTGCTAGGGAGCAGACCAGGAAAGCCAAGGCTGCAACTGAACTCCAGCTAGCTTTGAGCATCAAGGACAATAAAAAGTAATTTTTCAGATATTTTTGGAGCCGGAGGAAAAGCAGGGGCAACATTGGACCCCTGCTGAACCAGATGGGGCAACTGACGCCCAGGAAAAAGCCAACCTATTAAATAGGTAGTTTGTGTCAGTCTTTCATCAGCCCCATGGGACGCCCATGCCTGCTGCAGGGCCGGGAAGTCCGGGTGAGGGTGATCCCCTGCCCCCCATTAATGCTGACTTCATGAAGGAACATCTTGAGAAGCTGGATACCTTCAAGTCAGCCAGCCCTGACAATCTTCACCCCAGGGTACTCAAGGAGCTGGCGAGCATCATAGCCCAGCCTCTAGCGCGGATCTTTGAAAACTCCTGGCGCTCTGGTGTAGTGCCCGAAGACTGGAAGAAGGCCAATGTGGTGCCTATCTTCAAGAAAGGGAGGAAAGTGGATACAACTAACTATAGGCCCATCAGCCTGACTTCTATCCCGGGGAAGATCTTAGAAAAGTTTATTAAAGAGGGCATCCTTAATGGATAGCCAGCACGGGTTTGTTGTGGGTAGTCTTGCTTGACCAATCTCATTTCCTTCTATGACCAGGTGACCTATCACCTGGACAAGGGAGAAGAGATTGGTGTCATATATCTTGACTTCAAAAAAGCCTTTGATCTGGTGTCCCATGATCACCTCTTGGAGAAACTGGCCAATTGTTGCCTTGGGTCCTCCACGATCCACTGGCTGGAAAATTGGCTCCGGGGTCGGACCCAGAGGGTAGTAATTGATGGAAGCCACTCATCATGGTGTCCTGTGACCAGTAGGGTCCCCCAAGGCTCTGTCCTTGGACCCATACTGTTCAACATCTTCATTAATGATATGGATACTGGAGTCAGAAGCAGACTGGCCAAGTTCGCCGATGACACCAAACCTTGGGGCAAAGCTTCCATACCAGAAGACAGGAGGGTGATCCAGGCTGACCTGGACAGGCTCAGCAAGTGGGCGGATGAGAATCTGATGGTGTTCAACGCCGATAAATGCAAGGTTCTCCACCTTGGGAAAAAAAAAAAAAAACCCGCAGCATCCTTATAGGCTCAGCAGTGCAATGTTGGCTAGCACTATGCAAGAAAGACTTGGGGGTTACCATTGACCACAAGATGAACCTGAGCCTGCAATGCGATACTGCAGCTAGTAAAGCGAACAAAACGCTGGCTTGCATCCATAGATGCTTCTCAACCAAATCCCGGGACCTCATTCTCCCCTTGTACTCGGCCTTAGTGAGGTTGCACCTGGAGTACTGTTTCCAGTTTTGGGCTCCACAATTCAAAAAGGATGTGGAGAAGCTTGAGAGAGTCCAGAGAAGAGCCACGCGCATGATCAGGGGTCAGGGAAGCAGAACCTACAATGACAGGCTGAGAGCCCTGGGGCTCTTTAGCCTGGAAAAGCTCAGGCTCAGGGGTGATCTGATGGCCACCTACAAGTTTATCAGGGGTGACCACCAGTATCTAGGGGAACGTTTGTTCACCAGAGCGCCCCAAGGGATGACGAGGTCGAATGGTCACAAACTACTTCAAGACTGTTTCAGGCTGGACATAAGGAAGAATTTCTTTACTGTCCGAGCCCCCAAGGTCTGGAACAGCCTGCCACCGGAGGTAGTTCAAGCGCCTTCATTGAACACCTTTAAGATGAAACTGGATGCTTATCTTGCTGGGATCCTATGACCCCAGCTGACTTCCTGCCCTTTGGGCAGGGGGCTGGACTCGATGATCTTCCGAGATCCCTTCCAGCCCTAATGTCTATGAAATCTATAAAACCTCACTCCCATCCTGCAGCCCCCCTCTCCCTCTACCCCATTGCTCCCCCAAGTCCTGACCCACAGCCAAAACCGAAGACCCCATCAGGGTCCGGCAGCTGCCCACTACTCTCAGGCCCTTCTGTCTTGTCCAAGATCTTGCATCTGCAGTCAGCGATGATCTGCCTCCCAAGCTGGCACATGGCAGGTCGGCAGGAACCTCCCAGTGCCCAAAATTTACCTCCCGATCCCCTCCCAGCAGCACTCACAGCCTTCAGTGTCCCCTAGTAAATAGTCCAGTAACCTCCTATTAGCTCCCCAGTAAATTCCCAGTATGCCCCAGGGCCTTCCAGCACCTTCCCAGGCAGACCCAGTAAACAGCCCAGCTCCTCCAGTAACCACCCAGTAACCTCTCAATAGCCCCCCAGTGCCTTCCAATTCTCCCAGAGGATGAAGAGGCACTCAATAGATGGGGGGGGGGGAGGGCAGGGATGGCACTGGGGCTCCTTGTACTGAGCACCAGGGCACTATCATGGCCCTCAAATCCCATCCAGGCAGCACTGGTCATTCCTGGGGTCTCCATGAGTGTCACCCCATGGGCCCCACAGCTACCAGGCCACTGTGCTGGGACAAGTGGAGGAGGGAGGGGTTGTGCACCAGGCATGCCGTACACTAGCAGGGGGACAGGCCTCCAGTGTGGGATTGAGAGGAGACCAGCAGGGCTGGGAGGGGGCAGCTATACCATATCTGCAGGCTGCTGACCCCATCCCAGCCCTCACTCTGTGCCCAGTGAGGAGCAGGCGACAGTCCAGGAACCAGCTGCTACGCAAAAGCAGGAGCATCACCCACAAGCCGTTTACTGGCCAACAGCCACAGTTCCCCAGTATCCTCCCAGTACCTTGAAGGAAACCTCAGTAACCCTCAGCCCCTCAAATGTCCCAGCCAGTGCCTCCAGTATCTCCCAGTATCCTCCTAGTCCCTCCTAGTGCTCTCACCAGGACACAGCACCTCCAGCACACACTGACAAGAGCACCAGGAAGCTGTATCATGGACACACACAGCCAGGAGCCTTAGCCTGTGGTCCCCTTTTTCCTCGCCCTTGACCGGGAACCACAGTCCTGCCAGACAAGTGAACATAAATGGGCTCAGGTGGTATGCGTGGAGCTGCCCCAGTTACCCCACCAGCCAGCCAGCTCCCACCCCACAAGTAACACAGTAACCTGTGACCTGACAGTCACAGAAAAGCTACCAGCCCAGGAACACTAAAGCAGCTGCCAGCTACAGCCAGGCCCTTAGACCCCCTGCTGCAGCTGCATGGAGGACCGCACGGGACACCCACCACATCCCTGACATCTGCTGTGCCCAGCACAGACACCGCGACAGGGCCCAGCTGGCATCCAGACCCCACACGCTGCACCAACCAGCTAGAATAGAGTGAAAAATTCTGTTTCACATTCCTGGTACTTGTCACCTGCTTCCCACACGGTATCGAGAATAAGGCCCAGCAGCTCTCGCAGCCTGCGCTCGCAGAGTGTAAGACCAGGAAAAGAACACGCCCCAACCCCCTACTTCTCTTCTGGACCTGAGGAAAGGACCTCTGGGCCAGAAGCCTTGTCTGCCACTTCTCCCAACTGCACTCTCAGTCCAATACAGCATCCAAACAAAACAGATCCTTGCCTCATGCATTCCCTGGACGTTCAGAACTGCACTTACCCTTCCCGACTTCTGCTTCAATCCAGTCCACAAACAGCTGCAGCAGACATGACTCGACATAACCAATTCTTCTTCTTGCTACTTCACTCTGGCATCACTTCCTTCTTCCCCAAAACTGAGTAAGGCCTGTGAGCTTGTCTGCCAAACCTCTTAAATACGCAGTTGGTCCAGCATAAACAATCATCAAAGACCTGGCTTCAAATATGTTTCTTGGACCATCCCGCCCAGAGCTACGCTCCAAGCCTGCTAGCACACAGAAGTACACCCAAGCAATGGGACACTGGCACGGAGGTGAGAATTGCAAGAGCTCACCACAAATACATCATGTTAGGAACCTGCCCATCATTGCAGATCCAGATAAACAGCCCTGATGCAGCTTCACGTGACTAAGGGCTGAGGCAAGAGCTCCGAACAGATCTGGTTCCAGGCAGAAAAGGGTTGAGGAGATTCCCTAGCAGACACTGTCCTCCTCAAGCCACAGGCTCCAACTGCTCAGTCAGGGTGTGGAGCCCAGGGCCAAAGTCCCTGGGAAAGCCACTGGCTGGCACCCAGCCTCAGTTCCCTGAGAGTGCAGGAAGGGTGGGAGAAGCTGCAGCACCCATGTTACCTCCTGCCACCCTGGGAGCCAGGGCTCCAGCAGTCTCAGAGCTGAGGGGCAGGGGCCAGGATGCAGAGCCCCATTTCTGAGAAGGATGCAGGACATGTCCTGGAGGTTTGCAATCAATGCTTCTGCCTGACAAGAGGAGAGAGGGGGCCGGGGAGGAAAAGGAGGGAGAGGGGTACGATGGGATCCAGGGAAGAAAAGATGCACATAAGGCTACTCAATGGAGAGGGTGGAGGCATAAGGCAGGGGGACAGGCATCCTGGGCAGATGTGGGAAGGGCTCCAGGCAATGTGGGCTGCAGCACTGCAAATCCCAGCCCCAGGCCTCCCAATGAAATCCCAGGGAGGCTCTAGAGCCTTGGGGTCTTTGCAGGTGAGATTCAAATGATTATTAACCAGTCTCTCTTCCCAGACACCTGGTCCCAGGTACAGCTGCTAAAGTTGGGCGAGGCCAAGAGGAAGCCTGGAGACTCTTTGAACCTCTCCTGCAAAGCCTCTGGGCTTGCATTCAGCAGCTCCCACATGCACTGGGTTCCCCAGGTTCCTGTGGAGGGGCTGGAGTGGGTGGCTGCTATGAGCAACCTTGCACCTACCATACACTGCAGCAGGTCTCTGCATGTTGGGGGGTCACCATCTCCAAGGTCAATGCCCAGAACCTGCTACACTGACAGATGAGGCATGTGAGCCCTGAGGACAGTCTCGTATTGTTGTGCCAGAAACACTGTGAAGCAAGTCCTACTGTTGCTAAAGGAAAACCTTTGAGCTGTAGACCCCTTTTCTCCCAGGTCCCACAAGCAGCACTGGCTTGGGGACTGGGGTGGAGAGACACCACTGTTAGCAGGGCACCACAACCAACAGCAAGATTTAACTGTCATCACCTGCAAGGATTCCCTCTGCTACCCTCCTTGTGCTGCTGATTTCAGGGAAATGCTGGACTTCTCCTTCTCCTGATTATGAGGACCCAGGCTGTTAATTAGGCACAGGCAGAACCACCCCGTCCCCACTCCCTACAAGGGTTCAAGGAAGGGGGAGGCAGCAGTGACTGGGACATACGTCAGGTTTGTTGCAGACTGATGTTTCCAGATCTCTGCTACCAGCTCCAGCTCAACAGATCCCAGACCAGGGATGGTGCAGCCTGGAGAGACCCTTACCTTGATCTGCGCAGTCACCAGTGTCTCCAAGACAACTTATTACTTCACTCCCTTATAGTGACCACAGACTATGCTGCATCTCTCCCAAACAGAGTGACCCTTGCTGGAGACTCCTCCAAAACCAGCTTTCGTAGCAGTCCCAACAGCCAGACAGGGGAGTTGTACCATGATGCCAAACAGAGCTGGGATGGCACAAAAAGGGGAAGCACCTTTTACACAGACTCAGAGCACTTTGGCACTCATTTCTCCATGAAAACCAACCCAAAACCTGACCCAGCCCTTCCCAGGCCCTAACCCCCAACATCCTGCCTGCCCCTTCAGTGCTGCCCAGCTCCTACTCCAGGGACAGTCACCCTGAGCTCATGCACCCCCACGCCCATGAGTTCCTGCTTACATGGCACAAACTCAGAGCTCAGGCCCCATCACTCCCACTGTCCTGGGAAAGGGCTGAGAGTCCCCCCAAGTGCGAGTTCTCAAGAGCCTGCAGAAAGCCTCACAAACCCAGAGCCAGACAGGGCTCAGCTCCCTCCCCAGCTCTCATTGCCCCAGGAGCAGAACAAAACCCACAGGGGCTGGACAGTAGGAAAGGGAGGGAAGCACCTGCAAAGTGAGGCCCCAGCCTCAGGCCCAGGGGTGGCTCCTGTGGGACATTTCATTCCAGAGCTTCACATCTGAGACCTCAACCCAGGCCCTGGGGCATGGAGTGGAAACAGCTCTCACCTCAGCTTCCTTTCCCAGCTGCAGGGCAATAGTCTGCCAGGTGCAGCCAACAACCTCCCTGCAGCCAGCTGGAGAAGCTGAGGCTGATGTAGCTGATTGCAATGGGCACCAGCTGATTAGGGCCCTCCTTAACCCTCCTGAGGTTGCTACTCTTTGGCCTGTCCTTCCCTACCCCAACCTGTCTCCTGAGTTGCTCCCAGGAGCTGGGCTTCCCTCCTGGCTCTGGCCTCCCCTCCTGCAGCTCCAGGACAGCCCTGCCCTGCCCTGGTCCCACTGCTCATCTTGATCAGCAGATTCAGAGCAAGAGCTAGTGTTTTGCTTCTGCCTGTGGCTGCCCCTGCCTGGCCTAACTAAAAGATACCTGAAACCCCACGGCTTGTCTCTCCTTGCCACGGACATGTTGGCAGCACCTGAAAACATTCTCCCAGCATAGGGACTGTCACAACTCCATGCTGAGGCAGTAGGAAAAATGCTAAGGAGTGATTCATGGTCATATGCATTATTCCCATCACCTTCTCAGGACCCATTAAAGGGCTCAGGGTCCTACATAGGCTTTAGCACTTCCTTGTGAGGTGGAAGCAGGTACCATCCTACTGCCCGTCATCACTAGGGACTAGACACCACAGATCTGTCCAGACACGTGTTTCACAATGGCTGTGGGCACTGCTGTGCCCGCCCCACATCCCAGGGCTCATCCCCTGGGTAAATTTCCCTCTGGGCACAAGGACTGGCACCTACAGACTCCTGAGCCTGAAGGGGCTGGCAGCAGCTCACACACTGCTCTGTACCCTCTGTGCAGACAAGGAGTCCCCTGTCTCTGCTGCGCTGACTCCCATGTTCCCCCGTCCCAATGCTGGTGCCAGGCTCCAGGGCTCTCAGCACACTGGGAAGAAATCCTCCTATTGAGCACAGCCCCACACTCACCATTGCATTTTTACCTTCATTTGTATGTCATGTACAAACCAGAGACACAATCTGAACAAAGGAGCCCTCACACCTGCAGCCAACAGAGCCAGCTCTCCTGGCCTCCCAGCCACTGCTGCCACAAACACAGGTCAGGGGGGTGGGATACAGCTTTGTGCCTCATGCTTCTTCAGGACATGCACTGCCCACTCCTTTTGCCATAGCAGCAGCCCCTGCTAATGTGCCAGGCCTAGGGAGAGCTCCCGGTAAGCCACAGCCAGAACAACTGATCCCTGGGTACCCACAGGCCAAGCAATCATCCTCCAGCTCAGTCCTGGGCACACACAATGAGTCAAACCCCAGCCATGGCCCATCTCACTCCCTGAGCCATGGGTGTTGCAAGGGTTCAACCCCGGGAATGTTCCCCTTCATTGTGGCTTTGCCAAGAAAGGAAGCCGCTTCCCAAAAGACAGAGCTGAGAGCACAATGGCCACTCATCTCCTGGCAGTTCCAGGGAAGGTATCTGAGACACTTGGCCATGACTTGCCTGCCTGAGATCAGCCAGGGCACATTTCAGATGGAGCACTGCAGCCCAGCCCCTGCTCCCCATGGGCCAGCCACTGGGGTTTGAAGAGAAAGCTCTCTCTGGGGCTGGCTGGCACCTAAGCAGGGATGAGGGGAGGCAGGAATTGTCTGTAGGTACAGCCTGGGCAGAGCCAGACAGATATAAACTGGGAAATGTCCCTGGGAGTTGCATACCCCGCTCCTTAAGGGATGCAGATTCTGCCCCTCCAGGGAGCCTAATCTCTACGAGGCTCTGGGGAGGGGGAATGGGACCATCCCTTCTCTTGCCTCCATTCCAGGCCTGGCCCAGTGCTGAGGCCCTGATGACATTGCTGAGTGAGGGACATGTCATCATGTGCCTGGAAAAAAACTAACCCCCAACCCAACACACACACACACACACACACAAGGGGACTCAACCCTGCAGATGCTAGTGTGGTGGGGCAAAGGGAGGTGGTTGCACTTTGGATTCACCTGGTATTCATTGTACCAGCTCTGGAAGGTATTTTCTCCCTCTCAGGAAATTGGTGAGACTGACACACCTGGTTTCACTCACCATAAACCCCTCCTGGCTAGAAGTGACTCTCCATGCAGGTGCCTGGTCACAGGGGCAGCTGGCATAGTCTGGAGGGGCTGCAAGGAAGCCTGGAGACTTTCTGCACCTCCCCTGCACAGGCTCTGGATTTGACTTTATGCAATAAGGGATGGACTGGGTCCAACAGCTCCTGGGAAGGGCTGGGCTGGGTCACACTTTTATGTCTTAGGAAAGCAGTAAAGAATACAACACAGACTCTGTGAAAGGGAGATTCACCATCTCCTCAAACAACTCCAATCACTCCAAGAGCAGCGAGTAGCCTGCCCACACTCAATGCACAGATCGGGGGGTGGGGGGCACGTCCCCCAATTCATACCCTGGAGATGGGCAGAGTGGTGGGAGCTGCTTCCCCCTTCCTGGTCCCCAGACAAGCCATAGCTCTGTCCTGCACCCCACCCTGGCTGCTCAGCACCTGCCCCTGCCTGAGCACCAGCCCCACTCCCTCCCTCGCCTTGGGGGCCTCTTATCTGTCCCACCCTTGCCCCTTCCTCCACACAGACTTACCAGCCAGACTCTGCTCTTGAAGCTGCCAGGCCACACTGCTGGTTCTGTGCACGCACTTGACATTTCTTGGTGACATTACTGGCCACATCAACAAAAAAGGCAATTGCCGATCATGTCAATTTTCATTTAACGGTGCCAATACGATATGGACCGATGTATTGGTGCACTTCTAGCAGATGCTCCCTTCTTCCTCCTATTTCATCCCTAAAACTCACAGCTGATGAACCCGAATGACCCAGGACACCCTGAGCAGGACACAGGCAGCTCAGGTCCTGCTGAGCAGAACCGGGGTAATTTAGTCCAGAAGGTGCAGCCCAAGGGGGTGAAACTGGTGGAGAAGCCTCAGTTTCCCTCATGAGATGACTCTCAACCCCAGATCTTTCTTTCTCCACCACTGTCCCATGTCAGCAAGCAGGCCCAGGTGTGCTGGAAGCACTGCTGTGAGAGGATGAGGACCCTGCCCAGACCTAACGGGGTCTGTGAGCCGCCCTGTGACACCCTCCACACCCTCAGAGCCTGGATTCTGTGGAGGCAACATTGCACCTACATGGGAAGTATGGCCCACTCACGGCTGTCAGGGACTGCCATCACCAGGAAGCCTGGTTTTCCCTGATTAAAATAAATAAATAAATAAATAAATAAATCACAAATTCTCTGATAAAAACACCCAAATTTGTGATTAAAATTAAAGGCCCTCCACAGCCCACCAGGCCCTGCTCATGCCCTTGTCTCCCCTCCACAGCCTCCCCAGCCCTGCTGGTGCCCCTCACCCCCCATCCACCGCTCCCTGTCCCCTCAGCTTTGCTGGAGGGGCCCCCGCCTGCGAGGGTTATGGGGCCAGGGATCTGGGTCCACAGCTCCCTGCCCCCAGCAGGAGGTGGTGGTTGCTGCTGCGGAGCAGGAGCCCAGCTCTACCCACTGCTGCCTGCCTGCTGCAGGCTTGGGTGGGGGGGGGTGGCTCCCCACCACTGTGCGCACTTCCTGGGGAGCAGGGGGGGACCCTTGCCCTCAGATCTGTCTGTGGGACAGAGGCAGGGTGGGCTGTAGGGCCAAACAGATATCTCCTAGGTGCTGTGAGCTCTGTGCTTCTCTGGCAATGCATCCCTTGCACAAGGGACACAAACCTGAGCAGCCACCCCTGCTGCTGCCACACAGTCAGGTGACGTGTCAGCAAAGCAGCATGGAGATCAGTGTCAAGAACTTTTCCTGTGCTGCTCCACTCTTCTCTGCAATGCTGGGCCACACCCGCCATGCTGTGCAGGTGCTGAAGGAGGGCAGCAGGGTGGGAGCCCGAGCCTGTAGCGGGAAGCCCATGCCCGGCCCTGCCCCACACACAAATGTAGGGGAGCACGTCCCCCTGGTTCCCCAGGTATACATGCCCCTCCCCCCCAACCCCTTGTATGATCCTCCCATGGCCCTGTCCTTCTCCTTACTAGGGTCCTGCAGCCATGCATTGTGGCCCCAGGTCCCAAGCACCGCCCAGCTGTGCAGCATCCCCAGCCCTGCCCAACTCCCTCCCTCTGGGGGTCTCAGTCCATGCCCTTACCTGCAAGAGATGCTCTCCAGGCTTCCTGGCACCTGTGTCCATATAGATACACATGGTGCCTCCAGCCTGACATCTCTCCTCCTGCTCCCCACAACCCTTGGCAGGATGGACCTCTGATGGGCAATAGAGACCTTCTTTGCAAAACTGCAAAATCCATGGGTTTCTCAGCTCAAATGAGAAATACACATTTCCCTTTGGTAACGGGGGGAAATCCATGTTTTACTCTGTTTTCCTGTGAGAAATGGAAAAGCCGGATCCTAACCCAGACTGCCAATCATATAGGCCTGGTCTCCTACCCCAACTCAGACTGCCCCCTTCTCCCAGGCACTGAACTCTATGAATTAGGGACTGGATCTCACACTAACACGGTCACAGCCAGGCCAATAGCCCACATGCGAACCTGAGTACTGCCTCTCATCTCTCAGCCTCCCCCACCCACCCCAGCCTTGCCTGAGGGCCGGAGACCCACTGACTGCCTCAAGGTCCCCTGCAGTCTCTGCACGAGTGGCACCAGTCAATGCTGTGGCCAGTGGCCAGGGGCTGACTTTCAAACTTCCTCACAACCCGCAGGGAACGCTGACATGTCCCTGTCCAGGGAGACACTGGCTGTGCATACAGCTGACCCACCGCACATGGGGACGGCGCTCCAGTGCTGACCTCCCAGCACAGGGTGCCCCAGGAAGGGACATGGCCTGACTCAAGGAGCAGGAGAGCAGAGGGTCTCCAAGGCCTTGGGCTGTTTCCCCTTCAAGCCTGGTGGAATCCAGGTCTCCTGGTGCTGCTAGATCAGGAAAGAAGAGGCAGCCTCCTTTCTTCTCTCTCTCGCTCCCCCTCTCCTTCTTCCACACACTTCTGGTTCCTTAAAATTCAAGGAAGGGCAACTCTGCCTCCAGGGACAGCCTCGAGAGCCTTTGTGCATTTGCAGGGGAGGGCACTGAGACTGAGGAGATGCCTGGTGTTACTGCAGGAAAGAGCATGTAGGGCCTGGCAGCCTGGGTGGAAGGCACCTGGTTACACAGTCACCCAATTCTGATTCAGCTTCGGATGGGGGTAGCCATTCCCAAACCAGGCAGTCGAGGCAAAGATGGAAACAGGTGGCTGTGCAAGTCCAGATCAGCAGGTGCATTGCACCTTGGTGTCTAACCCTGGCAGTGGCTCCTTTGATACACAAAGCCCCTTGGGACCTGCAGGGCATAGGTTGCTCCATGGCTAAAGAAGCCCCACTGTGCCCCACTAGGAAACAAGGGATAGAGGCCACAACAACCACCACATGAGACAGAAATAAAAGGAGGAGGGGGAGCCATCAACAAATAGCACCTGGTCCTGGGCACTGGTAACCAGCTTACAAGTTAGCAAGGATTTAAGGGAAATCTAATGTCTTCTGCCATCCAGGTTCCCCATCAGCATCTGTATGAAAACCCATGGAGAGTAGGTTGTGGGAATATGAGATATAGCGGCATCTGATACGGACCCATTCATCCGGGACAATCCAGCACATCCACACACTCCCAATGCTGCCTCTGGAGATGAGGAGGCAGGAGAGAGGCCACTTCCCTATCAGTGCTCTGCCAGCCTCACTCCCCTAGGACTGCCCTGGCAGTGACCATAAGAGGAAAACCTGCTGGGGCTGCTCATGCTCTGACCCCCTCCACTGGGGAAACTGAGGCAGCCTGTGCACTAGCCCTGCAAGGGAACAAGCTGGGATCCACCAATGGGGGTGCAAATCTTTCTGATCCCCAGATAGCCCTGCCCAGCCCTGAGACTTTCCAGAGACAGTGGAAGACTCCCTGACATTGCTGGAGGAAACAACGTATCCCATTGTAAGGGGCTGTTCTGGGGGCCACTGGCAAATCTCCCAGCCAGACCTGGAAGTGGGCACCTGCACCCAGAGACATGACAGAAGTGGGAAACAACTAGAAAGAAACAACACAGCGCTCTTCCTCTGCAGTGGTAACGGTGGTGGAAATGCCTTCTGCAGAGTCTGCAATAAGACCTTCAAGGCCCTGCCCCCACCACCCCGGAGAGCTGGCTCGAAGGGCCACGGGGTGCAGAACTCTGAATTTCTCATGTAGAAAAGCTCTGGGGATTGATTGATTGATTGATTAATTGATTGATTGATTTTAAAGGGCAGATTGCTTCCCTTCCACGTGTCCAGGATGGGTTTTTTGAATGTTAGAAATTCAGTTCCTCTTTGCCCTGCGAGAACATACTGATAATTGGGAGGGACAAGGGTGGAGAACCACCGCTGACTGGACGGGAGTGAAACCAGATCGCTGCAGGGAGTTCAGGGCCCCCAGGGCTGTAGTATCCGAGTGGCGGCATTACTCAGGCCAGGGAGCTTTCTGCATCCAGCCCCGTTCTGGTGATTGAACTAGGAAATATTTTCTAGGAAGAGACAAAGGTTGTTTCAGATACCGTCTCCCCTGTATCAGGTAGCAGGTCACAGGGAGCTGTCCTGAGTCATTCCTCTCCAACACTCTGCATTATGGGTCCATTTTGCAGAGATCCTTTCCCACACAGCCGGTCGGTTCCCTCCCTCACCCCACCCTCTGATGCCCTGCTGCCATGCAGTCTGGTGCAGTATTCCTAGCGGGAAGTGCAATGCACAGCCAGACTGACTGGGTGCATTTCCAAGGAGCTGTCTGGGGAGTCCCAGTCCCCCCCCTGCCCCTGTGTACGTGAGAGCTTCATCATCTTGCTCTGATGACAACAATCACACTGACAATGGGACTCCACTGCAGCTCATGCATCACCAACAGGCACATGCAAGCGGGCTTCCCTTACCATGCTGCCTTGCAAAGCCATGAATGGAGAATAATTGAGGGCAGGATTACACTCTGCTCAGTGGAAACCAATCTGCCCTTCAGACCATTCCCCCCATCCCACCCCAGCATGTCCTTGCTGACAACCTCCAACCCTTGTCCTCTCCGTGTCCAGGGCCTGGACCTTGGACACTGCCTTGAACTGTCTGCTCAGGGCAATAAACTGAGATCATAGGACTAGTGCTAGAAACCCTCCTTACACACGTCAAAAGGTAGCCAGCCATGTTGCAGCCCTGGCCTCACCAGGTGACCTCGTGTGGGTCTGTGGTGATGGGCTGGTGAGTGCTCGATGGGGCAGGATGCTATGTTCCCCCCGGAGCAGCAGATCAACCCAAACACAGGCCAAGGTTCATAGAGGATTTCAAGGTGTGTGACTGCGACCCAGGAATTGAAGACAAAGGATGCAAACGGGTTGGCATGACAGAAACTTCTGAGCTTTGAATTTACCTGGGTCAGTCATCAAAAGGATTCACTTCTGTCTTACTCTTCACCTAAATCTTGAACTGAGAGAGGGGCCAATTGACTTGCTTCAGAGGGGCAATCGTGACCCCATTGCTACCTTGGACTGAGCTGCTTGAGCGAGATGACGTTTGGAGATTTCCCTTGGGATAATCAGCTCATCAGTGAAAGGGCATCAGTGAGGCTGTGCGATGGACTGTCTAGGAGAGTTGTGGGCTCTCATTCATTGGAGATATTCAAGAAAATGATGGATAAGCCTTGTCAGGGATGACTAGGAACAGCTCTGCCTTTGCCATACTAGGGGTATTTCTCATGCTTTGGAGCATTGCTGGCTGCCACAAGGGTCAGGAAGGGATTCTCCCTGGTTGTCAAACTGGTGCAGGCTGTGGGGGTTTGCCTTTCATTGTAGTGCTGGGGCTTGCTCATCACCTCCTCTTCCTGCTTCCAGGTGCCTCTGGGATTTGTAGACCACAGTTGCAGCCAGCAGCAAGTTTGAGCAGGGGAAGGGGTGTTTAATACACATCCTTGACCCCAGACTCCACCGGAGTTTGCCTGGGGAAGTGGCAGTCCCCCCATGTAGACTGGGCTCTATCCCCAATGGGGCTTGCCTGCCCCCGGGCAGCCAGCCATCAAAGCTCCCAAAGCATCACCTGCATCACTGTCCCCATGCTGCCCTGCTTCCTTCCCCCTGGACCCAGCACAGCAGGGAGCAGAGAAGCCCCAGGCCCCAAACCCCAACCCCTACCCAGTGGGGCAGCAGCCCCAGCCCTACCCAGATCCCTTCTTATAGGGGCCTCAGTCCCCCTCTTTTTCCCTCCCGCCCTTGCCTGTTGCAGCTAGTCTGCAGGCTGCCTGGCGCCACATGCATGTCCATGCTTGTGGCCAGCCTGCAGGTAAAATCCATGGGGTGCTCTTGTAAAACAAGAAATCCATGTTTGCCTCTGGTAAAAGATAACACCTGGGGTCAACTCCATCTTTTCATGGGAAATGGAAAACCTAGGTCCCTGGTAATGACAATACATCAGAGCAGGCTGGTGGCATGTCTATAGGTGCCCCAAGTGACCAAGTGGCAGACACGGAAGTTAGGGGCACAGCCTCTGAATTCAAATAACCTGGATCTTAAATGCTGGAGGCTGGAGGTAAGAGAGGAATTGTGAGGGAAAAATCCCTGGTCGTGCCCTGTTCACTCTCCCTTTCAGCAGCCACTCCCTGCGCACGTCTATGTGAAAAGCCCCGTCGCAGTAGCAATGATCTATGGTAACATAGTGTGGGGGGCACTAACTGTGAGGCTACTGTGCAGGAGCTCGTAAGTGGGCCCTGGTGGCCCTGAGCTCCCAAGGGGGAGCAGGGGTCAGGGACACCAGCAGGTCCTCAGTCCTGGGTGTTTGCTCCCCACAGGCAGCTGTGCCATGCTGCTCTTCTGCTTAGAGAGCTTGAGCTCCACCCCTGGCGCTGTAGCTAAAGACTCAGACAACTGTTCCCTGTAGTGGTGTGGAGAAGGACGGGTCAGCACCTCTGATTTCAGGGGCCTTCTGATGACCCAGTGATTGCAGGTGGAGAATGAGGCCCTCTCCAAATGCCATTATCTGCTGGCTTTAATCCCCCACCCTTGCTAGGTGGCACCTCCACGTTGTCTCAAGGAGTGCTCTGGCCCTTTGTGGCAAGACCCGCTGGTTGGGCTGGCTCCTGACCTCTGTCTCCAACTCCCCTCCAGCGGCGCAGCCACCCTCTTGGGAGCACACCTTAACTCCGGAATAATGCATCCCGAAAGGAGATTCCTGACTACACAAGAATAAAGTTGCAAACACTCTCAAACTACAATTAACAGCCTCCACCAGACCCCAGTTTTTCTAACTCTATATTTTTCCTAAAACAAATTTAACATTGCGGAATAATCTCAGGTGCAATTTTCCGAAATTTCCAGGGGTGCGGTAGGCAACATGACAGGAGCGAGCACACTCTGGCCAGAGCATTTGGTATGTTTTTAAACAAGGAAGACTGTTTTTTTGGCCCACTGGCACCAGCTGCTGTGGAGAAAAGAGAGCAGTCACTTAATACAGAAGAATAAAGCAAGGGTGTCTGCAAAGGTCATTCAGTCCAATGCCCTTCCTCAAGAAACAAGCCTCTCCTGTGGACAGGATTTGATTTTGTATGGGGAAATACCCTGGGATTTCCAACCCACTCTGGTAATCACTCAGCCCTGGCGCTTAGCCACAAAGGCGTCTACAAGCAGAGTGAACAAGCCGTGTGTGCTAGGAAGGTGTGTGTTAGGATGGGGCACTGATCACCAGCGTGACTGGATCCAAGCTCTGCAGACTTTCATGCTTGAAGGTCAGGTGCTAACTATCTCTTTCCTGCAGTGCTGCATGGGAGATGGGAGATAGGGCAGCAATGATGGTCTCTGGGAGGTCAATGAATGCAGATTCAGGAGGCCTTGACTTGCTCCCTGGCCTCACTACAGACTTCCTGTGTGACCTTGAGTGCATCACCTAACTTAGGCAGTGTGGCTTCCCCATGCATACCTGTGTCGACCCCCATGTCATCTGGTACGGCAGGTCCAGCATTATCAGACAGCGTCTTGAACTGTTCCATGGAAAGAGGGAAAAAAAGAAAAGTCAGACCAGGTCTTGTTTGATCTGCGCTCCTCAGGATTCCTCTTGCTTACTCCTGCTGCGCTCGCTAGCCCCCCCTGAAAATGCTTGGTAGGTCAACTGCTGCCTTTGCTGCCCACCCTCCGTTCCCTACCAGAAGAGCTCTGCTAGCTCCTCTCTGCACCTTTCTGTGTGTGTCCAGGGTGGCGGGGCTTGCAACGCCGGGGTCAGGAAGTATTGCTCGACCCCCACAATTAATTCTTGGATGTGGCACCTGAGCAATGAAGTGTGGCACTTGGCATTTCTGTGAGCAGCACTAAGGGAGCAGACCCCAGCTACCCATTGTGTTGTAGGGCTTAGAGCTGCAGATTGCATGGAAGGGAAGATGCTCCACACTAATCCTGCACAACCAGCCAGCCTGAGCAGAGGGGAGGCAGGGCAGATATCCTTCATTTCAGGTCATGCTCTAGCCTCTCTTTTACAGAGACCCAGCCTTTTTTCAGGACCTCAGGTGAGAGACAATTCATCGTACCCCTGCCCGGGTAAGTTGTTTCTGCAGTTAATAACCTGGTGTGTAACAAGAAAATAGGGTGCATCGTATTCCTCGAACGAATCTGTCCAGCTGAATCTTCCAGTCACTGCATTCTCTGGAAGATTTAAGAGCCTTTACCAATTAGAAATGTTCTGTGCATAGAGGTGCTTTTTGCCCACACTCAAATTGCTGTTAGGATCAAGATTAGGAAAAGGTGCTCAGCCCTACTCCTATTGAAACCAGTGGAAAAAAAAAACAAAAAAAAAACTCCTTGACTTCAGGGATAGCAAGTTTGGAGCAACCGGGCTGGGGAACAGACTCCACCTCACGGCCACCAAAAGGCAAGGGGTCAGCTGGGGGAGCTAAGAGACCTTTTGTGGGCCAACGTCCCAGGGTTGTTACCTGAGGCTTGACGGATCCTTACCACAGCCCTGTCTAATAAGTTTTCTCTGCCCCAGGCCGGCCACATATCCGCAGACATCCCTGTAAACCAAGGCACATCCACAGTCAGCTCACCTGGGACTCGTTTCCACTTTTATGGGTGATGTTTCTAGTGTTGTTTTAGCATCACTGCAAAGCAGTGTCCTGCGAGGTTTTGTGCCCACAGGCCTGTCTCGGCTGCTTGTGCCCCAGCAGGGAGGGGTGCGGTGAGGTGCACTGTGCCTGCTTCTGCGCATGCTGCCTTCCCCACCTGATGCCATGTCCCCACCCGGCGGTGCGGTGCTGCTTGGATCCAGGCAGCTCTTGCTCCTGGCTGAGTCTCCTGATGTACACACGCCACCTGATTTCCATTGCAGGGGAGGGACAGCTTGTGCAGAGCTCATGCTGCAGCGATCCCTGGTGCAGTGCTGAAGCACACAGGCATGGCCACTGCTTAGGAGGAACCAGTGCATGCTCTCTTTTTTTTCTGGAGCAGGTTTGTCTCTGTTTTCACGTGGTTTGGTGCTACCTCTGGGGCATGCTTGTATACTGCCTAGTGCCTGGAAGCAAGGGCCCCGCTGTGCTGTCCTAACAGCGATGCACACGTGGGGGATGCCGTATGAAAGAGCTGGTTCTTCCACACCCACAGATCAGGTGCAACTTAAGATTCGTTGTGCAGGCTGTTAGTGGGGACATTTGTGCAGGGAACTGCCAAACAGAAGGAAAACCATGGGGAAGGTGTGATGAGCTGCCCTTTCAAACACGACTCCCTTTGCCAGAAAAAGTCTGTGCTGGACAAATCCCCCACATGGGTAGCATAACTATCCTCTAGACTACTGTATTTGGAGACAGTTTTTCACCAGCCAAATGGTCGCTGAGATGAAAGGAATGAAAAAAGTGATAGATAATTGTAGAGACATTAAGGGAAATAAATGAAACCCTAAAAAAAAATGCAAATTGCATACATTCAAGTGATGTCTGTGCTTCCAGTGATGCTGAGAGTCCTCCAACAGCCACACTAAAAACAAAAGGAAAGAGTCATTTGGATTTAGAGACGAGCGGGAGAAAAGGGCCGTAACATTAACATTTCAATAGTATTTTTCATTTTTGTTTCTTGTTCTCCACACTGACAACGTGCTCAGCACAAAGACGTGCTTTAGAAACAGGAGGCGAGGGCACTGTCCTGCTGAAATACTACATGGCTGGGGACGTAGAGGCTGGAAAGCTGCCTGGGACTCTGCCACTGCTCTGCTGGGTGGCCTTGGGTGACGCACTTCATCTCACAGGCCTCGTAGGCCCAGTCCAATGTACTGTTCACCTGTGAAATGCCATTGCTTCCCCCTTATGCGGTTTGGGACTGTAATTCTCAGCGGTGGAATAGGACCGCCCTTTGAACTTAGCTTCACATTTGGTGGCTGAAATGGCTACATAACACCTGGGTTTCTTCTTTGCATTGGGAACCAGGATAAAACCTTGGACCACCTCATATCCCCACTTACCTCCCTGTTTTGGCTGCCAAAGGAGCAAGTTTGGAGAGGAGAGATGGGGAGAGCTCTAAGCAAGGCCTGGATTATGACCTAGTGGTTAGAGCACGGTGCTGGGAAAAGCCGAAGCAGGTTCAAGCTGTTTCTGGGTCAGCAGGACTTCAGACCCATGTCTGCTGCTTCCTGGGCAAGGGGGCACACCAGTTAATGCCCTTCTGGTAAGCAGGGGCAGACCATCCTCGGGCTTGCTCCCAGTCCTAGCTGTATCGCAGTCAGAAGTGGAGAACCCCCAGGTGTGGCCTGCCTGTTGGCCCAGTGCTGCCCCAGGGACAACGCTGCTAGGGATGCCCATGCGTGCTGGGACAGATGCACCCAGGAAGGTCTCCCCTCCCTCAGCAGGAAACATTCACTGCTTCAAACTAAACAGTTGGAAGCAGCCGGTGAAAATATTGGAGGGGCCAAGACCAGGCCTCCAGCCTCACAAAGGATTTTCTCCCAGTGGAGTCTGGATGTACAGCTGATGTAGCTGGGAGAGATGCCGTTGCTCTAATGCCCCTCTGATGAACACGTCCTCCCACCAGCTGTGGCTGTGGAACGTGATCTGGGCATGGGGAGGAAGCACACAGATGGTGGCAGAGTAAATGAGCCGTGTAGGAAGTGCAGAGTCCCTGACACCGTCTGGTCCCACTGTGTTGCACCAGTGAACAGCTCTGGTTACAAGCAAGCAGACAGCGGGGCAGAGCCCTGCGCACCTTTGTACTGAACCCAGTCTAACGCAGGGACCGCTCTGTCCAGAGACCCCAGATGATCCCCCTCCACCACAGCTCCCACTCTCGCTGCACTGCCAGAAAAAAGTTACCTTGATGGTTCAGTGTCTGTGAATGAACCCAACGGGCTCCACAAATATGGAGAGGATTTGACTGGAGTGGTCTCCTCGATCTGCTGCAGCTCTTCTTCTTCCTCCCACTGATGCTCTGATTCAAGGTCATCTTCCACCCTCTCCTCTCCCTCCTCATCCTCAGTGTAGTGAGCTGCCAGTTGTGCGAGGAGGTCCACCTTGGGCTGAAGAGCTCTCAGTGTGGCTAACTCCTCTGTCCCTGTTGGGGTCTTGTCTGCACTTGTTCCTGGGACTGCCTCTTCATCACGCCATGACTTAGACTCTGAACTAATAGACTCATGGGAAAGAGCCTTGTCGGCAAGCCTGTCTGGGTCTGTCATGCTTTGGCTCAGTCGGTTGCTCACCACCTGTAAAAGGGGGTGATCGGAGACTTCCTCAATTATGACGGTAAACCACGTCTTGCGGAAGATGTGCATCAAAACCTGTTATGTCATTGTACAGGTCTTGCTCAGATCTAGATTGTTGTGGTATAATCAGGTAGTACTTTTGATCTCCAGGAATAAGTGCTCCTTCCTGCTCTGGACATCGCAGTGGTTCTTCCCGGCACAAGGCTGATTTGATGTCTGGACAAGCCTTCTTCCACAGCCTGGTCCAAGTTCTCAGCAAGTGCGCTCACTTCGGCCCTTGATAAATGTCGCTGGTGCTGTGAGCTTCTGCCAGCAGTTGCATCCTTCAGCAATGAAGTCTTTTCTGCATCCATCTCCGCAATGGGAAAGAGGGATGAAAACACAGACAGATTTCCTGCTAGTTTTTTGATGATAAGAGGAACTGTTTTACTCAGGTCTGATGGTACGGTATTTGAGTTCTCCAGAGGCTCTGAAACATCTCTGGGTGTATCTCCAACAACATTGTCTGCTTCAGCACCATGGCTAAGTGGTGATTCCCCAGAAAGAGAGCTCTGCAGTGGACTCCCGGAAACCTCTTGGAAGACCAAGTCACAAAGAGCTTCAGAAAGAACCAGGCACCCATTTCTTAAGCAGTTCTGCATGCTGACTTGAGAATGAAACTGTGCTAAAAGCTTGTCGTAAACCGAATCAGCAGTGGTTTGAATCATAGCATCCTCTCTGGCATGAGGATGGTCAGTGTGCTGGCTACAAGAGTCGTCGTCTTCAGAGATTTTTGCCATCACTTGTCTGATTACCTTCAGAGGAAGCAAGTCAAATCCTGCAAGCTCCATTTTCTTTTCTTTTGGAGAAGATGTGCTGGCGGCGGCAGGGAGACTATCAGAGAAAAGCCTGCTGATTATATCTTCCAAATATCTGAGCCAGACCTCTGGAGTAGATGGTGTGGGACTTTGGCATTGGGAGGTGCTTTTGGTAGCATCCTCAAAGAGCTTCTCATCCATTTTCCCAGGCTCTAGAGGTTTGTACCAAGCTGGAGAGGGTGCTTTTGCTAAGCGTTGGTGATCAGTAATTTCTCTCCTTCGCAAAACACTTAACCCCTCTGCTGACACACTCCTGTTGCTTTTCCTGTTTTCAACAGCTGTGACTTTAGGAGTACTTTCATGCCGAAGGTCAGACAAACTGGAGTGAAGAATTTGGGCCGTCAAGGTATCTATGTCAGGGAAGAGACCCTGATCCTCCGAAGGCCGCTGGGCTGTGGCCTGACATCTGGACAGCTTACTTAACACCGAATCGACCAGCTCTGTACTGAAACGTGAAGGATGGCTTCCACGGATCGCGCTGTCCTGAGCAAGGAAGTTTTGGGAAGGGACACGTTTGTTCATGAGGTCATCATATGTGTTGGGGAAAAAGGCATCCTCACAGATACCGGCAGGTGAGTGCCAGGGCTGAGACTTAATGCTGTATCTTGGCAGTGGTGCTTCCTCTTCAGGGAATATTTTCCTGCATGATGACAAGCAGGGCTTTCTCGGAAGCTGTTTGCCGAGCTGGGGTAGAGTCGTGCCGGACCGGACTGCCCTTGGTTTGATGAGTATGTCCTGGGGGGATGGAGAAGGTTTGAGCCCCAGAGCTCCTGCACGGTAACACACCTTGCTGATGCCCCCTGAGGGGGGGGGTTGCAAGCTCGGGGACCTGAACCTGTCGTGGCATTTGCCCTTCCCTTTGGACCTGTTCCCCAGAACCGAGCGCTCGTTCCTGGGCATTGATTGGTGAGAACAACTTTCTAAGCATGTCTGTGTGCAACATCAGAGGAAATGTCTTCCCTAATGAGATGGGTTTCTAATTGGCCATCTTTTTGTGTCAGTTTGTATTGAAAATACCTTTGGCAATGGGGAAATCACTCATCTTGGAAAGTCTGCCTGGGATGCTCAAGCTGAGCAGCGCTACACACACTGTTCCTGTGCAAATGGGAGAGATGATTAGCCGGACGAGGAGGTACTGCTGCCACTTCAGGCTCAGGAAGATTGTCTTCCCAAACCTCTCTGCCAAGAGTTGGAGACAGGCCAGGTGCGTGCTGAGAAAAAAGTGAGGTTAGTTTTCCTCTACTCCCTTTCTTCCCACATCCTGGTGAGCTGCCGGGTGTTATCTTTCTGCCTGTGCAGACACACTTTCTGGCACTGCCCTCCTTGTCTCTCATATCTCTCTCGGTTATTTTTCTCTCTTCATATTCCATTATGGCTGGATAGAGGATATCTGTTACCTCATCCATAAACCATGTCATTATATTTGTAACTGCATCGGTCATTTCTTTGGTCTTGTTTTTCTGTAGCAGGAACAATGAGAAAGGGCAGTAAAGTGTTAATTAATTCCTTCATTCTCCCCTCTGCACAGGACAACAGTGCTCTCCTGGGGGCAATACAGACTTCTAGGATAAATAATAATAGCTCCCCATAAAAAGCGACCTCAATTCATAGATGCTTGGGTCGGAAGGGACCTCAACCCATCACCGAGTCCAACCCCCTGCCCATGCAGCAAAGAGCGCTGGGGTCAGGGTGGGTTATAAAACTAACAGAATAAATATAGGAAATAAAGAAAGAGCCAGTTCAGGTCAGTGAAGGACCCACTAGGGTCAGCATTGCTTCTTCCTGAGCTTGTTTCTGAAGGGCCAACATGAAGACCATGGAAGAAAATGCTGACCATCTTGAAGGCCAGCCAGGGGAGGTTTGTCACTGATTTCGGTGGGGCCAGGGTTCCCCCACAGGAGCCGAGAGATGACTTAATTTTCACCCACGCCCCCTCCGCCGAGAAAGCACTTATCAGCTAGCTCACTTCTCCTTACGGAAAAAGAATCAATTAATTTGAAGATTTTTAATCCATCTTCTATGAAAACTCGAAGGCTGTGCTCTTCCTGGGCAGTGCCACCCCCTGCTCTTCCTCGCAATGAGGCATCTAAACACTGTCTGCTGTGCAGCTTTTATGTTTTTCAAGGATGGCGCAGGCTTTTGCTAATGAGCACCCTCACTCCAGTGCAGGAGGAGAATAGTTTTGCCCCGATTTTGCACTGAGCAGCTTTGACCCAGTTCCACTATCTACTAATCTGTGGCCATGAGCTGTAGTGCCTTCGATAGTTTGGTCACGCCATTGTTTCCCGTGGTAAGCAGAGGGTATCTGTCACTCAACCCATCCAAACACCACACATCTTCTAGCATTATATCCTGCTCATTTGTTTCTGAAAAGATCATGGAAGATTGTGGGGAATGATGCCATTTGGGCGGGCGAGTCCTGCACAACAATACATGTCATGGCAGGTGCAGGTCATCTTCCAGTTCTGACATCTCCCCATGTCCTGACTTCTTACCTGGGAGGAGGATCTTTTCTTGTTTGTGCCTTTATTAGCAATTGCCACAAATCTAGGCTGCTGGTTACCTGACATGAAAAGCAGTAAAGTCTAGGACAGTCCGAACTGTTGAGTGTAAACTGCTTGCAGGTCTGGGAATTTGTGTCGCAGGCTCTGCTATAAAAGCCCAACTCTGGAGGTGAGTAAGGGTAAAAGCCTGGCCCTACAGAATTAAATGGGAGTTTGAACAGTGATTTTGGTGTAGCCAGATTTTTGCCCGAGGTACATAACCATTTTACTGGAAAGACAGTGAAAAGACAGATGCAACACTGGAGATAATACCAGGAGATGAGGACCTTGGAGCATTGTAGCACTCTGCTCATCAAATTTAAAAACCACCAGGGCCCAGTCAGCTCTGAGCTGGACCCTGATCCTGCAAACATTGATGCACTGTGCCAAGAAACAAGCATGGAGCAGTCCTGTTGAGCTCCCCAGGATCACAGACATGCTTGAAATAAGGCACGTGAATCTTGTTAGATTTGGGCTGCAGTCATCAACTTCTTTGTGACCGTCTAGATAGAATTGCCAGCAGACCCATAGGCTACTATTGACTCTAGCCATTTACCACTTGCCTTGTTAAAAGGTATATATGATATCTGCACATATATATGTAAATTGTACTGTGGCTTTGTTTCTAACTTTCATTGCTTTACGAAGCACGTTGTGGGGTTTTTTTGCTGTGTCGTTTTTTAGGTCCATCCATCTGAATATTTTTCTGAGAAGTTTTTGTGTTTTGCACTCCATCAAAACCCTGGGTGAATCTGCTGAGAAACACATAAATGGTGTGTTACTATCACTTCTGCTGCAATCAGTGTCTGCTCCACTCCCCGTTTTACCCGGGTTTCTTTTTGCTAAAGTGATTGTTGCTTTTTTGAACAGATTCCAAGAAGTTGCTAATAACATTTGTGAACCAGAGCTTGGAGGTTGGCAAACTGTTACAGTGGAGTGTATTGCTGATGAATCAACATGGGCCATGTCCTGCCTTTGCAAAGGCACAATGAGAGGGGAAGATGCCCCTTCCCCTGATGAGCCAGGACGCGGAGCATGCTCCATCTCTCTCTTCTCTAGGAGATGTTCTAGGTCACCTTCTGCATGCATTTTACAGTAAGTCTTTGCAGTGGGATCTGAGATATCCAACTGAGTGCTTGGATGCTTGGCAGGGAGCCAGGAATGAGGAAAAATGGCACTGGGATGAGATCAAGTTGGAGGGGACCCCAAAGCAGAGGTCAGGCTTGTTGGGGACAGAGAGTGTGCGCAGGGCCCTGGGGTCACTCGAGTGAAACCCTCTTCAGACTCCTGAATATCCATGAGTCTCCCCACTCTTGTGCTCTCAGGAAATTTCTGCAAGCCGTACTCATAAAGTGTGTCCCCTTCCCCCACCTCTCTCTAAACTGGTAGCCAGAGACATGGACAGCCCATTGTCACAATCACCTTGCACTAAACAACCCCCTGGCCATTGTCTCCTAGCATCAAATGATCTCCCCATGATTGGCTACACCTGACTTATTTGGATAAAGGTCGTATCCTTCCTCTCAGTAGGGTTGGAGTACTGTTGTAGCCATGTTCGTCTGGGCAATATGCAAGGATCAAGGTGATTTTAGGGACATCTTTTCTGTGACCAACCATATAGTTGGGAAACAATTCCCCACTCAATTTCTATTTTTTCTGCCATGTTTTTCTCCTTGTCACAGGCTTTTTGCTTAGTTAGAGAAGTTTCTGGGCACCAGGTGCCCTTCTTCTGTGTCCTTGTCTAACACCGCTCCCAAATTTGACACCTGGTCCAATAAAAGTCACCCCAAAGGTGTCTCCCCACTGCCCCCTTCCTTCTCACTTGCACTGCCTTTGTCAGGCACAGAGTGCCTAGCCACATGCTTGACTTCCTCACCCCCTCCTCCTCCTGCTCAAGCCTTCTCCTTCCTGCCCACCCACCTGAGCCCTCCCAGTCCCCCAGATCCCTTCAAGCAAGCACAGCTGCTCTGCACAACCAGAGGTAGGACCAGGGATGGCAGGAGGAGAAAGGAAGGGAGAGATAAGGGATGGTGGAAAGGCCCCTGTGGACATCAGAGAAGGGTGGAGGGAGCTCTTTTTCAAAGTGCAGCGGTCCGACTCCGGTGCTGCTGCACTGAAAACTAAAGGGTTGCTCCATGTCTCAGCCACTGGGAATCAAGCACAGAGTGACAGACAGCTGAACAGATGGACAGAGCTGCAGGGGAATATGGGGATCAAAGCTCCCACCCATTCAAAGGGCACAACTAGGTATTTCATCCCCAGTTCAAACATTTCAGGGGGTCTGAACTGGCTAAGATTTGGCAGAGATCACAACTGGCTCTTACACCAAAGTTACTCCTGTGTTGTTGGGTGCCAGGGCCCTGTGACCTGGGTCTGAATTGCAGCCTGTGACTGAGAAGGGCCACAGCCCTGAACTCATTAACCATGAGGAAGGGTTGGGGACCAAGAAGAGAGAGGGGCCCAACTGCATCACTTGGCCCAAATCTGAGAGCTTCTGGGGTGTGGCACCTGTGGGGCAGGAGGGATGGGAAGATAAGACGGGTGGTCCTGCGACTAGAAATAGGAATCAGATTCTCCCTCACCTGTATCAGCTTCAGCCAGAGAGACCTGCCACCACGAAGGTGTGTTCAGGTCTGAGCCTCTGGCCTGGGGCTCTGGAACTTGTTGTGCAGGCTGATGTCAGCCCTCTATGAGGTCACTGCCCTCTGGTCCAATGGCTGATCTCTTACTGACTCATGCCTGTGAGTTCACGGTCTGCCCCACCCAGCTGTACTCACCCCCTGCCTGTAGCAGCCCCTTCACCATCTAGTCCAGCATATCCTGTATCCCATCCCTGATAGTGCCCAGTGCCCGAGACTGGAGAGACCAGGACAGGACAACCCTGTCCTGCACAAAGCGGGGGCTAGCCTGGCCAGCTCTGCCAAAGTCCGTGTAGTGTGTGCAAGATGCCCAGCAGTGTGAGAGACAAAACCAAGGGTGTTTAACTCAAGCACTAGCACTAGCCCCGCCCTGCCCTCCCCACCACTTTGCGAAGCACATGTGTAGAGCGGCTTCAAGAGCCATTCTGATGCATGTGATGCTCTGGGAGTTATAATTAGTGTCCCATGCTGAAAAATGGCAGTGGGGGTGCTTTAACTACAGCTAATTCAAAAAGCTTTAGTTAAAGCACCCCGGCCACCATTTTTCAGTGCAGGGACAAGGATACATGTGATGCTGCAGTCCGCTGGAGCATGGTATTTGCCAAGCTCTAGCAGACTCAAGTCTGCTCCCACATGCCTTGCTGCATGTCTGTAGGCACCCCAAGTGACAAAACCAAGTGGAAGACATGGGATGATCCTCTCCAAAACCAATATGCCCATCTTTGTTTCATGACTTTGCTTTACTTCTGTTTCTTTTATAATTAACTCATGACATTATTGTCTTCATACTATAGTGTACAACCTATTTACAAAAAAATGAAGTTGGTTGTTTAATTCTGTAGCTTTGTATATACAACGACACTTGGCTTGGGTCATTTTGTGTTAAAAAAAACAAACAAACTATTGAAATGGGGAAGTAATGTTTCATGCATGAATCTTACTGACTGTGGCACCTAAAATAAATGCCATGAATTGCAAGATGAGGAATTGAAGACTTTTGTTTACCAGTAGGTGTAATCCATTAATTGGATATAGACAAATAATCAGATTCTGGAAGGTGGGATGAACCGAAGACACTTTGGAGGATAGGAGTAGAATTCAGACGCATGTGGGTAGACTGGGAAGCTGAGCAAGAAACAACAAGATGAAGTCCAAGGAAATAAATACAAGTTGCTGCACCTAGGGGAGAATAATCAAAAGCACAGATACAAATTGAGTTATAAGTGGCTGGGTAGTATGATTCTTGAAAAAGATCTGCAGGGTCCAGTGGATCACAGACTCAACGTGAACCAGTAATTTGATGTAGCTACAGAAACATTAATGCAGTTTGGGCTGCAACAATAGGAGTATAAGATGTAAAACATGGGAGGTGATAGTACCACCCAACATGGTGCTAGTTTTCACCTAGACTACTGTGTGAATTTCTGGGCTTCATAATTTAAGAGAGAATATGAGGAAATCACAAAAGCTCAGAGATAGGTGACAAAAATGATAAATGGTTGGAAGGCAAGACATGTTAAAAAGAGATTGAGAGAACTATTTAGCTTGCAGAAAAGGTAATTAAGAGGCAGATCATAGCAGTCTTGAAATATTTGAAAAACTGCCATGAAGAAGAGGGTGAACAATTGTTCTCCCTTGTTGAATACGGAAGGACATCAAGCTTCAGATGACAGCAAAGTAGATTTAGATTAGATTTCAGGGGGAAAAGCACCCTTGTTTCTAGACCAGTGCGGATGTGGAATAGACTGCCCAGGGACGTTGTGGAGTTTCCTTCATTTCAGGTTTTCAAAAAGAGGATAGTCATTGCTCCCAGATGATTTAGGAGTAACAGTCTTGCATTTGTGCAGCAGGGTGGACCACATGATCCTTGAGGCCCCTTCTAACCCTATGAGTTTATTATAATTACCATTGTAAAAGCATCATGAAATTATATTGTGGATTAAAACAGTCAACTGCAAGTGAATGGACACAGAGACAGAAGGATTACTGTGTGTCTTATTAAACAATCTTTTTTTTTTTTTTCCTTTTAGAGGGTACACAGAAAGATGAGAACTAGTCCTCCTAATATTTCATGCATGGGTGAACTGCTGGAACTCGAGTTGACACGACTAAGGTTTTGTGAACCTGTCCAGTTATACTAGCACAGCACTTTCCAAACAAAAATTATTTAAAGGGAAATTTCCTGATCAGCTTTGCTACTCATCACAAAACATATTACTGTGTTTTGATTATAGTAAGGGAGGGTTACCACATTACCGGGGGAAAAAAAAAAATTCAGGACCATAGATATCTGTTCACCGCTGCTCAAACAAGTTGTGGTTTTTAAGAAAATTCCCTAAAGGAAGTTAGGTGCTTACTGTAAATGAGATTTAAAGTCCCAAACTCACTTGCCTATTTCAAAATATTCATAAGATCCTAGGACTGGAAGGGAAAGTATTGCTTCCTCCCATGATATGTTTGGTCCTAATACAAGAACACTGCTCTCTGGGTGCATCTATTCATGAATTTACCACAGCCGAATGAACTCCACCACAGTTCTTGCTGGAGTTTCTTGTTCCTGGGTGCAGAATTAGAGTAGATGGCATTAAATTAGCAATTTGCTCCCAGTCACCCTAGGCAGTGGGGGGCCACAGAGAACAGGGGGTGGGATGGGAGACCTGTCCATGGCTCCTGTATGGAGATCAGGATCTTAGTCCAGCTCAATGGTGCTGGCTTGGGGTGATGCCTTGTGCCAAAGTATGGGGAGTGGTGGGGGCAGGAGGGTGGAAAGCACTGCCGGGACTGGGGAGAGGGGAGACAAGAGGTGGAAGCAGCACCAGGCCTTTTCTGTTAGCTTTGTTAAAGATGCCATCAGCATGCTAGGTGGGAAATGAAGATCACATGTAACAAAGAGGATTGAAGGCCAGACCCATGAAGGGTAGATCAGGGAGGGATCATGCCCTCATCCTACTAAATGAGGTCCCCCAACTGGCTGGTGGGTCTGAGCCTGGTTCCTCCTCTCCCCACTGCAGCACTGCTCAATTTAAAGGGGTATACATACACAGGGTGCAGCCCCCAGCTGTTCCCAGCCTGGTTCAAGGGAAGGCTGATTTCGGTATCCCCCTGCAGCAGGGATGTGTGAGCTCCTGCTGCTTTCAGATCTGCTCAGAAGACAAGGGCTTTGCCCCAGCTCAGAGCCCTCTAATTATGTTTTCTGGCATGCAGTACAAGGTGTATATGTTGTCCAGCTTTTTAGCCCGTTGCATCTTCTCCCTGCAGTCCCAGTGCTGCTTAGGCCCACTGTCAGGCACAGGGCATCACAAGGCCTGGGATCCCAAGATATGTGCAGCTGGGAGCTGTCCCCCAGTTCAGGACAGTTCCCCTCTCTCTCCAAAACTTGGGCCTGACCCATGTGCCTCCTGCCAGCCCAGGGCTGAACCTGGGGAAGCCTGGAGCTCCCCTTGGCTGTTGTAGGGTAGGAACAACCCTGCACTCAACTGCTCCCACTGGGAGCAGATTTGCTCCTCACACAGGAGCAGTTCAGCGGGCTGACAGTTTTTACCATACAAAACTGTTGTAACATTAATCCTGGCAACTATTATTGTCCTTCCTTCACGGGCCTTGCACTATGCACTGAAGAGAGAAATGTCCAACCAAACCACCGTGACTGAATTCCTGCTCCTGGGCTTTTCTGAAATTCGGGGGCTCCAGATCTTACACTTTGTTATTTTTCTAACAGCATACTTGGCAGCCCTGATGGGGAATCTCCTCATCATCACAATTCTAACTCTAAACTATGAACTTCATCCTCCCATGTTCTTTTTCTTTATTAATTTGTCCATTGTGGACCTTGGCTCCATCTCAGTGACTGTGCCCAAATCCATGTCTAATTCCCTATTAAACACCAGGTCGATCTCCTACTCTGGTTGTGTTGTCCAAGTCTTTGGTCTGTTCTGCTTCTTGGCAGCAAATTTATCCCTTCTCACAGTTATGGCATATGACTGATACGTTGCCATCTGCAAGCCACTTCAGACTATGCGGGGGGATAGGGTGAGGCATGGATGCAGCCCCTGAATACAGATCTGGTGGCACATGCCCCACCCTGCCCTCCAGGGCTGCATGCCTCACCTTCCCATGCCCACCAGATGAGCCACTCTTGGCTCTGTCCCTTCCCTGACTAGGCTGTGCAGGGCTTGCCCTTCCCTCACCGCCTTTGGTGGGAGCGCTCAAAGCCCCAGCAGTGAGGGAGGGAGTGGGGATAGGGCTAGGGATGGGGCCTCAATCGGCACCCCCCCCCACAACCCTCCCACCCCTCCCCACTGCTGTACATAACTGGATTGATTATTGGACCCAGCATAGAATAGATTATGGTTTCTATGAGGTCAAGATCTGATGGGGAGCTGGAGATAGGTTTCATATAGGGAAAGTTACACATGCAAGCAAGGAGGCCAGAATGAGGTGAGGAAAGAAGGTGAGAAGTCTTTGTGCTATCCCTGCTCAGATGGGCACTGTGTTGAAAATCTGAATGTATGATATGATTATGAAAAGAAAAGAGGTCTAAAGTTATGAAAACACCAACAGTAATTATCTTACGATGCGTATGGTACAAGTCAGAGCAAGTGAGCTTGATTAGCTGAGGGATTTCACAGAAGAACTGGTTGATGATATTAGCTTCCTGGAAAGATACACTAAAGGTGTTACCAGTGTGAAGGGCAGAAAACAGAAAACCACAAATCCATACACTGTCTGCCATTTAGATGCAAGCTGTCCTGTTCAATACTGTCTCATAGTGCAGTGTTTTGCAGATGACGGTGTGTCGATCATGTGCTGTGATGGTGAGGAAAGGGAAGTCAGCTGCAAGCAAGAACAAAAAGAAAAGGACTTGGACAACACATCCAGCATAGAACATGGACCTGGTGTTCAGCAGAGAATTGGCTAAGGATATTGAGAATGTGACAGAGAGAGTTCCAAAGTCTGGGATAGAAAGATTCATCCATAAGAAGTGCATGGGGCTGTGGAGATGGTGGTCAAGAATTATAACTGTGATATCAAGGAGCTTCCCAATCAGAGATGCCATCAGAAAGTGATGTCATAGAATCATAGAAGTAGGGTTGGAAGGGACCTTGGAGATCTTCAAGTCCAACCCCCTGGGCAGGAAGAAAACTGGGCTCAAATTACCCCAGTCAAGTAGGCATCAAGTCGCTTCTTAAAGACCCCCAGGGTAGGATCCAGCACCACTTCCCTTGGAAGTCGGTTCCAGATCCTAGCCGCCCTAAATGTGAAGCAGTTCCTACGGACGTCTAATCTAAACCTACTCTCCAACAAGTTGTGGCCATTATTCCTTGTTATCCGGGGGGACGCTAGGGGAAACAAGGTGTCCCCCAAACCCTTCTGGTCCCCCCTGGTGAGTTTATAGATGGTCACCAGGTCCCCCCTCAGCCTTCTCTTGTGAAGACTGAACAGGTTCAGGTCCCATCGTCTCTCATTGTAGGGTCTGCCCTGCTGTCCCCAGATCATGCAGGTGGCCCTCCTCTGGACCCTCTCAATGTTGTCCACATCCCTCTTGAAGTGGGGTGTCCAGAACTGGATACAGTACTCCAGTTGTGGCCTGACCAGTGTGGTGTAGAGGGAAAGGATCACCTCCTTGGCCCTACTTGAGATGCACCTGTGGATACACGATAGCGTCCGGTTAGCCATGCCGACCGTGACCTCACATTGTCGGCCCATGTTCATCTTGGAGTCAATGATGACTCCAAGATCCCTTTTTGCCTCTGTGCTCTCAAGAAGGGAGTTTCCCATCTTATAAATGTGCTGCTGGTTACTACTGCCCACGTGCAGCACCCTGCACTTGTCCGTACTGAAACGCATCCTGTTTTTGTTTGCCCACCCCTGCAACCTATCCAGGTCTTTCTGCAGTCTTTCCCTCCCCCTAATGTGCCCACCTCACACCCAATTTTGGTATCATCAACAAATTTGAACAGGTTTCTTTTCACCCTGTTGTCCAAATTGCTATAAAGAAATTGGACAGCGTGGGCCCAAGGACTGAGCCCTGGGGGAACTCCGCTGTCCACTTCCCCCCAGGTCGAATACGACCCGTCCACCACCACCCTCTGAGTACGACCCTTCAGCCAATTCACAATCCATCTGACCATATAGGCATTGATGCCACAGTCGCCTAGTTTTTTTTAATGAGGATGGGGTGGTAGACAGTGTCAAAGGCCTTGCTGAAGTCCAGAAAGACTACATCCATGGTGACACCTGCATCCAGTGCTTTTGTGACCTGATCGTAAAAGGCAATCAGGTTGGTCTGACATGACCTGCCCCTAATAAAACCGTGCTGGTTGCCCCTAAGCCTCATCCCCGATGCTGGCCCATCACAGATGTGCTCCTTGATGATCTCCTCAAAGAGTTTCCCCAGGATTGAGGTAAGACTGATGGGCCTATAGTTGCCCGGGTCCTCCCTCCTCCCTTTTTTAAAGATGGGGACCACATTGGCTATCTTCCAATCATCTGGCACCTGGCCTGAGCACCATGAGTACTCGTAAAGCTGTGTCAAGGGCCCTGCAATAACCCCTGCTAGCTCCCTCAACACCCTGGGGTGGAGAGCATCTGGACCTGCTGATTTGAACACATCCAGCCCCTCCAGAAGCACTCTAACCTGGTCCTCCTCAACCTTAGGTTTTGAGGCGTTCCCCTCGAGTCCATCTTGAATCACAGTGGGGGAGTCCCAATCCCTGCACAATAAAATGGAGGTGAAAAATTTGTTAAAAAGATCTGCCTTCTCCTCTGGCGTAACCACCAGATTGCCCAGTGTATCTTGCAGGGGCCCCAGATTTCCCGGTGCCTTCTTCATCCTCCCTATATATTTGAAAAAGGACTTTTTATTCTCTTTGATCTTTGATGCTAGTCCTAGCTCTGTCTGCCTTAGCTTTCCTAACAGCCCCCCTACAGCCCCGAGCAGTGGAGGTATACTTCTCTTTGGACATCGCCTCTCCAACTTCCACCGGGTGTACGCCACCTTTTTGGCAACCAGGCATTCCCGGACATCCTTGTTGAGCCAGGGAGGCTTTTGGGCACTTTTGCCCCCCTTGCTTCTTGTTGGGATCATCATCTCTTGGGCCCTGAGTATCGTCTCCTTAAGGAACGACCACTCATCTTGGGCACCGAGTTCCCCTGCCCTTGAGAACCCCCACGCCTCTCCCACCAATCTCCTCAACTCATTGAAGTTGGCCCTCTTGAAGTCTAGGGTTACCACCTTGCTACAGGCCCTTGATACCCTGCACTGGATGATGAATTCCAGCAAGCGATGATCACTATCACCCAGGTGGTAAAGGACCTGGAGCCCCCTTACCAGATCATCACCTGTGGCCAGGACCAGGTCCAACAGGGCATTTCCTCCGGTGGGACTGTACACCTCCTGGCTTAAGTAAAGTTCCTGTATCTCGGCCAGGAACCTCCTGGAACGGTCTGACCTGGTTGACTGCTCCTCCCAGCAGATGTCTGGGTAATTTAGATCACCCATGACAACTACATTCCTTGCCTTAAGTGCCTGTGCAAGCTGGCCTGAAAATTCCTGGTCCAGCTCCACCCCTTAGTTGGGGGATCTGTAGTAGACCCCCACCGTTACATCCCTCTCCCCATGATCTCCTTGTATCTTGACCCAAAGCAATTCAGCTTGCCCCTCCTCTGACCCCATTTTGCTGGCAGAGGATGTGTATTGCTGTTTGACATAGAGAGCCATACTCCGTCCCTTCCTTCCTTCTCTATCCTATAGAGAGCCTATGTAGAGCCTATAGCCCCTAATGCTAACTGCCTAGTCATGGGATGAATCCCACCATGTTTCTGTAATCCCTACTACATCTGGGATTGAACTGGCTATTCTGAGGGTGAGTTCCTCCTGTTTGTTCCCCATACTCCGAGCATTGGTATACAGGCATTTAAGGCCTTGCATAGCTGCATGTTCCACCCCCCCATGACTAGGAAGACTATCTGGACCCCTGTGTCTTACCTGGGCACTCCTTGCATGTGTCACCTGTCTTGCTTGGGTGGTGTCTCCACATCTTCGTGCTGCCCCCTTCCACATTGGGAAGACAAAACCAATTTTTTTTGAAGGTTGCAAGGAGGGCTATTGGGATATCTGTGTAACACTATTTAACTGACACATCAGTATAATAAAGCAGGGGATCACCAACTTTTTCCATTTTTAGGTGGGATTGACCCAGCTCATGGGAAAACTAGAGTGATACCAAAACCAGGTGACAACTACCACTTTTTGTCAGTGCTGCTTCTTTTTGCTGCCCAGCTGCAGTACAGCACAGCACAGAGTAAGAGAAGGCCCCTGTTAGCAAAAGACCTTCCTCCACAGGGTGGATACAAAGGCATCATGGGCTCTAGATTGTCAACTGGTGTCATGAAGTCCAGACAAAACTGATAAGGTCAAAATGAAATACTTTGGGACCATTTGGTTCATGAAAAAATAAAATAAATCCCAAACTAGGGATGCAGAAAGGTTGATATTTTAAAATTTTTCCCATGAAGGGATCATTGTTTCTGGCCATGGGGACATCCATGAAGTGAGCCAATTGCAAACAGCATAAATCTTCTATCTGCTGGACTCCAATGAACCTCTGTCCCAAGTGGGAGCTGCCAATACAGTAAGTTAACATGGAGACTGAAGGGCAAAGATGCATATTGTCAGATCAGGATCTGGCATCTGTCAGGTTTGGATCGAGATAAATCAGGTCCATGAATGAGTCTCTGATCCCTTGATGCTACCTCTGGAGCCTGCCTGGCATGGGCTGTACATGGCATGAGGCTGCACAGGGATGTATGTTTCATGTGGCACCTGTGCCAGGCAAGCCCTGTGTACTAGACTGGGGGTTTGTCTGGATTGACCCACCCTGTGGGTCCCATTGACCCACCCTGCACGCAGGATCCAGTGTGCAGTCAGCTACACGTCTGCCCCACTGGGCAGTTTTTACTGTTCAGTCATGTAGTACTTGCTTTAACGAGAACTGAATGAACATGCAGAATCCGCCATGCCTGCGCAGTCCCGAAGGCACATGGGGAATTTCAAACCCTACTGTGCAGTAACAATGAGGCAATGCTCAGGAGCTCATTGCTAGTGCACCATAGCGGTGGCATCACGGTTGATGCTTGCCAACACTATGTTGCCACAGGGATGAATGACATCACCAGTGACCTGATGTGGGCACCATGTACTGCAGGCTGGCCCCTCACATCTTATGCTGTGTACGGTGCAGGGACCAGTTTGTGTTGTGTGTGCTCTGCAGGGCTAGAGCTGTACACATGGTGCAAGCACCAGATGTAGCCAGTCCACAATGCACCTTGCATACAGCACCTCCACTAGACCACCCCTGTTGGCTTGATCTGTCAGATGGGGTCCATCTGTGTATGACAATGCTGGGTTCAAGGGTAGCTGATGGTGGAAGAAATGAGGGGGAGCTGGGACCTTGGATGTATACGAGTCAGGGGAAAGTGGTCTGAGGGGCTGTCATATTCATGACAGTAGATTCAGAACCAGGACCCTACTAATGATTGCTGAGCTAATATTTTGTCAATGTGATACCTTGCAATGGAGCTTGTTTGTCTGTGTTATGGAATACATTAATTATACTTAAAGTTATTTATTTTGCACCTTACAACCTGACTTTTATTCTCATGTTTTATCTCATGCAAAACTACATAGGAACTAACCCAATTGCAGCTTCATGCCTCCCTGCATGCTAAGGTGCCCAGACTGGCTAACTGGAACAATAGAACCAGATAGAGAAGCTCAGGGCCTTCTCGGAGATCCCATGACTTGTGTTGTGAGGGAGATTAAACTAGAGCACAGCTCTGCTGTTCTGCTAACATTTGTACAGCTCAGAATGTTTACATCTGGGCTTTTCCTTCTGAGCTGTGCAGGACTCCAGGGAATGAGTTCCATGAGCCTTTGGAAGAAAACTACTGAAAAATTGCTGTCTTGTTTCACTCCTTTTCTACAAGGCATGGCTGAGGTCAGCTGCATAGTCAGAAACCTGGTTGGATTTACTCCAGTCATTCAGTGACAGAGGGAGCAGAGACAGACCTCTGGGTTATCTGTGCTTTTGGGGATCTAGACTAGTGGGTGGTGCAGAGGAGATCTGAGAGATCAACTGGACAAGAGCAAAGGATCTCGGCAGGGGAAGCCTGAATATGACACAAGAGATAAGGAAACTTCCACAAAAAACAATTTCAGTAAGTTTGCTGCATCGGTGATGTGTCCTCTCTTAGTAAGATGCAGAGGAGATTTTAAAACATTAAAAGCTGGAAAACCTGGCTACAGAAATCATACTGCATTTTATGTATAATAGACTCAAACCTACAAGAGTGAATGAAGACATTTTCAATGTTTTTGCTGTTAATTCAGATAATGCTATAAAGCATATTGGAAGTGGGGTGGGAAGAGGGGAGGGGTGGGATTGAGACCTCTAAGGAATTCATCTTTTTTTTATATAATATATTTTATTTCACATATATTTGTTTCAAGAGTACATTTTCTAGGTGAGATCTATTGAAAACGATAGACTTTCAGATTTAAAGCAAAGAAAAAAAAAAAACAAAAAACCTGATTTGTGACTGGGCTAGCATTTTCTTCACTTTCTAAATGAAATATCAAAATAATGTATTTTATGTAGGATCTTGCCAGGGAAAAATAATTTATTAAAATTGAATTTTCCATGGGGCAAAAAATTGAATATTTCCATTCTTAGCACGAAATTTGGAGACATTATTAATGGGAATATCACTGAGTTTGTTACTCTCCTCCTTACCATGTCCCGTGTTTTATTATACCCAGGATTTGCACAGTGCCCTGGGAAGGAAGATGCCCAACTGGACCACCGTAACTGAGTGCCTCCTCCTGGGCTTCTCTGACACTCGAGAGCTACAGATCTTACACTTTGTCATCTTTCTCGCAGCATACTTGGCAGCTCTGGTGGGGAACCTCCTTGTTATAACTGTTGTAACTACAGGCCACCACCTCCACAGCCCCATGCACTATTTTTTGGTAAATTCGTCCATCCTTGACCTGGGCTCCATCTCAGTGACCATGCCCAAATCCATGTTTAACTCTTTATTGAACACCAGGCAGATATCCTTTGCTGGATGTGTGTCCCAGGTCTATCTCTTCTTTCTCTATTGTGCAGCTGATGTTGCCTTCCTTACCATCATGGCATATGACTGGTACATTGCCATCTGCAAGCCACTGCATTATGAGGTAATAATGAACAGGAGAGCTTGTGTCCAGATGGCTGTCTGTGCTTGGGCTGCTGGTGTCATCTACTCTGCACTGCACACTGGGAACACTTTTAGTCTATCCTTCTGCCACTCAAATACCATCAACCAGTTCTTCTGTGAAATACCCCAGCTGCTCCTGCATTCCTCACCTTATTGTGTTCTCTCTGTTTCTTTCCACTGGTGGCATTGCCTACACTAAGCTCATCTCTTACTCCCCATCCCCTCTGGATCTCCTGCCAGCTGTTCTGTATTCTGTGGTGCCTCCATTGATGAATCCGGTCATCTACAACATGAGGAACAGGGAGATCCCCCCCAGTGACCTCTCAGTCATTGCATGGGGTGGGGGTCCCCTCGCAGCCAATATCACTAACTGGGTGGGGGTTCCTCCACAGGCGATGGCATTGACTGGGAAGCAGCTATGGCACTCCTGGAAATGGCCATGGTGCTCCCAGAAGTAGCCATGGTGCTTCATCCAGTGCTCCCAGTGGCACTAGCAGGGCGTGCACTGGAGCTCCTGCCTGCCCGTCATCTAAGTGGGGAGCACACCCTGTCAGGGGGTGCACCCCCCTACGAATCACCACTGCCTGCAGGAGGGAGGCCAGTCTGAGCCAGGAGGGCTCGGGGCTGCAGGAACAAAGGACCTGCCAGGGTAGGGGAACCCCTGTGCCGGACTGTGAGCACAGTGAGGAGACATTTAACCCTGTAGCATTTGCAGACATTTTATTTACAGAAGAGGTAAGAGGAAACCCTTCACCTGTGTAGCAGAAAGCCCCCTTTTCCTCTTGCCTGCAGTTGCTCTCCTCTCCTTGGATATGTTTTTCCTCTTCTACCTTTTCTTCCTTCCTCTTTCTTTCACTTGAAGATAAGGAATTATATTTTAAAATGTGTATGTGTGCATTTTGATATTTTTATCTATTTGTGTGCCATGACATTTGTAGCTTATATTTAATACTCCTCAACTTTCAACTGTAAATGTGTTTAGTAACAAAGTTAACAAGGGCAGGAGTCAAACTGCCGCTTCCCTGTATCAGGCTGGCCCCTGAAAGAGCGAGTGAATCAGTGATTGAATGTGTAACACAGTAGCAGGTAGCAAGTAACACCTAAGGAAACTGCAGATCAACCAACGGGACAAATCAATAAAAGACAAGGTAGCAACATCTCTAAATGTCACTGATCAAGAGCTAGAAGCCCTGGTCTGAGTTAATCAACACCGGGGACCAACTTTTGGGCTGAATATCTCCAGATCTACCGCTCCCAGAGGCCTATTCAAAATTCATCAATGGACTTCCAAACCTGCACGTACATGGGGACGACCCCTGGGGCTGACAGATGGCATCCAGTAGCCACCGAGGGGGGAAGTCCCATGGGGGTCAATGACCCCTGGATTGGGAAAGCCTGAAAACTGGGGAGTCACCAAAGACTGCCAAGGACAGATAAAAAGCAGTGAAAAGTGACCCTCAGCAGTGCCCTCTTGATTCATAGATTCATAGATTCATAGATGTTAGGGTCAGAAGGGACCTCAATAGATCATCGAGTCCAACGCCCTGCATAAGCAGGAAAGAGTGCTGGGTCTAGATGACCCCAGCTAGATACTCGTCTAACCTCCTCTTGAAGACCCCCAGGGTAGGGGAGAGCACCACCTCCCTTGGGAGCCCGTTCCAGACCTTGGCCACTCGAACTGTGAAGAAGTTCTTCCTAATGTCCAGTCTAAATCTGCTCTCTGCTAGCTTGTGGCCATTGTTTCTTGTAACCTCCGGGGGTGCCTTGGTGAATAAATACTCACCAATTCCCTTCTGTGCCCCCGTGATGAACTTATAGGCAGCCACAAGGTCGCCTCTCGACCTTCTCTTGCGGAGGCTGAAAAGGTCCAGTTCCTCTAGTCTCTCCTCGTAGGGCTTGGTCTGCAGGCCCTTGACCATACGAGTTGCCCTTCTCTGGACCCTCTCCAGGTTATCCTCATCCTTCTTGAAGTGTCGCGCCCAGAATTGCACGCAGTACTCCAACTGCGGTCTGACCAGCGCCCGATAGAGGGGAAGTATCACCTCCCTGGACCTATTCGTCATGCATCTGCTGATGCACGATAAAGTGCCATTGGCTTTTCTGATGGCTTCGTCACACTGCCGGCTCATGTTCATCTTGGAGTCCACTAGGACTCCAAGATCCCTTTCCACCTCTGTGCCACCCAGCAGGTCATTCCCTAGGCTGTAGGTGTGCTGGACATTTTTCCTCCCTAGGTGCAGCACTTTGCATTTCTCCTTGTTGAACTGCATCCTGTTGTTTTCTGCCCACTTGTCCAACCTATCCAGGTCTGCCTGCAGCTGTTCCCTGCCCTCCGGCATGTCCACTTCTCCCCATAGCTTTGTGTCATCTGCAAACTTGGACAGAATACATTTGACTCCCTCGTCCAAGTCGCTGATGAAGACATTAAAGAATATCGGTCCAAGGACCGAGCCCTGCGGGACCCCACTGCCCACACCCTTCCAGGTCAAGACCGACCCATCCACCACGACTCTTTGGGTGCAACCCTCTAGCCAATTCACCACCCACCGGACTGTGCAGTCATCCACATCACAGCCTCTTAGCTTGATCTCCAACTCGACCAGCACCCCTCCTGTCCAGCCACAAGGTCCAGCCAGCAACCCCCTTCTGGAGGATAACACCACGCTGAAAGAAGCTTCGACTGGTCATCGACAGCAAACTCCAGCGCTTGTAGGATAGGTATACCTGACTCTTGTAGCTTGCTGCTGTGTATGTGCATGTGTGTGTGTGTGGGGGGGGGGGGCAGGGACCAGCCCCAAGGTTTATGATTTAATTTCATTACAGTGTTTCAATCCGTCTAATAAACCAGCATTTTAAGGATCCCAAGTTGGACATTTGTAGCCAACACCTGTACCATCTGCCCAGAGGTTTTTGTGCCCCAGCCAGCCTGATGGGGGGTTCAGAGCCTCAAGAATGACAGGCGCTGTGTTCACATCATCTAGTGGCAGATCCTAGCAATAACAGTGTTTCTATTTATTACAATGAGAGGGGAGGTTTAATTCTAAAAGGAAACTGTTTTTTGTTTTGTTTTGTTTTGTTTTTTTTATCAAAAGGATGTGACCAGGTGAGTGTAATCAGTGCAGAAGTCTACTGTAAGGGAACAAATCCCTGTGTAAGAATGATTCAGTTATGACTACATTGATAGATAGTATTTAAATTATTGGTTTTATTATTCTCTGTTGATTATATATATATATGTATATATGCCATTTTTTATTAATCTCTCTCTCTTCCTGTATATAGTGATACTGATAATAAAGAAAGACATCTGTTCACTGGGCTTGGACTAAATGCGTGGGCGGTGAGGGTGAGGGCCACACCCCTCTCAGGGACACCCCGGTCAGCAGATCTGCTTGAGGGAGGTCCCGAGGGCTCAGGCCCTGGGTCCTTAACGTTCGACATCTCGCTCAGCAATCCAGATGCAGGGGTGGCAAGCGTAGGCTGAGGAACGCTCTTTACACAGTGGCCAACAAGGCTCTCAAAGTCAGTATCGCCTCTATGACAAATGCGAGCTGGCGACGTAAGGACATGGTCTGCACGGCCTGCTGCACCCTGTCCCGCATCTACAGACACGTCGCGAGTGGGCCCCAGGAGGCAATCCCACCACTCTCTGCAGTGCCGGGCACACTGCAGTCATAGTCCCAGTCTTCTGAGCACGGGGGCAGAAAGAGATCTTGCAGTCATTATTCATTCTGAGATGAACATGGGCCCACAATGCAAGGTCACAATGAATAGGGCTAACCGTACCTTGTCATGAATCCACAGATGCATCATGAGCAGGTCCAAGGACGCAATCCTCCCGCTCTATGCGACACTGGTCAGGCCTCAGCTGGAGTACCACATCTACTTCTGGGTGCCGCACTGCAGAAGAGATGTCGACAACATTGAGATGGTCCAGAGGAGGGCCACCCACATGATCCGGGGGCAGCACGGCAGACCCTACAAAGAGAGGCTACGGGACCTGAACCTGTTCAGCCTATGCCAGAGAAGGCTGAGGTGGGGCTGGTGCCCATCTATAAGCTCCCCAGGTGGGGACCAGCAGGCTTTGACAGAAACCCAGTTCTCCCTAGCACCCCCACCCCACCGCCCCATAACAAGGAATAATAGCCACAAATTGTTAGCAAGTAGGTTTAGACTAGACATCCAAAGGCACTACTTCACAATCAGGGTGACTAGGATCTGGAACCGACTGCCAAGGGAAGCGGTGATGGCTCCTACCCTGGGGGTCTTTCAGAGGAGGCTCAATGTCTACCTGGCTGGGGTCATTTGAGCCCGGTTTCCTGTCCCGCCCAGGGCAGGGGGTCAGACTCGATGATCGACCAGATCCCTTGCAACCCTGCTTCTATGAATCTAGGCTGGACATCAGGAGATGGGACTTCACCATTAGGGCAGCCAGGCTCCGGAACTGGATCCCAAGGTAGGCAGTGCTCTCCTACCTTGTGGGTCTCAGAGATGAGGCTAGACAGAGAGTTGGACTGGATGACAGGACCCCGGCACCTGCTCCTGCCCAGGGCATCAGGTCAGACTCGACGATCTGGCAAGGTCCCTGTCAACCCTAAGTGCCATGAGACTGCAATGCTCTGGCTGCCGACCGCTGCCAGTGACGGGGGACAGAGCCACGGCACCTTGGCCAGACCCGGCTCCCTCTCACTCACAGCCTCCGCTTGCAGCCACCATGTCAGGCCAGCCCGGCTGGCCAGGCCGAGGTGCAGCTGAGCCTCTCCCCCGTGCACCTCCACCACCACCCTCTGACCCCACAGGCACATGACAACGCACAGCAGCCCTGGGCACACAACACACAGGAGGTCCCCCCGCCCCCATTCTCCACACACCCCTCTCGCCCAGCACTAGTCAGGACACCTGTTCAACATTTGCACGGCACATTAAGACATCACATGCCACACACACCATTACTGTTTGCTGCTCCTTCTTCCCCCGCACACCTCCTCGGAACAAGTTCTCCAAGGCATGGGCTCACCATTGCCATAGAACGATGTGACAGGCACACCGCTCACATGGAGTCATTCGGCCAACTCCAGTCGGACCCTGCGGTGGCCTGACAAGGTTTACGTGTATCCGGACACCGACCAGAATCCATTCTTGGGACAGCCGCCTCGCTGATCTCCACAAAGCTCACGACCCTACCCAGGGACTACAGGCAGAGGCCAGCGTGCCTCTCCCACCACCTGTCCCCATTCCCTGCTATGTGCCTGCTGCCAGCAGCCCTCTCACCGACCTCCAGATTGCCCATTGCCTTTCGGGATGAGGCGTTATCCAAGAGGCATCCGCCTGGCCAGGAGGCATGCTTTGGGGCCCCAGTCGACTGGTACCTACCCCGTGCAGTCGCATCTCAGCAGAGACCCGCTCAAAGACTTGCTCTCAGGGACAGGGCCCCCTGCTGCGGCACCCAGAGCCCCCGCTAGTGTCTTGGGCCGCACGCCAAAAGGCTGCCCCGTTTGGCTGGTCCCAGAAAAGATCATTCATGGCAGGGCTGCACCCAGGCCAACTGCACAGGCAAGGGACAACACCGATGATGACACCCGAGCCCACCTCCTGGCTGCTTGCCTTCTCGGTCTGGTCTCTAGGTCGCAGGTTCCCCTTTACAGAAACTGGGCGCCTGCACTTTCCCGACCATACGGAACCCCGGGCACAGGCTCAGAAGACTCTTGCCCTATGGAGAGGCAGCCCAAGGCTTTTCCCAGCCCATCCCGTGCCTTGCTTCAGACACAGAGCCTTTCAAATGAGGGCTCAGACTGGGCTTTCCGAGGAGTCACTTCGCACCATCACCTTTGCTCCGGGGGCCTTGCACCCTGCCCAGCAGGATGGGCAGGGTCCCAGCACAGACCACAGGCACAGAGTCACACCAGTAGCATGCACACTGCCTCTACCTGACATGCAACTCTGCAGGACAGGTGCCCCATCTCCCCCAGCTCCCCCAGCCTGGGGTTTCAGCATCATGGAGGAGCCCCCGAGCCAGCCACCTGCCCATGCCTCCATCCAACTCCCTGCCCCCAGCCAGCACTGCCCTGGCAGGACTTGCGGCTGGGGCTGGGCCTGGACAATGCTGCAGTGCCCAGAGACATGCCATGCTGCACACCACTCCCTCCCAGGGCCCCTATCTCCTGAAAGACCCCACGCCACCACTGGCCCAGCCCAGCCCAGCCAGCCCGCCCCAAAGGTCTGCCCCACAAACAGCACTCCCATTCAGTCCTCCCTCCCATCTGCCCCATGTTGCGAGCACCAACGCCACCACATGGTAGGCCTGTGGCTATCAGACACTTCTCTCCACCTGCCACTTGAGCTCTGGCTGCAGGGCAACCTGCCGCTTGTGCCTGTGGCCTAAAAAACCCAGCACAGGCCCATCTCAGAGGCTGCATGACCCCAGGCACATTGCCATCCTTCCCTGCCATTGAGGGGCCTGGGCCCAGGCCCCAGCATGCCAGAAGGACTGGGAGAGGCGGGGCCCATGGGCCCCAAACCTAGCATGGTGCTGCGTATGCACAGAGACATGCCGAAGGATGGTGAGGCCCCAGCTCACCACGGGCATTTGGCAGCCAGGGCGTGGCCTTGGATCTGGCCTTCTGCAGCCTCTGGACCGTGCAGGAGGGGGATACTCCAGCCTCACACCAGGGATCAGACTCTAGGGCTTCCAGAGGCCCCTTCCCACTCTGCTCCTTGGCCCTTGCTGCTTTCAGGAGGTTCGAGCCCAAGTGGGATGGGGCAGGCCTGCCCCACCTATACCTCAGGTGGTTACAGCCAAGCTGCACAGCCCCCACCACCACCCTGCTTTTCAGATACCCGTCCTTTGCCCGCCTCTGCTACCCACTCCTGCCGGGCACTTCCCCCTCTGTCATCCCCCAGGACAAATCGGCTGCCAGGGCATTCTTTCAGCGGCTGGGCCCCACTGGCAGTGCCAGATTCTCCCTGGCCTCCTGGCCCGCTGACCAAAGCCCCGCCCGGGCACCAGCCCAGCAGAACTGACACAGGGAGGGCAGGCTGATAGAATGCAATGCCCACAGCCCTGGGAGCAGGGCCTGATGCAGAGGAAAGTGCGGGCCACTGGGACTCATTGCTTCTCTTCCACATCCCTAGCCCACGAGACTGGAAAAGAAGGGGGCAGTTGCGCTGGCAAGGAGGAGGGGGGGCACTCGGGCCTGAACCAGAGGCCTACTGCAGGACAGGAGCCAGGCCCTGAGGAGGATGCACAGGACTGGGACAGCTGTGCAGCACCCAGAACCCCATCCCCTGTCACTCCCTTGCCAGAGCAACCGATGCGTTGCCATTCTAGCCTTTCTCGAGGCGCGAGGGTGGCCTCCTCCCTGGCAACGTCCAGCATGGGGCTGCCTCATCGCAACCTCCCCAAAGGAGACACCAACTTTTTGGGGGTGGGCAGGAAACAGACGGGGGTCCCGTCGGCCTCGCCGACAAAGGAGCCTATAGAGGTGGATGGACCAGAAGCCTCTCCACAGGCCTGCAGAGTCCTTGGGCATACAAGTCTCACCGAGGGATACCGCCCTCCCCCGCGTTTGGAGAGCAGACCGCTGAGAGAACTCATCCAACGCCGGGATGCCAAACGGTCCCTGGGCACTTCGTGGGGCTCATGGGGTTTCAGGGTCTCACCCATCACACAGCAGAGTGGGTCTCGATCCCAAGAGAGGGCCAAGTTGCCCAGGGATTGTCTGCTATCCAAAGGGCTGCGTCTCAGGCCCCAGGAACAGGCAGCACCCAAAAGGGATCTTGGGCAAACCCGGCAAGTCTTATCTCACACGCCATGTCAACTCCCACACCACACGCACCCCAAACCATCCAACAAAGCCCATGTCACCACTGTCCACAAGGTGACGGCCCTACAAACAAACACAGGCGGTCTAGGGGAGGTCCCCTCTTCAGGGCTCCGCACCCGTGCCCAGGCCGCCTTGGACTCGGGACTCGCCCGTCAGGAGTCCCGGGGGCCTGTCCCCTCCCCCATGCCTGACCTCTGGCAATGGCCTGGAAAGGGAAGCTCACACCCAAGGGTCTGACAAGCTGCACCATGGGTCGCCTTCACTGCCGGGAGCTGCTACAGAGCGTAGGCCCTGCACCATTGCAGAGGGTCTGTCATTGCTCCAGGCCAACCTAGAGTGTAGAGCCTCGCTTGCCCAGGGAGGGCGTGAGGGGGGAAGCACAGTTTCCACAAGCCTCAAACACCCCAAAGGGTGGACTGCTAATCCCAGCTTTCCTGGGCCCAGTGCCAAGAAGAGATGACTGAGCAAAGCCAGCCAAACTACAGAAAAGCACCCTGTGCCAGGCCCGCAGAACACCAGGCCCACACAGACAGGAAACAAAGCACAGCAGGGCTCTGCAACATGGCAACGCTGACCCGCAATGACTCTAAAGCAATACACTGGGGACTCGGGCCCAAACGGACACCCAAGAAAGCACCACACCGACTTGGCATCAACCTAGACATAGCCTCCGTGGCACAACTAGGCAGAGACCCGACGGCTGTGCAACAACAAAGCAGGGTGGGGGGAGCCAGCCCATTTGGCTTGGGCCCACGCTTCACCTAGTGTCCACCAGCAGCGCTCCGTTGGGGCAGGAAATGTGAAAGGGACCCCCTTACAGGGGCCCAGGACTCCTTCCCTGGGCCCAGCCTGGGCGGCCAAAGGCCGATGCCACTGAGGCCTAGATACACGATGCAAAGTGCCAGGTCTTTTCCCCAGCCCACATCTGCCAGCCAACACGTGACTGGGTTGTGGCCCTCGCCCCAGGGGCCAGTTAGGTAACACCCATCAAATAGCAAAATGGGCTCAGGCTTATGGCCATGGCCCAGATGTGCCATCTCGGGTTTAACGCCACACCGTGATGCTTCCGGCCCTGACATGGGGCCCACCGAGACCCAGTCTCCCGGTCAGTGTCCACAAGGGTGCACTGCTCTCGCGGCACCATCCTGCTCGAGGCTCGTGGGGCTGTGACCGCCGGCAAGATGCATCACAGGAGTTCGGCAACGTGGCCAGGCTCAGCCTGAAACAAGCGGCGAGGGCAACAGCCGCTGGCTGGGTTCTCGGCCCTGTTCCGGAGTGCGCCGGCAATCGGGCCGGGCTCTGGCCTCAGCCGGCTTGTGGCAGGGGTTGCTGCCCCCCTGACACGGCCTCTTCCCACACAGGTCCAAGAACACAAAAGGGGCAAGGAGAGGGAGGCAACACGGGTCCGCCCCCCAGACCCCTGCCACCTGCTCGCCAGCTCACCAGAGAACGCATAGGCGGCACATGCCCACCAGACAACCCATCCCCCTGCCCTCAACTCCCGGGCCAAAACAGCCAGTCTGGGAAACAAGAACACCCCAACATTTGCTCTCATTTGACACAGCACGGGGCTCCAACTGAGAGGACGTGTCCAGGACACCCTGGATTGCACAGTCCCCTTCCGCAGCGTCCCACCCCAGTAGTCCCCGTTTAGGCTTCAGCGGCCCTGGGAGGAATCAGAGGCCCCAGACTGGGCGGTTCGACCCTGCCACAGCTTTTCTGAGCCAATTGCTTCTGGTGGTGCTCAGAGATGGGCACGCTTTGAGTGCCACTCAGGAAAAGTGAGCCTTTGGCCAGGCATCAGCAGCCCTCGGGGAAGGGGCCGGAGCCACCACGCTCATGCCGCCGGTTCCTTGCAGGGAACCGGAACACCAAGGGCCTGGGCACAAGACGGGAGGAGGCTTTCGCCTGGTGCTAGAGGAGGCAAATGATAGTGTGACGTCACTTCTGAAGGCGCCGGAGCATGGGCAACCCCAGGCATGGGCAGGCATGACGTTCATTTCTCAGGGATGCCGTCAGCCAGACCCCAGCCATTCCCATGTGACACTTTGTCCCTCTGCCCCTTTTTCCTACTGCTTTTGACCTAGAGATGTCTTGGGGGCTGGGGCCAAATGGGCATCCATGCCCTGCATATCCCAGCCCGACAAACCAGAGTCGGTCGCAGGGACAAAGGGGAGCAAGATGGTGTGTCCGCCTGACTGTGTTATCACCTCCCTGAGGTCATGGGCTCCGTGGAGACTGGTGGGGAGCCATGCCACAGGGCCGGGGCTCCACCCCACAGGTGGCAACAGCACGGGGCTGGGGCTGAAGTCCAGGAGAGACTCCCCCTCCACTCCCCAGAACCCGCACCTGTGGCCGGGATGCACCGCCGGGCGATCGCAGCTCTGCCGGGGCCCTCAGCCCCACTCTGCCGAAATCCCAGGGTCTCCCCAGCCCGGCCCACCCACCTCGCTCCCACATGCTGCGCCCCCCTGGCCTGCCTGCCCGGCCAAGGACCCAGCTCACACAGGTCCTCCCAGGCGGTGCATGTGGGGTACGTGGGACAGGGTGCCTGGGCAGCGGGCGCGGGTCTGGCAGAAATGGCAGCCAGGAGGGGCTGCCACCGGAGCTACTGAGAGGCATCTCATGATCCGGTCAGAAAAAGACCCCGGTTTAGTTGGGCACGCCCAACCCGCTACACATCCAGCCGGCTGCCCTGCCGTGAGACTGCCTGCTGGACTTCCATGCCTACGATCCATCAGAATTTGTCCAAGGAGGGAGGTGAGACCGACTGGCCCACGAGGACTCTGATCCTCCTTGTTCCCTTCCTTGACAATAGGGACCATGGCAGCCCTTTTCCAGTCCCCTGGGACTGGAGCCGAGCGCCACAAGTGCTCAGACAGCCATGCCAGTGGTGCTGCCGTGCCACCAGCCGATTCCTTTGGCCCCCTTGGAGGCGGCTGCTCCAGGCCTGCCAACCAAAATGCACCCGGTCCATCCGAGTGACTGTGCGCCGACAGCTGACAGGCCGGCATTCCTGTGACACCTACCTAAGGGCCCATTAGGAGAATTGCCTGCAAGCTTCTTTGGGAACAGAGAGGCAAAACAGTCATGGGGCCGTTCAGCCTGCCCCCTCCCCCATCACTAATGGCTCCTGCTGCTTGAGGAGGAGGCCTCCACTGCTCTGCACCTTCCTTGGACTCCCTCCCAACCTACAATGACACTCGTTTCTGCCTTCACTTTCCGTCGCCAGCCACCACCGTGCAATTGCCGTGGCCTGTCTGGCTGCCTCCCTGCACGCGTAAGCCCAGGAGGTCAGCTCCTCCTCGGTAGCTTCCCCCTGCCGCCACTGCCTAGATGCCTCTTTTTGGGCCCCTGGATGTCTCTGCTCAGCCAAGAACATTTTACGGCCCCTTTCCCCACCGGCATGGGATTGTCTCTCTCTGAGCCCAAAGGATCGCTTCCTTTGGGACCGACCAACCCCTTCCAGACTCCCATCTCCCCAACGCTCCTCTCTCCTTCAGCTCCTGAGCCCCCTCAAACAAGCCTTCCTCGAGTTGAGTGCTTCCCCCGGCTGAGTTGTCTTTCGCACCCAATGCCACCCGGCAAATTCAAGGGAAGGACGGGTGCTGTCCCCAAGGCAACCTCAAAGCAGCCGCTGAACGACCGGGCCCTCCCCTGCAGCCCCTGCCAAGCTGAGTGAGGCATTGTCCCCGGTGGTGCCGTAAACCTCCCGCATCAGGCACCGGTCCGACACACGGGTGATGACCCCACGCAATGGGTCGAATTTGGCTGACAGCACCTCCAAGCAGGGGTCGGGGAAGTTTGGGTCCCCCGCAACAACCACGCGCCTCGACTGTGCGGCCTCTAAGAGCCACCTCAAGAGTTCCAGGCCAAGCTCTTCCTCTTGACGCACAGGTTGGCGATGGACCCCTGCTGCTCAGATCCTTCCCCTGCACTGACCTCCATGGATCCAGACCCGCTGTACCTCCCCCACCTTTCCTCTAATCTCAACGTGATGAGGGTGGACAGGGTCCGCTCCTTCACCTAGAGAGCGCTCCCCATCCCCCCTTCCCTCCCTCCTCTGTCGTGTCTGTACGGCCTACAGCCCTCAAGGCCCAGCGCCTCGCCACAGGTAGGGTCCCACCAGGTTTCAGTTCACCCCGCTACATCTACGATGCCTTTGGCAAGCAGGAGGGTGAGCTCCTCCCACGGGTTTCCCCTGCTCCTACTGTGAGGATAGAGGGGTTCACCCACTCCAAAGGGTGCCTTGGGTGCCCCCCTCCACTATTCCAATGCCCCGCAGGCCTCTCAGTATTGACAATGGATGTTCTGTTGCCCACCTCATTGCTTCTCACCACCTCCCACCATCCAACTGAGCCCATGGCCCAACATGGATGACCAGCCAGCCTGTAATGGATGAGACACGTACCTCTCATGGAGATAGGAAGCCCCTCATGTGGCCGTGTGCATCGTGGCCCGGGAAGCTGGGCCCTGCACCCAGGCAGCCTCTCCAGAGCCACAGGTGGACCTCCCTGACATGGGCAACACAAGGCGTGCTGCGACCGTCAACCAGGAGGCGCGCAAAGTAGACCACCCGATGCCCCCACCTCCTCGTGCATGAGGAGGCTGAGCTATTAACAGAAGGGCCAGCCGCAGTCCAGCACCCTTGCCGTGCTGTCCCTGCTGCAGGCTACTGGCAGGCAGCAAATATCACACACTGTGGGGTCCAGCCAACAGAGGGGGCCCTCAGTTCCTCATGGCAGGGAGTTTCCCACCATGACAACATGGCGCCTCTCCTTCCAAGCCAGCCATTAGCTCAACACTTCCCTGCCAGGCACTTCATCCCACGCCAAATGACAGTACCGGTCCACCTCATCCTCAGCAGCCAGATCCCCTGTAGCCAGCTCTCCTCTGCCCAAAGTTCCCTTGCCTGCCTCTCCAGCAGCCCAAGCAGGGCACACATCAGAGATGCAAGACAACTCCCAGCCCTCCCAGAACCCCCAGGCCCTCAAGGACCCTCTGGGCAACCCTCGTAGGCAGGGGGCCCAGATGCCGCCGACCCGCCCAAAGGCTCCATTATGATACAGCATCAGCACAGGGTCTCTATCTGCACTCCGAGTCGCCGCCCCCATTTCGGGTTCCCCAGCAGGGGCTCAGCCAAGGACATGGAGAAGCCCGCCCAATGCTGATGCCACAGACGTGTAGAGTTCAGACTCCTCTCACACCCCTGATAAGCACAACTCTCAGAGGGCCTGTCTGCATGGCTCTGACAGGACGGGAGGGGAGAAACACCACTTCCCAGTTCCCTACAGTTGGCCCGACTCCTCCACGCCCTTCTCCTCCCTGCTGCCTTTCCCTCCTTGCAGCTGCTGACTCCTCACCCAGGCTTGCCACCTGCTAGAGGTTCCTGGATTTGGTTTGCTGCTCCACCCGCAGTCTTCCCGGGTGATCTGGAACGTGTCATGTAGGGCACCTCTATGGCACGCCCTGGGGGTATCTGGTGAAGAATGCTCCTGGGCACGGCTCACGTCCCCGGGCACATCTTACCAAACCGGCATGGGAGGCAGTGCCATGGCAGCACTAGCACCAACATCTTGAGCCTCCTGAACCTGAGGGGATGCAGGAACCACCCACAGGTGGTGGCAGCTGCCATAGCAGTGGTGGGGGTGTGGCATCAGCGAGCGGGGACCGCTCACAGGCAGCCCCCAGGAGCGCTGGCAATGAGGTCAGGCCAAGAAGTGGGGGGTGGCAAGCAGCAGGTGGCCACAAACACTGCCGGTGGCATAGGCAGTGGGCCAGGGTGGTGGCGAGCAGTGACTGCCTGCAGGCACTACCAGCAGTGGTGTCCAACCTCAGGGTGGGGGCAAGGCCATGCTTGGGGGATGCACGTGCACCCCCTACAAGTTGCCAGTTTGCACTAGACTCTCTCTCTAGTTGCTCTGAAGGCCTTTGTGTCTGGCACTCTGGAGAGAGGCTACTGGGGACACTCCTCCAGGGGCCCTTCCAGGTTCGGCACGTGTAAGAAGGAAGAGAGCAGATGGGACGTGCCTCAGGAGCTCTGCTCTTTGAGGCTGTCGCTCTGCTCCCCCTTCACCTGAATGGAAGTCCTGCTGTCCGCTGGTGCGTGGCTGGCCAGGAGGCTGTTTGTCATCAGGGTGCCACTGTACATAGGAATCAGACAACAGCTACCCAACTGCCCAGATACCGTCAACGGCAGCCGTCTTCTCAGTCACAGAGAAAGGGAGTGTCTCTCACGCACCCTTATTCCTCACTCGGATAACCTCTCGTCGAGCGCTTCAGTCTGACCCGAGCGTCAGGCTTGCCGTCAGCATGCCAGGAGCCCCCCGGCAAAGATGCCAGCCCTCGGCACCTTGACAAGCTTTCCATGGTCAGAGGACAGTCAGGCTGGTAAGAGCAGAAGGTGCCATGAGACGGGCCCAAAGTGACAGAGGGAAGGAAACGGTGAGCACTTTGGCAGGGGAAGCAGGGCACGCGATCGCAAAACTTTCGCAAGCGTGAACTGAGGGCCTCTGAAAACAGGTTAGGAAGAAGCCCATCTCAGATGAAGGTGGGTCTCAAGGCAGTGGGTCACGGTGCCCACGGGAAGGAAAAGGTCAGGGCAGTCCACAGCCAGGCTCATCCTCAGCCCAGGAAAGAAACCAAGCATTTCGGGGGGCCGGTTGCCCAGTTTCTTTTTGCATCTGTGAAGACCAAAGCCCTGAAGCTCGTAACAACAAACCCGAAAGGAAAGCCAGCCCATCACATTCCTTCCAGCTCCAAATATGAGAACACACCTGTGCCCAGGCTTCCTGCTCACATCTCATGTCGCAGGCTTCCTGTGATTTGGAGTGGTGCCTTTCCCCTCCAGCACTCGCCCCTGCCTCATGGGTCCTGGGTTATTTCCTAGGCGAAGGAGAGAGATGGGTTTCGGGGTCATGTAGACAGCTGGCAGAGGTGAACAGCTGGCACTTGCCAGCATAACGGCACTGACACATCACAGACCCGTTCCAGGCTCCGGTCATTCAGGCTCCGACCTTACCGCATCAAGCCCAGCGTCTCAGCCGGCTATGGCACACGGCCGCATAGTGACAGCTTTTCTCTTTCAGGCATCACTGTCCTCCTTGAGGAGTCCAGCCAACAACCACGCAGTGTGCCAAGGTTACCGCTTGACATAAAGCCCTGGTCTTGACAGGAGGACAGAGGTAGATGCCTGCACACAACTTAGGCTCTGGACAGAAGCTGCAGGCACCTGCGCTTGGCCTTCTCTCATGGCCTTGGCTCGCAAAGCAGTTCCGTTTGCTGGGCCGGTCCTCGGGTTGTGCTGATTGCATCCACTGGCAGGATTCTGATCTGCCCTGCACTGTGGGCAGTCACCTTCCCTCACACAAACAAAGAGCACATGGTTAGAAACCATTACCACCCTGGCACGGGACAAAGACATCTGTTCAGATGCAATTTGACAGTCGCTTTGCCCAGTGACACGGGTGGGCGGCAGGTGCGTAGGGGGATTGGAAATGCTTACCAGGCACTAGGGCCATGCAAAGCAGTGACGTTCCATTTACAAGCACATTTCACTTTGAAGCAGCCATCCCATCCCATCCCGTTGAAACAGTTTCACCTGTCGCCCCTAGGCTATCACAGGGCAGGTTGAAATGGCTTTGAGCTTCATCACATCCGGCCCAACGTGGATGAAAGTCGCTGGAGCAGTAGTCCCTTTGGAGGGCACAACACCTGCCAAGACTCAAGGAGCTAGGCGCAAGGGGGGGCAGGAAACAGCAGCCCAATATCTCGACAGTGCAACATGTCCCACTCATCCGCATTAAGGTCAGTGGCGGTGAGACCACAGCCGGAGCACTGAGTCCAGTTTCAGGCCCTGCACTTTAAGAGGGACATGGTAAAGCTCAAGAGAGGCTGGAGAAGAGTCACCCATATGCTCAGAGACTCGCACGGCAAGCCATACGAGGAAAGGCGGAGGGGTCTGGGACTCGTCAGCCTGAAAAATAGAAGGCCAACAGAGAACTGGGTAGCAGCTGGTCACTACACCCTCTGGGGCTTGGGAAACAACCGGTTTGCCAGGGCACCCTTGGGGAAAGCCAGGAGTCACGGTGACAAACTCGTGGAAGACCGTGTCAGGCTCATTTCAGGCTCAACAATAGGAAAAACCACGGCATGGTGAGCACGTCCAGACCGTGACCGTTACTGTGTCACACCGACCGACCAAAGCAGAGTGGAGGAACCTTCTGTAATCAGTGGAAAATATTTCCACAGGGCATCTTTAAAACACCGCAGTCTGTGGGACACCCAGAACTAGGGACCGTTGCCCTGGGGGTGGGGGTGCCTGGAGTGCCCTTTATCCGTCAGGTGTGCGGAGAGCCTGTCGCCAGGGAGCCTTTCCCCAGTTCTGAGCTCCCCAGCTGGCCAGGCTTGGGAACCTGGGCCCCGAGGCTGGACTCCGCAGTCACTCGGCCCTTTGCGAGAGCTGCCCCGGCAGCCCTCTCGGTTGTGCGGCAGGCCAGCACTGCACACAGGGCAACTAGAAAGATTTCCCGAGGGCACATCCTTCCCTCCCATTTGGTCACGTGTTCATGCATGCCTCCCATTCATGTGACAGCGTCGACTGACTGGCAAGCAGAACATTCCAGGTAGAGCGAGTGGCAGCTTGGTAGCTACGTGGCCTGCGTACGGCCTATTCAAATGTATCACACAGCTAAGGTGAAAACTGCTGTGTGCGCTGTGTCTGCCGGGAGCTGCCATGCCTGTGATCTCAGTGCATGCTTTCATGACCGTGGACGTGGCCATGCCCATTTCTTTAGATGGGAATGGCGCCAGTCTCTCGCGCACACATGCGTGGCCACCCCGGGCTTGGACCTTCAGCAACTCAGCACAGGTGGCTGGCTTTTTCGTGCATAAGCATTAGATGGTGTTCAATGGCCAAAGGCTGGGCAGATCTCTCTCCGTGGGGACTTGTCTTCACTGACCACGGCAGAAACGAAAGGGAGGAGTCAGCCATCACAGGCACCACCGCATTTTCTTTTGGGTGTCGCAGGGGTAGGGTTTGTTAACTGCGCCAGGGTGCTATCTGATGTGTGCCTCTCTCAATTCACAGGCAACAGCAGGTGACCACCAGGTGCCACGAGCTGTGCATGGGAAGGTTTGATGGGAGGCAGTCGCCACAGACAGGTTATGGAAGAGCTAGAAATCACAAGCGTGAATCTGTCAATGCCTGCGTTGGTCTGTTGGACGTTTTGGGTTTCCAATTCTTACCCCTCCAGCGATCGGGGGGTGACCCGTAGGAAACATCTGCAGTCCCTGATGTCAGTAAGTACTTCCGGGGACTAGGTCAGGAACACCCGCCATCCCAGAGCTTCCATGGCTCGGGTGATTATGGTCCCCCTTCTCTGAAAGGCTGGGTGGTCATTGAGAAGGCCTGGAACCCACCCCAATTTGGTCTCCGCCACATTTTCCGGGATGAAGGATAAGGCACATGCATCTTTTTGACCTGGACAATGATTCGCATCTTGGGAATCCAACCTGGGGACCTCAGTAGACTTCGGTCTAGGTAACGTGAACACAGGCACCTGAAGAAGAAGGAGAGCAGAGAGCATACTCGTGATGCCCCACAAAGAAAGGCTAGGTGACCTCTGGACCATGACAGCTGGCTCCTCTACTTGCCAGCATGGCAATCAACTCGAAGGGCACCATTCCTCAATACATCAGTATTGACACACTGATTGGTTCATCTTGCTCTGCAGGGGTCTCACGCCCGGGAAGGAAAATCATGCACTTCAGAGAGTGGGTTCTGCAGAGGTGGCCGCCTCTGTATTTTCATACATTTTTTACTCAACAGCATCACATTGATGGTATCGTGTCTATGAGCTGGATTTCCCGCTTTACATTTGGGGTGCCTGATGGCGAGACCACCACTTTCCTTAACAGGCAAGGATCTGCAATAGCCGGCCTCAGTGTTAGTCACTTGGATCTGGCTGGAGCCAGTCTGCCTATTAGCTCGTGCAAGAAAGGGCTCGCTCTAAACTTTCGACAAGAGAAAGAATTTGCATGCTAGCTCTGCTCCTAGAAAATAGAAAGGGGTTTTCTCCTGCCAGATACATTCATTTGCGTGACAGCCAAAACAAGGCCCCAGGCCTCGTCCCGGGACCCTACAGTAGGGAATGGCAGGGAATGCCAGGCACTGATTGGCACCGACAGAGACTGGCTTCAAAGACACAGGCACCGGGGAAGACTCGAAACGTATTGCTTTCCACGGGGAATACCAAGGGTTGCGCGACATTGCTGTGTGACCTCGGCCGAGTTATGCCTTCACCCTTCTGACAGTGCTTCTCCTGTCTTGCCGCTTTCAGTAAGAGAGGCTTCGACTTTGTTGTTTCTACCATTTCAAAGAGCTTCACAGCATCTCCCCGCCACATCTGGTACCAGGCTGATTTTACCTGACACCTGCAGCACTCTCTTTTCACTTGTAGCTCCTGCAACCAGTGTCATTTAACTGTCGCTGTATCATCTGTCCACACGAATGCATTTGGAGGAGATGGTAGGAACAACAGTAGGGAAAATGGAGCGGGGCTGCACTGAAAGAGGAAAAAAGAAAGGTGTCCTTTATAAATGAGCAAGGTTCTTTGGGTGAATTGGATATCTTTTATCAGACCACACTTAATCAGCTTGATCAACTGTCCCTTTATGTCTCAGCTGCAACTGCTTGCCACAAAGGCAGAGGATGCCAGGGCACTCATGGCCCCCACTTAGAAAGCGCCCACTGGCAAACGGCACCAGGAAGCCCACAAACAGACCGTGGCATCAGGGATAAACTGAGCCGTTTATTTGGCTTCATACAGAAGAACACCACCAAAGGTTTAAAAGGAAAACGCCAACCCAGATATATAATTATAAAGTAGCCAGAAGTTGGACCGTGCCAAAAGGCTTGGTAGAAATTCAGGGCCAGATTTGCAGACAAGCTGGTCTCAGCTGGATTGGGAATGAAAGGTGCCAGGATGCCCTCGAGCAGTGCCCTCTCCCTTCCCAATGTATCTGTTGGGCTATTAAGCCAGCTAAGCAACAGTCCAACATCCCAAAGGTGACTTTCACTACCATTGGTAGCCGGGGTCCTTCAAGAGACCACTCTGATGGCTCTGGGTGACGGGTGCAGAGACGCCCAGGACAACCCCCTGTCTCTCAGCCAGACCCATTCCTCCTCAAAAGCTAGGAAGCTGTTTGCATGCAAACTTACCCAAAGTCTTGGTATGACCAGAGGAATCCCCGGCTCGAAACAATTCTTCCTCGCTCGGGTTCAGCCAGCCTTTAAAAGCTGCTTTGTGTGGCCTGACTGAGTTTTGAGTCCGCTACGGTGGCGTGGGCTCCAGCCTTGGCCAGGACCTCTAGTAAAATATGACTCTGAAAACATATTATGAAAGGACAAAATGGTGCACAGACAGAAGTGACTCTGACATGTTTAAGACTAAGGAAAATGAGGGAGCCTTTAGTAGAGTCTAGCAAAGAGCATACAGCATCCACCTCTGGGACTGTAACTGCACACCTGCTTTCCCACACACCCAGCTATGAGACACGCATGTTGGAATGTGACAGGGAAGCTTGCATGGGCCAGGCTCCCCAGACACGGTTGGTCAGATTCTCCTGTAGGATGCTACGAGGCTCTGTTATAATAATGGATACAAGGGAAGGGGAGAACAGCATAAGAAGACTGTTTCAGCCGCCTGAAGAGGGTTAGGGATTGAGAGTATGGTTGGGGCTGGAAAGGTAAGAAAGGTTTATTGACTTCACAAAAACACAATTACACGTAGTAACGAGACAAACAATGACAGACGGGAATAATTCATGTCAGCAACTTATCGGCAGTCCCCTCCGATGCCCGACACTTTTCTCTTTACGCAAGACTCAGCAAAGTCAGGCGCCCCTGATTGGCGCTGTCCGAGAGGCACCGGGAAGAACCCTGGGGTTCGGTCTTTGGGCTCCTCGAGATCCACGGGCCCACCAATCCAGGTCAATAGCTAATTAATCCCTTTCACAGAGCTGTCTCTTCCTTCTGAATGATTTCTGGATGTTTCAGCCAATTTATAACTTCTGAACCATGCTGATAACTTACAGCCACTCAGATTCTTTTTGCTTCAACTGTCCTTAGACTGAGCAATAGCAGTACAAGCCTTGCATTTCTTTGATAAGGTTAATTTTAACTACGCCACAGGGCCTTGCTACTTCCAGGTTTTGCTAAATTGACTAGGCCTTACTTGATACAAGGCCTTACTACATCTTAAACTTTTATTAGGGTCTTAGCAATGACATATAGATTAATATCTAAACAAACGACAGAAAAAAAACAAAAAAACAAACACTTTGTATAATCTTCAGAGAGCCTTCAGCAAGCACCTTGATCACACAGACATAATTTTCAGCTGTCACACTCTACCCCTTGCTTGCTGAAGCACTATGAGAGCTACAGTTGAGACACCAAAACCACATGTGCTACATCAGGGAACGGGGAGGGACCTTTACATTTAACTTGCATAGCATGAACAGATTTACAACAACAAAGGTTAAAACACCATTTAACTGTTGCCACTAGGGCATTGCAGAATACTGTGATGTTTAAGATGGTTAGCCACGTAGTTGAGGTGACACGTGGTGACAAACGAATAATGCAGATTACATCATACTATTTACATGGCTCGGGCACGTTGACAGCCAAATAGATGATTCGCTCACCTTCTCGAGCAAGGAGAGCCAACCGAGTGCCTTGCAAAGCCTTGACCTCAAGGTTTTGCAGCTTATTTTTTACTTCATTCCAGTTTTCTACCTGGGCATGTCTACATCTGATACCCATGACGTGGGTATCGTACAGTTGAGAGGTATAGTCTCAGAGGAAATTGCTGGCCATTTTAGGGCAATAGTACAGTTACTTAATTGCAGTAGAGCAACCGCTCCACCTTTAGCTCCTAAGGAACTGCACAAAGCAGCTGCACAAAGTCCAGGTGGTACCATTTTCACGAAGCAAATGACCTGGTCCTTCCCAACAAACACATTGCCCCATTGTCACATATGACACATGAGGTAACTTGTATACGCAGGTCATGCTAGGTGGGCTGAGAGGCCAGCCTCTCCATAGGGTCCCTAATCTAATCAAGATGCTACTAATTTAATTCATCGATTCATAGATGTTAGGGTTGGAAGGGACCTCAATGGATTATCGAGTCCGACCCCCTGCACAGGCAGGAAAGCATGCTGGGTTCAGTTGACACCAGCCAGATGCCTATCTAACCTCCTCTTGAAGACCCCCAGGGTAGGGAAGAGCACCCCCTCCCTTGGGAGCCCATTCCAGACCTTGGCCACTCTAATGGAGAAGAAGTTCTTCCTAATGTCTAGTCTAAATCTGCTCTCTCCTAGCTTGTGGCCATTATTTCTTGTAAACCCCAGGGGCCCCTTGCTGAGTAGAGCCTCAGCAATTCCTTTCTGTGCCCCCATGATGAATTTATAGGCAGCCACAAGGTCGCCTCTCAACCTTCTCTTTCAAAGGCTGAAGAGGTCCAGATGCCCTAGTCTCTCCTCATAGGACTTGGCCTGCAAGCCCTTAACCATATGAGTGGCCCTTCTCTGGACCCTCTCGAGATTAGCCGCATCCCTCTTGAAGTGTGGCACCCAAAATTGGATGCAGTATTCCAACTGTGGTCTGACCAGCGCCCGATAGAGGGGAAGTATCACCTCCTTGGTTCTGTTTATCATGCATCTGCTGATGCACGATAAACTGCAGTTAACTTTGCTGATAACTTTGTCACACTGATGACTCATGTTCATCTTGGAGTTCACTAGGACACTGAGATCCCTTTCAGCTTCCGTGCTGCCGAGCAGGTCATTTCCTAGGCTGTAGGTGTGGTGGACATTTTTCCTCCCAAGGTGCAGTACTTTGCATTTCTACTTTTTAAATTGCATTCTATTGTTTTCTGCCCATTTGCCCAACCTGTCCAGGACTGCCTGTAGTTGTTCCCTGCCCTCCAGTGTGTCCACTTCTCCCCACAGCTTTGTATCATCTACAAACTTGGAGGCTACACTTCACTCCCTCGTCCAAGTCATTGATGAAGACCGAGACTTGCGGCACCCCACTGCCCACGTCCTTCCAGGTCCATACCAACCCATCCACCACCACTCTCTGGGTATGACCTTCTAGCCAATTTGCCACCCACCAGACTGTGTAATCATCCAAGTCTCATCCAAGTACAGAAGGAGACTCAATGCATTGTAGAAAGACTTCACAATGATCCAGCCTCAAGCCTCTCTCTTAATCCACTGCAAAAAGACAAGATTAGTGTCACTTGTGTCCAGCAATCTCACCAACGTGATATGTCTTCATCTGAACTTCTCTTCCAGGTCATCAATTCCATTTCTCAACATCTCAAAGTTTTGGGTATCCTCTGTTAAAACAGCGCAAGGTCAATCCATCATTCTCTCGAGGGTTTCCATTTACCTTTCAGGTGTCTTGCAATTTGACAGCTGGAGTTCTGCGTCCTTCTCCACAGCCTTTGTTTTAAACATAAGCGTGCCAGCATCCGGCTACTTTGAATGGTCGCCCTGCTGCTTTTCATTTCTCTCTGTGCGCTTGGTTCGTGGAGTTAGTCGAAGCACGCATGAGCCTGCACCTCACAAAGCTGTTCTGCAACTCCCGGTGTTGTGTTTTGGAGTTAGGTGTTACCTCAGAGCCAGGGAAAAGTATTCAAAAATATGGAAAGCCTGTTACCTACCTACAAACCAAAACACATCTTGATTCAACATCCTAGAGTATGAGAGAAAATGGGAGAGGAGGGACAATTTGAAAATGTTAAGTCTACGACCTTTAATCTGGAATACTGTTTCCAGTGGAAACAGTTAGTTGGCTGTTGGGTACTTGGCAGATTTTGAAAATCCCCCCGAGAGAGAGAGAGAGAGAGAGATTCCTATCTATTCTGCAAGGCCAGCTGTTCCAAGCAGCTCGGGGCCCAGCAAAACGGGAACCAAAATGGATTTAGATATCAGTAGGGCACCTAGACGAGGGCAGCTTTTCAAGAGAAATAGTGCCAAACTCAGATTAGAAGTCAGTCCCTCCCTTCCACCAACCTCAGAGTTTCCCCCGTAATCCCTCTCTCTTTTCAAGCCAAATGCATTTTGGATTCTTTCTGCTCCGTGGCTTCCAAATCCCAAACGTGCACTTGGGTCACACTTTCAAGCTTCCCAAAGAGCTAGCAGCTTCCTTCTTATTTTACAAGTGAACTGAGATTTAACACACGCACGTGACCCCAGGCACTACTGTTTCAAGGTAAGCGACACGTGTTCCGAGGCTTGTGCTGGAGTTGCATGACTCAGCACTAGCTTCAAGAGAAGGTATACCAGCTAACATATTTAAGTAAATGTATGGGCACGCTTTCAAAAGACCTGTGCAGGCAACATGCAGGGGCCTCTCGGTACTTAGTTGGGACTAAGGTTTGGCTGCTAGTGCAGCCCAGAGAAATACACCCCGATTTGCTTACCGAAAACCCCCTTTGACTCTCACAGCCAGCAGTGCATCGAGTCTCAACAACTTTAGCCAATAAAACACAAGTTAGGCCAGAACAACAATGGTACCAATGTGCACAAATCAGCAGCACCGGCTGACAGCAGGGTAAAGTTCCCTGGTAATGTTTGAGTTCATCAAGCCACTTCATAGATTCATAGATTAATAGACGTTAGGGTCGGAAGGGACCTCAATAGATCATCGAGTCCGACCCCCTGCATAAGCAGGAAAGAGTGCTGGGTCTAGATGACACCAGCTAGATACTCATCTAACCTCCTCTTGAAGACCCCCAGTGTAGGGGAGAGCACCACCTCCCTTGGGAGCCCGTTCCAGACCTTGGCCACTCGAACTGTGAAGAAGTTCTTCCTAATGTCCAGTCTAAATCTGCTCTCTGCTAGCTTGTGGCCATTATTTCTTGTAACCCCCGGGGGAACCTTGGTGAATAAAACGTCACCAATTCCCTTCTGTGCCCCCGTGATGAACTTATAGGCAGCCACAAGGTCGCCTCTCAACCGTCTCTTGCGGAGGCTGAAAAGGTCTAGTTTCTCTAGTCTCTCCTCATAGGGCTTGGTCTGCAAGCCCTTAACCATATGAGTAGCCCTTCTCCAGACCCTCTCCAGGTTATCCGCATCTCTCTTGAAGTGCGGTGCCCAGAATTGCACGCAGTACTCCAACTGCGGTCTGACCAGCGCCTGATAGAGGGGAAGTATCACCTCCCTGGACCTATTCGTCATGCATCTGCTGATGCACGATAAAGTGCCATTGGCTTTTCTGATGGCTTCGTCACACTGCCGGCTCACGTTCATCTTGGAGTCCACTAGGACTCCGAGATCCCTTTCCACTTCTGTGCCACCCAGCAGGTCATTCCCTAGGCTGTAGGTGTGCTGGACATTTTTCCTCCCTAGGTGCAGCACTTTGCATTTCTCCTTGTTGAAATGCATCCTGTTGTTTTCTGCCCACTTGTCCAACCTATCCAGGTCTGCTTGCAGCTGTTCCCTGACCTCCGGCGTGTCCACTTCTCCCCATAGCTTTGTGTCATCTGCAAACTTGGACAGAGTACATTTGACTCCCTTGTCCAAGTTGCTGATGAAGACATTAAAGAGTATCGGTCCAAGGACCGAGCCCTGCGGGACCCCACTGCCCACACCCTTCCAGGTCGAGACCGACCCATCCACCACGACTCTTTGGGTGCGACCCTCTAGCCAATTTGCCATCTACCGGACTGTGCAGTCATCCACATCACAGCCTCTTAGCTTGTTCACCTGTATGGGGTGGGATACCGTATGGAAGGCCTTCCTGAAGTCTAAGTATATACGACATCCACCCCTCCTCCTGTGTCCAGGCGTTTCGTAACCTGGTCATAGAAAGAGACTAGATTGGTCAGGCACGATCTGCCCGCCACAAACCCACGCTGGTTTCCCCTCAGCATAATTTGCCCTGCCGGGCTCTCACAAATGTGAGCCTTGATAATTTTTTCAAAGACTTTACCAAGGATGGAGGTGAGACTGACCGGCCTATAGTTGCCCGGGTCCTCCTTCCTCCCCTTTTTGAAAATGGGGACCACGTTAGCCCTTTTCCAGTCCTCCGGGACTTGGCCCGTGCGCCACGAGCATTCGAATATTCCCGCCAGTGGCTCTGCAATGATGTCGGCCAGTGCCTTCAGCACCCTCGGATGGAGCCCATCCGGGCCTGCCGATTTAAAGGCATCCAGTTTTTCCAAATGACTCTGCACCACCTCAGGATCTACGTATGGAATTCTGGTGCCTTGCTGCTGCCTCTCTACAACCCCAGTGAGAGACTTGTCGTGCCCCTCGCTTAGGAACACTGGGGCAAAGAACTCGTTGAGGAGTTCAGCCTTGTCCCCCCTATCTGTCACCAATTGTTTCTGCCCATTTAGCAGGGGTCCTATTCCTCCCTGGGCCTTCCTTTTACTCCCAATATATCTAAAAAAACAATTTCCTGTTGTCTTTTACTTGGGTTGCCATCCTCAGCTCCATGGTAGCTTTGGCCCGCCTAACTTCCTCCCTACAGGCACGAGCAGAGGAGGTATATTCATCTTTAGTGATCTCACCCTGTTTCCACTTTTTATGTGCTCCCCTTTTGGCCCTTAGGCTGCCCTGGATTTCTCTGGTCAGCCATGGAAGCCTCCTGGCCCCTTTCCCTCTTTTTCCTCGCTCGGGGATTGTCTTGCTTTGTGTCCGAAGGATCGTTTGCTTTAGGCACAGCCACCCTTCTTGGGCTCCCATCCCTTCAAAACTCCTACTCTGCAGTGCGTCCTTGACTAATCGCCTGAGTGCATTGAGATCAGCTTTCCTAAAGTCTAGCACTTTCACCCTACTAGTTACCTTACCCACTCGCCGTCTTATGTTGAATTCTATTATTAGGTGATCACTGTCTCCCAAATGGCTACTGATCTGGAGGTCCCCTATCATGTCATCTCCTGTTGCCAATACCAGATCCAGTATGGCATTCCCCCTAGTGGGACCATGCACCTCCTGTGTCAGTTGTAATACACCACCGGCTCGTATAATCTTGGGATGCATTTGCACTTTGCTAGCACTTCCAGCTTCCTTCTGAATCTAGCAGGTTTATTCCACAGGTACTAGATTATGCCAAACTGTAAATTAGAGTATATAACCCTCATTCCAGCTATAGGCTCTTCCACAGAGTCCTTTGTTTTTTGTCAGCTGCTCCTGTGCTCAGTCTTTTCATGGCTGCCACCTTTTTAGAACAGGTCTTGCTTGGGAAGAATGGGAAAACCTCATTCTTCAGAGACCTTGCGTGGAAACAGCAGAGAACGGTAGGCATTTGCCAGACAGCCTCAGGAATACCTGGAAACCTGGTAATCAGCAGCAGACTCTTAAAGAAACCCTATGCGCTCTGCATTGCTGGCGGGCAACAGACTCCTTAGGGTGCTCAATGGCATAGTATCTGCCAAAGCCCAAACCGTAGAAAGCCACGACTGCTGCACTTGTAGTTTGTGTGGCCGTAGCAAAGGATTTTTATTGGACAGCATACAGCCATGAGTACTAGCAGAACCTCACCTTGGACAATCAGCAGTATACCAGTAGGGGGAAGGACAATATTAAGGAAGCCTATTGTTGTGGGAGACCACCCCAGAGGACTCTCCCTCCACCTGTGAGCTCTGTCCTTTGTGGCAGTAGTGGCAGAAAAGCAAAAGACTCCTAGCTGGACTTCCACACGTATTAGGGAAGATGCCGAAGGACTCAAAGCCCTACATGAGCCCCAAGGAATTAGGCCGTATTTGGAGAACCAAGTTGCCTTGTGAGAGCTAGGGTCTAGAGATACTGAGTTATTAACATTTGACAGAGCATGCCGTCATGTTTATTTATCGTGAGATGACTGGAGAGTACCCGGTAACCTTTGCAGGGGTGGCAGCATGGAAACTGTGATGATAAAACACGTTCCTAAAGCTAAAATCAATTATTTAATTGGCTGCGCTATCTAAAACAGTTGATGGATTTATATCCATGGCACTGGCCTACTACTTCCCTGTATTCTGTGAGAAAGATAAACTGCACGAGGAAGTCCCTGACAGTCTTCCACAACAGCGGTGGAAGACACTGGTGGAAGACACAAAGGGCACTTATTTGTTAGCAAGCTGCTGCCATATTGTTTCGAGTTGATTGCTACCAGGAGCAAACATTTTGTCCAAGTCCCTTCTCAGGGGATACGCTCCTTTAATTATACATGAAGTGCCCTCCCTGAGCACTACAGGTATTTTGGACATGCCTCTTGATGACATTTTTGAAAAGCGTACGGAAAGTGCTGCAAGTATCCACCTTTTCTACCAGCTTGCAAGAATGAAAGCTGGTGAAATGTCACTTGTTTTTGCCTTATTGTTTGCACTAAAGCTGAGGGGCTCACATGGGCGACTGGTGCCACCTTAGTCAGGGGGGCACATGCCTCCCCCCCAGTGACCAGTCAGCAGCCAAACTCCCCCCACGGCCAATTTATGGCACTCACAAAAGTGGCCATGGTGCTTCATCTGGTGCTCCCACTTCCCAGCCAATGCTCGCAGGGAGGGCACTGGTGCTCCCGCCCTGCCTGTCACCTAAGCGGGGAGCACAGCCTGTCAGAGGTGGACTTGCCCTCTTAGGGGGGGCACGTGCAACCCCATGAACCCTCCGTGCATCGCCACTTGGAGCTCAATTCGGACATCTGGACTCTCCAGTGCTTGGTGCTGTACACACAGGTCACCAAAAGATGGTCTCCATCTCAAAGACCTTATTTAAAACCTGTCCTGGAAAAGGCATTCTGGCAGCATACGCTGAGGGGGCTGAATCTACCTCCCTGCCGCCCCAAACTGTAACGTCCTTACTCTGACTGGCAAGCACATTCTCACTGCAAGCAGTGCGCAACAACTGACTTGGGGGATGAGGGATAAGGAAGGGCAAGGCTCCACCAGCTGGCCCATAGTTACAGGTTGACAGGTTGAAGGACTCCTGCTTCTTGATATAAATGACATGCAATCGATATACCAGGAATGGGGACCTCAAGCAGACGTGTTTCACACCGGTCTGGTTCAAAACATGTGTACGTTAGCTGGTGTCTCCCTTTAATCTGATCCTTTCCTTCAAGAGCTTACCAATGTTGCACTGGATTCAGTCCCAGTACATTTCTGTCACACACTTACCAACACGGTCATTCAAATGTGGCAGGTGAGATGACACCTGCATGTTACTGATGAGCTAAAAGGCTGGCAGGGCTTTGAAAAAATGGGGTCTAATGCCAAACCTCTGTGTTCAGGCAACATCCTATTAACACAGGGAAAAGCCTGACATGCGACAGGGAGCTGGGAAACATCCTTTCGGAAACATGTTTTCTCTAGGTAGCACAGACTTCTAAGGGAAATTTGGGACCCCACGTTCACAAAGGCCAAGCCATGACAGCTCTCTGTTGACTCCCAAGTGGAGTTCTGGGAGCTCAGCGTTTCTACAAAATAGCACTGCATAAGCTTTTGCATTACAAGCCACCTGCTTTTGAGACAGAGTTTGATACAATCCAGAACCCTTTGTCTTACCCTTCAATCAAAGCAGGAAGCCTCCCGTGTGATGGTGATTAGTTGCGGTCCAACCATTAGATAGATGTCCGGATGTCCGCGACAAAGAAAAGGAACCTGACAGCTGCAACTCAAGTTGTGCAGAAGCCTGTTTACAGCTGCAGCTTGGATTTTTTTTTCTTTAACAAAGATCACTTATTTAAGGAGAGAAAGGATTCTGTGAAGAAAGCGTCCGTAACCCTCTGTTGAAATTCAGGGCAGTTATCAAGCAGGACAATGGGAAAACAGGCAGGACAAGGACTGTGTGAGACTAGTGTCCAGTATCAGCAATAGCCTTAGTATCGGGAGCTGGAGCGGGCCGTTCTCTCGCACAAAACTGGCTAACAAAACCGACGGATTGAGTGCCGCAGCCCTGCAGAAAGCACACGGCCAGGAGCTGTCAGGAGGGGAGAGGGCTTCTGCATCTCTGTCACTGGCCCTAAAAACCAAAGAATGACAGGGAGCCATCTCCATGGGTGTCCTCAAAATGCTAATCGCGTTCAGTGGCACGCACTATCTCAGAACAAAAAGGCAAACCTACTGCAATCAAAGCGATCGGGACACGCTATATTACAGAGGAGCCACTGTCTTTACTAGAGCTCATGCAAGCAGGTGGCTTTTCCAAGTGCCGCTGCAATTGAATCTGCTTCAAACATCAGAATAGCAGCCATCTCTTATCGATTCCCCCTTCTGTGTTCAGTGTCTCAAAATAAACCAAACAAAAAAAACAACATGCCTATTGCCCAAGAAGGAAGCAGGTCTTGGCTTCCAGCCTAGGTCGTTGCTCCTAGTGGGGTAGAAACTCCCCCGCTGTGCTGCTCTCCATCCATTTTACCCATTGCGTGCAAGGGGCAGGGCTCAGCCCCCCACCTCCATCACTTTTCCAGGACTGCATCTAGGAGCCTGTTCACCCTGGCAGTGCATAACCCACGTGCTCAAATGACTCTCTCTCGCACACACACACACACGCGCGCGCTCACACAAACGTACACACACACATACACACAGAGCCAGAGCATTAACCCAGGGTCAAAAATGGCTAGGTAGATGGCTAGAGAATGGCTGCTTAGACATGGAAAGAGAAAAAGGCCTCATGACACCCACAGCAGATATAGGGCCAGGGCAGCCTCCTACTCTCACTGCATTTAGAAACAGGCTGAGATAAAATGATGCCTGCATAATCTAAGAGCAAAGGGTCTGTCGTTATGCAAACCATGCTGCAATGAGGCATGCGTTCGCTTGTACAGTCAAACACAGAGACCCAACCTGACCTTTTCAGTTGTGCTGGTCCTGGTGACCCCTCAGCATACACTGTGATCCAGAGGATCAACAGTTGCACGCTACCCACAGGACAACTAGTCCAAGAGCATGACGCTAACGAGGAGTCAATATGTAAATCAAACAGTTCCCTTTGTATCGATACCAATGCCCTAGGCTCTGACCTTACTGGTCTGTTCCTCATGGGTAGTTTTTACAAACAACAGCATTATATGAATTATTTGAAAACCGTTTTTCTAATACATGTGTCCTTAAGAACAAAACCTTTTGTTAGAAGGGTTTAAAAAAAAAAAGAGGCAGCACTGCATGTTCTGGCACATAAAGCGATCATATCTGCCAGTTTTCAAACTATCCTCGTTTCACCAATGCGACAGCTGAGATGCAGCGGTGACACGATACTTTGCCTTATCTCCTTGCCTGGAAGAGCGTGCACATAAATACAAAACATGCTTCTTCGCTCCCTCTCGCTCCAGAGTCTTTGTACTCTGGAAAGCTTTCCAAAGATGCAAAAAAATCATCAAACAATGTGCTTTCTGCTTTTACAAGTTTAAAATGAAAGCTCTTATTTTCTACATTTTTTAATTAACAACAAAATAATCACCAAAACGTTTTTACCCAGCTCTAATTTTCAGCCTTAGACAAAGGGCTGCAGGGCCGGGGAAAGAAAAACACCGCTACTATTTTGTTTTACTACACCTACGGTGGATTGGGGTTTCCTGACTTCTCTGGCCATGATCCTATCCACCGCAGCATACTGCATAAGGTTTGATCTTTTAATGAGTGCCCATGTCCTCCTTCCATGTCTGTCTGCTGAACTCCAGAAAGTTTCTTGTTAGCTGCATGCCTTGTTCATCTGTTCAGCTGCAAACTAGATTTGTCTGCATTTTGTTTCTCTTCTGTGCTTTGCTGTGTTTTCTTCACAGCCTGTTAACATTTGTTTGCTCCACGTCAAAAATCAGTATTTAAAAACAAGAAAGAAAAAGCAACTTCTCTGCAGACCCTTGCTGTACACAGTAGAGAGCAGTAGCTATCAAGCACTTTGCTCCAGCAAGGCTTCCTATGGCCAGGGATTCTGAACTGACTGGCACCCAAGTCACACATCATGCTAGGAGATAGACTGCTGCCTCTTAGGGTGTGACAGCTGAAATTATGTCTGTGTGATAAAGGTGCTTGCTGAAGGCCGTATGAAGATTAGACTAAGTGTTTTTCTGTATTTGGTCAGATATTAAGCTATATGTTGTTGCTAAAAGCCTAATTCAAGTTTAAGATGTAGTAAAGACTTGTATAAAGTAAGGCCTAGTAAATTTAGCAAAGCCTTGAAGTAGTAAGGCCCTGTGGCATATTTAAAATTACCTTATCAAAAGAATGCAAGGCTTGTACTGCCATTGGTCAGTCTAAGGACAGTTGAAGTAAAAGGAATCTGAGTGGTCGTTTGTTATCAGAACCATTCAGAAGCTATAAATTAGCTGAAATATCTGGAAACCATTCAGAAGGAAGATACAGCTCTGTGAAAAGGATTAGTTAGCTGTTGCCTGGATCAATGGTCCCGTGGACCTCGAGGAGCCCAAGGACCGCATTCCAGGGTCCTTCCCGGCACCCTTTGGACAGCGCTGATCAGAGATGCCTGACTTCGCTGAACTTTATAGAAAGAGAAGCTTGATGTGTATCAAGCATCAGAGGGGACTGCCGATAAGTTGCCAAAGCCAATTGCTTTTGTCTGTCATTGTTTGTCTTGTTACTACGCATTAGTTGTGTTTTTATTAAGTCAATAAACCTTTCTTACCTTTCTACCTCCGACCATACTCTCAATACCGAACCCTTTGCAGGCAGCTGAGACATTAGGGTTAAAATCCGGGGCAGGTTTGTAGGAGTTATTTCTATGCACAACTGCGTGCTGCGAATCATTGTGGTGTTTTTTAGTGTGCATCACTGGACCCACGTTGGAAGTTCATTTACTAAGACACGTGAATCTTTTCCCATCTTCATCCCACGGCATGCATATGGGAAAAAAAAAAAGAAAAAAACACACACCTTGAACTTGGTTTCAAGTACTGTATCGGTACGGTAAACACGAACCTCCAATGAGCTGGAAGGTCTGGGAAGGCTGGGAGATCCACCAAGGATTACCCTTATTAACTCTAGAAAGCACTGCACGGATCACCTGCAATGTCTTTCTGTTTAAAGCAGGTAGCTCTTGGCTGTACATTTGGGATCTCTAGGTTTCTACAACATTTGTCTCCGCTCCCTCTCAAATGCCTTTCACCTTCACCACTAGCTTGGCCTAGGAGCTTTGTGTACACAACTCTTTGTGCGAAGAATTTTTGAGCGAGGCACTTAGCAGTTAGTCCTTTCCCTGCCTTAAATGTTTATCCCTTCATGTCTATGAATAAGTTACAGCCACACAGATTTTACTAGCAACAGGCAGCGTCTTCCGTTTGCGTTCTTCCTTCAGGCCTGTCCCGAGTACTCTGCCTCCGGGCACCATTTGCACTCTGTAGTTGGGCAGCTTGCCGGGAAATAAATGAGCAGAGGGAAGTACACAGACAAACAGATCCCCATCCCGACCACAGCCAATGTTATTTTTCAAACTCGAGTGCTAAACTTAGACAACTCAGTCCTCACTGAAGCACGGGCATAAGCGGCCTCATATGAAACTCCCGCTGATGCCAGGTGAGCCACGTACAATTAGCACATCTGAAAATCAGGCCAATTGTGACAACGATGAAGTCCTAATTTGTATTACTGCTTAGTATCCAGTAGGTGCTTTTCAGTCAACAGCGCACGCTTTAAAGAGAGAGACATCAAGGATTGCAACAGGCAACTTATGTACAAAGCCAGAGTATTCGCTATCAGCTCCATCACAGAGGGAGGTCATTAGGAAAGGCTCAAATCTGGAGAAGATAAAGGCAGAGCAGGTGGGAAGCTGGGAGGTCAAACAACTCTCTCAATAGACTGCATTCTAAGCAGAGGATCAGGGGCTTGCTTCGAAAACTTGGCTTTACAAAAATAGCGCATTGGTGTTTTGGTAGCCTAGCCTAACAGGTTCAGATCAGAATTCCCCATCCTTCAGGTTCTTTTCTACCTCCCCCTTCTAGCTGCTCACCTCCTCTGCTAATAATTGTCTGGCAGTAGGAAATTTAGCATGCTTGGTCTTTCCACTTCCACCTTAACAGCACATGGAGAAAGCTTGACCAAAATCCATTCGGCCCATTTCAAAAGATAGGCAAGGGCAAATTTTCACCCAGCTTTAAGCCAGCCTACATCCATCCACTGTGATGGAACTACCTCAATCCCAACACCTGAGGAGGTCATCCAGATCATAGATCGAAAATGAGGGTTGGCAGAGACCTCACGAAGTCACCGAGTTCAACCGCCTGCTCAAAGCTGGACCAGCCCCAACTAGATCTTCCCAGCCAAGGCTTTGTCTAGGTGGGTCTTCAAAACCTCCATGGATGGAGATGCCACAACATCTCTGGGTAACCTGTACCAGTGTTTTACTACACTCCTCAGTAGAAGGTTTTTCCTAATATCTAACCTAAACATTCCTTGCTGCAACTAGAGCCCATTGCTCCTTGTCCTGTCATCTACCTCTGCTGAGAACAGCCCAGCTCCAGACACCTTGGAGCCCCCCTGCAGGGAGTTGAAGGCAGTTTTTGAAGACCCCCCCTCAGTCTTCCCTTCTCCAGAATAAATAAGTCCAGTCCCCTCTGCCTCTCCTCTTAAGTCACGTGCCCCAGCCCCCTCACCACTTTTGTCACCCTTCACTCGATTCTCCCCAATTTGTCCACATCCTTTCTGTAGTGGGGGGCCCACAGATGGACACAGAACTCCAGACGTGGCCTCCCCAGTTCTGAATAGAGGGGAAGAATCCCTTCCTTTGACCTACTGACAACACTTCTACCAATGCAGCCCTGAATGCCATCAGCTCACTTGGCAACAAGGGCATGCTGCTGTCTCGTCTTCAGCTTATTGTCCCCTGTGACCCCCGGGTCCTTTTCTGCAGAGCTGCAGCCCCAGCCAGCCCCCAGCCCCGACCAGCGCATGGGCTGGCTCCATCCTAAATGCACAACATTGCAATTGTCCTCATTGGACGTAATGCGATTTCTTTTAGTCCAGTCCTACAATTTCTCTAGGTGTCTCTGACTCTTAACTCCACCCTCCAGCACATACACTTCTGCCCTCAGCTTGGTGCCATCTGCTAACTTGCTGAGGGTGTGCGCCACGTCACTGATGAAGATATTGAACAAACCTGGCCCCAGGACCGAACCCTGGGGCACTTCACTTGATGCTGGCTGCCAAGCCACTGACTACAACCTCTGAGCCCAGTGATCCAGCCACTTTTCTATCCACCTTACAAGCCATTCATCCAAGCCATACTTCCTCAGCGTGCCTGCAAGAATGTTGTGGGGGACCGTATCGAAAACCTTGCTAAAATCACAGTGCCAGATATTTCAACATAGTTATTTCATCACATTGGTCAGGCATGATTTGCCCTCAGTGACTGTTCCTAATCACCTTCCTTTACTTCAAGTGTTTAGAAATGGATTGCTTGAGGATCTACTCCTTGATTTTTCCAGCGACTAAGGTGAGGCTAACTCATCTGTAGTTTTTAGCATCCTCCTTTTCCCCTTTCTTAAATACAGGCACTATGTTGGCCCTTTTCTAATCATCTTGGACCTGGCCCAATCACCATGAGTTTTCAAAGAGGACAGCCAGTGGCTCTGCAGTTGCATCAGGCAACTCCCTCAGCGCCCTTGGATGTAACGTGTCCAGCTCTGCGGACCGGTACACATCTGGCCTTTCTAAATAGTCTCTAACCTAGTCTTTGGCCACAGTTGGCTGCTGACCTCCTCCCCAAACTGTGCTGCCAGGGGCAGCAGACTTGGAGGGGACCTTGCCTGTGAAAACCGAGGCAAAAAGGGCATGTTCTGTGTCCTGCCACTAGGTTGCCTCCCCCCATTCAATAAAGAACCCATGCTTTCCTAGATCTCCTTTTACATACAACTAGTAATGTTGTATTCCGACAGCCAAGACCACGAGACTGCTCTATGACAGTCAAGAAAAGTTTGGCCATTGATTTGAATAGTGCAGTATTGGACAGTATTACAAAGTTGAATCTGAAAACCACCCTGGCCTTTCTACGTATTAGCTCTCATGACTCAGACTTGAAAATTAAATTTCAAATTAAAAAAAAAAAAAGCCAGTCCAATAATTTTAAAAACTCTGCTTTTGTTTGCTAGTTTTGCCTGTGCACATTAGGTTTATGCTTTTTCTAAATCATATTTATTATAGGCACCTCATGGACTGGATGTGTCACTGATGCAATCCCAGCATTTTAGTAGTGATTTTGAAGGGTCTTCCCTTTAAAATTTAGAAAAGCAGAGAATTACAACTGACAGTACCTTACTTTGAACTGAGTGTCACACCAGGAACTTCACATCTGGAATATCCTTTCCCTTTTACTTCCATGAAAAGCATACAAATACAATAGGCAGTTTGCAGATCTCACTGCGTAACAGCTGACAACAACCATAAGCTCCTGGGAGCGAGAGCTGCCAGAACTGGGTATTATTTTGCTTTACTCTGACATTGGTATGCTCCATCTAATTTATCTCAACATCGATTAAAAAGCATAAAGGCGGCAAAGAGGGCCCACCGATCCAAATGAGAAGGATCAAGCATCCAGACCATTACGTTTCTGATTGCCAAATGAACAGGTAAATGAGATTTTCTAAACAAATATCTCCCAGGGATGCAGCAGAAGAATGCGGAATCGCATGGGTTGGGAGCGATAGGCGATTTCCATTTCTAAGCGATAGCACAATGCTGGGTTCCTTCATGCTACAAAGCCTTGGACTGCCTCCTTTCCTTCTATTGAAGTAGCCTCTGCTCACCCTTGGGGCATGGCAACATTCGAGACAGTAGAAAATCAACTGCTGCCAGTGGTCAAATATCAACCCCCAGACAACTGTTTGGATATGACAGCTTTTAGAAGGGACAGGAACGTTTTCTGGCGTACCAATTGCCAGCCAGCTCTAGGGCTTACCAGCCAAAGTGCTGATCTGCCTCTCAAGACAAGGGCACCCATCAGCATCAGATCCTTTCATGAAAAATGTTTCAATTCAACTGGAGACATCAGCTGCAGCACTTATTTTTTTGGCAAGGTGCACATTACATCCCCAGAACAGGAGAATACAGATTCTGTTCTTTCCTGGTTTTACACTGGACCCATCACCTGGGCAGAGAGAGCTTGGACAACAGTTAGTGGCCCGAGTGCAATGCCCCAGACTCTGCGTAGACTTCATAGGAGCCCAAGACTGAATCTGCACTACTTCCAAGTTTCACAGCACTCAAGAAGAAATCAGGACCATCCTCTCACACAACAGAGTCCATCTGGGATGAATATTGCAGGTCAAGGGCTGGAATGGTGTCAGCGGTTTCTACCTTTGGTCCCAAGTAAGTTTGAATTGGGAACGAGCCAGCCACCACCTACACCCTGATCAAGCACTGGCTGCCCATAAGTTCTGCAGTGCATGGAGGACAGAAGCCCAAATTCAAGTCAGCATAGTTAGATGTGATACTTGTATATGACCTCAAAGATTTACAGATTTGCTCCACCTGGTTCTGGAAATCAAGGTCATGTCAGTTTGTGCGTGCTTTCCAACTGCTCCTCAAAAGGCTGACCAATCCCCATGCCAAATTTGCACTAATAGAAGTGACTCTACTGTTACGTCTCAGCTCTGTGTTCTTGGGGAAACCTGGCACAGGACACAGTCTGTCTGACTCAAAGATTCCCCCCCAACCCATCTAAACAAAACTGATTAAGATGCAGTGGGAGACATACCTAAAGACCTCCAGATAAGGGAGCTATTGCCCTAGGTCTCATTTGCATCTGAGATGGAACCAGATGACAATTCATTTGCATGGGAGATGGAGAACACAAAGCCTGAAGCAAAGACCACAGTGAATTGTGGGATCAGATAAGCAGGGGAGCACTGCATGCTGGGTAATCTGTGCTCCAAATGCTAATCAACCCATATTTACACATACCCAGCTCAGCATTTATCAGACCAAATCTAATCTGGATTTACAAAGGACCTTCCCCCCCAACACACACACACCTCATCTAACCAGAACTAAGCAGAAGTAAAGTTTAATAGGCATCTCGGGCCATACATTCCCAGGTCCCACTATGGGAGGCCTAGTTAAACTTGATTCACTAAAACTCGGTTGCTGGGATAGGGAATGCTGAGGAAAAGAGACTGAGTCAGAGTGGGTATGGGCAACATTTGAACAATGGTTAGTGTTTCATCACAGCATCTAGCTCATTGAAGCCCTGACCACAAGTGTTGTCATACTTTTTTCCAGGATGACTGGTGGAAATCCTGCCCACAAACAGTTATGAACACTCCAATAATTACCTTAACTCTGTTAAAAGACTGTAGTAAGATCTGGAAAAGTCATGCTAAGCTGAGGCTTGTTCACAACAGGTAAAAATCCAAAACCCTGATGCTGCAAGCTATCTATTGTTTCTGAAGAAACAATGAGGTAACCCATCCAGTATATCTGCTATCCATAGGAAGTTCAAGCTGGCTCCTAAGTGTCTGGTTACTCCTTAAAAAAAAAAAAAAAATTCTTTCCTGGTTATCAATCAGCTTCTTGAGATGTTCCAAACCAGATAACCCCTTCTCAATAGAGAAGACAATTATTTACACTATTAAGAATGCTTAGAAGAAGCTGAACGGAGGGTATAAAAATCTGTAAAAAAATAAGCAGCAAAATGTGTGTGTGTGTGCTTCAAGAGGAGGAGTCTCTCTGACACTGTCCACTGTTGTTCTTGAGAAGCTGGAAGAAACAGATGTTCTCCCTTCAAGGATCATGCTAAGAACTTTATCCATCAACATGGGAACCCAAGTGCCTTGGACTGGTGAGATCCCAGCTCTTGCTCTCTCTCTCTCTTTTCTCTTTTTTCTCTAGGCATAAACTTCTGAACCTGAACTGTATTAGTTAAGCCTGAGCTAAGTTTCCCCAAATACTTAGTGAAACCAGTGTAGTATTGTCATTGTTTGTGTTTGTTTTCCTTTGCATGGCTATTACTACTAGTGCCTTATATATTTCATATACTTAGCAATAAATAACTTTTATAGTCAACCTGGTAGTAACTGGGTATAATTTTCCTTCTCTACTTCTCCTTCCCCACTTGCTCTGCAGCAACCTTTGTTTTACCTAAGCTAAAGATTCCTCTGAAGCCCAGAAATACTGTGGGATCTGCTCATCAAGAGGCTAAAGATTGGGACGTACTGAGTTGGAAACACATAGGGGGATCAGCTTGTACAGGCTGATTGACTCAGTGTGGCTCAGACGGGCCCCAGTAAACTGAATGCTGGCCCACAAGGGTGTCAGCTGGACACCCAGCCAGATGCAGAGGTAGTCTGTTCACCTGTGTGCTTGTGTCTGACTGCAGTTTATTGTTGCTCTGATGAACTGATTCTTGGCATAGGAGGGTGTCAGCCTGCCCATGCTGATCAGCCCAGCCAGGTCAGGTGTGTCACCTTAATCTGTGTGTGTTTGTGTGTGTATGACTGATCTGGTGACTGGAGGAACCCAGCCCCATTGAAACTGAGTCCTGCAAGATAACTCCTTTGGGGGTGAGGACTGGCAGAAGGGAAAGATACAGCTTCGTATAGAAACACAAGTAACACAAGAAGCACAGTGGTAGAATGACAAAGACCCTAGAAATATATCCCTAATAAATGAGCACATCCCAAGTTGATGGGCAAATCTGGTAACACTACAAGGTGGAGACAACATAGAAATGATCCTGGGGACTACGCCACCACTATCAGGAAAAGGACACACGTTCACAAACTGATCACTTCCTAACATCTCCAAACCATCACCATTCATCAGGACAGCGTGGAAACTCTCAAATCTCCACCCCCCCTGCTGCCCATTTCATTATGTCTTACAATGCTATCTTATTAGACATCAAACTGATGGTTTCATACACACACTAATTAGCCTTGATTACACAGCTTTTCAAGCAGGTTATTAGTTCCGCGTGAATTCCTGGGCAGGCCGGAATTCATTACAAGTTGAACACTTACCAGACCCTAAGCATAAATAGTAACAGGGAGTACCAGTACTGCACTTTAAATCTTCCACGTGCTGTTGCAAACATGAATGAATTAAACAAATGTTAACTCATGAATTTTCCCCCTCAAACAGAGATCAGTGTTGACTTCATCTCACACCAGGGGGCGAAAAAAGGAACCAGATCTGAATGCAAAGTCTGAAGACTTACAGTTATGAGTTGTGTTTCTCAAGGGGTAAATAGGTTCAAGGCTGAGGTGAGAAACTGCCACGCAGTTAGGAGGTGGCTTTGGGAGGTGGCACAGATGAGTCAATGTGATGCTGTTCCTCCCAAGTCTGTAAAAAATCAGGGTGCTGCTGGAGCGACCGCAGCTCTGGGACAGGATGTGAGACCAGGCTCTGGCCACCTGTGTTCATGAAGAAGCTTACAGTGCTGCTTTTTGGTGGTGTAAGAGTTTTAAAGGCCAGGGTCCATCTGGAGCCATCATGTTCTGCTGACCGAAATTCCTCTGGAGTCTAAAGGGACGTTAGGGAAAATGCCTGAAGAGTCTGGAAAAAGAGGAGAAGAGGAGTCAGCCCTATCTTAACCGCCTCTGGTTGGTCGCCACTAGCTCATCCTAAACCCACTGAAATTGTGGCGGCTTCCCACTGTGGACTCCAGGGAGCAAAGCAGTTGTACAATTGACAAGAATCATGACTATCTATTGGGACGAATGCTCCACCAGCTTTCCTTGAAGCCTCATCTTTTGTGGGCTTACTTAGTGCTCCTTTCTTTTCACATGCAGGCAGTCTGATGACTCTGAAACTCATGCTAAGCTTGGGCCTACTCACAAAAGTGAAAATGCAGAATAATAATGCTAACTGCATATTGCAAGAGGATGTCAGTTCATGGCTAGGCCATCTAAGAAAGAATAATGAAGTATCTCTTCCAGCTTATCTTGCTGTATTCAGAATGATTTCAAGCACACTCCTAGGTGTCTAGTGTATAGCCATATGAACTGTCTATCCTTGATTAATTAGCATGGTAAATATTTCTTTTGCGACTAACTCATGTTTATGTGCAGGAAGAGACATTCTCCATATGTAATCGATGTCTCCTTCTACTTTAGCATGTTTTTCCTGGCTGTTAATCGGTTTCTTGATATGTTTCAAACTGGATCACCTCTTGTTACTGAAGAAAGTAACTCATTCAAATGAAAAATTTCTGATAACCAGTGATGAGCAGGTTTTTCCTGCCAGTTACTGCTTGGGATTCTGTCTTGATTTACACAACTAAAAGGATGCTTTGAAGATGCTGGACTAAGGGTATAAAAAGGAAGTAAAACAGCAAACAGCACGCACGCTTCAAGAGTGAGAAATCTCTCTGACCCCAGTTGCTGATGCATTCAACTTACTCGAGAGGTTGAAGAGAAGGAGATGGCCTCTTCGTCATCTGTTTGGTGAGAAATCATCACCTGATAGCTAATTACTGGACTTCGATTTGGTTTCGGCTCACTTGACTTGATTTTAAATACTTGTAGTAAATAAAGCCTTTCTGCCACTCATTGAATGAGGTCTCATGTCAGTCCCTGGGCTAGTCTAGGATCCTAGGTTTTTATCGCTAACAAGTCCTACTGGAATAGGTGAGCACCCATATCCCAGCCTCAACAACAGCCCCGTGGTCCCCTTTTATATGAAGGCATGTTGCCTCCGTATACTCTCAAGGTGGCAAAACAGCTCCACGGAGCCAACACTTTTGGGATGAGCAGAGCCAGAGAGGGTGCAAAGTGTAAGCTGAGGTAAAAGAGGGCTAGTACTACTTTTGCTTACGCAGCTCCTCCAAGGCAAAGGCCAGGGATGGAGCTCAGTGTGGGGCTGCATTGCCAGATGTTGTTCCTTAAAAGATTCCCGCTTAGTCGGAAGGGAACAGCTGTGCAGGGAGTTGTGTTGGCATCACTTCCGGCTGGCTTTTAAACTCCAGGAAGACTACGCTTGCAGCACACGACATTGAACTCCTGGATGGGCCCCCCTGGTAGAAAACAGGAAAGAGAAGTTAGTTCCCAACTTCAAGTGACAGTGTTTTTTGTTTTTTTTTTCCCTTGGGGTCAGCATCCTCGAAGCCCTCCTGCAGGACATAAACAGAGAGATCAGGCAGAGAGACTGAAAACAGCAGCCCTCAGGGGAGAAGGCTGACAAACCAGAGAGAAGACAAACTTTTTTTTCCCCCCTTCCCTTTCAACTACATTTATAACTCTGTGCAGGGACTAACAATCAAAAAATTGCTTTAAAGACACGAAAGCAGGGGACAAGGAGACCTGGGGGAAGAAGAAAAGGACGGAAGAGGTTGGGTTTGGGTTTTTTAGGAGCTTTGATATTACAAAAGAAACCATCGTTGAATTTGGGTCTTAAGGAAAGTGGGACCATGGATGAAATTGAAGCATGAGAAAAGACCCCAAAGCCTCATGAAAGCCCCAAAAGCTTGAGCAGCATTTATGTTGTCAGCACGGTTCCTCTGCAGGAGGCAGGACGGAAACCTGGCAGCACTGGATATATCCACGCGCAGGGCTGCCGGATGATTCAACATGTCGAGATCACGTCTGGACTGCACACCCATTGAACAAGAGCCTACAGGCAGGGTGACCCCACTACATAATGCTCGGGTTGAGCATTTCTGCTGGAAGGCACCTTTGAAATGTGAAGTGAAATAGTCCCAAAGGCCAGAATGGGCGCAGAAATGCTCCTATGTCCCCACTACCACAGGACACGTGTGGAAGTAGCAGAAAGGGAGCAAAAGGCCTCAGACAGCCTGCCTGCCTGTCTTTTCCAAGAACCCAAAGAGAGGTCGCGGGTCACCCACCTGCACCCTAAAGGTACTGGGAAAGGGAGGGAAGAGCTCCCCTCATTGCATGAGACGATGGAGGGCAGGAGTCATTCCCAGTGTACGCATGGCCAGTGGTGTATACCTCTTCCAGAAAAGAGGCCATCTCAGAAGTAGCAAACACACCTTAGAGGCAAACGTGTTGCGGTGGCCAAAACAGTTGAGCACGCTCCAAAGGGAGCCTTAAGGGCAAGGCATGGCAGTAATCTAGCCTAGTGCTAACAAGGTCTGCACAGCTGGAAAGACATCTCACAGGAGACTCAAGTGAAGCAAAACAAAAGAACCCCCCCAGATCAGTGCTCGCCAACCTTTTTAAGGCTACGATCACTTTTTGAAGTAAAGGGGCAACCCAGGATCTACCACCAGGCAGTGGACATCAGTCTGTTGGGGGAGGCAGGGGAGAGGGAGCCCTGCAGAGGATGACCACTGCTCTATGTAGATAGCACCAAGCATGCTTTTCTTTTCACATGATGTAAAACTGGAATAACTCACCTGAGGGCAATGGGGTTCAACTAGGAGAACAATCGAGGATGAAATTGGTTTCTTTTGGTGAGAAGAGCCCATAGCCAGAGGCAGAATTTGGCTCTTTGATCACCTTGGCCCCAAACAAACAAGCCTTTATTCTTCTGTGGGATGGGATCAGAAGCCGCTGTAAATCAGGCACTGGGAAACACCACTGCTACTCCTCTCCACGGCCAGAAGGAACTGCTGAGCTTCTAGGAGAGATGTCACGGTCTACACATAGGAGGGCTCCCTTGCCTGTTTTATTTCGCTTTCATAAAGCGCTTTCATGCAAGGTGGGGGCAATTTTAAAGATCTGCAAACCAAAGAGCAGTGGTTCTTGGACTTGCCCAAAGAGCAAAGAAAAAAATCTCTCTTGTGAGCTCAGCAATTTTGCCAAGGAGTAGGGAGAGTGTCAATAGAGCTATTATTACAGTGCACTGAGACGCCGACAGACGCATGCCACCTTCCATCACAAAGTGCTGCTAACTTGCCCGCAGGTCCTCGTGCAGTGGGATGGAGCTGCATGACGCCAGCTTTGTTTGCTCTCTTTGTGGGGACAGCAGAGCTTGGCAGTGGGAGCTGACCCTGTCTCCCCCAAAGCTCTCGCTTGGTGATTTCTTACTGGAGGCTGCATACCGCAAAAAGCTGCCTTGTGACTGTAGCAACACACTGGGCACCCTCTGCCCCACCCAGACCCAGGCAGGAAACCCTCCTCCCCTTTTCCTTTTTTCTGCCCTGAAAAACTTAATTTCAAAATCCTAGGTGAAATGTTTTGTCCAAATCCATCCTGGCCCAGGATCTTTGACGACTCCCTCACCATTGGTTGTAGTAACATCAGTTTTTCTCTTTTAAACATGCTAGCCAGATCTTCTCCCTCCAAAATCAGTGGGTGCTAAATATTGTGCACAGATTCATGCCAAATATCATTGCTGAAGTTGGCCTGATAACAGAAGCACTCTAGAGAACTTGAAAATGTAACCCCACTTGCTAGATAACATGTTCATGAAGAAGACATGTTCATGCTGAATAACAAGCTAAAGAGAGAAGTCGCTTTAGCCATTACCTACAACAGCCCCTGGAAGCACTGCAGGAGTCGGCACCGCAACATGAGGCTGCACATTACTGACCAACAAGCAGAGTGAATGAGGCCAGGCCAGAGAAAGTTATCTGCATTCACCCTGCGTAGGTTAGTGGTGCACGGTTATCATTTCCACCTATTACGTAGGATGCCATCTGGCTCAGTGCTGAAGAAAGGCTAGAGCTTCTTGCACAAGACTTGACAATGCAGCGCAACAACAGAGTGATGGAGCTGCCTTCCAGCTCCTGGGAGATGAGATCCTCCTGATCTGATACTGCGGCAGCTACATCTGCTTTTAGCAAACTGAAAATAACAGAGGGAACATTTTGGTGGCTTTGTCCGAAAACAATGGAGAGAAAAATCTGGAACTACAAATGACGTTACAAACTCATAGAGCTCACTTTTTCCTTACCAATAGGACATATGGCAGGCCCCCTGTATCTTTTTTTCAGTATGGTCAGTTAACAAAACTCAACAGGTACTAAGTGGAGCTATATAACTACTGTACATAGCAATCTGCACCTCGGCATATGTAGTGCAGAGCAAGGGCTTTTATGTGTTCCAGACCGATACTGAACGCAATGCAAATCTGCTTCACGGCTCATTGTGCAATGCCTGCTCCCACTTGCAAGAGTTTTGGTCAGACTAATGCGATGGGACAAGTTGCATTGATGTTGCTGAAGGAATCGAGGTAGGTGTCTCAGACCCAAACCCTCGGACCAGGTGTTGGAACAGCAGGTGACATAGGAGGTCCATGCAATGCCAAGGCTTGATCAGGGTCTGTAATTAAATCCAGCAGTATTAGGAAAGATCAAGGGTTCCCAAAGTGGGGCAGCAGAGAAGTTCCCTGTCCAAAGCAGCTGGGATCGCCCTCCTTGCCCAGTCTTGGAAGAAAGGGCACATCATGATGGGAGCAGGGCATGGAAGGACGGGGTCCTGGAGGTTCTTTGCTAAGTCCATGTTCCAATGCAGCATTGTCCATGAAAGACGCTATCCTGACGTTGCAAGTTAGAGCTGTAAGGATGCTCAGGATGCTGAAAAACATGGAGTCGGAGTAGTGCTGTGACACCCTGCCCCCCAGGTTTACAGAATAGTCTCGGGCCTGATTTATTTACTCAAAAGCTCATTTACATCACCTAGGCAGCAAAAAAAAAGTGTTAAAAGGGGTTGGATATATCCCCTTTGAAGCTGTGTTTCAATGCACTCCTTTTCCTTACAATCATTAGTCATGAGATGGGGAGGGAGAGAGAGAGGAATGAATTGCGGGCTGCCGATATGGGGTAGAAGTGAAGATAGTTGATACTAATAGTTACAACAAATGAATAAGCCAGCAAAATGTGTAACAGCTTGGCGTGCAACAGAAATAAAGGCTACGGACAGATTTTCCTTGCAATGTGTTGTGTTTTAGGATGCTCTAAAACATCATTAACCTAATTGAATATATGTTTAACTGGAGTGTGTTAGTGGTTACTGTGAGTGCACAGCTGGTCAGAGACAATGAACACCATCTCTCTACATTAAAATACAGTGGAATAAGCTAATGTACATCACTCACGAACTATAGTATGGCATGTCCCACAGTACGGATCACCGAACCACGTAGGCTGTGTAATTGCTGGTGGGGATAGAACTGTAACCTGGGTATACGTGCCAAAAACACCACTTGTGTGGCTAGAAAACTGTCGTTCAGTTGCACTAAAGAGAACAGCCTTCTGCCCTCGGCTCCCGCGCAGCACGTTCCTCTTTCCAGCTCAGTGCACTCCACGAAACAAGGAAGTATCGACATCCCCCTAGCACAGGTGGGGAAACCAAGTCCCAGAGATTTGACGTGACATCACAGCAATACTTTGCATCTAGCATTCCCGCGTTTGACCCTAGTGCCCTTGGCAACAAGGTGACAGCACTCGGCAAGGATGCTGCAGTCCTGCCTCTGGGATCGCAAGCCAGGATCAGAGTTGGTAGCTGAGGAAAACGGTGCTTTTAACAGGGGTCTCTGAAAGGGACGTTGTTATACACACTGGACCATCCCCAACGGGTTGCTAAACAAGATGGTGGATTGAAGTAATGACCTCCAAAGACTTGAGTCAGATTGGAGGAAATAAGCAGAAACAATAGGCATCTGCTATAAATGCAGGATGTTATTTAGCCAGAAAGAAGCTGGCA